>NC_140992.1:277983794-278593801 GCF_052327205.1 Somniosus microcephalus
GGAGATGGATTAACATCAGTAGAGATACAGTCAGTAACACAGGGCGCTGGGGAGAGGGGTTACTGAGTGATAATGTGAGGGAGCTGGATTAACATCAGTAGAGATACCGTCAGCAACACAGGGTGCTGGGGAGAGGAGTTACTGAGTGACAGTGTGAGGGAGCTGGATTAACATCAGTAGAGATACAGCCAGAAACACAGGGCGCTGGGGGAGAGGGGTTACTGAGTGACAGTGTGAGGGAGCTGGATTAACTTCAGTAGAGATACAATCAGTAACACAGGGCACTGAGGAGAGGGGTTACTGAGTAACATTGTGAGGGAGCTGGATTAACATCAGTAGAGATACCGTCAGTAACACAAGGCGCTGGGGGAGAGGGGTTACTGAGTGACAGTGTGAGGGAGCTGGATTAACATCAGTAGAGATACAGCCAGAAACACAGGGCGCTGGGGGAGAGGGGTTACTGAGTGACAGTGTGAGGGAGCTGGATTAACACCAGTAGAGATACAGTCAGTAACACGGCACTGGGGGAGAGGGGTTACTGAGTGACAGTGTGAGGGAGCTGGATTAACATCAGTAGAGATACCGTCAGTAACACAAGGCGCTGGGGGAGAGGGGTTACTGAGTGACAGTGTGAGGGAGCTGGATTAACATCAGTAGAGATACAGCCAGAAACACAGGGCGCTGGGGGAGAGGGGTTACTGAGTGACAGTGTGAGGGAGCTGGATTAACACCAGTAGAGATACAGTCAGTAACACGGCACTGGGGGAGAGGGGTTACTGAGTGACAGTGTGAGGGAGCTGGATTAACTTCAGTAGAGATACAATCAGTAACACAGGGTGCTGAGGAGAGGGGTTACTGAGTAACATTGTGAGGGAGCTGGATTAACATCAGTAGAGATACAGTCAGGAACCCAGGGCGCTGGGGAGACGGGTTACTGAGTGACAGTGAGAGGGAGCTGGATTAACACCAGTCTTCTTAGGCAGTCCCTTGGAACCGAGGATGACTTGCTTCCACATTAAAAATGAGTTCTCAGGTGACTGATGAGTCCAATGCGGGACCTACAGTCTCTGTCACAGGTGGGGCAGACGGTGGTTGAAGGGGCGGATGGGTGGGGTGCTTGGGTTGACGTGCGCTGCCTGCGCTTGGCTTCTGCTTGCTCCCGGCGAAGAGACTTGAGATGTTCGGCGCCTTCCCGGATGCTTCTCCTCCACTTTGTGTGGTCTTGGGCCAGGGTTTCTCAGGTGTCGGTGGGGATGTTACACTTTTTCAAGGAGGTTTTGAGGGTGTCCTTGAAGCGTTTCCTCTGCCCACCTGGGGCTCTCTTGCCGTGCCGGAGCTCCGTGTGGAGCGCTTGTTTTGGGAGTCTCCTATCGGGCATGCGGACAATGTGACCTGTCCATCAGTAGAGATACTGTCAGTAACACGGTGCTGGTGGAGAGGGGTTACTGAGTGACAGTGTGAGGGAGCTGGATTAACTTCAGTAGAGATACAGTCTAACACAGGGCGCTGGGGGAGAGGGGTTACTGAGTGACAGTGTGAGGGAGCTGGATTAACTTCAGTAGAGATACAGTCTAACACAGGGCGCTGGGGGAGAGGGGTTACTGAGTGACAGTGTGAGGGAGCTGGATTAACTTCAGTAGAGATACAGTCAGTAACACGGCGCTGGGGGAGAGGGGTTACTGAGTGACAGTGTGAGGGAGCTGGATTAACATCAGTAGAGATACAGCCAGAAACACAGAGCGCTGGGGGAGAGGGGTTACTGAGTGACAGTGTGAGGGAGCTGGATTAACTTCAGTAGAGATACAGTCAGTAACACAGAGCGCTGGGGGAGAGGGGTTACTGAGTGACAGTGTGAGGGAGCTGGATTAACTTCAGTAGAGATACAGTCTAACACAGGGCGCTGGGGGAGAGGGGTTACTGAGTGACAGTGTGAGGGAGCTGGATTAACATCAGTAGAGATACAGTCAGTAACACGGCGCTGGGGGAGAGAGGTTACTGAGTGACAGTGTGAGGGAGCTGGATTAACATCAGTAGAGATACAGTCAGTAACACAAGGCGCTGGGGGAGAGGGGTTACTGAGTGACAAGGTGAGGGAGATGGATTAACATCAGTAGAGATACAGTCAGTAACACAGGGCGCTGGGGAGAGGGGTTACTGAGTGATAATGTGAGGGAGCTGGATTAACATCAGTAGAGATACCGTCAGCAACACAGGGTGCTGGGGAGAGGAGTTACTGAGTGACAGTGTGAGGGAGCTGGATTAACATCAGTAGAGATACAGCCAGAAACACAGGGCGCTGGGGGAGAGGGGTTACTGAGTGACAGTGTGAGGGAGCTGGATTAACATCAGTAGAGATACAGTCAGTAACACGGCACTGGGGGAGAGGGGTTACTGAGTGACAGTGTGAGGGAGCTGGATTAACTTCAGTAGAGATACAATCAGTAACACAGGGCACTGAGGAGAGGGGTTACTGAGTAACATTGTGAGGGAGCTGGATTAACATCAGTAGAGATACCGTCAGTAACACAAGGCGCTGGGGGAGAGGGGTTACTGAGTGACAGTGTGAGGGAGCTGGATTAACATCAGTAGAGATACAGCCAGAAACACAGGGCGCTGGGGGAGAGGGGTTACTGAGTGACAGTGTGAGGGAGCTGGATTAACACCAGTAGAGATACAGTCAGTAACACGGCACTGGGGGAGAGGGGTTACTGAGTGACAGTGTGAGGGAGCTGGATTAACATCAGTAGAGATACCGTCAGTAACACAAGGCGCTGGGGGAGAGGGGTTACTGAGTGACAGTGTGAGGGAGCTGGATTAACATCAGTAGAGATACAGCCAGAAACACAGGGCGCTGGGGGAGAGGGGTTACTGAGTGACAGTGTGAGGGAGCTGGATTAACACCAGTAGAGATACAGTCAGTAACACGGCACTGGGGGAGAGGGGTTACTGAGTGACAGTGTGAGGGAGCTGGATTAACTTCAGTAGAGATACAATCAGTAACACAGGGTGCTGAGGAGAGGGGTTACTGAGTAACATTGTGAGGGAGCTGGATTAACATCAGTAGAGATACAGTCAGGAACCCAGGGCGCTGGGGAGACGGGTTACTGAGTGACAGTGAGAGGGAGCTGGATTAACACCAGTCTTCTTAGGCAGTCCCTTGGAACCGAGGATGACTTGCTTCCACATTAAAAATGAGTTCTCAGGTGACTGATGAGTCCAATGCGGGACCTACAGTCTCTGTCACAGGTGGGGCAGACGGTGGTTGAAGGGGCGGATGGGTGGGGTGCTTGGGTTGACGTGCGCTGCCTGCGCTTGGCTTCTGCTTGCTCCCGGCGAAGAGACTTGAGATGTTCGGCGCCTTCCCGGATGCTTCTCCTCCACTTTGTGTGGTCTTGGGCCAGGGTTTCTCAGGTGTCGGTGGGGATGTTACACTTTTTCAAGGAGGTTTTGAGGGTGTCCTTGAAGCGTTTCCTCTGCCCACCTGGGGCTCTCTTGCCGTGCCGGAGCTCCGTGTGGAGCGCTTGTTTTGGGAGTCTCCTATCGGGCATGCGGACAATGTGACCTGTCCATCAGTAGAGATACAGTCAGTAACACGGTGCTGGTGGAGAGGGGTTACTGAGTGACAGTGTGAGGGAGCTGGATTAACTTCAGTAGAGATACAGTCTAACACAGGGCGCTGGGGGAGAGGGGTTACTGAGTGACAGTGTGAGGGAGCTGGATTAACTTCAGTAGAGATACAGTCAGTAACACGGCGCTGGGGGAGAGGGGTTACTGAGTGACAGTGTGAGGGAGCTGGATTAACTTCAGTCGAGATACAGCCAGAAACACAGTGCGCTGGGGGAGAGGGGTTACTGAGTGACAGTGTGAGGGAGCTGGATTAACTTCAGTAGAGATACAGCCAGAAACACAGAGCGCTGGGGGAGAGGGGTTACTGAGTGACAGTGTGAGGGAGCTGGATTAACTTCAGTAGAGATACAGTCTAACACAGGGCGCTGGGGGAGAGGGGTTACTGAGTGACAGTGTGAGGGAGCTGGATTAACTTCAGTAGAGATACAGTCAGTAACACGGCGCTGGGGGAGAGGGGTTACTGAGTGACAGTGTGAGGGAGCTGGATTAACTTCAGTAGAGATACAGTCAGTAACACGGCGCTGGGGGAGAGGGGTTACTGAGTGACAGTGTGAGGGAGCTGGATTAACTTCAGTAGAGATACAGTCAGTAACACAGGGCGCTGGGGGAGAGGGGTTACTGAGTGACAGTGTGAGGGAGCTGGATTAACTTCAGTAGAGATACAGCCAGAAACACAGTGCGCTGGGGGAGAGGGGTTACTGAGTGACAGTGTGAGGGAGCTGGATTAACTTCAGTAGAGATACAGTCAGTAACACAGGGCGCTGGGGGAGAGGGGTTACTGAGTGACAGTGTGAGGGAGCTGGATTAACTTCAGTAGAGATACAGTCAGTAACACAGGTCGCTGGGGAGAGGGGTTACTGAGTGACAGTGTGAGGGAGCTGGATTAACTTCAGTAGAGATACAGTCAGTAACACAGGGCGCTGGGGGAGAGGGGTTACTGAGTGACAGTGTGAGGGAGCTGGATTAACACCAGTAGAGATACAGTCAGTAACACAGGGCGCTGGGGGAGAGGGGTTACTGAGTGACAGTGTGAGGGAGCTGGATTAACTTCAGTAGAGATACAGTCAGTAACACAGGGCGCTGGGGGAGAGGGGTTACTGAGTGACAGTGTGAGGGAGCTGGATTAACTTCAGTAGAGATACAGTCAGTAACACGGCGCTGGTGGAGGGGCAGTTCAGCATTTTGCATCCCTGGCCTAAAGGGGAGGGAAGTGAGTTTGGGTTCCTGCTCCTAATTGCCTTTCGGCAGTCCTTGAGTTGGCCAGCTCCTTTGGTCGTTTCTTCATGGTGAAAGTGCTATATAAATGCAAGTTGTTACTGTACAGGTGTGTGGACATCAAGTGAGGGCAGGATTGGGCTTGGCTGCGATCACTTGTAATCTTAACACTGCCTGTACAGCCAGGACCACTCAACTCCTAGAACCTTACAAGTTTACAGCTCAGATGAGGCCATTTGGCCCATCATGGCTGTGTAAGCTCTGTGCTTGAGCACTCCGAAATTTGTTCCATTGCCCGCTCTCTCTTTCTCTAGCCCTGTATCCTTCTCTGATGCAAATATTTATTTGACTTTCCCTTCAAGAATGCAGTGGTCTCTGCCTCAACCACTCCCTGTGGCAAAGCATTCGATGTTCCAGTCATTCTCTATCAAGAAATTTCTTGTAACCTCTCTCCTCACACTCTCTTAGTGACCGTGCTAAATTGATGATCCCTTGTGACTGACTGCCCAACCAGAGGAAGTAGTCTTTGCTATTTACTCGATCAAAACCCTTGGTAATTTTAAATGCCTCCATTACAGCTTTGGACTGCAGGGTTATAGCAATTTAGGATCTATCTGGAGCTGAGTGGCAGGAGACCTCGTTGCTGGAGTCTAGGCTACCCCTCCAGACTCCATTTGCGACCCTGGCTGGCTGCTGGATGACCGACAGTGCCCTGGCCCAGATGCCAACTTACCAAGTCTGCCACGGAGGGTTGACTTGGTTCCGAGCTTGTATCACTAGGTGCGTCACCTTGTTACTGTCTCAACCTTAGACCCAGCACTGCCCCCCCCCCCCCCCCCCACTTACCCCTCTTCCATCACTCTGTCTTTGGTTAGCCTCTGGCGATCATCAGATGATGAAAAGGTTGGATTTGAGTCCTCGGGTGGGTGGACAACAGGAGCGAGGAGCTCCTCGCTCACAGCAGAGTGAGCAGCACGGTTTGAGGGCATTGCTTCCATCCTCCTGAGCGCAGAATTTCCACACACCAGACCCTTCAGGGTATCAGGGATATTGGGGAAACTAGGGGAAGAAAGGCTAATAAATACTTGTGATTAACGCCCAGACTCTCTCTCTCTCTCTCTCTCTCTCTCAAATCCAGGAAATGCAGGAAAATGTGAAGAAGTGCAAGAACTTTCTCGCGACCTTGATTAAACTTGCATCACACAGCGGGCAGTCTGCAGATACCTCCCGGAATGTGAAGGGCCTTGTTCAGGATCTGTTGGCAAGTGGCAGAGATTGTCCTTCGTGGTTTTATTTTTGATAATTGTAGTTCTCGTGAAATGTCAGACTTCTGGACCAGTGCGAGGTTAGCCTGAACCCGGACCGTGCTAAGTTCCAGATATGCTGCTGGCTGCTGTCCACTTAAAATGGGTGACGTGTGTCTGTGCGCGTTGCTGGGAGGGTAAAGAATGTGTCCCCTACACGATGAAAGGGACAAAGTGTGTGTATGTCTGGGGAAAATTGCAGCATTAAATAGGAATGCAATAATATAGGTTGCATTGAAATCCGACAATACAGGTACACTCGAGTGATGGTTAGTGCGAGCTTCAGGGAGAGTGCCACTCTTCACAAAGTGAAGCATCACTTCGTATTCTACAGATTTGCTGATTATCACGAGTTGGATTGGAGTTTCAAAAAGCATTTGATCAAGTGTCACACAAGAGGCTAATGGGTAGAAAGCACAGTGGGAGTGAATAATGTTTCTCACAAGGTGGAGCTGGTGGTGGGACCCAGGAACCTGTGTTTGGGTTGCTGTTCTACTTCCGGTACACAGACCACATTGGGACACGGGGATGGAATGAACTGTGACACCTGTTGCTGCTCTTGAATTGGGGCCGGAGTCTGCAGGATGGCACAGAGTGGACAGACGTGTGGCAAATGCAGTTGAACATGGATGAATGATAAAGTAATACATTTTGGAGGAAGGAACAAAGAATGGAACATAACCTAGTCCACAGTAAAGGAACAGAAATCTGAGCGGGCTGGGTGCGCAGACCTTCAAAAGCAGGGTTGCAGATAGAAAAGGGCAAATGGTGTTCTGGATTTTATATAATGGGGCATTTTATACAGTAGAGCGAGATGATGAATTTTTACAAAGAATTGGTTAGGTTAGAGTCAGAGTGCTGTGTGCAGTTTTGAGCACCCCTTTACAAAAAGGATATTGGAGCCATGGAAAAGGTGCAGCATAGATTCACTGGGATGAAACTGGGGAGGAGAGGATAGAGTTACGACAAGAGAGTCTACACCCTGAAGCAGTGAAGATTGAGGGGATGTATAAAGTTTTTTTTTAAAATATTAAAATGTTTGAGGATAAAGAGTGAAAGATTTGTTCCAATAGGCAGTGAATCCGTAACGAGGGGGTGGACAAACTCGGGATTAGTACTAGAGGCAGGAACATACCAACAGGAGTCGGTCATTCAGTCGAACCAGTTCTGGCTGATCTGTACCGCAACTCCATTTTCCCACCTTCGCTCCATATCCCTTAATACCCTTCCCCAACAAAAATCTATCGATCTCCATCTTGAAAAGTCCAATTGACCCCGAGCATCCACAGCCTTTTTTGGGCGGGGAGAGGGGGGTGGGGGGTGGGGTGGGGGGGGGGGGTAGGGGGGGCAAATTCCAGATTTCCACTGCCCTTTGTGTGAAAAAGTGCTTCCTGACTTCATTCCAAACTGGCCAAGCTCTAATGATGGGAAGGATAGCTTTCATATCAAGAGTTATTGGGACGTGGACTGCATCACCACAAGTGCATATTGAAGCTGAAAGATTGGAGAGGATTAAATGCTGAAAGGATGTGGGGAAACGGGACGAGAGTGAATAGTTTCAGTTTAAAAGCGAGCAAAAGGGGGCGTGGGGCAAGGTTAGAGGGGAGTGATTCCAAGTTTGGCCTTTCTTTACTGACCTCTTCACTGTGGAGACTGCATGGCAACCCACCCCGGAGAAAAGGACAAAGGAACCTGCAACAGAAAACGTTACTGACTGTGAAAAAATCCTAACGGTCTCTTTTTCTCTTTTGAAGGACACTAAGATTGAACCAGAAGAGTTCACAAACAGACTTCAGTCAGAGCTTAAATCATCCCCACAGCCATACCTGGTGCCTTTTCTCAAGGTGTGGTACGAGTAGAAACAGGATGTATTTTTTTAACGGCGATCTGTGTGCGCTTTATGTACATCTACAGGTCCTGTAAGAATTGGACACTCTGCAGCTTCTTTCATAGTAAGAAAATCCTGCTAGATACAGAGTAAATCTCCCTCTACACTGTCGCATCAAACACTCCCAGGGCTGGTACAGCACGGGTTAGATACAGAATAAAGCACCCTCTACACTGTCCCATAAAACACTCTCAGGGCAGGTACAGCACGGGTTAGATACAGAGTAAAGCTCCCTCTACACTGTCCCATCAAACACTCCCGGGACAGGTACAGCACGGGTTAGATACAGAGTAAAGCTCCCTCTACACTGTCCCATCAAACACTCCCAGGGCAGGTACAGCACGGGTTAGATACAGAGTAAAGCTCCCTCTACACTGTCCCATCAAACACTCCCAGGGCAGGTACAGCACGGGTTAGATACAGAGTAAAGCTCCCTCTACACTGTCCCATCAAACACTCCCAGGGCAGGTACAGCACGGGTTAGATACAGATTAAAGCTCCCTCTACACTGTCGCATCAAACACTCCCAGGGCAGGTACAGCACGGGTTAGATACAGAGTAAAGCTCCCTCTACACAGTTGCATCAAACACTCCCAGGGCAGGTACAGCATGGGTTAGATACCGAGTAAAGCTCCCTCTACACTGTCCCATCAAACACTCCCAGGGCAGGTACAGCACGGGTTAGATACAGAGTAAAGCTCCCTCTACACTGTCCCATCAAACACTCCCAGGGCAGGTACAGCACGGGTTAGATACAGAGTAAAGCTCCCTCTACACTGTCCCATCAAACACTCCCGGGGCAGGAACAGCACGGGTTAGATACAGAGTAAATCTCCCTCTACACCGTCCCATCAAACACTCCCAGATCAGGGACGGCACGGGTTAGATACAGAGTAAAGCTCCCTCTACACTGTCCCATCAAACACTCCCAGATCAGGGACAGCACGGGTTAGATACAGAGTAAAGCTCCCTCTACACTGTCCCATCAAACACTCCCAGATCAGGGACAGCACGGGTTAGATACAGAGTAAAGCTCCCTCTACACTGCCCCATCAAACACACCCAGGGCAGGTACAGCACGGGTTAGATACAGAGTAAAGCTCCTTCTACACTGTCCCATCAAACACTCCCAGGGCAGGTACAGCATGGGTTAGGTACAGAGTAAAGCTCCATCTACACTGTCCCATCAAACACTCCCAGCGCAGGTACAGCACAGGTTAGATACAGAGCAAAGCTCCCTCTACACTGTCCCATCAAACACTCCCAGGGCAGGTACAGCACGGGTTAGATACAGAGTAAATCTCCCTCTACACCGTCCCATCAAACACTCCCAGATCAGGGACGGCACGGGTTAGATACAGAGTAAAGCTCCCTCTACACTGTCCCATCAAACACTCCCAGATCAGGGACAGCACGGGTTAGATACAGAGTAAAGCTCCCTCTACACTGTCCCATCAAACACTCCCAGATCAGGGACAGCACGGGTTAGATACAGAGTAAAGCTCCCTCTACACTGCCCCATCAAACACTCTACAGCAAGGGTTACATACAGAGTAAAGCTCCCTCTACACTGTCCCATCAAACACTCCCAGGGCAGGTACAGCACGGATTAGATACAGAGTAAAGCCCCCTCCACACTGTCCCATCAAACACTCCCAGGGCAGGTACAGCACGGGTTAGATACAGAGTAAAGCTCCCTCTACACTGACCCATCAAACACTCCCAGGGCAGGTACAGCACGGGTTAGATACAGAGTAAATCTCCCTCTACACCGTCCCATCAAACACTCCCAGATCAGGGACGGCACGGGTTAGATACAGAGTAAAGCTCCCTCTACACTGTCCCATCAAACACTCCCAGATCAGGGACAGCACGGGTTAGATACAGAGTAAAGCTCCCTCTACACTGTCCCATCAAACACTCCCAGATCAGGGACAGCACGGGTTAGATACAGAGTAAAGCTCCCTCTACACTGTCCCATCAAACACTCCCAGATCAGGGACGGCACGGGTTAGATACAGAGTAAAGCTCCCTCTACACTGTCCCATCAAACACTCCCAGATCAGGGACAGCACGGGTTAGATACAGAGTAAAGCTCCCTCTACACTGTCCCATCAAACACTCCCAGATCAGGGACAGCACGGGTTAGATACAGAGTAAAGCTCCCTCTACACTGTCCCATCAAACACTCCCAGGGCAGGTACAGCACGGGTTAGATACAGAGTAAAGCTCCCTCTACACTGTCCCATCAAACACTCCCAGGGCAGGTACAGCACGGGGTTAGATACAGAGTAAAACTCTCTCTACACTGTCCCATCAAACACTCCCAGGGCAGGTACAGCATGGGTTAGATACAGAGTAAAGCTCCCTCTACACTGCCCCATCATACACTCCCAGGGCAGGTACAGCACGGGTTAGATACAGAGTAAAGCCCCCTCTACACTGTCCCATCAAACACTCCCAGGGCAGGTACAGCACGGGTTACAGAGAGAGTGAAGTTGAATCTGCTGTATCAATGTATTTTAACCCAGTTCTCTCAAGACTACCCTGAGTGAGAGTTTGATTTCTCATATGAGTCACAATAAAAAAAAAAGTTAGAGAATTGGTATGGGTAAAGGTAAACTCCACAGTGTCTGACCCTGTGCCTGGGTCCAAGGGGGGAGTAACCTTCCATTCCTTAGTCCTGCTGTCCATCACTTTGATGACTAAAAATATGTGCGAGAGACCCACATTTGGGAGCGTCTTAATTGTGTTGAAATCACTTCTATTTGCAGCTAATTTATGCTTTTCAGTGTGAGCACCTTGTTATATCTTGGGGGCGGGTGGTGGGGGGCAGGAGAGGCGGAATAGCTTGGCTGTTGGAAAGTGTGTAGCTGAGCTGGGACAGCAAGTTCCCAGTTTCAGTCCTCACTCTGTCTTCAATTTGTTGCTGGTAATTAGGGAGCAGTGGGGGAGCCAGTTTGCTTCAGTGGCCCTGGATTAAGAAGGGGGAAATTCCAAGGGTTCCTGCTGCCGACGACTATCTGCTGGAAAGTGAATGTGTTGATGTCGGAAGGAGGCAGCATCAGGCTGGGTGTATTTCTCTTCAACAGCCTGCTGGCATTCCCTCTGGGCCCAGGTGAATATTGGCTTATTAGATGACGGGGAGGGGAACCCAGAATCGTCACTTGCTTTTTGCGAGTTTTTGAGCAATTGTTAAGCCCTTTTCTCCTTGTTGATCAGAAATCCTTGTCTGTCGCTGTGACTGAGATTGGGAATTTGCACATCAGTGGTTGCTGGAGCCTTGCTCTGGGACAGAGATTGTCGACAGCAGTATAACTCTTGGGGCAAACTTCAGAATATTAAGAGGGTTTGTTGAATCTTTCCCTGTCTCAAACATTCTTGCGTATGTTCTAAGCAGTTTTAACGAATGCCGTGAATCTTGTTTAAAAAGAAACATTTGCCTGTTGAATTATTTAGACGTTACCCGCTTGTTGTCTTCCTCCCAGAAAAGTTTGCCAGCCTTGCGGCAGTCTCTGGTCCATAATCAGCAGTGCATCCTGCAAGTACATCAGCAACCTCAGCATCCACAGGCAGTGGCCCCTGCACAGGTCACGTCTACACCGCAGTCATCAGCAACCGTCACCACTGTCGTGGCAGGACCGTCTGTGCGAATACGACAGCCCAACTCCGTTAACGCAGTCACGGGAACAAATGCGGTGACGCAGGCACACATCAACCTCGCACAGCAAGGGCGGAGCACGCATCTGGTACGTGGTGATCTTGGGTAACCTTTACACGGGTGTTTTAAAAAAATTCATTCTCGGGGATGTGGGCGTTGCTGGCAAGGCCAGCATTTATTGCTCATCCGTAGTTACCCTTGAGAAGGTGGTGGTGAGCCGCCTTCTTGAACTGCTGCAGCCCGTGAGGTGAAGGTACTGCCATAGAGTAACAGAATGGGGGAGTCTGGGTCGATTTGGGGAATTAAAAGGAAAAACTGACTGCTGTAAATCTGAAATAAAAGCAGGAAACACTAGACATTCACACATTAGAACCTAAGAATTAGGAGCAGGAGTCGGCCATTCGGCCCCTCGAGCCTGCTCCGCCATTCAGTGAGATCATGGCTGATCTTGTACCTCAACTCCACTTTCCCACCCTTAGCATCCCTTAGTATCCAAAAAACTATCGCTCTGTTTTGAACATACTCAATGACTGAGCATCCACAGCCCATCACAATGCAGCAACAGAACACAAGGCCCATTAGCATCTGGAAGAGAGAAGGCAGCTTAACGTTTCCAGTGGACACCGTCCACCTGATGGGATTCAGACCGGCAGACAAACTGCTTTACAGAACCTACGAAAACACATGGAGGGTAGGGAAACACAACAGGTAAAGGTGAGGAGGACAGGTACTGCGGTTTGAAAGGAGGAGCCAGTGGGTTTAGCAGCCTGTGAATAGAGGTTAAAAACCTGGAAAGGAGATAAAAGTGCACTTAAATATGCAAAAGTCATCTCAATTTGGCTTTGAAAGGCACCAGATAAAAAGGGAGTCAAACACTAAAAAATGGAATGGCACACGAATTGAAGTCCCATCTTTAACTGCGGCGGGGGGTCATGCACAGGAATGACTGCGGGTCACGCACACTGTCTGTGAGCACCTTCAATGTACATTCTATCAAAGGACTAAGTAACGCCCTTCACCGGACAGGATGTGACACATCCTGTATACGGAATTGGAGGGGAGGTTTCTTTTGCCATCAATTATACATTCTTGGTCACCAAATAACTCTCACAACAGAGCATTAGCTGGCCCTGCACTCGGTGCTTACTCTGGACAGGGAGAAGCATTTATCTGAGGCAGAGCTGCACCGTTATAGCAGTGTATTACTGAGGGAGCCATAGCTGATACGTGGAGCTGTGTGTTTCATGGGCTGCAATTGCACCATGCAATTGGGACCAAGTCAAATTTACCAATCTCTTAAAACCGATGGTAAATCGTCATGTGACAGTTGCTGCATTTTATGGGGTGCCCCTCATTTGAAGTGTAATAAGTGCTGCCCGTGAGACGTACAGAAGTAAATGTGTGTTAGAGCACAGCGTGCCGTAGTGGGGATTTAGTGCTGTGTTCCGCGGTGTTGTTCAAACCCTGCTGCGCAGTGGATTGAAAGTCTCCGTCGGGAAATCTGTCGCCTTAAAAAGCAAATTTGAAAGTGATAAATCGATCAGATTGTACCCCCGGCGAGTGCTGCATTCTGCTGCGGCAAGCTTGCGATTCTGTTTGAACTGGGAGAGCTTTTAAGAAGGAACCTGTGCCGCATTTAAATTTAAAATGAAGTCAGAAAGAATTTACTATTAACTCGCACATCTTTTTATCTTTCTGTTGATTTGATGTCATTAACTGAGGAGTACTTCAGCGATCTTCTCATTTCCAGGTTTGTATGTTAATTTCGATCCCTTGATCGCAGACAGTTCCCACAATCGGGACATCGCCAAGCAAATATGTTCAAATAGTTTCAAAAACAAATGGGGGAAAAAAGAACTATTTTACCGTTCAATATTTAGAAAGGAGCAAGAGTGGCGATTCTCCCCCTTTTCAAAGGGGCATGGGCTGCGAGTCTCTCATTAAATGAGCGAGGTGTTCAACTGAACCGTTTAAATCAGTGATGAGTGGTGTTGAGATACAATCTGCTGTTTAATTTTGCTGCCTGACTAAAATGTGAAACTCTGCTCTCGGCTGCGAAGTACCCCGCAGGCTTCCCATGGAAATTTAATTTGGAGGGAGAGTAGAATTTTGGCTTCAGTGAAAAGCTATGCATTTAAACTGGTGCTTTGTGGGGTTGTCGTGTGCTTTATGTGCTGAAGACAGTGGCTGTTTATCTGATGGGTGTGCACCACATTTAGAACTACTGTATTTGCATGAGATGTGGGAGAAACATCGAACCCACCAAGACTACGTCCAATAATTGGGACTCTTGTGAAGGGCCAGTGTATGCATGTAGGAAGCTGCACAAAAACACTCCAATGTCTGCTCTTGTACAGTACAGCGTGCACAGTAGGTTGAGCGAAATACAGACACAAGTGGACTGTGAAGCCCTCAGTCATTAAGGATAAAGAATATTGTGAACAATGATTATATGCGTATGTGCAAAAACTCATGTCGCCTGTTCTTGTGACAGATCGTCCAGTCCCCAGTACAGACGGTGAAGAGGCAATCTGTTGGTCCAGGAGCTCAAGTGAGATTGCCGGTGGTGATTACCCCATCTATCAGACCAGGTATGATTCGCAATAACCTGCAGTTGGTGGTCGGTAACATCACACCGACACCTTCTGATCAATTAAAGCCTTGCTCAACCACCAATCTCCATCTCTTACCAAAGCAAAATACTGCAGATGCTGGAAATCTGAAATTAAAACTGATAATGCTGGAAATACTCAGCCGGTCAGGCAACATCTGTGGAGAGAGAAACAGAGCTAACGTTTCAGGTCTCCCCACAGATGTTGCCTGACCTGCTGAGTATTTTCAGTATTTTCTGTTTTTATTTCCCATCTCTTACCACTCTTGCGCATCCCCGATTTTCATCGCTCCACCATTGACGGCCGAGCCTTCACATTTTTTTTATTCATTCATGGGATGTGGGTGTCGCTGGCAAGGCCAGCATTTATTGCCCATCCCGAGTTGCCCTTGAGCAGGTGGTGGTGTACCCGTGCGCCTGCTGCCTTTGTCCTTCTAGGTGGAAGAGGTCACGGGTTTGGGAGGTGCTGCCGAAGAAGCCTTGGCGAGTTGCTGCAGTGCATCTTGTAGATGGTACACACTGCAGCCACGGTACGCCGGTGGTGGAGGGAGTGAATATTTAAGGTGGTGGATGGGGTGCCAGTCAAGCGGGCTGCTTTGTCCTGGATGGTGTCGAGCTTCTTGAGTGTTGTTGGAGCTGCACTCATCCAGGCAAGTGGAGAGTATTCCATCACACTCCTTACTTGTGCCTTGTAGATGGTGGAAAGGCTTTGGGGAGTCAGGAGGTGAGACACTTGCCGCAGAATACCCAGCCTCTGACCTGCTCTTGTAGTATTCATGTGGCTGGTCTAGTTAAGTTTCTGGTCAATGGTAACCCCCAGGATATTGATGGTGAGGGATTCGGCGATGGTAATGCTGTTGAATGTCAAGGGGCGGTGGTTAGACGCTCGCTTGTTGGAGATAGTCATTGCCTGACACTTGTGTGGCGTGAATGTTACCTGCCACTTATCAGCCCAAGCCTGAATGACGTCCAGGTCTTGCTGCATGTGGGCATGGACAGCTTCATTATCTGAGGAGTTGCGAATGGTACTGAATACTGCAGTCATGAGCAAACATCCCCACTTCTGACCTTATGATGGAGGGAAGGTCATTGATGAAGCAGCTGAAGATGGTTGGGCCTAGGACACAGTCCTGAGGAACTCCTGCAGCGATGTCCTGGGACTGTGATGAGTGTCCTCCAACCACCACAACCATCTTCCTTTGTGCTAGGTATGACTCCAGCCAGTGGAGAGTTCCCCCCCCCCCGCCACCCACCCCGATTACCATTGTTTTCAGTTTTACTAGGGCTGGTTGATGCCACACTCGGTCAAATAGTGCCTTGATGTCAAGGGCAGTTACTCTCACCTCACCTCTGGAATTCAGCTCTTTTGACTATGTTTGGACCAAGGCTTTAATGAGGTGTGGAGCCGAGTGGTCCTGGCGGAACCCAAACTGGGCATCAGTGAGCAGGTTGTTGGTGACTAAGTGCTGCCTGATAGCACTGTCGACGACACCTTCCGTCACTTTGCTGGTGATTGAGAGTAGACTGATGGGGCGGTAATTGGCCGGATTGGATTTGTCCTGCTTTTTGTGGACAGGCCATACCTGGGCAGTTTTCCACATTGTCGGGTAGATGCCAGTGTTGTCGCTCTAATGGAACAGCTTGGCTAGAGGCGCGGCTAGTTCTGGAGCACAAGTCTTCAGCACGACAGCCGGGATGTTGTCAGGGCCCACAGCCTTTGCTGTATCCAGTGCGCTCAGCCATTTCTTGATATCACGTGGAGTGAATCAAATTGGCTGAAGACTGGCTTCTGTGGTGGTGGGGACCTCAGGAGGAGGCCGAGATGGATCATCCACTCAGCACTTCTGGCTGAAGATGGTTGCAAACGCTTCAGCCTTGTCTGTTGCACTCACATGCTGGGCTCCACTATCATTGAGGATGGGGATATTCATGGAGCCTCCTCCTCCCATTAGTTGTTTAATGGTCCACCACCATTCACGACTGGATGTGGCAGGACTACAGAGCTTTGATCTGATCCATTGATTGTGGGATCGCTTAGCCCTGTCTATAGCTTGCTGCTTCCACTTTTTAGCATGCATGTAGTCCTGTGTTGCAGCTTCCCCAGGTTGGCTCCGCATTTTTAGGTACGCCTGGTGCTGCTCCTGGCATGCTCTTCTATACTCCTTATTGAACCAGGGTTGGTCCCCTGGCTTGGTGGTAATGGTAGAGTGAGGAATATGCCAGGCCATGAGGTTACAGATTGTGGTGGAATACAATTCTGCTGCTGCTGATGGCCCACAGCGCCTCATGGATACCCGGTTTTGAGCTGCTAGATCTGTTCTGAATCTATCACACTTAGCACGGTGGTAGTGCCACACAACACGATGGAGGGTGTCCTCAGTGTGAAGACGTCTCCATAATGACTTTGCGGTGGTCACTGCTACCAATGCTGTCATGGACAGATGCATCTGCGACAGGTAGATTGGCGAGGACGAGGTCAAGCAGGTTTTTCCCTCGTGTTGGTTCTCTCGCCACCTGTCACAGGCCCAGACTGGCAGCTGTGTTCTTCAGGACTCGGCCAGCTCGGTCAGTAGTGGTGCTACCGAGCCACTCTTGGTGATGGACATTGAAGTCCCCCACCCAGAGTACATTCTGTGCCCTTGCTACTCTCAGTGCTTCTTCCAAGTGGTGTTCAACATGGAGGAGTACTGATTCATCAGCTGAGGGAGGGCGGTAGGTGGTAATCAGCAGGAGGTTTCCTTGCCCATGCTTGACCTGAAGCCATGAGACTTCATGGGGTCCGGAGTCAATGTTGAGGACTCCCAGGACCACTCCTTCCCGACTGTATACCACAGTGCCGCCACCTCTAGTGGGTCTGTCTTGCTGGTGGGACGGGACATACCCAGAGATGGTGATGGAGGAGTTTGGGACATTGGCTGAAATGTATGATTCTGTGAGTATGACTATGTCAGGCTGTTGCTGGACTAGTCTGTGGGACAGCTCTCCCAGTTTTGGCACAAGGCCCCAGATGTTGGTGAGGAGTACCTTGCAGGGTTGACTGGGCTGGGTGTGCCGTTGTCTTGTCTGTAGCCGAGGTCGATGCCGGGTGGTCCGTCCGGTTTTATTCTTACTGTTTTTCACAGCGGTTTTTTACAACTGAGTGGCTTGCTCGGCCAGTTCAGAGGGCAGTTTAAGAGTCAACCACCTGTCTGGGTCCGAAGTTCTGGAATTCCTTACCCCAAACTTCTCTGCCTCTCTACCTCTCTCTCCTTTAAGATGCTCCTTAAAACCTGCCTCTTTGACCAATCGTGTCCTCATGTCTCCTTGTGTGGCTCAGCGCCAAATTCTGGCTGATTAAAAACAGAAAATACTGGAGAAACTCAGCAGGTCAGACAGCATCTGTGAAGTTCGAGTTTATTGTGACTTGTTCTGTGCAAGATTTATCAAGGATGAGCTTTGCTTTTTAAACTCTCTGACACTGCCTCAGTGTTGACGGGCGCTGCTCTCCCTCAGATCATTCAACTCTGCTGAATTGCAAACAGCTACTAGAGGAAAGTGACCACTTGTATAGATCAGGGAATTCCCCCAGACCTGGCAACATTTATCCCTCAGCCAGCAGCTAAAACACATTACCGTGCCACTATCGCATTGCTGTTTGTGGGAGCTTGCTGTGCACAAATTGACTGCCACATTCTTTACATTACAACAGTGACTACACTTCAAAAGCACTTCATTGGCTATAAAGCATTTTGGGATGTCCTGAGGCCGTGAAAAGTGCTATATAAATGCAAGTTCTCTTTTTCTTTCTTTTTATCTTTCTCTTACTTTTCACTTCTCCTTTACCTTTTTCTCTTCTTTTTCTTTCTTTCTCTTTCCCTTTCTCTTTTTTCATTTTTATTTTCCCCTCTCTTTGTCTTTATTGAATTGTGACATTTATAATTTTTGTGGCGTGTGGGAGAAGGGAGGTGAAGACTGGGTGAAGCAAGCACACGGTAACATAATAAATAGGAGCAGGAGTCGGCCATTCGACCTTGCTCCGCCATTCAGTAAGATCATGGCTGACCTTGTACCTCAACTCCACTTTCCTGCCCTATACCCATATCCCTTGACTCCCTCTGTGTCCCAAAAGTTATCGATCTCAGTCTTGAATATACTGAGCCACTGAGCACCCACAGCTCATTGGGGTAGAGAGTTGTACCTTAAAAGCAGTCCATGGTACCATGTGTTGGGGTGTTAGCGCCATCTGTCACTAAGGGCACTGTACAGATTTTGTCTCAATGTTGATCTGCTTGGCATGTTCCTGATCTTAACTGGATTTGTATTGGGGGGAGTTAACCCTTAGAGAGGAGAATTTGTAGGATGTACGATCCAATGGCGCTCTCGCACCTCCCCACCCCCCCCTCCAGTTATTTTCTTCCCACATCCCCAGATATCTGCTTTGCATTCCAATGTTCTCTCTTGGAGATTCTGACTCTTTGGGTACTGTGGTCCCCCTGTATCTTGTCCAAGTGCCATTCCTGAAGTCTCTGCTTGGGCAGTGAGTGTTGGCACCGGTTTGGTGGGGGGGGCATCAGTGCTGAACTTGACCATGCACTCACCCCCACATCCACGTGGGAACTTTTCAGCACAAGTCAGCAGATAGTGTCCAGGAGCAGAAACCCCGTCTGATTCCTCGTCCGTAGCCCAGGGGTGCTGAACCCAACTGCTATATCTCCACTTCTGCTCCAGCTGTGATCAGCTAATGCAGTGCAGGTTGGTGACCGAGCCCAGGATTGGTCATTAGTAGAACAGGTTTTTTAGCCCACTGAAAGAGTTCGATAGGGTAGACGTGGAGAAGATGCTTCCACTTGTTGGGGAGACCAGAACTCGGGGCCATAACTAGCAGAATAGATAAGGGGGAACCAGTGGATGTGGTGTATTTGGATTTTCAGAAGGCATTCGATAAGGTGCCACACAAGAGGTTATGAAACAAAATTAGGGCTCATGGGATTGGGGTTAATATACCAGCATGGATTGAGGATTGGTTAACGGACAGAAAACAGAGAGTAGGAATAAACGGGTCATTATCGGGTTGGCAGGCTGTAACTAGTGGGGTACCGCAAGGATCAGTGCTTGGGCCTCAGCTATTCACAATCTACATCAATGATTTGAATGAGGGGACCAAATGTAATATATCCAAGTTTGCTGCTGATACAAAGCTGGGTGGGAATGTAAGCTGTGAGGAGGATGCAAGGAGGCTTCAAGGGGATATAGACAGGCTAAGTGAGTGAGCAAGAACATGGCAAATGGAATATAATGTGGAGAAATGTGAAGTTATCCACATGGGTAGGAAAAACAGAGTATTTTTTAAATGGTGAGAGATTGGGAAATGTTGGTGTTCAGAGGGACCTGGGTGTCCTTGTACATGAATCACTGAAAGTTAACATGCAGGTACAGCAAGCAATTAGGAAAGCAAATGGTATGTTGGCCTTTATTACAAGAGGATTTGAGTATAAGAGTAAAGACGTCTTACTGTAATTATATAGGGCCCTGGTGAGACCACACCTGGAGTATTGTGTAAAGTTTTGGTCTCCTTACCTAAGGAAGGATATACTTGCCATAGAGGGAGTGCAACGAAGGTTCACCAGACTGGTTCCTGGGATGGGGGGATTGTCCTATGAGGAGAGATTGAGTAAACTAGGCCTATATTCTCTAGAGTTTAGAAGAATGAGAGGTGATCTCATTGAAACATACAAGATTCTTACAGGGCTTGACAGGGTAGATGCAGGGAGGATGTTTCCCCTGGCTTGGGTGTCTAGAACCAGGGGTCACAGTCTCAGAATAAGGGGTCGGCCATTTAGGACTGAGATGAGGAGGAATTTCTTCACTCAGAGGGCGGTGAATCTTTGGAATTCTCTACCCCAGAGGGCTGTGCAGGCTCAGTCATTGGGTATATTCAAGGCTGAGATCGATAGATTTTTGAATATTAAGGCAATCAAGGGATATGGGGATAGAGCAGGAAAGTGGAGATGAGGTAGAAGATCAGCCATGATCTTATTGAATGGCGGCGCAGGCTCGAGGGGTCAAATGGCCGACTCCTGCTCCTATTTCCTTATATAAGGTAGTTTAAGCTAATTAAGGAGAGCCAACACGGATTTGTAAAAGGCAGATCGTGTTTGACTAATCTAATTGAATTTTTTGATGAAGTAACAGGGAGGATTGATGAAGGGAATGCAATGGATGTTGTCTACATGGATTTTAGGAAGGCGTTTGACAAAGTACCACATAGAAGGCTGGTTAACAAAATTGAGGCTCATGGAATAGGTGGGTCAGTGGCAGCTTGGATAAGGAATTGGCTGAAGGACAGAAAACAGCGAGTTGTGGTAAATGGCTGTTTTTCAGACTGGAGGATGGTAGACAGTGGTGTTCCGCAAGGGTCAGTGCTGGGGCCACTGCTTTTTTTGATATATATAAATGACCTGGATATTGGAATACAGAGTAGAATTTCTAAATTTGCCGATGACACCAAACTTGGGGGTGTGGCAAACAGTGAGGATGATACCAATCGACTGCAACAGGACATAGAAAGGCTGGCAGAATGGGCAGACAAGTGGCAGATAGAATTTAATACAGAGAAGTGTGAGGTGATGTATTTTGGCCGAAGGAACAGGGAGAGGCAATATACACTTAATGGCACAGTTTTAAAGAGTGTGCATGGACAGAGGGACCTGGGAGTTAATGTGCATAGGTCCCTGAAGGTGGCAGGATGTATTGAGAGAGTGGTTAACAAAGCATATGGGATCTTGGGTTTCATAAATAGAGGTATTGAGTGCAAAAGTAGAGAAGTTATGCTGAACCTTTATAAAGCGCTGGTTTGGCCACAACTGGAGTATTGCGTCCAGTTCTGGTCACCACACTTTAGGAAGGATGTGAAGGCCCTTGAGAGGGTGCAGAGGAGATTTACCAGAATGGTTCCGGGGATGGGGGATCTTAGCCACAAGGACAGGTTGGAGAAGCTGGATTTGTTTTCATTAGAGCAAAGGAGGTTGTGGGGTGATTTGATAGAGGTGTACAAGATTATGACGGGTTGGATAGGCTAGACGGGGAAAGGCTGTTCCCACTAGTTGATGGTACAAGGACTAGGGGACACAGATTTAAGGTTTTGGGCAAGAGATGCAGGGGGGATGTGAGGAAAAACTTTTTTACGCAGCGAGTGGTGAGGACCTGGAACTCGCTGCCGACGGAAGTGGTGGAAGCGGAGTCACTCAATGTTTTCAAGGGGAGACTGGATAGGCACTTGAGGGAAATAAACTTGCAGGGCTACGGGGATAGAGCGGGGGAATGGGACTGACTGGATTGCTCTACAGAGAGCCAGCATGGACTCGATGGGCCGCATGGCCTCCTTCTGTGCCGTTATGACTAATAAATCCAATACGGAATTCAGGAGAAACTTCTTTACCCAGAGAGTGGTGAGAATGTGGAACTCGCTACCACAGGGAGTGGTTGAGGTGAATAGTATAGATGTATTTAAGGGGAAGCTGGATAAACACATGAGGAAGAAAGGGATCGAAGGATATGGTGATGGGGTGAGATGAAGTAGGGTGGGAGGAGACTCTGTTCTTTGGAGAGACATAAACACCGGCATGACCAGTAGGTCTGAATAGCCTGTTTCTGTGCTGTAAATACCTTTAAAAAAGATACCATTGGCAGATGGTGGGGACTGAACCATGAGAGGAGAGAGTCGGGAAATGGCCTTAGTGTGGTTGTTCCAGGCATTGCACAGGTGCAGTGGGCTGTAAATTCAATGTGCACAGCCTCTTAGATGGGAAATGTGTGAAGCACGTTATAATGGTTTGTGCTAGAAGCATCAGATCCAGCTGGATGGCCAACTATGCACTGGATATTCATCCTTACAGCCAAGTTCCACAGTAAGACTCCCAAGTGGTGCCAATTAGACAGACTTGTCCATCAGTGTAATAAAAGCCTGTAGGCAGTTGTTGTTGTGCTTGCAATATATTAAAAATATATATATTCAAAAGCATGCTCGGGGCAGACCGTAATCACTGCAGCAGCTTGTCCTCCCCCTTTTGGAAGCCTTAAATCCAACACTGGACACAGTCTTTGGAATCTCAGAGGTAACCTGGGAGCTGTGCACAAGCAGGCCTGGGGCAGGAAGCTGCTGCCTTCATTTCTGGAAGATGTTTTAATCCATTTTAAGGCCTGAGATGAAACTAGAAAACTGTGGTCAGGTAATCGTTACTGCACTGGAATGGAGTGATGGTTCCTGTCTTCACAACAGTTCAATATACTTCCTTAAGAACCAGCTGTTTCAGCTGGTATTGCGATGTGTGTGTAGTCCGAGGCTGAGGGCTTATGTCACTGAGATCCACCACAGTTGTTGGTTTTAGCTGCAGTAAAAGCTAGAGAACGAGAGACAGATGTTCCTGGCCTTGCTTGGGAACCCAATTTTGGAGAAGCAGCAGCAGAGGTGGATGACACGGAGATCACGAGCAAACGAAGATGCCTTAAAGAGGTGTCTCTCTCCAAAGAACAGTTGTTGAGAGACGCTGTGTGAATTAGGTTGTTGGTGACTGTGTTTCTGGTTGACGGTGCTTTCATCAGCGCCAGAGGGTTGTGGGTTCAAGCCCCAAATCAGCACCTGATCTAGACAGACTCTCCAGTGCAATACTGCGCGAGTGCTGCATTCTCTGACTTCACGCCCCATCTGTCTGGCCCGGTGTCTCAGATGGACGTTCAAGATCCCATGGCACTGTTCGAAGAAGAGGAGAGTCGTCTTCCAGTATTCCGGCCAACAACCCCCATTCCCGACTCTTCCCCTCCCGCCGCCCCCACCAGCCAACATCTCCCAACTCCCCCCTAGCCCCACCAGCCAACATCCCCTCCACGACTACATTCCCGACACCTCCCCCCCCGCCACCCCCCCCCCCCCAACCCTCTCTCTCCGCGGCCAACATCTCCCGACTCCCGGTACTGAATTTGAATGATCAGCCATGATCTCATTGAATGGCGGAGCAGGCTCGAGGGGCCGAATGGCCTACTCCTGCTCCTATCTTCTATGTTTCTATGACTCCCCTCCACGGCCAACATCTCCCGACTCCCCTCCACGGCCAACATCTCCCGACTCCCCTCCACGGCCAACATCTCCCGACTCCCCTCCACGGCCAACATCTCCCGACTCCCCTCCACGGCCAACATTCCCGACTCCCCTCCACGGCCAACATCTCCCGACTCCCCTCCACGGCCAACATTCCCGACTCCCCTCCACGGCCAACATCTCCCGACTCCCCCGCAGCCCCACCAGCCAACATCCCCTCCACGACTACATTCCCGACACCTACCCCCACCCTCTCTCTCCACGGCCAGTATTCCCGACTCTCTTCCGCCCCCCGCCCCCAACGGCCAACATCTCCCGACTTCCCCCTAGACCCACCGGCCAACATCCCCCCACGACTACATTCCTGACCACCCCCCCACTCACGGCCAACAGTCCCAATTCGGCCAATTTTTCCCGACCTTCCCTCGGCCAACGCCACCAGGAACAGGTCTGGATAGCAGACAGCCGCATTTATTTTTGTTGTGAAGGAGAGTGAAGGCCATTCAACTATTGCTGTTTATGGGACCGGGCTGCAAAACGCTTTTCCCTTCAACAACGGTAGCCCCACTTCCAAAGTATTCTGTTGGCCATGAGCGATGTGATAAGGCGCTGCATCAACGCAAGTCTTGCTTTCTTTCCTCAGTGGGGAAGGCGGCGTTGCTGCAAGGAAGCAAAGGTCTCACGGGTTCTCTGCTCCAGGTATCCGCCAATCAGAAAAACAAGCTCAACGACCCTGGAGGTGGCTCTTTCAGGTAAGAGAGGCTGTGATTTCCATTGAAGGAAAGACCAGAGGTGGAGGGGGGAAACCTGCAGTTGCACACAAGAGGGCAGCATCCGATGAGCTTGTTCAACAGCTGTTCGATCGCAGCAAGTTCATGCACTGAATATATTAATCTTAAGAAGCTTACTTGGTATTACTAATGTCCTCTGTTGGGGAAATGCGCTTAAGGCCTTGACTGATAAATCGATAAATCTTTAGTAAGTTCGGTAATTAATCTGTCACAGGCATAACTCCTTGCGAACAGGACTTTTATTTTTTAGCTTTTGCTGTTTTTAATAGCTGTGCTTAAGTTTTTTGATATTTTTTACATTGAAGATGAATGGAGGAGAATGTGCCGTTGTGAATTTTGAAATAATTGGAAACTTTAATTTGGGGGGGTGGGGGAACGGCGGTGGAAAAACAAAAGCAAATGTGCCGCAGTTGAAATGCTTCTGACAAAGAAAGGCAGTCTGGACATAATTTGCATTTGAACCTTTAACCTCTCCTACGGCCAAAACAGCGTCTGCGAGATGGGCCTGAAGGCATCCAGCCAGTAACCTGTATTAATCCTCCAAATGCTGACTGGTCCTGGCCGTTCACAGCATGTGTGCAGAATTTGTTACTGGCTCCGAGGCATATTGGCTGCTGCAGCAGTGGCAAAATTCAACAAAAAAACCCAAGCCTGTAATGTTTGTGTTATTAACTTTAATATTATATTGCTACAGAGGTGGTAGTAATTTCCCCCCCGGTTGTCAGTTTACTCTGTTACATTGCTTCAGCGCAGGTCACAATGCCTGAAGTTCTGACCCTGTGAGGACTGACCGCAGGATGGGGAAATAAAATGCACAGCACCTCATTATAATTTACAGAAGGGTTCCATGCTGGGAGGCACATTAACCTTAGAGGGGTAGAAGTAGTGTTCACGTCTGTGCTCATCTTCCTTCTTCTCAACACAGTGGGTCGACTGTTTCAGCCTGGCAGCCGAGAGCAGTGGCCGAGTGAAAGGCAAAGCACTCGGTGACAGAAGGAGAATCTCCCACCCCGCCCCTCCCACCTGGCCAGCACCTTGTGTTGCTGGACGACCAGCATCACACATGGATGGGCCAGGTAGTAGGTTGGTTTTTCAGCTGGTTTTATGAGACAGCAAGAAAGGGGAAGGGTGTTTGAAAGGAGGCAGAGTAAAGCTCCCTCTGCACTGTCCCATCACACACTCCCAGGGCAGGTACAGCACGGGTTAGATACAGAGTAAAGCTCCCTCTACACTGTCCCATCAAACACTCCCAGGACAGGTACAGCACGGGTTAGATACAGAGTAAAGCTCCCTCTACACTGTCCCATCAAACACTCCCAGGGCAGGTACAGCACAGGTTAGATACAGAGTAAAGCTCCCTCTACACTGTCCCATCAAACACTCCCAGGGCAGGTACAGCACGGGTTAGATACAGAGTAAAGCTCCCTCTACACTGTCCCATCAAACACTCCCAGGACAGGTACAGCACGGGTTAGATACAGAGTAAAGCTCCCTCTACACTGTCCCATCACACACTCCCAGGACAGGTACAGCACGGGTTAGATACAGAGTAAAGCTCCCTCTACACTGTCCCATCAAACACTCCCAGGGCAGGTACAGCACGGGTTAGATACAGAGTAAAGCTCCCTCTGCACTGTCCCATCAAACACTCCCAGGGCAGGTACAGCACGGGTTAGATACAGAGTAAAGCTCCCTCTACACTGTCCCATCAAACACTCCCAGGGCAGGTACAGCATGGGTTAGATACAGAGTAAAGCTCCCTCTACACTGTCCCATCAAACACTCCCAGGGCAGGTACAGCACGGGTTAGATACAGAGTAAAGCTCCCTCTACACTGTCCCATCACACACTCCCAGGGCAGGTACAGCACGGGTTAGATACAGAGTAAAGCTCCCTCTACACTGTCCCATCAAACACTCCCAGGGCAGGTACAGCATGGGTTAGATACAGAGTAAAGCTCCCTCTACACTGTCCCATCAAACACTCCCAGGGCAGGTACAGCACGGGTTAGATACAGAGTAAAGCTCCCTCTACACTGTCCCATCAAACACTCCCAGGGCAGGTACAGCACGGGTTAGATACCGCGTAATGCTCCCTCTACACTGTCCCATCAAACACTCCCAGGGCAGGTACAGCACGGGTTAGATACAGAGTAAAGCTCCCTCTACACTGTCCCATCAAACACTCCCAGGGCAGGTACAGCACAGGTTAGACACAGAGTAAAGCTCCCTCTACACTGTCCCATCAAACACTCCCAGGGCAGGTACAGCACTGGTTAGATACAGAGTAAAGCTCCCTCTACACTGTCCCATCAAACACTCCCAGGGCAGGTACAGCACGGGTTAGATACAGAGAAAAGCTCCCTCTACACTGTCTCCATCAAACACTCCCAGGGCCGGTACAGCACGGGTTAGATACAGAGTAAAGCTCCCTCTACACTGTCCCCATCAAACACTCCCAGGGCCGGTACAGCACGGGTTAGATACAGAGTAAAGCTCCCTCTACACTGTCCCATCAAACACTCACAGGGCAGGTACAGCACGGGTTAGATACAGAGTAAAGCTCCCTCTACACTGTCCCATCAAACACTCCCAGGGCAGGTACAGCACGGGTTAGATACAGAGTAAAGCTCCCTCTACACTGTCCCATCAAACACTCCCAGGGCAGGTACAGCACGGGTTAGATACAGGGTGAAACTCCCTCTACACTGTCCCATCAAACACTCCCAGGGCAGGTACAGCACGGGTTAGATACAGAGTAAAGCTCCCTCTACACTGTCCCATCAAACACTCCCAGGGCAGGTACAGCACGGGTTAGATACAGAGTAAAGCTCCCTCTACACTGTCCCATCAAACACTCCCAGGGCAGGTACAGCACGGGTTAGATACAGAGTAAAGCTCCCTCTACACTGTCCCATCAAACACTCCCAGGGCAGGTACAGCACGGGTTAGATACAGAGTAAAGCTCCCTCTACACTGTCCCATCAAACACTCCCAGGGCAGGTACAGCACGGGTTAGGTACAGAGTAAAGCTCCCTCTACACTGTCCCATCAAACACTCCCAGGGCAGGTACAGGACATGTTGAATGCAGAGCTTTGGCCAATTGACTATACCATCCTATAATCTCTTGTCAATCGCTTCTCTGGGGATTAAAGTTGCCCAGAATCTCCATTGCATTTGTGCCAACAGATTTTAATGTCCTTGTCAATTTTTGTCTGGTAACATCCCTGTGAAGCACCTTGAGATGCTTTAATTTTTTAAAGGCGCTATGGAAATACAAGTTGTTGATGTTACTGCGTAATAACCTTCATCCCTCAGATTGTTTCCACCACCAGTACCTTGCCCGTCAGTGCCTGCACTTCTAAAGTACTTCTTTGAAAATGACGGGCTTTGGGACATCTTGCGGATGCAATAGGTTGCTGTATAAATGCAGGATACTACTTTCATTCCCTTCAGAATAGTGATATAGGGATGAAAATACTCTGTAGCTATGACCCAGTTTTGGGAGGATAGAATTTGTTACTGCTGGGTATTTTCACAGTTCAAGTGGACGTCGCTTGATCTGACCCACATAAAAGGAAGAGGTGAGGGTTGGCCGTTTGATTTGAATGTCGATAATATAAGGTCACAGCAGGTATGTCCACGTAGTGGTGGTGGAGGTGCCCAGTTGGGATCAAGTGATTTGCTGTGTTCACTGTTTCTGGAGTGGATGAACCCGGTCTTTCTCCGCCCACCAGAGGTAGGATCTGCCACCTGTGGGCTGTTTGCTGCATTATTAACCATTATAAGTTGCCTGTGTCCTAACTCGCACCAAGTCCCATTCATCCATCACTCCTGTGCTCACTGACCTACATTGGCTCCCGGTCCAGCAACGCTTCGATTTTAAAATTCTCGTCCTTGTTTTCAAATCCCTCCATGGCCTCACCCCTCCCTATCTCTGTAATCTGCTCCAGCAACCTACAACCCCCCGAGATATCTGCGTTCCTCCAATTCTGGCCTCTTGTGCATCCCTGATTTTCATCTCTCCACCATTGGCAGCCGTGCTTTCAGCTGCCAAGGCCCTAAGCTCTGGAATTCCCTCCCTAAACCTCTACGCCTTGCTATGTCTCGTTCCTCCTTTAAGACGCTTCTAAAAATCATCTACTTTGACCAAGAGTTCCTGTTCTTATGTGGCTTGGTGTCAAATTTTGTTTGATAACGCTCCTGCGAAGCGCCTTGGGATGTTTTCCTAAGTTAAAGGCGTTATATAAATACAAGTTGTGTTGTGTTGAAGTAATCTGGACTCTCTGTTAGAGTAAAGTAAGGGAGGACATTGATGGCCAGGAAATAAATAGAGTTATAGAACAGGAGTTTAAAAAGATGGTTAAAAATAAAGTGAGAGGCACTGCTATTAAAAATGAGTTAATCTGTCTGTACAGCAATACACACAGTGTCCGTAATAAAACAGGGAAGCTGGAGGCAATCATGCGTTGCAAGGAACCAGACATAGTAGGGATTACTGAGACATGGCTACAGAAAAATCAGGACTGGGAATTAAACATTGCAGGGTATAACATATTTAGAAAAGATAGAGAGGGAAAAAGGGGAGGTGGAGTTGCTGTACTTATTAGGGATAACATATTGGCAGTAGAAAAAATGGTCGTAGATATCAGCAAGACAAAATTAGAATCCATATGGATAGAGATAAAAGATAATAAAGGATCAATCGAACTAATAGGCGTAGTCTACAGACCACCTAATATTGGACGGGAGGTGGAGGAAGAAATATACAGACAAATTAGAGAAATGAATAAAAAACAAAGAATAATAATCATGGGGGATTTCAACTACCCCGATATTAATTGGACAGAAGAGGTAGGTAAAGGGGATAAGGGAATGGAGTTCCTGCAATGTGTACAGGACTCCTTTCTAACCCAATATGTAAAAAGCCCAACAAGGGAGAATTTGCTATTGGATCTAGTTATGGGGAATGAGCCAGAGCAGATAAGATAAGTAAAAATAGGGAAACATATAAGCAATAGTGACCATAATATAATACGCTTTTAAAATGATAATAGAGAAGGACATAAGTATGACAAAAAACAGGTTAATAGATTGGAGAAAAGCTGATTTTGAGGTGCTGAGAATAGAACTTGGGAAGATAAAATGGGCAACAATATAGGGTGAGATGGAGCATTGCAGCAAGGAAGATTGAGAAGAGCGTTGGTGCGATGAAATAGCCTTGCTTGTCCCCGGTCCGTACATGAATTGGGTCAGTGGTGGATCTGTTGGTCAGGCTCACGACTTGCATATTGTCGTGAAGCAGGCGGAGGATGGTGACAAACTTTTGAGGGCAGCCGAATTTGAGGAGGACACTCCATAATCCCCACCACCAAAATGGACCCCATCGGTCTCGCGGCAGACACAGAGGAATTCATCAGGAGAATGAGGCTCCGGGAATTCTTCCACAAATCCCAAGATGTCAGCAGCGAACCCAATGAGACAATCAATGATCCGGAACAGCAGACAGAGGGATCCGCAGTGCAGCTACCGAAGAAGAAAGAGTCAAATTGGACCCCTCCGGAGGGTCGCTGCCCTAAGCTTGACATGTATGCTCAAGCTGTCAGGAGATGCATCAACGCCAGATTCATCAGCCGCACTCACAAGACAGTCCAGAATGTCACCCGAGCACAACGCAACGCCATCCACGCTCTCAAGACCAACCGCAACATCGTCATCAAACCAGCAGACAAAGGAGGTGCCATCGTCATACAGAACAGAACGGACTATTGCAAAGAAGTATACCGACAACTGGACAACCAGGAACACTACAGACAGTTACCCGCAGATCCGACCAAAGAACACACCCGCCAACTCAACAGACTGATCAAAACCTTCGATCCAGACCTTCAAAGCATCCTACATGCTCTCATCCCACGTACTCCCCGCATGGGAGACTTCTACTGCCTCCCAAAGATACACAAAGCCAACACACCTGGACGTCCTATTGCATCAGGCAACGGAACCCTGTGTGAGAACCTCTCTGGATATGTCGAGGGCATCCTGAAACCCATCGTACAGGGAACCCCCAGCTTCTGTCGTGACACTACAGACTTCTTACAGAAACTCAGCACCCACGGACCAGTTGAACCAGGAACACTCCTCGCCACGATGGACGTCTCGGCACTCTACACCAGTATCCCCCACGATGACGGCATCGCTGCGACAGCCTCAGTACTCAACACCAACAACAGCCAATCTCCAGACGCCATCCTACAACTCATCCGCTTCATCCTTGACCACAATGTCTTCACCTTCGACAACCAGTTCTTTACCCAAACACACGGAACAGCCATGGGGACCAAATTCGCACCCCAATACGCAAACACCTTCATGCACAAGTTCGAGCAAGACTTCTTCGCTGCACAGGATCTCCAACCAACGCTATACACCAGATACATCGACGACATTGTCTTCCTATGGACCCACGGCGAAGAATCACTGAAAAGACTGCACGATAACATCAACAAGTTCCATCCCACCATCAAACTCACCATGGACTACTCCTCAGAATCGGTCTCATTCCTGGACACACGAATCTCCATCAAAGACGGACACCTCAGCACTTCACTCTACCGCAAGCCCACGGACAACCTCACGATGCTTCACTTCTCCAGCTTCCACCCTAACCACGTTAAAGAAGCCATCCCCTATGGACAAGCCCTGCGAATACACAGGATCTGCTCAGACGAGGAGGAACGCGATGGACACCTACAGACACTGAAAGACGCCCTTGTAAGAACGGGATATGACGCTCGACTCGTCGATCGACAGTTCCGACGGGCCACAGCGAAAAATCACATAGACCTCCTCAGAAGACAAACACGGGACACAACCAACAGAGTACCCTTCGTCGTCCAGTACTTCCCCGGAGCGGAGAAACTACGCCATGTTCTTCGCAGCCTTCAACATGTCATCGATGACGACGAACACCTCGCTAAGGCCATCCCCACGCCTCCACTACTCGCTTTCAAACAGCCGCCTAACCTCAAACAGACCATCGTTCGCAGCAAATTACCCAGCTTTCAGGAGAACAGCGACCACGACACCACACAACCCTGCCACAGCAACCTCTGCAAGACATGCCAGATCATCAACACAGATACCATCATCACACGTGAGGACACCACCCACCAGGTACATGGTACATACTCATGTGACTCGGCCAACGTTGTCTACCTCATACGTTGCAGGAAAGGATGCCCCGGAGCATGGTACATCGGCGAGACCATGCAGACACTGCGACAACGGATGAACGGACACCGCGCAACAATCACCAGGCAGGAGTGTTCCCTCCCAGTCGGGGAACACTTCAGCAGTCAAGGACATTCAGCCTCCGATCTTCGGGTAAGCATTCTCCAAGGCGGCCTTCGAGACACACGACAATGCAAAATCGTCGAGCAGAAACTGATAGCCAAGTTCCGCACCCATGAGGACGGCCTCAACCGAGATCTTGGGTTCATGTCACGCTACATGTAACCCCACCTGACGCAGGGTCATCCAGACTCGAGTCGACATTGGCTTGTTCTCTCTACACAGATGCGGCCGGACCTGCTGTGATTTCCAGCCAAAAAAAATGTTTTTTGTCTTTTTTTTGTTTTTCATACAGACCCCAGCATCTGCAATATTTGACCCCTTTTGACCCCTTCTGACCCCACCTCATTGTTCTTTGATGTAATGTTTCCCTGACTGACCTGTTTGGACACCATTCACACCTTTGACTGCTGTGATTATCTCTCTGCCGAGGTGTGATAAATGGCAGTTGGAAAGGTTACCTGTAAACATCTGACATGATTCTCTGACTATATAAGCTGTGTCTTTATGCATTTCTCCACTTCACCTGAAGAAGGAGCAGCGCTCTGAAAGCTTGTGATTTCAAATAAAGCTGTTGGACTATAACCTGGTGTTGTGTGACTTCTTACATTTCTTCACGGTTGACAGTGTCAAAGGCCTTTGTGAGGTCAAAGAAGGCCATGTGCAGTGATTGGTGCTGTTCCCTGCATTTCTCTTGTAGTTGACGCGCAATGAAGATCATGTCCATTGAGCCCCTTAGTGAACGGAGTCCAGATTGCGACTCTGGGAGGAGCTCTTCAGCCAATGAGAGAAGGCAATTGAGGAAGATTCTCGCGATGACTTTCCCTGTGGCAGACAGCAGGGAAACTCCTCTGTACACTAAACATCCGTAAGACAAAGGTCCTCTACCAACCTGCCCCCGCAGTACTGCCCCCCGATTATCAAAATCCACAACGAGGACTTGGACAATGTGGACCACTTTCCATACCTCAGGAGTTTACTGTCAACAACGCCTTCAGTGTGCCAGTGCAGCCTTCGGTCGCCTGGAGAAGAGAGGGTTTGAAGACCAGGACCTCAAACGCGGCACTAAGATCATTGTCTACAGAGAAGTAGTGATACCCTCCTGTATGCTTCAGAGACATGGACCATATTCAGCAAGCACTAGAGAGGTACCACCAACGCTGCCTCCGCAAGATCCTGCAAATCCATCGGCAGGATAGGTGCACCAACGTTGGTGTTCTTGCTCAGGCTAACATCCCCAACATCGAAGCTCTGTCCACATGCCCGATACAAGACTCCCAAATCAAGGGCTCTATTCGGAGCTCCGACATGGCAAGAGAGCCCCAGGTGGGCAGAGGAAGCGCTTCAAGGACACCCTCAAAGCCTCCTTGAAAAAGTGCAACATCTCCACTGACACCTGGGAATTCCTGGCGCAAGACCGCACAAAGTGGAGGAGAAGCATCCGGGAAGGCCTCGAGTCTCTTCGCCGGGAGCAAGTGGAAGCCAAGCGCAAACAATGGAAGGCAACCCAAGCACCCCACCCTGCCCCTTCAACCGCCGTCTGCCCCACCTGTGACTGAGACTGTAGGTCCCGCTTTGGACTCATCAGTCACCTGAGAGCTCATTTTTAGTGTGGAAGCAAGTCATCCTCGGCTCCGAGGGACTGCCGAAGAAAGAAAGAACCGTAATCGTGGGGGACTTGAATCTAAATATAGGCTTGGCAAACCAAATTTGCAGCAATAGTGTGGAGGACGAATTCATGGAATGTATGCAAGATAGTTTTCTAGATCAGTATGTTGAGGAACCAACTAGGGATCAGGCTATTTTAGATCCAGTTTTGTGCAACGAGAAAGTGTTAATTAATAACCTTGTAGTAAAGGGGCCTTTAGGGAAGAGTGACCATAATATGATAGAATTTTATATTGAGTTTGAAAATGATTTAGTTCAATCTGAAACTAGGGTCTTAAATCTAAACAAAGCAAACTACGTAGGTATGAGGAGCGAGTTGGTTAAGGTAGATTGGGAAACTACATTAAAAGGTGTGACGGTAGAGAAGCAATGGTGGGAAACTTTCAACTGTTGGTGTTCAGAGAGATTTGGGAGTCCTCGTGCAAGAAACACAGAAAGCTAGCATGCAATTACAGCAAGCAATAAGGAAGGCAAATGGCTTGTTGGCCTTCATTGCAAGGAGATTGGAGTATAAGAGTAAGAAAGTCTTGCTACAATTGTACAGGGCCTTGGTGAGACCACACCTGGAGTACTGGGCACAGTTTTGGTCTCCTTATCTGAGGAAGGATATACTTGCCTTGGAGGCGGTGCAACGAAGGTTCACTAGATTGATTCCTGGGATGAGAAGGCTGTCCTATGATGAGAGGTTGTGTAGAATAGGCCGATACTCTCTGGAGTTTAGAAGAATGAGAGGTGATCTCATTGAGACATATGAGATTCTGAAGGGGATCGACAGGATAGATGCTGAGAGGTTGTTTCCCCTGGCTGGAGTGTCCACAACTAGGGGGCATAGTCTCAGGATAAGGGGTCGGCCATTTAAGACCGAGATGAAGAGGAATAGAAACAGGGACCATCTTGGTAACCGTTGTGCAGTCATCACTGGAACGCCCTTCTTAGGATTAAAGATGGAGACAAGTGGTTGGTGGTCAGTCAGCAAGGTGAACTTCTGCCCATGCAGATAGTGGTTGAATTTTTTTACTCCCCATACTAGGCTGAGGGCCTCCCTGTCAATCTGGGCGTAGTTGCGCTCGGCTGAGGTTAGTGACCGAGACGCAAAGGCTACTGGCCTCTCCAACCCATCTGGGAATTTGTGCGACAGCACCGCTCCAATACCATAGGGTGATGCATCACATGCCAACCGAATTGGTAGTGCTGGGTTGAAATGGGCCAACACCTCTTTTGATGTGATCAATTCTTTACACTTCTGGAAAGCTCGTCTACGTTCGTCATTCCACTTCCATGGTACCCCTGTTTGCAGTAGGGTGTTCAGTGGGTGTAATACCGTGGACAAATTTGTTAAGAACTTATGGTAGTAGTTTACCAGCCTGAGGAACGACCTCAGTTGTGACACATTTTCCGGTGCTGGAGCCTTGACTACTGCCTCAATCTTTTCAGGGGACTTATGTAACCCCTCTTCATCGATGACGTGGCCACAATACGAGATCTGCTTCTGGAAAAACTCGCACTTGTGGCGATTAGCTCGTAGCCCATATTCCTTTAATCTGGTGAGCACCTTCTCCAAGTTGGCGAGGTGATCACTGTCATTTTCGCCCGTGACCAGGATGTCGTCCAAATAACACTGGGTCCCTGGAATCCCTTGCAGGACTTGATCCATCGCCCTTTGCCAAATAGCCGGAGCCGATGTTACCCCGAACACCAGCCGGTTGTATTGATAAAGACCTTTATGAGTGTTAATCGTAAGGTATTGTTTCGAGGCTTCTTCTACCTCCATTTGCAAGTACGCCTGGGCTAGATCAATTTTGGTGAAGCGTTTACCTCCAGATAGCGAGGCGAAAATATCCTCAATTCGTGGAAGTGGATATTGTACCGTGTGACGGACTGGGTTCACTGTCACCTTAAAATCCCCACAGATGCGGACTTTCTTTGGCTCCCCAGGCGTATTACTCAACGACCTCTTCATTACAGGAACGATGGGTGTAGCCCACTCGCTCCAGTCTACTTTGGACAGTACTCCTGAACGTTCCAACCCTTCCAGCTCTGCTTCGACAGCTGGTCTGATCGCATAAGGCACTGGTCTGGCCTTAAGAAACTTTGGGCTTGCATTTTCCTCTATTTTAATCGTCGTTGTTATGCCTTTTAGTGTTCCGAGTCCCTCCTGGAACACTTCTTCTGCGTCAGTTAGCATTTTTGACAGTCGTCCAGGTGTGACGTCGTCATCCTTTTTGGCCTCAACCTTCAGTGCCTGTATGGAATGCCAATCTAATTGTATCTTCCGGAACCATTCACGTCCTAGTAGTGGTGGTCCTCCATCTGGCAATACATTTATGTCCATTTTAGGTATTTCCTGGCCTTTATACATCACTTTCACCCTTATTTTTCCTTTGGGGTAGACTTTTTGCCCCGTGTACGTCTTCAAGACAATCTCTGTAGCTTTCAAGGGTATATGTGAAAATAGCCGCTTGTAGTCCCTTTGGTTTATGACTGTTAGGGCTGATCCTGTGTCCAATTCCATTTTCACTTGGACTCCGTCTATCTTGAGTGTAACCCAGATAGTCTGGTGATCCTCCATTTTGGTTACCTTATGTAGTTTCAGACAACCCAGCTCCTTGCTTCCGGAGTCTGTGTCACTTTTCTGTTGGTCTGAACTACTGTCCATCACCTTGTGTACCTTTTTGTACTTCTCCTGTGGAGATTTCTTACTGTTGGTTTTCTTCCCAGACCTGCAGACTCTTGCTATGTGTCCTGCTTTTCCACACTGTCTGCACACTTGGTCCTTGAACCAACAATCCTTTTGGTCGTGTGTTGTTCTGCCGCAGCGATAGCACTTCCCTGTCCCATAGGACATTTCATTGGTGCCATATTCTTGCAGTCTCCGTTGTATCTCTGCAGCGCCCCTTGCAGCTGCTTCGTGTGATACTGCCATACTGAAAGCCTTGTCCAGCGTAAGATCCTTTTCTGATAGAAGCCGTCTCTGGGTTCCTTCACTTTGCAACCCACACACAAACTTGTCCCTTAACGTATCTGCTGGTCCCGCTCCAAACTGGCAGTGTTTCGATAGCTTGCGCAGTTCCGTTAGGTACTCAGCATTGCTTTCGTCTTTGTGTTGGTTCCTTTTATGGAACTTAAATCGTTCTGCTATCAGCAGCGGTGTGGGGTTTAAGTGGTCCTGTAGGATTTCTACTATGCTTTCGAAATTCTTGTTCACAGGCTTCCCTGGGGTTATTAGGTTTTGCAGTAACCCATAAGTTTTTGCACCCATGGAATTTAACAAAACCAGTGTTTTCCTAGCATCTGGCACTTCATTCGCCCTGCAGTACACCTCAATACGTTCCACATATGTCGCCCAATCTTCGACTTCATTGTCGAATGTAGAGATACTGCCACTCTTCGGCATCCCTGGGTGTGATTTAACTGTCAAAAATGGGGTCTCCTGCGCTTCCCCTTCTTCTCCGCTGGCACAAAATGGCATCTCCCGCGCTTTCCTTCCTTCTTCTCCGCGGCTCAATGGCGTCTCCCGCGCTCTCCCTTCTTCTCCCCGCGGGCACTGTTCAGCCCTTGAGCCCTGGCTGTGCTCTGCGCGTTCTTTTTTTTTTGTTTGTTTTTGTGCGCCTTTCCCGTTTCCGCCGCTCGGTCCTGAACCCGGCTGTTGCTTTACCCTCTCTCTCTCCGTTTTGTTTTTCCTCGATGCCGCTCGGTTTTCAAACCCCGGCTGCGCCCTGTGCGCTTCACCCTCTGTCTTACCCCGTCGACGCTGCTCGGCTTTCTCTCCGCCGTCGGTCGGCTCCAGCCGCCGCTGTCTGGGAAGGGTCTGTGCTGTACCTGTCGTCAGTCTATTGCTGATCGTCTTGGCTGGGGAACCAAGCCCGGCTCTCCACAGCCTCCCCTGCGATGTTCACTCTCTGCCGGACGACTGGGCGGTTGCTCGTGATCGACGCCCGTGCTTCTGGCCTCGACTTTCTTCCACCGTCCTCCCGGAGCGAATCCTCGAAGGGAAATGCAGAGTTGCAGGTAGATTCGAATCGCCACTCGTTGCCACTGTTAGATCCGTGATTCTGAGAGTATGATGTTTTTCAATAACCACACGGATGCTGTAACTTAACAATCAACAGGTATTTACTGGAGTAGGATAGTCTCAAGACTGGGGTACAGAGGCATACTCAAGGCTTATATACAGGTGTGGTCACTGCCGGTACTACAGTATACAGGAGCTGTAAAAGTAGTTCTCTCTTAAAGGTACATACACTACACCCTGGACCTGAGCTGATTTTTTCTATCTCCTTTGTTGTTTTTTCTCTCGGGCCCTTCTCTTTTCCCCTTCCTGTCACCCAGTGATGCCACCTTCCATTTCTGCCCTCCCAGTTCCTTTGCTCCCCTCTCCTTGCAACCTCTGCACCAACCCATCACTGCTCCTCTGCCATCTGACTCTCTTGACACATCCTAATCTTGAATCCCGCTTTGAGAAACCGCAGTTACCCTCTGTACCCCTCTCAACATTCTCCAACAAGCTCTTCGAGGCACTGGATGCTGCCTCCTTACGAGCAGCAACCCCAACTGTCCCATCCTCCTTTCTCAATGACCCTCCTGCCTAGTGCACCTGCTGGGGGCCAATCTCACGAGCCTCCTTCCCCTCCCATTGGCCGCTCCGCCTCTCCCTCCATATAAACTCTCCTACCCACTTTCACAGTCTTCCCCCCTAAGGTCATAGAGTTAGGTAGCAGTGGGGAAATTAAAAACCAGAGCGTGTCAGGAAGGGGCAGAAGGTATGGAGTAAAAGGTAAAGTAATAAAAAGGGCAAAAGCAGGAACTAAGTGTCACAAAACATATTTGAAAGTTCTCTATCTGAATGCACGTAGCATTCGTAACAAAATAGACGAGTTAATGGCACAAATAACTACATATGGGTATGATCTTGTGGCCATTACAGAAACATGGCTGCAGGGTGACAATGCCTGGGAATTAAACATACCAGGTTATTTAACGATCAGGAAGGACAGGCAGGAATGAAGGGGAGGTGGGGTGGCTATGTTAATAAAGGAAGGAATCACTGTAATACAGAGAAATGATATTGGGTCAAAAGATCAGGATAATGAAACAGTTTGGGTGGAGGTAAGGAATAATAAGGGGAAAAAAACACTCGTGGGCGTAGTCTATAGGCCTCCGAACAGTTGCAACTCTGTTGGACGGAGTATCAATCAGGAAATAGTTGAGGCTTGTAATAAGGGAACATCTATAATTATGGGGGATTTTAACTATCATATTAATTGGACAAATCAAATTGGGCAGGGCTGCCTTGAGGATGAGTTCATTGAGTGTATTAGGGATGGGTTTCTTGAGCAGTATGTAACTGAACCGACCAGGGGGCAAGCAACCTTAGATTTGGTCCTGTGTAACGAGACAGGATTAATTAAAAATGTCCCAGTAAAGAATCCCCTTGGAATGAGTGACCATAACATGGTTGAATTCCATATTCAATTAGAGGGTGAGAAGGTTGGATCTCAAACAAGCGTGCTAAGCTTGAATAAAGGAGACTATGAAGGAATGAGAGCGGAATTGAGTCGAGTGGATTGCGAAAATAGATTAAAGGGTAAGACGATACATGATCAGTGGTGTACATTTAAGGAGTTATTTTACAACTTCCAAAAAAAAAATATTCCACTGAGAAGAAAAGGGTATAAAAGAAAAGACAGCCATCCGTGGCTAAGTAAAGAAATTAAGGATAGTATTCAACTAAAAACAAGGGCATATAAGGTAGCCAAATCTAGTGGGAGGATAGAGGATTGGGAAAACTTTAAAAGACAGCAAAAAATAACAAAAAGATTGATTAAGAAAGGGAAGATAGATTATGAAAGTAAATTAGCAAAAAATATAAAAACAGATAGTAAGAGTTTTTATAGTTATATAAAAAGAAAAAGGGTGGCTAAAGTAAATATTGGTCCCTTAGAGGATGAGACCGGGAAATTAATGGTGGGAAATATGGAGATGGCAAAAACACTGAATGAATATTTTGTATCAGTCTTTACAGTAGAGGACACTAAGAATATCCCAACACTGGACTAACAGGGGGCTATAGGGGGGGAGGAGCTAAACACGATCAAAATCACTAAGGAACTGGTACTTGGTAAAATAATGGGACTCAAGGCGGATAAATCACCTGGACCTGATGGCTTACATCCTAGGGTCTTGAGGGAAGTGGCGGTAGGGATTGTGGATGCATTGGTAATAATTTTCCAAAATTCCCTGGACTCAGCAAAGGTCCCGGCAGACTGGAAAACTGCTAATGTAACACCCTTATTTAAAAAGGGCAGTAGACAGAAGGCTGGAAACTATAGACCGGTTAGCCTAACATCTGTGGTAGGTAAAATTTTGGAGTCCATTATTAAGGAGACAGTAACAGGACATTTGGATAATCATAATTTAATAGGACAAAGTCAGCATGGTTTTATGAAGGGGAAGTCATGTTTGACAAATTTGCTGGAGTTCTTTGAGGAAGTAACATATAGGGTGGATAAAGGGGAACCAGTGGACGTAGTGTATTTAGACTTCCAAAAGGCATTTGACAAGGTGCCACACAAAAGATTATTGCTTAAGATAAAAAATCACGGGATTGGGGGTAATATTCTGGCATGGATAGAGGATTGGCTATCTAACAGAAGGCAGAGAGTTGGGATAAATGGTTCATTCTCAGACTGGCAATCAGTAACTAGTGGTGTTCCGCAGGGGTCAGTGCTGGGTCCCCAACTCTTTACAATCTATATGAACGATTTGGAGGAGGGGACCGAGTGTAACATATCAAAGTTTGCAGATGATACAAGGATGGGAGGGAAAGTAGTGAGTGAGGAGGACATAAGAAACCTGCAAGGGGACATAGACAGGCTAAGTAAGTGGGCAGAGATTTGGCAGATGGAATACAATACTGGAAAGTGTGAGGTTATGCACTTTGGCAGGAAAAATCGTAGAGCAAGTTATTATCTTAATGGCAAGAAACTGGAAAGTACTGAAGTACAAAGGGATCTGGGGGTCCTGGTGCACGAAACTCAAAAGGTTAGTATGCAGGTGCAGCAAGTGATTAAGAAGGCCAGTGGAATGTTGGCTTTCATTGCTAGGGGGATAGAATATAAAAATAGGGAGGTATTGCTTCAGTTGTACAAGGTATTGGTGAGACCGCACCTGGAATACTGCGTACAGTTTTGGTGTCCATACTTAAGAAAAGACATACTTGCTCTCGAGTCAGTACAAAGAAGGTTCACTCGGTTAATCCCGGGGATGAGGGGATGGACATATGAGGAGAGGTTGAGTAGATTGGGACTCTACTCATTGGAGTTCAGAAGAATGAGAGGTGATCTTATTGAAACATATAAGATTGTGAAGGGGTTGGATCGGGTGGATGCAGGGAGGATGTTCCCGATGATGGGTGAAACTAGAACTAGGGGGCATAGTCTTAGAATAAGGGGCTGCTCTTTCAAAACTGAGATGAGGAGGAACTACTTCACTCAGAGGGTGGTAGGTCCATGGAATATGCTGCCCCAAAAAGCTGTAGAAGCTACATCATTACATAAATTTAAAACAGAAATAGACAGTTTCCTGGAAGTAAAGGGAATTAAGGGTTACGGGGAGCGGGCAGGAATTTGGACATGAGTCTAGGTTTGGATCGGACATGGCCCTGTGGGTAGCGGAGTGGGCCCAGGGGCCGTGTAGCCTAATCCTGCTCCTATTTCGTGTGTCTAATTCTGTTAGATTCAGGAGATGGTTCTGTGATAGTAGATTGGCGGTTAGGATCAGATCAGCCATGATCTTATTGAATGGCGGAGCAGGCTCGAGGGCCTGATTGGCCTACTCCTGCTCCTATTTCTTATGTTCTTATGACCTTGCCATCTCCCGTGGCACCTCTGTTTCCATCGACTCAATCACAGATTAGGCCATCTCCAAACACTTCCTTGTAACCCCTTCCAACCCCTACTTCCTCCTGTGCCCGGCCCTGGAGCAAACTCTCCCCCAAGTCACTCAGAACTGCCTATCCTTTGGCCCTCCATTCACCATGATACATCAGCTGTCGATCTGCTCAACCACTCCCTCACCTCCACCTATGCTGCCCTTGTCCCCACTCATACCCACACTCTTGTTCTATCCTGGCTGCTTCCCCCTGGTATGGCTCCCATCTTCACTCTCTCAGGTCCAAGGGATTCAGACTTGAGCCATTCATCACCAAGCCTGGCTGGTCCACATCAAGCACTGCCGGGGCCTCATTCTCCTCTGCCAAATCTGCTCATTACTCCAGGACCATCCTGGGGAGCCATAACAACAATAACAACAACAACAACTTGTATTCATATCGTGTCTTTAACGTAGTAAAACATCCCAAGGCGCTTCACAGGAGCGATTATCAAACAACATTTGACACCGAACCAATTAGGGCAGTTGGCCAAAGAGATGGGTTTTACGGAGCGTCTTAAAGGTAGAAAGGGAGGTAGAGAGACAAAGTAGTTTAGGCAGGGAATTCCAGAGCTTAGGGCCCAGGCAACTGAAGACACAGCCACCAAATGTTGAGCGATTATAATCAGGGATGCTCAAGAGGCCAGAATTAGAGGAGTGCAGATATCTCGGGGGGGGCGAGGGTAGCGGTTGTGGGGTTGCAGGAGATTACAGAGATGGGGAGGGGCGAAGCCATGGAGGATCTGAAAGCAAGGATAAAAATTTTAAAATTGAGCAATTTTAAAATTGCTTAACCGGGAGTCAATGGAGGTCAGCAAGCACAGGCGTGATAGGTGAACGGAACTTGGTGCAAGCTCGGACACGGGCAGCTGAGTTTTGGATGACCTCAAGTTTACTTAGGGTAGAACGTGGGAGGCCGGCCAGGAGTGCGTTAGAATAGTCAATGCATGGATGAGCAGCAATACTTGAAAGACTGTGTAATTAGAATGTGGTATCACTGAGTGGAGAGATGCAGATTCGATCCTTATCTCACTCATGTCCAATGTTCCCTCTAATGCGCGGTCCCTTTAAATTTGCTGCGCAGTATTTTCCAGCTGGAGAGCGGCCTGCGCAGGACCTCCTGATTGGTGCGCAGCCACACACCTGAGGGGGAACATTGCTCAAAGGTGTGGAGTGAAGGACAAGCTCCTCATGGAAAGGAGCAACGTTGCAGGCTACAGCCAGACACCATTCAAAGACCTGGGAGTACAGCCACCCTCTAATGAGGAAAGTTAGAATGCACTTTAAACTTCTAGTCCATTAAACTACTGAGAAAGATCATGTAATTCATTTATGAAAGAAGGAAAGAACTTGCATTTATATAGCACCCTTCACGTCCTCAGGATGTCTCAAATAATGGACTCCATTATCATTATTTAAGCTAATTAAGGAGAGCCAACATGGATTTGTAAAAGGCAGATCATGTTTGACTAATCTAATTGAATTTTTTGATGAAGTAACAAGGAGGATCGATGAAGGGAATGCAATGGATGTTGTCTACATGGATTTTAGGAAGACAAAGTACCACATAGAAGGCTGGTTAACAAAATTGAGGCTCATGCAATAGGTGGGTCAGTGGCAGCTTGGATAAGAATTGGCTTAAGGACAGAAAACAGCGAGTTGTGGTAAATGGCTGTTTTTCAGACTGGAGGATGGTAGACAGTGGTGTTCCCCAAGGGTCAGTGCTGGGGCCACTGCTTTTTTTGATATAAATAAATGACCTGGATATTGGAATACAGAGTAGAATTTCTAAATTTACCGATGACACCAAACTTGGGAGTGTGGCAAACAGTGAAGATGATACCAATTGACTGCAACAGGACATAGAAAGGCTAGCAGAATGGGCAGACAAGTGGCAGATGGAATTTAATACAGGGAAGTGTGAGGTGATGCATTTTGGCAGAAGGAACAGGGAGAGGCAATATACACTTAATGGCACAGCTTTAAAGAGTGTGCAGGGACAGAGGGACCTGGGAGTTAATGTGCATAGGTCCCTGAAGGTGGCGGGACATATTGAGAGAGTGGTTAACAAAGCCTATGGGATCTTGGGCTTCATAAATAGAGGTATTGAGTACAAAAGTAGAAACATTCTGCTGAACCTTTATAAAGCGCTGGTTTGGCCACAGCTGGAGTATTGCGTCCAGTTCTGGTCACCACACTTTAGGAAGGATGTGAAGGCCCTTGAGAGGGTGCAGAGGAGATTTACCAGAATGGTTCCAGGGATGGGGGATCTTAGCTACAAGGACAGGTTGGAGAAGCTGGATTTGTTTTCATTAGAGCAAAGGAGGTTGTGGGGTGATTTGATAGCGGTGTACAAGATTATGATGGGTTTGGATAGGCTAGACGGGGAAAGGCTGTTCCCACTAGTTGATGTGACAAGGACGAGGGGACAGAGATTTAAGGTTTTGGGCAAGAGATACAGGGGGATGTGAGGAAAAAAAAATTTACACAGCGAGTGGTGAAGACTTGGAACTCGCTGCCGACGGAAGTGGTGGAAGCGGAGTCACTCAATGTTTTCAAGGGGAGACTGGATAGGCACTTGAGGGAAATAAACTTGCAGGGCTACGGGGATAGAGCGGGGGAATGGGACTGACTGGATTGCTCTACAGAGAGCCGGCACGGACTCGATGGGCCGAATGGCCTCCTTCTGTGCCGTTATGACTCTATGAACTGAGGCGGTGTGGAGATGGGCGATGTTACGGAGGAAATAGGCGGCTTTAGTTATGCGGTTGGAAGCTGGCCAAAATAACCTCTGGCTTCTTTTCTCCACTAACAAGCATCTCCTTAAACCCTCTCTGCCCCCGTCACTGGGTCTATTCCTATTGCCTTTCAAAAAAGAATAATTGCCGTCTTCTTTTACCCAGATGCTGCTTGTTTTCCAATTGCTTTTTACAAATTCAGGCCAGATTTTTTAGCCCCCTTCAACCCTCTTCTCCGAAACGCATATCAATTTTCAGCACATGCACAGTTTCTTCAGTGTAATGATTGGTCCTCTGACTGCACCTGCCAGAGCAGCTGCAGCACATTGTTGAGCTCATTCCACTGTCATTCTGCAATGTAATTGGGATATTTGAGCTCTGACACCAACAGAATGCAACCCTGGTGGGCTGGCAGTGACACATAGTCCCACCAGACAAGAACTAACTTACATTTGTATAGCACTTTGTCACGTCCCAAAGTGGTTCACAGTGAGTTATCTTTGAAGCATCATTGCGGCTGCATAGGCAAAAGTGGCAGCCAATTAAAACACACAAGATCCCACAAAGAGCAACTGAGGTGAATGACGCGTTAATCAGTGTTTGGTGGTGGTATTCGAAGGAGAATGTTGCCCAGGACAAACAAACTCTGTTCATATTCAGTAGTTTATATTGCACCCTTCCCCTGTAAACTTGAGCTCATCCTAAACTCTGCTGTCCTGTGTCCTAACTCGCACCAAGTCCCTTTCACCCATCACCCCTGTGCTCACTGCCCCGTGTCCTAACTCGCACCAAGTCCCTTTCACCCATCACCCCTGTGCTCACTGCCTCGTGTCCTAACTCGCACCAAGTCCCTTTCACCCATCACCCCTGTGCTCGCTGACCTACATTGGCTCCCAGTACAGCAATGCCTCGATTTTAAAATTTTCATCTTTGTTTTCAAATCCCTCCATGGCCTTGCCCCTCCCTATCTCCAACAAGCGTAGAGTCTAACCATCTCCCTTTGACATTCAACGGCATTACCATTACCGAATCCCCCACTATCAACATCCTGGGGGTCACCATTGACCAGAAACTTAACTGGACCAGCCACATAAATACTGTGGCAACAAGAGCGGGTCAGAGGCTGGGAATTCTGTGGCGAGTGTCTCACCTCCTGGCTCCCCAAAGCCTTTCCACCATCTACAAAGCATAAGTCAGGAGTGTGATGGAATACTCTCCACTTGCCTGGATGAGTGCAGCTCCAGCAACACTCAAGAAGCTCGACACCAGCCAGGACAAAGCAGCCCGCTTGATGGGCATCCCATCCACCACCGTAAACATTCACTCACTCCACCACCAGAGTACCGTGGCTGCAGTGTGTACCATCTACAAGATGCACTGCAGCAACTCGCCAAGACTTCTTCGGCAGCACCTCCCAAACCCGTGACCTCTTCCACCTAGAAGGACAAGGGCAGCAGGCGCATGGGAACACCACCCCCTCTAAGTTCCCCTCCAAGTCACACACCATCCTGACTTAGAAGTATATCGTTGGCCCTTCATCGTTGCTGGGTCAAAATCCTGGAACTCCCTACCTAACAGCACTGTGGGCGTACCTTCACCACTCGGACTGCAGCGGTTCAAGAAGGCGGCTCACCACTACCTTCTCGAGGGTAACTAGGGATGGGCAATAAATGCTGGCTTTGCCAGCGACGCCCAGATCCCACAAACAAATTAAAAAAAAACCTCCTCCAGCCCTACAACCCTCCGTGATCTCTGCTCTCCTCCAATTCTGGCCTCTTGCGCATCCCTGATTTCCATCGCTCCACCATTGGCGGCCGTGCCTTCAGCTGCCTCGGCCCTAAACTCTGGAATTCCCTCCCTAAACCTCTCCGCCTCTCTACCTCTCTTCCCTTTAAGATTTCCCTTTAAGACGCTTCTTAAAACCTACCTCTTTGACCAAACTTTTCGTCATCTGGCCTAATATCTCCTTATGTGGCTCGGTGTCAAATTTTGTTTGATAATCGCTCCTGTGAACATAGGAACAGGAGAGGGCCGTTTAGCCCCTCGAGCCTGTTCCGCAATTCATTGAGATTATGGCTGATCTGTACCTTAACTCCATCCACCCCTTGGCTCCTTATCCTTTTATAACCTTGTCTGGGAAAAATCTGCTGATCTCAGATTTTAAATGATTAGTTGAGCGGCATCGACTGCTTTTTGCGGGAGAGAGTTCCACACTTCTACCACCCTTTGTGTGAAGAAATGTTTCCCAACTTCTCTCCTGAACGGCCTGGCTCTGATTTTAAGGTTATGTCTCCTTGTCCTCGACTCCCTCACCAGCAGAAAAGGTTTCTCTCTGTCTACTCAATCAATTCCTTTCAAAATCCTAAAAACCTCAATCAAATCACACCTTAACCTTCTATATTTCAGGGAACACAAGCCCAGTTTATGCAATCTTCATAATCTAGGCTTTGGAGCCCTGGTCACATTCTGGTGAAACTGCGCGGCCCTCCAGCCAAGGCCAATAGATCTTGCCTAAGGTGCGGTGCCCAGAACTGTACACAGTGTCCAGGTGTGGTTGAGCCAGGCTTTTTCTAGCTGTCGCAAAACATCCTCCCCTTAGTATTCTAGCCCTCTTTTTTAAAAGGCTAACATTCCAATAGCCTTTTGTATTATTTTTTGTATGTCTGCTACATTTTAGTGCTCTGTGTACAAGGACCTCCACTGTGAAGCACCTTGGGATATTTTGACTGCATTAAAGACGCTATATAAATGCAAGTTGTTGTTGTAGTGACAAGGGATCCTTAACAAGTGCATGAACCTCCGGAGCATGCAGCAGGGGCTTTGTTTTAACTCATGTCCAAAGGCCGGCACCTCTGACAGTGCAGCACCCCCTCGGGTCTGCACCGGAGTGTCAGCCTGGATTATGTGCTCAATCTCTAGAGTGGCACTTAGACTCGCAACGTTCTGACTCGGAGGTGAAAATGAGAACTGAACCCAGCTGGAAAAACCCTTCACTAATAGCGGAAGTGAATGAGCGGAGACTGCGGAGACAGAAGCCCATGAATGGAAGAATCAGAGCATCTGTGTAAACCACAACTGAGATAAACTCTTGTGATTTGCATGCTTTTTATTTGCTGCCTTCCTGGCACCTTCCAGTCCATTTAGTGTCAGACAAATATCAAAGCATTAATACAAAAAGAAAATATTGCAGAGTGTTTGAAAACCAGGACCTCAAACCCAGCACTAAGCTCATGGTCTACAGAGCAGCAGTGATACCTGCCCTGCTGTATGCCTCAGAGACATGGACCATGTACAGCAGGCACCTCAAAGCACTGGAGAGGTACCACCAACGCTGCCTCTGCAAGATCCTGCAAATCCATTGGCAGCATAGGCGCACCAACGTCAGTGTTCTTGCTCAGGCCAACATCCCCAGCATCGAAGCTTTGACCACGCTCAATCAGCTCCGATGGACGGGTCACATTGTCCGCATGCCAGATACGAGACTCCCAAAACAAGTGCTCTACTCGGAGCTCCGGCACGGCAAGAGAGCCCCAGGTGGGCAGAGGAAACGCTTCAAGGACACCCTCAAAGCCTCCTTGAAAAAGTGTAACATCCCCATCGACACCTGGGAATCCCTGGCCCAAGACCGCACACAGTGGAGGCGAAGCATCCGGGAAGGCGCCGAACACCTCGAGTCTCTTTGCCGGGAGCAAGCGGAAGCCAAGCGCAGGCAGCGCATGTCAACCCAAGCACCCCACCCACCCGCCCCTTCAACCACCGTCTGCTCCACCTGTGACAGAGACTGTAGGTCCCGCATTGGACTCATCAGTCACCTGAGAACTCATTTTTAATGTGGAAGCAAGTCATCCTCGGTTCCGAGGGACTGCCCAAGAAGAGAAGACTGCAGATGCTGGAAATCTGAAATAAAAACAGAAAATGCTGGAGACACTCAGCAGGTCAGGCAGCATCTGTGAAGAGAGAAAAAAAAATATCAAAGCATGATTTGGGTTAACCTCAGACAGTCCACGTGCTGTGGTTCAATGGAACAGTTGTAAAGGCACTGAGATTCATGGGAGGTGGTACCCTTCAAATCGCTGTTGTTAACCCTTTGTAACCTCCATCAGCAATTCAGTGGGTCCTACAAAATGAGGAGCTATTGGTGATGAACTAATATCTTCTCCTTTCCCTCCTTCCCCAGCTTGGAGCAAAATGGTAGTTCTAAAAAAATATGAAGTGTTTTGAAACTTCTGAGACGTGCAATAAGGGGCCACCTTCACACAAACCTTTCTTGTCAGAATCAACACTCTGGGAACAGTGCTTTTAGTACAACACACCGCTCCCTAGCAGAGCGCGAGATCTCTTTGAAAGCCATACTTAGATGAAACCTTCAATTCATTATCCTGGAGATTAAAGAGGACTGGGTGTGTACCTGCGGCTGCCCCACTGCCGGAAGCTTTCCTACGTGAGCAGCAGATCCTGTGTATAAAGTGGACTTGGTGCAGACGCTGGCTGACTGGGTCATTTCGGGCCCTGGGGTTTATTTCCAACTCGGTCTGATGGGATGGAAGTCTCGACTTTCTGCTGGCTGTAAGCCTCCTTTGTGAGAGGGATTTGGGATAGTCTTAATCCTGATGAGCCCAAAGCACAAAAGGGCCCCGAATATATCAATTTTAGCGATATTCAACAGGATGCGCATTGTGGAAAAATGTCACACTGTTACTCATTGAAATGTATATAATTCTTAAGGAGCTGGACAGGGTAGCTGCTGGGAGGATGTTCCCCCTGGCTGGAGAACTAGAACCGGGGGTCACAGTCTCCGAATAAGGATCAGCCATTTAGGACTGAGATGAGAAATTTTTTCACTCAGAAGGCTGTGTATCTTTGGAATTCCCCACCCCAGAGAGCTGTGGAGGCTCAGTCGTTGAGTATATTCAAGACTGAAATCGATAGATTTTTGGATACTAATGGAACCAAGGAATATGGGGATAGTGCGGGAAAGTGGAGTTGAGGTAGAACATCAGCCATGATCTTATTGAATGGTGGAGCAGACTCGAGGGGCCATATGGCCGACTCCTGCTCCTATTTCTTATGTTACAGTAAGCGAAACTCTTCTGAGGCTGGTACTGGGGAGCAGAGAGAGCTTTACTCTGTGTCTACCCCGTGCTGTACCTGCCCTGGGAGTGTTTGATGGGACAGTGTAGAGAGAGCTTTACTCTGTGTCTACCCCGTGCTGTACCTGCCCTGGGAGTGTTTGATGGGACAGTGTAGAGGGAGCTTTACTCTGTGTCTACCCCGTGCTGTACCTGCCCTGGGAGTGTTTGATGGGACAGTGTAGAGGGAGCTTTACTCTGTATCTAACCCGTGCTGTACCTGCCCTGGGAGTGTTTGATGGGACAGTGTAGAGGGAGCTTTACTCTGTATCTAACCCGTGCTGTACCTGCCCTGGGAGTGTTAGATGGGACATAGAAACAGAGAAGATAAGAGCAGGAGTAGGCCATTCGGCCCCTCGAGCCTGTTCCGCCATTTAATGAGATCATGGCTGATCATCCAAATTCAGAACCCTGTCCCTGCTTTCTCCCCATATCCCTTGATCCCTTTAGCCTTAAGAAATATATCTATCTCCTTCTTGAATATATTTAATGAATTGACCTCAACTGCCTTCTGTGGTAGAGAATTCCACAGGTTCACCACTGTCTGGGTGAAGAAATTCCTCCTCATCTCTGTCCTAAATGGCCTACCCCTTATCCTTAGACTGTGACCCCTGGTTCTGGACTCCCCGACCATCGGGAACATCCTTCCTGCATCTAGTCTATCTAGTCCTGTTAGAATTTTATAAGTTTCAATGAGATCCCCTCTCATTCTTCTAAACTCCAGCGAATATAAGCCTAATCGACCCAATCTCTCCTCATACGTCATTCCTGCCATCCCAGGTATCAGTCTGGTGAACTTCGCTGCACTCCCTCCATGGCAAGAACATCCTTCCTCAGATAAGGCGACCAAAACTGCACACAATACTCAAGGTGTGGTCTCACCAAGGCCCTGTACAACTGCAGCAAGACATCCTTGCTCCTGTACTCGAATCCTCTTGCTATGAAGGCCAACATACCATTTGTCTTTTTAACCGCCTGCTGCATCTGCATGCTGACCTTCAGTGACTGGTGCGCAAGGACACCCAGGTCTCGTTGCACTTCCCCTTTTCCCAGTCTATTGCCATTCAGATAATAATCTGTCTTCCTGTTTTTGCCACCAAAGTGGATAACCTCCCATTTATCCACATTATACTACATCTGCCATGCATCTGCCCAATCACCCAACCTGTCCAAATCATACTGGAGTTTCTCTGCATCCTCCTCACAGCACACACGCCCACCCAGCTTTGTGTCGTCTGCAAACTTGGAGATATTACATCTAGTTTCCTTGTCGAGATCATTAATATATATTTTGAATAGCTGGGGCCCTAGCACCGATCCCTGCGGTACCCCACTAGTCACTGCCTGCCACTCGGAAAAAGACCTATTTATTCCAACTCTTTGCTCCCTGTCTGCCAACCAGTTCTCTATCCAAGTCAATACCTTACCCCCAATCCCATGTGCTTTAACTTTGCAAGCTAATCTCTTATGCGGGACCTTATCGAAAGCCTTCTGAAAGTCCAAATACACCACATCCACTGGCTCTCCCTTATCTATTCTAACAGTTACATCCTCAAACAGTGTAGAGGGAGCTTTACTCTGTATCTAACCCGTGCTGTACCTGCCCTGGGAGTGTTTGATGGGACAGTGTAGAGGGAGCTTTACTCTGTATCTAACCCGTGCTGTACCTGCTCTGGGAGTGTTTGATGGGACAGTGTAGAGGGAGCTTTACTCTGTATCTAACCCGTGCTGTACCTGCCCTGGGAGTGTTTGATGGGACAGTGTAGAGGAAGCTTTACTCTGTATCTAACCCGTGCTGTACCTGCCCTGGGAGTGTTTGATGGGACAGTGTAGAGGGAGCTTTACTCTGTATCTAACCCGTGCTGTACCTGCCCTGGAAGTGTTTGATGGGACAGTGTAGAGGGAGCTTTACTCTGTGGGTGATACATAATGCACCTGCCATGAGAGAGGTTAATTCTTGGTTCCTGAATAACAAGTGCTCTCCACCTTGATGCTCAAAAAAAAAATCACGAGGAAATATGAAAAGGTCATTCCGCCCATCGTGCCAGCTCCTTCCGTGGATCAAGTGCAATCCACTCACTCATGGACTCTATCGCTCCCATTTAATCTTGTTTAGCAAAGAGCTACCTAAATACGGCAGTGTTCTGCCCTGGCCCCCTCCCCCCCACTGTACATGAACATTGTGACCCTTGAATGCCAGTCGGAACTACCTTTTACTTCCACACCCATTTTCAAAAAGATTATTATCCGACTTCCTTTAGCCTCCCCTGGTATCATCCTTCCCTTGAAGCTGCTGAATGCGCCCCAAACCCAGGTGTGGTATATACCGCATTCCGGATTTAATCCCCCGTCTGTGCTGACTTTGGTGGTTTTAGGATTGTGGAAGGGCACTGCAACAGCACGGAATACCCCACGGGGAGGAGGGAATCATCCAGCATGACCACTTCTGACCCCGAACCAATTACTCATAATCGAGGCTGGCATTTCAGTGCATTATCCGACGTGCCATCTTTTGGATGAGACGTTAAACCAAGGCCCCGGCTGGCTCCTCAGGTCCCACGGCCACTATTGGAAGAAGAGCAGAGGAGTTCTCCTGGTGTTCTGCCCAATATTTATCCTTCAACCACCATCACTAAAATGGATTTTCTGGTCATTATCTCATTGTTGTTTGTGGGATCTTGCTGTGCACAAATTGGCTGCTGCGTTTATCACATTACAACAGAGACTACACTTCAACAAGTACTTCATTGGCTGTGAAGCGCTTTGGGACATCCTGAGGTCGTGGAAGGTGCTATATAAATGCAAGTCTTTTTCCTTTGTCTTTCTGGGTTTGTGTGTTGTTGTCGGCGAGGACAGAATTGAGATTACCGAGGAAGTCCCCATCTCCTCCTCCTCCTCTAATTGGCTGGCCGAGTCATGCTGACTGGGGGTTGCTGGCATCGAATGAGCCACACTGCAGCATAAGTCACCGCCTTCAGGGAGGTAAAGGGGGGTAGAATTGCTGCTGCCCATGTAGTCTATCCGAGGGGGTGGCTGTGGTCCGAAGCAGGACTTCAGACTGGCTTTGACCAAGTTACGTGAATCACAGCAGAGGATTGTATTCCCAATGGGAGAATGACCGAAAAAGAATTGTGTTCATGTATTCCTTTTCAGACAGAGAATTTTTTACGGTGTTGCGCTATTAACCATATTTTTAGCCCCCTTCTAGTTTGTAAGTCACAGTTGTGTAGCAATGCTCCTGTATCTCGTGGTTAATCACTGTTCACCCTGTGCTCTGAGCCGTTTCTTTAACGAGAGCTATAGAAAATCGAAGTTGCTGTTTGATTAGAACAAATGGTTTATTACGCTCAGAAACCCGGCGTTTACACTGCCAGAAACTTTTTCTGTGCAGCTGTGATACTGAATTCTGAAATGATGCGACAGGGCAGGCAGAAGCAAACTGTTTCCAGTAGTTGAGGAGTCGGGAACGAGGGGCTAGAGAGACAAAATTAAATGTAAGAGCTTTAGAACAAAGGGACAAAGGGCAGGAGAAACGTCTTCACACAGGGCGGGAAAGTGGAGTTGAGGTAGAAGATCAGCCATGATCTTATTGAATGGCAGAGCAGGCTCGAGGGGCCGAATGACCTACTCCTGCTCCTCATTCTTAGGTTTTTATGTCTCGTTGTGCTTGCTGTTCTTGTAAAAACCCTGAGAGAGACACAGTTGGCGGTTTGTAGAGCAGGTTTCACCGTTCCTCCTCTCGTTGCAGGGACGATGATGACATTAACGATGTTGCCTCAATGGCTGGAGTTAACCTGAGCGAGGAGACTGCCAACATTCTGGCAACCAACTCCGATTTGGTTGGAACACAAATTCACTCGTGTAAAGATGAAGCTTTTCTGGCCAGCGGCCCTCTGCACAAACGCATCCTAGAAACAGGTAAGTGGGGCCTTGGTCTCAATTGGATCGAAGCTAATTCAGATCAGCTTTTATGTACAACCACCCAAAAATTACACCCCCACACACACAAACAGAAATGAATGCTCCTTGTACAAGGCAAGGGTCAACATCACAAAACTGTCCGGCAAACTTCACACCTTTGTGTGACTGGCGTCCGCAAGATGCATTTTCTCCCTGTTCATTCTCATGTCAGCCACTACATGTCCAGATGGCTTTGCTCCTCCAGTGCTGTGATACTTCAATAACATTCTCTTTGCCAGCTCCAGTCCTCACCCCCACTGCTTATTTCAGATCTGCTACCCCTGTATCTATCCTACTGGGCTGTCTCCACCACTAAGTCAGCAGTGGAAGCTAGGATTGAAGTTAAGAGTCTGGAGGAAGAGGTGGCACTTGCTCTGTATCTAAACCGTGCTGTACCTGCCCTGGGAGTGTTTGATGGGACAGTGTAGAGGGAGCTTTACTCTGTATCTAAACCGTGCTGTACCTGCCCTGGGAGTGTTTGATGGGACAGTGTAGAGGGAGCTTTACTCTGTATCTAAACCGTGCTGTACCTGCCCTGGGAGTGTTTGATGGGACAGTGCATAGGGAGCTTTACTCTGTATCTAACCCATGCTGCACCTGCCCTGGGAGTGTGTGATGGGACAGTGCAGAGGAAGCTTTACTCTGTATCTAACCCATGCTGTACCTGCCCTGGGAGTGTTTGATGGGACAGTGTAGAGGGAGCTTCACTCTGTATCTAACCCATGCTGTACCTGCCCTGGGAGTGTGTGATGGGACAGTGCAGAGGAAGCTTTACTCTGTATCTAACCCATGCTGTACCTGCCCTGGGAGTGTGTGATGGGACAGTGCAGAGGAAGCTTTACTCTGTATCTAACCCATGCTGTACCTGCCCTGGGAGTGTTTGATGGGACAGTGTAGAGGGAGCTTTACTCTGTATCTAACCCGTGCTGTACCTGCCTTGGGAGTGTTTGATGGGACAGTGTAGAGGGAACTTTACTCTGTATCTAACCCGTGCTGTATCTGCCCTGGGAGTGTTTGATGGGACAGTGTAGAGGGAACTGCATTCTGTATCTAACCCGTGCCGTACCTGCCCTGGGAGTGTTTGACGGGGACAGTGTAGAGGGAGCTTTACTTTGTATCTAACCCGTGCTGTACCTCTCCTGGGAGTGTTTGATGGGACAGTGTAGAGGGAGCTGTACTCTGTATCTAACCCGTGCTGTACCTGTCCTGGGAGTGTTTGATGGGACAACGTAGATGGAGCTTTACTCTGTATCTAACCAGTGCTGTACCTGTCCTGGGAGTGTTTGATGGGACAGTGTAGAGGGAGCTTTACTCTGTATCTAACCAGTGCTGTACCTGTCCTGGGAGTGTTTGATGGGACAGTGTAGAGGTAGCTTTACTCTGTATCTAACCCGTGCTGTACCTGCCCTGAGAGTGTTTGATGGGACAGTGTAGAGGGAGCTTTACTCTGTATCTAACCCGTGCTGTAACTGTCCTGGGAGTGTTTGATGGGACATTGTAGAGGGAGCTTTACTCTGTATCTAACCAGTGCTGTACCTGCCCTGTGAGTGTGTGATGGGACAGTGCAGAGGAAGCTTTACTCTGTATCTAACCCATGCTGTACCTACCCTGGGAGTGTTTGATGGGACAGTGCAGAGGGAGCTTTACTCTGTATCTAACCCATGCTGTACCTGCCCTGGGAGTGTGTGATGGGACAGTGCAGAGGAAGCTTTACTCTGTATCTAACCCGTGCTGTACCTGCCTTGGGAGTGTTTGATGGGACAGTGTAGAGGGAACTTTACTCTGTATCTAACCCGTGCTGTACCTGCCCTGGGAGTGTTTGATGGGACAGTGTAGAGGGAGCTTTACTCTGTATCTAACCCGTACTTTACCTGTCCTGGGAGTGTTTGATGGGACAGTGTAGAGGGAGCTTTACTCTGTATCTAACCCGTGCTGTACCTGTCCTGGGAGTGTTTGATGGGACAGTGTAGAGGGAGCTTTACTCTGTATCTAACCCGTGCTGTACCTGTCCTGGGAGTGTTTGATGGGACAGTGTAGAGGGAGCTTTACTCTGTATCTAACCCGTGCTGTACCTGCCCTGGGAGTGTTTGATGGGACAGTGTAGAGGGAGCTTTACTCTGTATCTAACCCGTGCTGTACCTGCCCTGGGAGTGTTTGATGGGGACAGTGTAGAGGGAGCTTTACTCAGTATCTAACCCGTGCTGTACCTGCCCTGGGAGTGTTTGATGGGACAGTGTAGAGGAAGCTTTACTCTGTATCTAACCCGTGCTGTACCTGCCCTGGGAGTGTTTGAAGGGACAGTGTAGAGGGAGCTTTACTCTGCATCGAACCTGTGCTGTACCTGCGATGGGAGTGTTTGATTAGACAGTGTTCGATGAGTGCACTGTGTGTCTGAAATGGCTAGTGCGTCATTCCCCAGCCTCACTCACCTCAATGAGCACACAATTCACAAAAAAAAGGTTTAATATAAAAATTGAGCAAGAATGAGTGTACCCTTGAAATAAATGTTGCTTTCCTCAGGGTATATGTTTTAATTTTCGGATGACTAGCTACAAACACAGCTATAATTTGCCAGTTAAAATGTTATTTTACCTTCGAATGTAATGTTCCTTTAATTTACCTCACTCTATACCTGCGGTACAAATGCATTTTAATTTGCTTTTATCTAATTAAGGTGTATGAACCCTTTGGTGGGTGGAAACGGTATTCACACTCGGCCTCGTGTTCGGTTGTTTTGTCTTTATTTCTGTCTTAACAGCACAGATCAGAATGGGTCCTCTGTCAGTTTTTCTCCAACCCCACCCCAGGGAGCCTCACCCTGATCCTGCGGGATAGCTCTACAGTGTCTAAATGTCAGGTTCCACATGTACGCTGATGACACCCAGCTCGCCACCACCTCTCTCGACCCCCCCACTGTCTCTGATTAGTCACACTACTTGTCTGACATCTAGTACTGGATGAGCAGAAATTTCCTCCAACTAAAAATTGGGAAGACCGAATCCATTGTCTTCAGTCCCCGCCGGAAACTTCATTCCCTAGCCACCGGCTCCATCCCTCCAACTGGCAACTATCTGAACCATACCGTTCGCAACCTTGGTGTCGTATTTACCCCGAGATGAGCATCCAGCCACATATCCGCTCCATCATCAAGACCGCCTACTTCCACCACCGTAACGTCGCTCAACTCCTCCCTTGCCTCAGCTCATCTGCTGCTGAAAACCTCATCCATGCCTTTGTTACCTCAGCTTGATTATTCTGGCACGGGCTCGACGGGCCAAATGGCCTCCTTCTGTGCTGTAACTATTCGATGATCCCCATTCTCTCCTGGCTGACCTGCCACCTTCCACCCTACATCAAATTAAGCTCATCCAAATCCCTGCTGCCCTTATCCTAACTCACATCAAGTCCCGTTCACCCAGCATCCTTGCGCTTGCCGACCTACTTTGGCTCCCAGTTCGGCAATGCCTCGATTTTAAAATTCTCATCCTTGTTTCAATCCCTCCATGGCCTCACCCCTCGCTATCTCTGTAATCCCCGCCACCCCTACAACCCTCCGACACCTTTGTGCTCCTCCAATTCTGCCTCTTGCTCATCTCTAATTCTAATCGCTCCACCATTGGCGGCCATGCCTTCAGTTGTCTAGGCCTTTAGCTTGGGAATTCCCACCCTAAACCTCTCTGCCTCTCCCTCCTCCTTTAAGACGCTCCTTAAAACCTACTTCTTTGACCAAGCTTTTGGTCACCTGTCCTAATACCTCCTTATTTGGCTCAGTGTCAAATTTTGTGTGATAACGCCCCTGTGAAGCACCTTGGGACGTTTTACTATATTAAAGGCGCCATATAAATGCAAGTTGTTGTCTCTACTGGGATGGATCTGAAGGAGGTAATTCTCTGCACTGATCAGGAGGCTGTGTGGCAAGGAGAGACTGTGAACTAGGATGGGATCACTGGGGTTCAGACAGTGTTGTCCAATAGAAATCGCTGACTAGCCACAGAGGTGGCTATGACAACATAATTTTAGCCACGTGCACTCATTTTATGAAAAAACGCCTTGTATACACTCACAATACAAGTGAATATGCTTCACGTGTACATTTACTTAAACATATACCACCATTCAATACCAAGATACTGGAGCATTCAATCCTCAGAGAACACTCGCACACTGCTTTTCATCTTACCATTTTACCCCCAAACGCACAGAAAGGTTACAATACATTCTCTGTGCCAATATGAGTATTGAGATCACGTGACCAAACAACAGTGTCTATTACTCATTTTTTATATTTGATCAGAAATGCAAGTCGCCACGTCTGGATTCCCAATATTGGACAACACTGCTTTAGGAGGATAGATTCTCTGGGGGTTGTGATGGGGCGGGGATGGGAGGGAGGGGCAGGACTCTATTACAGGGGGGGATTTGTTGGCGGGATGGGGGGAGACTCTATACAGGATGGGGGGAGACTCTATACAGGGGGGATTTGTTGGGATGGGGGAGACTCTATACAGGGGTGGATTTGTTGGGATGGGGGGAGACTCTATACAGGGGGGATTTGTTGGGATGGGGGGAGACACTATACAGGGGGGATTTGTTGGGATGGGGGGAGACTATACAGGGGTGGATTTGTTGGGATGGGGGAGACTCTATACAGGGGTGGATTTGTTGGGATGGGGGAGACTCTATACACGGGGGGATTTGTTGGGATGGGGGAGACTCTATACACGGGGGGATTTGTTGGGATGGGGGGAGACTCTATACAGGGGTGGATTTGTTGGGATGGGGGAGACTCTATACACGGGGGGATTTGTTGGGATGGGGGAGACTCTATACAGGGGGGATTTGTTGGGATGGGGGGAGACTCTATACAGGGGTGGATTTGTTGGGATGGGGGGAGACTCTATTCAGGGGGGATTTGTTGGGATGGGGGGAGACTCTACACGGGGGAATTTGTTGGGATGGGGGAGACTCTATACACGGGGGGATTTGTTGGCGGGATGGGGGAGACTCTATACACGGGGGGATTTGTTGGGATGGGGGGAGACTCTACAGGGGTGGATTTGTTGGGATGGGGGGAGACTCTACACGGGGGAATTTGTTGGGATGGGGGGAGACTCTATACACGGGGGGATTTGTTGGGATGGGGGGAGACTCTATACAGGGGGGATTTGTTGGGATGGGGGGAGACTCTATACAGGGGGGATTTGTTGGGATGGGGGAGACTCTATACAGGGGTGGATTTGTTGGGATGGGGGAGACTCTATACAGGGGGGATTTGTTGGGATGGGGGGAGACTCTATACACGGGGGGATTTGTTGGGATGGGGGAGACTCTATACACGGGGGGATTTGTTGGGATGGGGGAGACTCTACACGGGGGGATTTGTTGGGATGGGGGAGACTCTATACACGGGGGATTTGTTGGGATGGGGGAGACTCTATACAGGGGGGATTTGTTGGGATGGGGGAGACTCTATACACGGGGGGATTTGTTGGGATGGGGGAGACTCTACACGGGGGGATTTGTTGGGATGGGGGAGACTCTACACGGGGGGATTTGTTGGGATGGGGGAGACTCTATACACGGGGGGATTTGTTGGGATGGGGGAGACTCTATACAGGGGGGATTTGTTGGGATGGGGGAGACTCTATACACGGGGGGATTTGTTGGGATGGGGGAGACTCTATACAGGGGGGGATTTGTTGGGATGGGGGAGACTCTATACACGGGGGGATTTGTTGGGATGGGGGAGACTCTATACAGGGGGGATTTGTTGGGATGGGGGAGACTCTACACGGGGGGATTTGTTGGGATGGGGGGAGACTCTATACAGGGGGGATTTGTTGGCAGGATGGGGGGAGACACTATACAGGGGGGATTTGTTGGGATGGGGGAGACTCTATACACGGGGGGATTTGTTAGGAAGGGGGAGACTACACGGGGGGATTTGTTGGGATGGGGGAGACTCTATACACGGGGGGATTTGTTGGGATGGGGGAGACTCTATACACGGGGGGATTTGTTGGGATGGGGGAGACTCTATACACGGGGGGATTTGTTGGGATGGGGGAGACTCTATACACGGGGGGATTTGTTGGGATGGGGGAGACTCTATACACGGGGGGATTTGTTGGGATGGGGGAGACTCTATACAGGGGGGATTTGTTGGGATGGGGGAGACTCTATACACGGGGGGATTTGTTGGGATGGGGGAGACTCTACACGGGGGGATTTGTTGGGATGGGGGAGACTCTACACGGGGGGATTTGTTGGGATGGGGGAGACTCTACACGGGGGGATTTGTTGGGATGGGGGAGACTCTATACACGGGGGGATTTGTTGGGATGGGGGGAGACTCTATACAGGGGGGATTTGTTGGGATGGGGGGAGACTCTATACACGGGGGGATTTGTTGGGATGGGGGGAGACTCTACACGGGGGGATTTGTTGGGATGGGGGAGACTCTATACAGGGGGGATTTGTTGGGATGGGGGAGACTCTATACAGGGGGGATTTGTTGGGATGGGGGAGACTCTATACACGGGGGGATTTGTTGGGATGGGGGAGACTCTATACACGGGGGGATTTGTTGGCAGGATGGGGGGAGACTCTATACAGGGGGGATTTGTTGGGATGGGGGAGACTCTATACAGGGGGGATTTGTTGGGATGGGGGAGACTCTATACAGGGTGGATTTGTTGGGATGGGGGAGACTCTATACAGGGGTGGATTTGTTGGGATGGGGGAGACTCTATACACGGGGGGATTTGTTGGGATGGGGGAGACTCTATACACGGGGGGATTTGTTGGGATGGGGGGAGACTCTATACAGGGGTGGATTTGTTGGGATGGGGGAGACTCTATACACGGGGGGATTTGTTGGGATGGGGGAGACTCTATACAGGGGGGATTTGTTGGGATGGGGGGAGACTCTATACAGGGGTGGATTTGTTGGGATGGGGGGAGACTCTATTCAGGGGGGATTTGTTGGGATGGGGGGAGACTCTACACGGGGGAATTTGTTGGGATGGGGGAGACTCTATACACGGGGGGATTTGTTGGCGGGATGGGGGAGACTCTATACACGGGGGGATTTGTTGGGATGGGGGGAGACTCTACAGGGGTGGATTTGTTGGGATGGGGGGAGACTCTACACGGGGGAATTTGTTGGGATGGGGGGAGACTCTATACACGGGGGGATTTGTTGGGATGGGGGGAGACTCTATACAGGGGGGATTTGTTGGGATGGGGGGAGACTCTATACAGGGGGGATTTGTTGGGATGGGGGAGACTCTATACAGGGGTGGATTTGTTGGGATGGGGGAGACTCTATACAGGGGGGATTTGTTGGGATGGGGGGAGACTCTATACACGGGGGGATTTGTTGGGATGGGGGAGACTCTATACACGGGGGGATTTGTTGGGATGGGGGAGACTCTACACGGGGGGATTTGTTGGGATGGGGGAGACTCTATACACGGGGGATTTGTTGGGATGGGGGAGACTCTATACAGGGGGGATTTGTTGGGATGGGGGAGACTCTATACACGGGGGGATTTGTTGGGATGGGGGAGACTCTACACGGGGGGATTTGTTGGGATGGGGGAGACTCTACACGGGGGGATTTGTTGGGATGGGGGAGACTCTATACACGGGGAGATTTGTTGGGATGGGGGAGACTCTATACAGGGGGGATTTGTTGGGATGGGGGAGACTCTATACACGGGGGGATTTGTTGGGATGGGGGAGACTCTATACAGGGGGGGATTTGTTGGGATGGGGGAGACTCTATACACGGGGGGATTTGTTGGGATGGGGGAGACTCTATACAGGGGGGATTTGTTGGGATGGGGGAGACTCTACACGGGGGGATTTGTTGGGATGGGGGGAGACTCTATACAGGGGGGATTTGTTGGCAGGATGGGGGGAGACACTATACAGGGGGGATTTGTTGGGATGGGGGAGACTCTATACACGGGGGGATTTGTTGGGATGGGGGAGACTACACGGGGGGATTTGTTGGGATGGGGGAGACTCTATACACGGGGGGATTTGTTGGGATGGGGGAGACTCTATACACGGGGGGATTTGTTGGGATGGGGGAGACTCTATACAGGGGGGATTTGTTGGGATGGGGGAGACTCTATACAGGGGGGATTTGTTGGGATGGGGGAGACTCTATACACGGGGGGATTTGTTGGGATGGGGGAGACTCTATACACGGGGGGATTTGTTGGCAGGATGGGGGGAGACTCTATACAGGGGGGATTTGTTGGGATGGGGGAGACTCTATACAGGGGGGATTTGTTGGGATGGGGGAGACTCTATACAGGGGGGATTTGTTGGGATGGGGGAGACTACACACGGGGGGATTTGTTGGGATGGGGGAGACTCTATACACGGGGGGATTTGTTGGGATGGGGGGAGACTCTATACAGGGGGGATTTGTTGGGATGGGGGGAGACTCTATACAGGGGGGATTTGTTGGGATGGGGGAGACTCTATACACGGGGGGATTTGTTAGGATGGGGGGAGACTCTATACAGGGGGGATTTGTTGGGATGGGGGAGACTCTATACACGGGGGGATTTGTTGGGATGGGGGAGACTCTATACACGGGGGGATTTGTTGGGATGGGGGAGACTCTATACAGGGGGGATTTGTTGGGATGGGGGGAGACTCTATACAGGGGGGGATTTGTTGGGATGGGGGAGACTCTATACACGGGGGGATTTGTTGGGATGGGGGAGACTCTACACGGGGGGATTTGTTGGGATGGGGGAGACTCTGTACAGGGGGGATTTGTTGGGATGGGGGGAGACTCTACACGGGGGGATTTGTTGGCAGGATGGGGGGAGACTATACAGGGGGGGATTTGTTGGGAATGGGGGGAGACTCTATACAGGGGGGGATTTGTTGGGATGGGGGAGACTCTATACACGGGGGGATTTGTTGGGATGGGGGAGACTCTACACGGGGGGATTTGTTGGGATGGGGGAGACTCTGTACAGGGGGGATTTGTTGGGATGGGGGGAGACTCTACACGGGGGGATTTGTTGGGATGGGGGGAGACTCTACACGGGGGGATTTGTTGGCAGGATGGGGGGAGACTCTATACAGGGGGGGATTTGTTGGGATGGGGGAGACTCTATACAGGGGGGGATTTGTTGGGATGGGGGAGACTCTATACAGGGGGATTTGTTGGGATGGGGGAGACTCTACACACGGGGGGATTTGTTGGGATGGGGGAGACTCTATACACGGGGGGATTTGTTGGGATGGGGGAGACTCTACACGGGGGGATTTGTTGGGATGGGGGAGACTCTACACGGGGGGATTTGTTGGGATGGGGGAGACTCTATACACGGGGGGATTTGTTGGGATGGGGGAGACTCTACACGGGGGGATTTGTTGGGATGGGGGAGACTCTATACAGGGGGGATTTGTTGGGATGGGGGAGACTCTACACGGGGGGATTTGTTGGGATGGGGGAGACTCTATACAGGGGGGATTTGTTGGGATGGGGGAGACTCTATACACGGGGGGATTTGTTGGCAGGATGGGGGAGACTATACACGGGGGGATTTGTTGGGATGGGGGAGACTGTATACACGGGGGGATTTGTTGGGATGGGGGAGACTCTACACGGGGGGATTTGTTGGGATGGGGGAGACTCTATACACGGGGGGATTTGTTGGGATGGGGGAGACTCTATACACGGGGGGATTTGTTGGGATGGGGGAGACTCTATACACGGGGGGATTTGTTGGGATGGGGGAGACTCTATACACGGGGGGATTTGTTGGGATGGGGGAGACTCTATACAGGGGGGATTTGTTGGGATGGGGGAGACTCTATACACGGGGGGATTTGTTGGGATGGGGGAGACTCTACACACGGGGGGATTTGTTGGGATGGGGGAGACTCTATACACGGGGGGATTTGTTGGGATGGGGGAGACTCTACACGGGGGGATTTGTTGGGATGGGGGAGACTCTACACGGGGGGATTTGTTGGGATGGGGGAGACTCTATACACGGGGGGATTTGTTGGGATGGGGGAGACTCTACACGGGGGGATTTGTTGGGATGGGGGAGACTCTATACAGGGGGGATTTGTTGGGATGGGGGAGACTCTACACGGGGGGATTTGTTGGGATGGGGGGGGAGGTGCAGATATATTTTGTGGTGGAGGCAGGGCTCCTGCTGTGTGCCGTGACCGTCCTTCATGCCATCTATCTGAGTAGGGGAGGCGCATCACAACCAAGTATAATTCTGCTCACACCTGACACCCATCCGCCACACACTCACTGAGTGTCACTAAATACTAGTCAGGAGTGGGAAACCTGGCTGATTCCTCCCCACAACCCCCCCCCCCTTTCTTATTTCAGTTGTGTAATCGGGTGTTGGAGCTCGCCTGACTCTGGATGGAGTGCGGTGTTTTGTTCGCAGCTCCTGAACCTGGTTGGCATCAGTGGCTCGATTTAATACAAGCCCGCGAACGAGCACGGCTGTGGAGGAGCAACTGTTGCGACTTTCTCAGATTTTTGCCACCAGTATATAAAATTAATATAATAATGAATAGTCAACATGGATTTCAAAAGGGAAAGTCTTGCCTGACCAGCCTTATTGAATTTTTTGAAGAGGTAAATGAGAGAGTAGACAATGGTAATGCAGTTGATGTATTTTATTTGGATTTTCAAAAGGCCTTCATAAGGTACCTCATAATAGATTGATGAACAAGGCCAGAGAATGTGGAGTCAGGGGACAAGTAGCAGAATGGATCGCTGGCTGGCTTCAGGACAGAAAGCAGAGAGTAGGGGTAAAGGGCAGCTATTCACAGTGGCAGAAGGTGGTGTAGGGGGTTTCTCTTGCTTGCTCTGGTCTCCTGCCAGGCTTCTTGCAATAATTACCCGTGAGTGGTTCGACCCACTCGCCCCTACGTTCTAGACCTTGGACTTAGGCGCAGGGAGCTGTAGTGCAGAAAAACTCAATAGACCAGGTCGAATAGCACGAAATGGATGCCTTTATTGAACAGTTTGCAGCATTATAAAATACATGTCATAAGCACAGATTAAAGCAACTACAAGCATGCACACATCTATAAACTTAACTCTATAGAAATGGGGAACACACGGCACATCGTAAAAGGGGTAACACATTACAATTACCCTTAACCCCCTCCCCTAAACCTAACTAAGTTTCGATTTGAGGGACTCGGGATCATGCTCACCACTTTAAGAATTGCGAAAAAGGCTTTGCAGCCTTTCGACACAGCTTTCCGTCGTCACGTGGGTTTGGAAGCTTCTGGCGCAGCTTGTTTTCCTCTTGGTTCTCCTGCGATGTAGGCAGCCGGTACAGCCTTGGTGAGCGCTCGCCACGGCTGGATCCGTTTCTGATGTGATTTTTAAGAACTGGATGCACACGGATGAATCCGTTACCGATGTGATGTTGAAGAACTGGATCCTGGGCTCCGGGACCTGAGTGTCTTCTTCTCCGGCCTGGGTCGTCGATGATCTCCCGACAAAAGTATCCGGGCCTCCCTCGTCGTCTTCCCGTCGTGGCCGGGCCTTGCCTGGCCGAGCTGGCTTCCAAGCCGAATTCTTCTCGTCGTCTTCTCGTCGTGGCCGGGCCTTGCCTGGCCGAACACCGAACACGTTCCGAACCGAAGAGTTTCGATGCTCCGAACCGAAGTGCTGTTTAACCGAAGAGTCTGTCCCGAAGCGTTTTTTTGGACTTTACTCAATCCACAGTTATACTTTTTTGGAACATTCTTATCTCCCGCCAAATCATAGTCCTGCCTTTGTAATAATTTTGGCGGGCAGAACTCTCTGCAGGGGTGTTTTGTCTTCATAACGGGAGTCGGTGATAGCTGAACTGGCCTTCCTGGGCCGATAATGTCTTTGCTTTGTTACCGTAACTCGGTTTGTATATTGATCGGTCTGGAGATTGCCCTGGATGGCTGTTAAACGGCTTCTCTTTGTACAGTGTAATGGGTTAAAGCGTTCGTTCAATTGTCCGCCCATTTCTTGATGGGTCTCATCCTGCCACCCAAATCTGTCCTGCACTTATAATCTAATCAATATGTATGCTCAGTTCCATGAGTTTCGGCTTCCCGAAACTGGTTTTCGCGGGCTTTTAATGCCCTCAATCCACAAGCCTGTCTGGCTTGCAGTAACAGAAATTCAAATGGTCCCAGAAGCTGGTCACGAGGTCTGGCGGCCATTTTTGTGTGCCCTTTTATCAAAGGTTTCTCTGTATAAGCTTCTTTTGGTCAGTAAAGCTGTTTTATTAACCCTATTTTCCTACGTGATTATTTAATGAAAATTTCGCGAATCTTACAGTCCCTCCTGTGATACTGATAGCTTGCTTAAAGTATCAATAACCCTTGGTGAGCAAATTTTCCCTGATTCCCCACATCCAAACATTCCTGGTAATTAACTATCTATAACCCCCACGACACATGCAGTTCCCATTTCAGAAAAATTACATTGTGTACAGTTGGACAACCATAGGCAGTACTACCTCAAACTATAACACATTCATCTTTCAGATGTGAAGGGGCTGATACCCCTTACACCACCTGCATACACATTTTGTTAATCAAAAATAGAAAACCGATCAACGGTTATAACACAACAGTATTCATACACTTAAATCATATAGTAACCAAAACCAAGAGTGGAGGGACGCTTTATCCTTTAATACTTAGCAGCCTAAGCGGGGGTCTCTTCGCCCACTCGTACATAGCGTTCTCTCTATTCTCCTGTGTTCTTGTGCCTCTGGAGGCGTTTGCCTCTCTTGCAATGCACGAACAGTAAATATATTACAATCACAACCTGACACACTACTAGGATGTGGGATGCTATTCTAATCCAGGGCGGCATCTCTATATTAGTGAACAGGTCCCACCATGGTGGGGTGACTATGTCTAATATGTCTTTCCCTATCTCCAATGTCTTCTGTTCTAGTGTGTAAAAATGCTTCTGTGAGACTATTACGGCTTTTAAAATCTTGGTGAGGTGTTCGGGGAGAGGGGGAATGACATAACCAAAATGCGCAACGAATCGCTGTAAATCTGTGAAATTCTCTTTTACAGTGAGGTGAACAGTGGAAGGTACAGGAATGGGGACAATTCACTGTTGTGCCACTTGAACTTCAGCCCTGGGTTTGAAACAGAAACTGCTGTCACTGACCGGACACCACCCGTGCTGTCCGTGGTGGTCGTGAGGTGCTGCAGTGGTAACACAGTATGTCCCACCTCCGATATATGCCACCTGCGGGGGCACATGGTCTTTTGCCATTGCCTCCATGGTGCAATTTACCGGCTTCGCGCTAGCGGCTCTGAACCCGCACTGTGGTTTTAAAAAGGCATTCAAGTGCTGGGGACACAGGATGATGTGTGCTCCCTGGCTTCGACACCCCGAGAGGTTGGTGCCTGTCATCGTACGCTCCCATCTGATGACATAAGGCGGGACCACTGCGTAACGAATGTGCGCACCCCCCTGAATGACTCCAATGTTCTCCACCTTGTATACCGGGGCGGGTTTTGCTGTGGGACCCAACACCGGCATCCTCACCACTATTCCCATGATAGTGTGATTCGAGCGTCCACAGTCCACTGGGACTGGGTACGCCTCTGCAGCTAGTCTGAGCTGGCATGGACTTAATGCGTTCTCAAAAGGGTGGAGCGCTTGCAAGTGCTTATTGCTGATCCAGGACGGGACCAAACCTTGTTTTAAATCCTCCAGATTACTGCGGCCCTCGCCCAGTAACCACGCCCCGTATAGCACACAAGCCTCGTTCTGTGCAGCCTGATCGGACGCATTTCGATCCTCCCTAATGAGTGCATTTACCGTTCTAGCGTGTTTCTCCAGCTCAGCAATTATTTCTTTTAAGTGTAGTGTCATGGCCTGGTCCTCATGTAGCTCAGAACCCACTACCTTATTTTCGTTTGTCAGTATGTTCCTTAACTGGGCCTTTAGACCATTAATCTGTGTCTGCAGCTCCACGTTGTCTAGAGCGTTGACAACAGACGTCCCGGTACTAAAAGCAGTGAAGATATCATTTACAGTACCCCTTCTTTGCCTCCCTACCCGATCCAAAACTTCCTGTGGTGTGGTGTACAATTCGGCTTTGTCGATGTTGGCAAAGTCAAACTCATAAAATTGTCTGAACATCCTGGTTAGCAGGACCTGGTACAATTGCTCCGTTTCCTTGGGACACCACTCCGGCAATCGTACCTCAGTGAGGTTTAAAATCACTGAGGCCACCGCGTAGTGTACCCCTTGGTACAGCACCTGACCGGTGGGTACCAATACTAAACCGTTCCCGGGTCCCTTTGTGGTGGTGGGGCACCCTTCCTTCTGGGCTAGTGCTACCGGAATCGTGGGCAGGGGCTTGCGTGGGCGGGTGATGAGTTCAGTGGCGTTTACCGGAATCGGGGAAAATGGGACTCCGCACGCCCGGGTGCTGACGTCCCACCTCATCCCTTTCCCTTCATCCTGCCACTGCCTCTGGAAAAAGATGGATATGCCTTTGGGGCAAACGTACTTCGAACCCCACATACAGACATATATCCCTTCATCTGGTTCCCACCACTTGTCCCAACACACACGTAATTGTCCGTGAGTCCCCGTAATTGTCCGATGGGTATTGTTACCCAGTCGCTCCCACTCGATTGTAGAGTTCTTCATATTCTTTCCAAGCTTTCGAAGCCACCACCATCTACTTAGCGGTACGTTCCCATTACACACCAAACAGATCCTCTTTCCCATGGTAACGCTGACTCTGGGTGCAATGATCCTCACCCGAGGGCACAGTAACGAAGTCTCTTGGTAGGCAAACCCGGATTTGCTGGAGTATTCTGTAGAATTCGACCGCAGCCATCCCGGCCATCTCCCTTGGTGGAAGTAGCTGGCGGTTTCCTCAACCTCTCGCTTCCCCGTCCCATCCGTCGCGATGGGGGCTGTGTCCCCGGAGCATCCGAACACGACGACGTCCTTGGTGCGGCCTCGGTAGGCCAGCCCGCACCCGATCGCCGCGAGCACCACGAGAATCCTCTCCATTGTATTCCTGGTTTCTGTAACCGATAAGATGATGTAGCCAGGCTCCCAATAGGCACTGGCCTAATTAAACGGACGCTCGGGTCCCTTGACCCCGCTTCCAGACAAACACACATACTGGGCAGACTTCGGAAACTACCTTTTAAAACATCCCCATCATCTTAAACTTTACATGCCTTAAACTAACATTAAAATTACTTAACTTAACTTATCATTACCTAAACTTAACATACCTAAACTTATGTACAGCGCCGCCCTCCTTCGGGCGGCCTACCTAATTCCTGTGAGGGCTGCAGCGTGCCACTCCCTGTGGCGGGGCTGCACTGACCTTCGGCTTTGATCCCCCGCAGCCTGCCGCTGCTGAACGGGAATCGTGTCTTTCCTGGGCTACCCTGGATCGATGTTGGGGGAAATAAGGAGAATCTGACCAAAACTTTCTGGGCTGAGGCGTCCGAGCCGACCTACGAGGGGGCACCTTGGGCGAGGCTCCCAGGGCTAATGGACCGGGGATCGGGACCTCCACCGTCGCAGCCTGTGGCCCCACCACAGCTGCCGGCTCCGGCTCCCTTCCCTCAGGCTCCGCCCCCCTGGGGCTGGGATCCGTGGCATCCGACTCCACCCCACCTGTCCCCACAGGTGGTGAGTCTCCGCCCCCAATCCCTACCTCCCCTATGCTCGAGTCGGGGGCGGGACCTTTGTCCTCCTCCTCCTCCTCCTCCGTGATCGGGTCAGGGGCGGGGTCGAGCTGTTCGGGCTCTTCCTCGTCCGAATCCCAAACTAACGGGGAGACCTCCCACTCCGATGGGATGACTCCTCCCCTCACGCAGGCTACAGTTCCAGCCTGTGTGGTCTGTGACCCTGTCTCAGGCTGAGGATTTCTGTCCTCAGACCTGGCCTCTGTTGTTGGCCCTTGTGCACCCGGCTTAAACAGTTTACACTGGTTAATGTGAAACCATTTAGTACGTCGGGGCACCTTCACTGCGTACACCATGGGGCTGGCCTTGTCTACAATGCTGTAGGGCCCCATGTACAGTGGTTCTAGACTCCCTACTCGGGCATAGTTCCTAACCATGACCTGGTCTCCGACTTCCCACTCTTGCTTCTTACGGGGTTCCAGCAACAGTCGATTGCCCTGATGCTGTCTCCCCATGTTCCCAGCCGCTTGCTCATAAACCTGTTTCAGGCGCTCCAAAAGGGTTTGGACGAACTTGTCCCGATTCACCTCTTGGAGCTGGCCCTCAGTGAGCACCGGGGCTAGTACATGGGTGGGTGTTCGCATGATCCTCCCAGTCATTAACTCGTGCGGGGAGTGCCCCGTACTTTTGGACTGGCTGGCCCGGATCCCCATGAGGACTAGAGGCAGGATCTCCGCCCACTTCTGGGGCGAGCCCATTGCCTCTTTCCTCAGCTTTTCCTTGAGGGTCCGGTTCATGCGTTCAACAATCCCGGATGACTGGGGATTGTGCGCTACGTGCCACTTCCCTTCAATGCCCAAGAGCATGAGGGTGTTCTGCATCACTTGGCCGGTGAAATGACTCCCTCGGTCGGACTCAACAAACCGGGGGAGCCCCCACCGTGAGAACACTTCCCGGACCAAGATCTTGGCAGTACCCAGCGCCGTAGCTGTTCTACACGGGAAGGCTTCTACCCACTTGGTAAACACATCCACCAGGACAAGGCAGTACTTATAGCCTCCCTGGGCGGTGGGCAGGGGCCCTATGTAGTCGACCTGTATCGACTGCCATGGTCCCTCTACCCTCCTGATGTGCCCCATGGGCACCTTCCTTTTCTGGGGGTCTGGGTTGTTTGCAGCGCACACAAGACAGCTTGCACAGAACTCGTGGACATCGTCTCGAGGTCCCGGCCACCATCCCGCCTGCTCTACCCGTTGCCAGGTAACCTCGGGCCCGGGGTGTCCTGCCCCTGGACCCTCATGGGCCAGTTGAAGGAATTCCCTCCGGTGCTGCTGCGGCACAACCCACAATTCCTCCCGGAACAACATGCCTTCCTTGACGGAGAGGGCTGTCGTACTGTACGGACCCTCTACCTGCTTGCCCTCAGCAATAGCATTGAGGACTGTTTTCAGGGCGGGATCCAGGGTTTGGACGGTCTTTAGGTCTCGGGGCGGTGTCGCCCCTGTGTTCCCTGGAGTCCCCTCCTTGCCTCGGATCGCTGCCACGGGTCCGGGTCCATAGGGGTCCCAGAAAATGCCATTGCGGGCACCCTCCCTGGCTAGCGCATCCGCCTGCTGGTTACCCTGACTGCAGGGTTCTGTGGTGGAATGAGCCTTCACCTTGTGGATGAACACCTCCCCTTCCTCCCCCACTGCTGCCAGGATCTTTTCCAGCAAGGGCTTAACTGTTAAAGGTCGTCCGTCCGCGGAGGTATATCCGCGACGAGACCAAATGGCCAGATATTCCGTACACGAATTGCATGTGAACATGCTGTCCGAGCAAATCGTGTATGGGGTTGGGAAGATCTCGGGGTGGGTAACCACATACGCCACCGCGGACAGTTCAGCCTGCTGTGCGCTCATAGTGCTGGGGAGCCTAATCGCCAGGGCAATGTTTGCCGCGAGGTCATAAACTCCACACCCTGTGAGTCGTTCGCCAGCAGACACCGTGCTGGAACCGTCTACGTAGATCTCGCGGCCTGTGGGGTGTCTCGCGGCCTGTGGGTTGTATCCCGGCCCGTAAACCTATGTTGACCTCCCATACCCCTTCGACGGAACACCGATGGGCTGTTCCGGGATATACCATGCTGGCCGCGAGCTTCGGCTCGCAAAGACCTCTAACCTTGAGATCCATCTGGGAAAGGAGGAGGGTCCAGCGCGCAATCCGAGCGCTGCTTACGGTCCCATCCTTAATCCTTCCATCCAGAAGCATCTTTGTGGATGTGTGATGGGTGAGGAGAGTGATGGGAGAGGTTCCTGCGAAGATCGCTGATCTGTTCACAGCCCAATGCGTGGCCAGGAGATGCCGTTCGCAATTGGAAAAACTCCTCTCCACATCCGTAAGCACCCTGGAGGAGTAGACCACCGGCCTCAGCTTGCCGTGTCGCTCCTGGAGCAGCACGGCGCTCAGGCTGTCTCCACTGGCGGCTACTTCCAGGAAAAACTCCTCCCCCCCATCTGTGGCCCCTAGGGCTGGCGCGGTCTGCAGGTCCCTCTTCAACTTCTCGAATGCTGACTGACAACCCTCGTCCCAAGACCACTCGACTCCCTTGTGTAAGAGTCGGAGTAGCGGGGCTGCTGTGGCTGCATAGTCCTCGATGAAATCTCTGCAGTACCCGGTCAGTCCCAAAAAGGACCTTACACCCGTTACTGTGTTAGGAATCGGCAAATCTTGCACCGATTCCCGCCTAGCCTTATCTATGGCTCTTTCCCCAGCGCGGATGGTCAGACCCAGGAATTTCACCACCTGCTGGCCGATCCGTGCTTTCTTTGGGTTTACTTTATAACCCTTCCTTTCCAGTAGCTCCAATAATTCGGCTAATAGTGGGCCGTGCTCCTCCCTTGAATCGGTGAACAGGAGCAAGTCGTCCACATACTGCACTATCTGATTGGGCTGGCTAAATTCCTTTAAACTTCCTGCCATGCACTGATGGAAAATGCTGGGGCTGTTGTGGAAACCCTGTGGCAAGCAGTTCCACGTGTACTGTTGCCCTTTAAAAGTAAAGGCAAACTTGTACTGATCCTCCCGCCGCAATGGAATGGACCAAAAACCGTTCGAGATACCCAGCACCGTGAACGTGGTCGCGGATGCTGGAATACTCCCTATTAGGTCGGCAACTGATGCTACCGTGGGCGCGCAGGCTGGGATGTTACTGTTGAGGACTCTGTAGTCCACCGTGGCCCTCCACGAATTGTCCGGCTTCCTTACCGGCCATAATGGGGAGTTCACGTGAGTGGCTATCGGCCTCAACACGCCCTGCTGCACCAATGAAGATATTGCTGTCTCCATGTCGGGTTCTGCTTCCTTGGGGAAGTTATACTGCTTTTAGGGTCGGATCATGGGGTCCCCGTCTACGCTGACCTCAAACCCGGTGACCCTCCCACAGTCGTGCTTGTGGGTGGCAAATGCGGTCAGATTGTCTGACACAAACGCTTGCAAGTCCGTTGGGATGTCCGTGACCATAAGCTTGAGGTCGTAACCTCCTGACGGCTTCATGGTGCACAGGGTCCCCTTTTCTCCCTTCCCTGGGATCACGACTACCTTGCCTAACCCATTCTCGGCTCCCCAGAGACAGTGATTTCTAAGGTCCACGAGGATCCCGTGTTCCACCAAGAAATCAGACCCGAGGATGCCTTTACCACCCCCCTCGTTCCACTTCATCAGGATACACGTCCATGTGGTGTGGAGTGCTCCCAAATGAATGGAGAGCGGGATGGAGAACGCGCCAGCCTGTTCTTTGCCTGTGAAGCCCGCTAATGAGAATGGAGCCTGGGTAGACAGAGGTGAGGCAAAAGGTTTAGCTGTGTGGATCACTGTACATGATGCCCCCGTATCCAACAGGTAACTACCTTTTTCCTTCTCTACCTCCATCTCCACAAGGGGTCTTCTCCACGCGTCATATCGGAGAGGACACAGGTAGACGGGCTGCGCGGGCTTTAGTCATTGGGGCGCTGCGGTTGGGGCTGGGGGAGCAACAGGGCCGTTGGCGACTGCCACCTTCCCCTGCGAGGTCATTAGAGACCGCATTGCCTCTAAAACTGACTCGATCGCAGCAGGATGGATCGACACATCGGCTCCTTTCTCCAGGATGGGCGTTTGGGCTGGGGCTGAGGGAGCTTTTCCCTTTAAATCCTTCCAGGGATTTTTACAGTCCCGGCGCCAGTGACCTTCCTTCCCACACCCGTAACAACTATTCTTGGCTTGGGGAGGGCGATTCCCCTCCTGATGCCACTCTTTTTTAACAGGAGCTGCAGGCCTCACCTCATGCACCTTTCCCTTCGGGGGAGGCACTTCCCTACTCCTGCTGTTCCTGTGACCTATCGTGAGCTGATCAAGTACTATCTCCTCCGTGGAGCAGGGGTTATTGGGGTCAAACCATGTTTTGGCCTGCTCCCTCACTTGTGGCAAGCAATTGGTGACCAGGCACCGGAGCCAATGAGCCCTTTGACCAGCGTCCAGCATGTCCCGGGCCGGCCCGCCCGGGCAGCTGCGCCGATACATTGGCCACAACCTTCCGGCGAAAACCCGTGGGGGCTCTCCCTCTAGCTGTACCGTCCTACCCAATCGGAGGAACGGACTTCCGTCATCTTCCCCCATAACCTCCAGGACCTCGTCCCGTAAATCCTCATACTCCCTGTGCCCTCTCTTGCTCTCGTCAGAGAGACACTGGAGGATCGAGCTGTCCAGGGAGAACAGCAGCATTCTGGACTGCTCTCCCCTGTCGCAGTCATTAACTGCTGCAGTCTGCTCCACGTCCCTAAAATGGACGGAGGGATCTCCTGACTCGGAGAGTTTTGGGATGTGGCTTATCATTGCCCTTAGCTGTTGTGCGCTGTGGGGCATTACGATCCGATTCATGAGGGGTCCGTCATCGTCATTCGCTTCGTCCGGACCGAGCCTCCGGTGTCGAGCGGGACACATCGGTGCCGGCTTCGACCCTACTACCTGGGGTTGCTCTACCTCAGGAATCTCTTCGACTAACTCCACCGTTTCCTCCCCCGCAACCCAAGACTCATCATAGCTGGGAGGTGCCGAGGGCTCGGTGGTTGGTGCCCCAACTGCCTCTCGCGGAATCGGTCTTTTGGATTCCCTGGCTAACTGTAGATGGCTCGCTGGTGGGTTTATGAGACACACCAAGCCGTTTGCCTTCGCTAGGGCCGTTCTCAGGTCCTCTAGCTCCCTTTGGCAAGCGCTATGGTCGGCGTTCTCAGACCTATCCTCGATGGCCATCTTGTACGCTGCTCTAGCTCCCAGAATACTCTCCTCCTGTGCCTTTACCTGCTGAGCTAGGCGGACACACCTGTCTCTTATTCTTCCTTCACTAGTCTTGGCCTCAGTGACCTGACACTCCAAGTAATCTATCTTGGCCTCATGGCGAGTGGTTACGGAGTGGCGTTCCTGATTCAGCGTGTTGAGCGATGCAATCAGTCTCTTTCCTCCCGCAACCTTTTCCTCTACTTCTGCTAGTAACCCTTTGATCTGGGCCGTCTGTGCTACAACGACTTGGTCCAAAAGCTGGACTTGCTTCTTGTAGCACATCAGCCAGACCGCCTTTTCTACAGATCTTTTGTGCTCTTTGCTTTCTGTCCACCTGATGGCTGCGTCTAGCGGGCGCCTATCTCTTAATAGGTCGGATATCCACTGTTTTGTAAGGTTTACCTTCCCAAAAACATAATCCGCTATTCTCTCATCCATCACATTTCGTTTATTCAGACCTTGATCTAAAACACTACATTCCTGCTGCCAAGGTCCTGCCGCGGTCGCCATCTCTGTAGGGGGTTTCTCTTGCTTGCTCTGGTCTCCTGCCAGGCTTCTTGCAATAATTACCCATGAGTGGTTCGACCCACTCGCCCCTACGTTCTAGACCTTGGACTTAGGCGCAGGGAGCTGTAGTGCAGAAAAACTCAATAGACCAGGTCGAATAGCACGAAATGGATGCCTTTATTGAACAGTTTGCAGCATTATAAAATACATGTCATATACACAGATTAAAGCAACTACAAGCATGCACACATCTATAAACTTAACTCTATAGAAATGGGGAACACACGGCACATCGTGAAAGGGGTAACACATTACAATTACCCTTAACCCCCTCCCCTAAACCTAACTAAGTTTTGATTTGAGGGACTCGGGATCATGCTCACCACTTTAAGAATTGCGAAAAAGGCTTTGCAGCCTTTCGACACAGCTTTCCGTCGTCACGTGGGTTTGGAAGCTTCTGGCGCAGCTTGTTTTCCTCTTGGTTCTCCTGCGATGTAGGCAGCCGGTACAGCCTTGGTGAGCGCTCGCCACGGATGGATCCGTTTCTGATGTGATTTTTAAGAACTGGATGCACACGGATGAATCCGTTACCGATGTGATGTTGAAGAACTGGATCCTGGGCTCCGGGACCTGAGTGTCTTCTTCTCCGGCCTGGGTCGTCGATGATCTCCCGACAAAAGTACCCGGGCCTCCCTCGTCGTCTTCCCGTCGTGGCCGGGCCTTGCCTGGCCGAGCTGGCTTCCAAGCCGAATTCTTCTCGTCGTCTTCTCGTCGTGGCCGGGCCTTGCCTGGCCGAACACCGAACACGTTCCGAACCGAAGAGTTTCGATGCTCCGAACCGAAGTGCTGTTTAACCGAAGAGTCTGTCCCGAAGCGTTTTTTTGGACTTTACTCAATCCACAGTTATACTTTTTTGGAACATTCTTATCTCCCGCCAAATCATAGTCCTGTCTTTGTAATAATTTTGGCGGGCAGAACTCTCTGCAGGGGTGTTTTGTCTTCATAACGGGAGTTGGTGATAGCTGAACTGGCCTTCCTGGGCCGATAATGTCTTTGCTTTGTTACCGTAACTCGGTTTGTATCGGTCTGGAGATTGCCCTGGATGGCTGTTAAACGGCTTCTCTTTGTACAGTGTAATGGGTTAAAGCGTTCGTTCAATTGTCCGCCCATTTCTTGATGGGTCTCATCCTGCCACCCAAATCTGTCCTGTACTTATAATCTAATCAATATGTATGCTCAGTTCCATGAGTTTCGGCTTCCCGAAACTGGTTTTCGCGGGCTTTTAATGGCCTCAATCCACAAGCCTGTCTGGCTTGCAGTAACAGAAATTCAAATGGTCCCAGAAGCTGGTCACGAGGTCTGACGGCCATTTTTGTGCGCTCTTTTATCAAAGGTTTCTCTGTATAAGCTTCTTTTGGTCAATAAAGCTGTTTTATTAACCCTATTTTCCTACGTGATTATTTAATGAAAATTTCGCGAATCTTACAGTGGGTAGTGGTGTTCCACAAGGATCAGTGCTGGGACCACTGCGGTTCACAATTTAGACTTTGGAATCAAAAACACAATTTGTAAATTTGCGGATGACACCAAATTGGGGGGATAGTCAATACTGAGGAGGACTGCAACAAGTTACAGGAGGACATTAATAAACTTGCAGAATGGGCATACACTTGGCAAATGAAGTTCAACACAGATAAATGTGAGGTATTTCATTTTGGTAGGAAGAATAGGGAGGTCACATATAACTTGGAGGGTGCGAGTCTAGGTGGGGTAGAGGAACAAAGGGATCTCGGAGTACAAATACACAAATCACTAAAAGTAGCGACACAGGTTAGCAGGGCCATATAAAAAAAAAAAACAAGCACTAGGGTTTATTTCTAGAGGATAGAATTGAAAAGTAGGGAAGTTATGCTAAACCTGTATCGAACCTTGGTTAGACCACACTTGGAGTACTGCGTACAGTTCTGGTCGCCATATTATAAAAAGGATATAGAGGCACTGGAGAGGGTGCAGAGAAGATTTACAAGGATGATACCAGAAATGTGAGGGTATACATAGCGGGAAAGGATGAACAGGCTGGGTCTCCTTTCTCTTGAAAAAAGAAGGCTGAGGGGTGACCTAATAGAGGTCTTAAATTTATGAAAAATTTTGGTGGAGTGGATAGCGAGAGAGAATGTTTCCACTTGTGGGGAAGAGCAAAACTAGAGGTCATCAATATAAGATAGTCACCAAGAAATCAAATAGGGAATTCAGAAGAAACTTCTTTACCCAAAGAGTGGTGAGAATGTGGAACTCGCTACCACAGGGAGTGGTTGAGGCGAATAGTATCGATACATTTAAGGGGAGGCTAGACAAGCACATGAGGGAGAAGGGAATAGAGGGTTATGCTGATAGAGTTAGATGAGGAAAGACGGGAGGAGGCTCGAGTGGAGCATAAACAACGACATGGACTGGTTGGGCCAAATGGCCTGTTTCTGTGCCCTATATCCAATGTAATCCTATGCAATATAGAATCAGAGAATGATACAGCACAGGAGGAGGCCATTCGGCCCACCCTGCCTGTGCCGGCTCTTTGAAAGAGCTACACAATTAGTCCCACTCTCCGCTTCCTGTGTAGCCCTGCAAATTGTTCCCCTTCTAGCATTTCTCCAATTCCCTTTTGAAAGTTACCATTGAATCTGCTTCCACCGCCCTTTCAGGCAGCGCGTTCCAGATCACAACAACACCTCTATTAAATATCCGCTTAACCTTCTCTGCTCTAAGGAGAACAACCCCAGCTTCTTTAGTCTCGCCACATAACTGAGGTCCTGCACCCTGATATAGTGCAGTCTGGTTATGAAGTATGGGTATTAAAGAGGCACTAGTTGGGGAAATCAATTTTGTTGAGAGTTCTTTTATATCCAATAGAATCTCCCCACACGAGTGCATATGTAGTAAATCCTGAGCAGTCAGGCAAACCTCTGCACTGGAGGACAGGACGTGGGGGGAGGATGGGCGGGAGAAACGGGAATATTTCTCCCCTGTGTTGGAAGTAACGTGAGATTGAAAGTATTTTTTTCCCCAACTTGCCTGGAGCAAAGTATCCCAGGTGGCAAGTTCCAGGCCTGAAATACAACCGTAAGGGTTGTGAAATGCCTGAATGATGGCAGACGAAAGACTGTAAAGTAAGATCCTATTGCTGACGAACTGCCAACAGAGACTATATAACCTGCCAACCTGCTGTTTTTGAAGAATCCCAGTCAATAGCTTGTACACCTACATTGTGCTGGATATGCAAACACTGTGACTTCATTGCAATAGCAAGAGTTATACAGCACAGAAAGAGGCTCTTCGGCCCATCGTGTCTGCGCCGGCCATCAAGCCCTGTCTATTCTAATCCCATTTTCCAGCACTTGGTCTGTAGCCTTGTATGCTATGGCGTTTCAAGTGCTCATCTAAATGCTTCTTGAATGTTGTGAGGGTTCCTGCCTCTACCACCCTTTCAGGCAGTGAGTTCCACATTCCAACCGCCCTCTGGGTGAAAAAGTTTTTCCTCAAATCCCCTCTAAACCTCCTGCCCCTTACCTTGAAGCTATGCCCCCTGGCTATTGACCCCTCTACTAAAGGCAAAAGTTCCTTTCTATCTACCCTATCTATGCCCCTCATAATTTTGTACACCTCAGTCAGGTCCCCCCTCAGCCTTCTCTGCTCTAAGGAAAACAACCCCAGCCTGTCCAGTCTCTCTTCATAGCTGAAGCGCTCCAGCCTAGGTAACATCCTGGTGAATCTCCTCTGCACCCTCTCCAATGCAATCACATCCTTCCTATAGTGTGGGAACCAGAACTGCACACAGTATTCCAGCCGTGGCCTAACTAACGTTTTGTACAGCTCCATCATAACCTCCCTGCTCTTATATTCTATGCCTCGGCGAATGAAGGCAAGTATCCCATATGCCTTTTTAACCACCTTATCTACCTGTCCTGCTGCCTTCAGGGATCTATGTACATGCACACCAAGGTCCCTCTGATCCTCTGTCCTTCCTAGGATCCTACCATTCATTGTGTATTCCCTTGCCTTGTTAGTCCTCCCAAAATGCATCACCTCACACTTTTCAGGGTTAAATTCCATTTGCCACTGTTCTGCCCATCTAACCATCCCCTCTATATTGTCCTGTAGCCTGAGGCTTCCCTCCTCGCTATTTACCACTCCACCAATTTTCGTGTCATCTGCAAACTTACAGATCATACCTGCTACATTCGTATCTAAATCATTAATGTACACTGCAAACAGCAAAGGACCCAGCACCGATCCTTGTGGTACACCACTGGACACAGGCTTCCAGTCACAAAAACAACCTTCGACCATCACCCTCTGCCTCCTGCCACAAAGCCAATTTTGGATCCAATGTGCCAAATTGCCCTGGATCCCATGGGCTCTTACCTTCTTGACCAGTCTCCCATGTGGGACTTTGTCAAAAGCCTTACTGAAGTCCATGTAGACTACATCAACTACACTACCCTCATCCACACACCTAGTCACCTCCTTGAAAAATTCAATCAGATTGGTCAGACATGATCTGCCCCTGACAAAGCCATGCTGATTATCCCTGATTAATCCCTGCCTCTCCAAGTGGAGACTAATTCTGTCCCTCAGAATTTTTTCCAATAATTTCCCTACCACTGATGTTAGGCTCACTGGCCTGTAATTCCCTGGTTTATCCCTATTACCCTTCTTGAACAATGGTACTACGTTAGCTGTTCTCCAGTCCTCTGTCACCTCCCCTGTGGCCAGAGAGGTTCTGAAAATATGTGTCAGAGCCCCTGCAATCTCCTCCCTTGCCTCACACAGCAGCCTGGGATACATCCTGTCAGGGCCTGGGGATTTATCCACTTTTAAGCCCACTAAAACCGCTAGTACCTCCTCCCTCTCAATACTAATTTGTTCAAGTATATCACAGTCCCCCTGCCTGATTTCTATGCCTACATCACCCTTCTCCATAGTGAACACAGATGCAAAATATTCATTTAAAACCTCACCTACATCTTCTGGCTCTACACACACGTTGCCACTTTGGTCCCTAATGGGCCCTACTCTTTCCCTGGTTATCCTCTTGCCCTTAATATACTTTTAAAAACACCGTGGGATTTTCCTTTATCTTGCCCGCCAGTGTTTTTTCATGCCCCCTCTTCGCTCTCCTAATTTCTTTTTTAAGTACCCCCTGCACTTTCTATACTCGTCTAGGGCTTCCACTGTTTTTAGTCCTTTGTATCTGCCAAAAGCCTCCCTTTCTTGTATGTCCCTTGACATCCAGGGTTCCCTGGACTTGTTGGTCCCACCCTTGACCTTTCCGGGAACATGTTGGCGTTGTACTCTCTCTATTTCCTTTCTGAAAAACTCCCATTGCTCTGATGTGGATTTTTCTACAAGTAGCTGGTCCCAGTCCATTTTGGCCAGATCCTGCCTTATATTAAAATCGGCCTTCCCCCAATTTAGAACCTTTATTTCCGGTCCGTCTTTGTCCTTTTTCATGACTACCTTAAATCTTACCGAATTATGGTCACTGTCACCAAAATGCTCTCCTACTGACACTTCTACCACTTGCCCGGCTACATTCCCTAGAATTAGGTCCAGTACCGCCCCCTCTCTTGTAGGACTTCTACATGCTGGCTCAAAAAGCCCTCCTGGATGCACTTTAAGAATTCCGCACCCCCTAAGCCTTTCACACTCTGACTATCTCAAATAATATTGGGGAAGTTGAAATCCCCTACTATTATTACCCTATTATTTCTACACTTCTCTGAGATTTGCCTACATATCTGTTCCTCTATCTCCCCCTGACTGTTTGGGGGCCTATAATACACTCCCAACAAAGTGCTTGCCCCCTTTTTGTTTTTAAGTTCTACCCATATGGCCTCATTCGAGGAACCAGCTAAGATATCATCCCTCCTTAGAGCAGTAATTGACTCCTTGATTAATATTGGGATGCCCCCCCTCCTCTTTCACACCCCCCTCTGTCTTGCCTGAAGATTCTATATCCCGGAATATTGAGCTGCCAGTCCTGCCCCTCCCTCAACCATGCCTCTGTGATAGCAACAATATCATACTCCCATGTGTTCATCAACACCTTCAATTCATCCACCTTACTCACAAGACTCCTTGCATTAAAATAAATGCCATCCAACCTTGCCATACTCCCTTGTGCTGTTACATATTTGTTCTGCCTTCTAGGCTGACTTGTTTTTTCCTCTATATTTGGCTGTGCATCACCCCCTATTACAGCTCCACTCCGTATCCCATCCCCCTGCCAAGTTAGTTTAAACCCCCCCCAACAGCACTAGCAAACCTCCCCGCAAGGATGTTGGTCCCGTTCCGGTTCAGGTGCAACCTGTCCGACTTGTACAGGTCCCACCTTCACCAGAAGCAGGCCCAGTGATCCAGGAAACTAAAGCCCTCCCTCCTGCACCAACTCTTTAGCCACACATTCATCTGCTCTACCCTCCTATTCCTATACTCACTAGCACATGGCACTGGGAGTAATCCAGAGATTACAACCTTTGAGGTCCTGCTTTTTAATCTGCCACCTAGCTCCCTAAATTCTTGTTGCAGGACCTCATCCCTCTTTCTACCCATGTCATTGGTACCAATGTGAACCATAACCTCTGACTGTTCGCCCTCCCCCTTCAGAATGCCCTGCAGCCGTTCAGTGACATCCTTGACCCTGACACCATCCTGGAGTCACGTCTGCGGCCAGAGAAACGTCTATCTGTTCCCCTTACGATAGAATCCCCTATCACTATTGCTCTCCCACTCTTTTTCCTCCCCTCCTGTGCAGCTGAGCCACTCGTAGTGCCACGGACTGGGCTCTTGATGCATTCCCCTGAGAAACCATCTCCCCCATCAGTATCCAAAACGGAAAATCTGTTGGAGAGGGAGATGGACCCAGGGGACTCCTGCACTACCTTCCTAGTTCTTTTATTCTGTCTGGCAGTCACCCATTTCCTGTCTGCCTGTGCACTCTTTACCTGCGGTGCGACCACCTCATTAATCGTGCTAGCCACGAAGATCTCAGCTTCGCGGATGCTCCACAGTGACTCCAGCTGCAGCTCTAGCTGCGAAACGCGGATTTCGAGTAGCTGCAACTGAAGACACTTCCTGCACATGTGTTCGCCCTGGACACCTAAAGTGTCCCTGACTTCCCACTTCCATGCTGCCGAGCTGCCCTGCCATGTCTTACCCTTAATTTACTCCTTTTACTTCCTTTAAATTAAAGAATATTAAATACAGTAGGGACCTTACTTCCCTTTAAACACTACTTACTCTAAACTGGAGACCTTAATTTGACTTTAAAGACTGGACTGTAGAAATAACAGGTCCTACTTACCAATCAGCTCCTTTCCTGGTTGTGACATCACCTTAGCGGTTTCGCAGTTGTTGTTGTTTGACTGCTCCTGCTCTCGGACTCTTTCCTTGGTGTACATAGAAACATAGAAGATAGGAGCAGGAGTAGGCCATTCGGCCCCTCGAGCCTGCTCTGCCATTCAATGAAATCATGGCTGATCATCCAAACTCAGTACACTGTCCCTGCCTTCTCCCCATATCCCTTGATCCCGTTAGCCTTAAGAAATATATCTAACTCCTTCTTGAGTATATTGAATGAACTGGCCTCAACTGCCTTCTGTAGTAGAGAATTCCACAGATTCACCACTCTCTGGGTGAAGAAATTCCTTCTCCTCTCTGTCCTAAATGGCTTATCCCTTATCTTTAGACTGTGACCCCTGGTTCTGGACTCTCCCGCCATTGGAAACATCCTTCCTGCATCTAGTCTGTCTAGTCCTGTCAGAATTTTATAAGTTTCAATGAGATCCCCTCTCATTCTTCTAAACTCCAGCGAGTATAAGCCCAATCGACCCAATTTCTCCTCATACATCATTCCTGCCATCTTAAGGTGTGGTCTCACCAAGGCCCTGTACAACTGCAGCAAGACTTCATTGTTCCTGTACTCGAATCCTCTCGCTACGAAGGCCGACATACCATTTGCCTTTTTAACCGCCTGCTGCACCTGCATGCTTACCTTCAGTGACTGGTGCACAAGGACACCCAGGTCTCGTTGCACTTCCCCTTCTCCCAATCTATTGCCGTTCAGATAATAATCTGCCTTCCTGTTTTTGCCACCAAAGTGGATAACCTCACATTTATCCACGTTATATTGCATCTGCCATGTTTTTGCCCAATCACCCAACCTATCCAAATCATCCTGGAGTTTCTCGGCATCCTCCTCACAGCACACTCCCACCCAGCTTTGTGTCGTCTGCAAATTTGGAGATATTGGGGCAGTAATTCCTCCCCAAACGCGTGAGTACGGAAGGGGTACTCACGCGTCTGGCTGGAGGAAATGCCAGTTTTCAGCATGCACAGCGCATGCGCTGAAAACCGGCATTTCCTCTCCTCTAACCCAAGAGGTGAAGAGGCTAGCGCGTGCGCTGTAGGGGGCAGCGCGTGCATCTTGGATTTCCTTTGTTTTGGGGGATTTGCGTATGTGTAAAGGCCTCCGGATTACATCTAGTTCCCTTGTCTAGATCATTAATATATATTGTGAATAGCTGGGGTCCAAGGACCGATCCCTGCGGTACCCCACTAGTCACTGCCTGCCGCTTGGAAAAAGACCCGTTTATTCCAACTCTTTGCTCGCTGTCTGCCAACCAGTTCTCTATCCAAGTCAATACCTTGCCCCCAATCCCATGTGCCTTAACTTTACACGCTAATCTCTTATGCGGGACCTTATCAAAAGCCTTCTGAAAGTCCAAATACACCACATCCACTGGATCTCCCTTATCTATTTTACCAGTTACATCCTCAAAAAATTCCAGTAGATTAGTCAAGCACGATTTACCTTTTGTAAATCCATGTTGACTTTGTCCGATCCTGTCACTGTTTTCCAAGTGCTCTGCTATACCATCTTTTATAATGGACTCTAGCATTTTCCCCACTACCGATGTCAGGCTTACCGGTCTGTAATTCCCCGTTTTCTCTCTACCACCTTTTTTAAATAGTGGGGTAACATTAGCTACCCTCCAATCCATGGGAACTGTGCCAGACTCTACAGAATTTTGGAAGATGACCAGCAATGCATCTACTATTTCTAGGGCCAGTTCCTTAAGTACCCTAGGATGTAGATTATCAGGCCCTGGGGATTTATCGGCCTTCAATCCCGCCAATTTTCATAACACCATTTCCCTACAAATGCTGATTTCATTCAGTTCCTCCCTCTCATTAGACCCTATGTTCCCCGACATCTCTGGGAGGTTATTTGTGTCCTCCTTTGTGAAGACAGAACCAAAGTATGTATTTAATTGGTCAGCCATTGCTTTGTTCCCCATTATAAATTCCCCTGATTCTGACTGCAAGGGACCTACGCTTGACTTCACCTACAGTAAGAACCAATTCCTACAGGGTGAAAAGTTAGGAAAAACAAAGGCAAAGCAAGGGAGCTCCTCCTTCCACTCCTCACCAGACTCCCTGACTCACCCAACTCACAGCACTCTGTTTAAACCGCACTCAGTCTCTGCGCTCAGTCTCTACCCAGGGCCGCTCTCGCTGCGTGTGCCACCGGTGAGATCTCGCACCATCTTTCCCCCTGTCCTCGACACTGGGACTCGGCCCCACTGCAAACAACCTCCACACTACTGACTGATACCTGTGCTCTCCTTCTCCGGTTTGGATTCCTTTCAGATGCTTGTGTCGGATGGCACGGAACCATGACGCTTCTGGTCCCATTTCCTTTCCGTCGTTCTGAGTTCCAGGCTGTGTTCTCACACCCGACAGTGCAGTGATCCCCGGTGCCTTTGCATGCAGAAACCCATTATTATCACATCCTTCACTCTGCTGAAAGGGACCTTGCTTCTGCTCACCGTGTACTGTGAGCTAATAGCCAAACTCAAAGGCAAACATACGCGGCATGACGTGCTGAGCTGGGGTACTGAAATTCACTGTAACACTCAGATTTAAATTGGGTATGCCCATTTATTCAGTTAAGTCTGCAGATCAGTACACAAGAGTGGTGAGCATGTGAAATTCAGTACCACAAGGAGTACTGGAGGCGAATAGCATAGATGCATTATTTTTTATTCGTTCCTGGGATGTGGGTGTCTCTGGCAAGGCCAGCATTTATTGCCCATCCCTAATTGTCCTTGAGAAGGTGGTGGTGAGCCGCCTTCTTGAAACACTGCAGTCTGTGAGGTGAAGGTACTCCCACAGTGCCGTTAGGGAGGGAAATCCAGAATTTTGACCCAGTGATAATGAAGCATCAGTGATATATTTCCAAGTCAGCATGGTGGAGGAAGAAGAGCGGGAGAGCTATAGTGATAGGGGATTCTATTGCAAGGGGAATAGATAAGTGTTTCTGCGGCCGCAAACGAGACTCCAGGATGGTATGTTGCCTCCCTGGTGCACAGGTCAAGGATGTCTTGGAGCGGCTGCAGGGCATTCTGGAGGTGGAGGGTGAACAGCCAGCTGTCGTCGTGCATATAGGTATCAACGATATAGGTAAAAAAACGGGATGAGGTCCTAAAAGCTGAATATAGGGAGTTAGGAGGTAAATTAAAAAATAGGACCTCAAAGGTAGTAATCCCAGGATTGTTACCAGTGCCATGTGCTAGTCAGAGTAGAAATAGAAGGATATTTCAGATGAATACGTGGCTAGAGGAATGGTGCAAGTGGGAGGGATTCAAATTCCTGGGACATTGGAACCGGTTCTGGGGGAGGTGGGACCAGTACAAACTGGACAGTTTGCACGTGGGCAGGACCGGGACCGATGTCCTAGGGGGAGTGTTTGCTAGTCCTGTTGGGGAGGGTTTAAATTAAAATGGCAGGGGGTTGGGAACCTGTGCAGGGAGACAGAGGAAAGTGAAGCAAGAATAGAAGCAAAAGACAGGAAGGAGAAAAGCAAAAGTGGAAGGCAGAGAAATCAAGGGTGTAAATCAAACAGGGCCACAGTAAATAATAATTCTAAAAGGACTAAGAGTGTTAAAAAAACAAGCCTGAAGGCTTTGTGTCTTAATGCGAGGAGCATTCATAATAAGGTGGATGAATTAGCTGCGCAAATAGATGTAAACGGATATGATATAATTGGGATCACGGAGACAAGGCTCCAGGGTGACCAAGACTGGGAATTCAACATCCAGGGGTATTCAATATTCAGGAAGGTCAGGAAAAAAGGAAAAGGAGGTGGGGTAGCATTGATGGTTAAAGAGGAGATTAACACAATAGTAAGGAAGGATATTAGCTCTGATGATGTGGAATTTGTATGGGTAGAGCTGAGAAATACCAAGGGGAAGAAAACGTTAGTGGGAGTTGTATACAGACCCCCAAACAGTAATGCTGAGGTTGGGGATGGCATTAAACAGGAAATTAGAGACGCGTGCAATAAGGGCACAACAGTTATCATGGGTGACTTTAATCTACATATAGATTGGGCTAACCAAATTAGTAACAATACTGTGGAGGCAGAATTCCTAGAGTGTATATGGGATGGTTTCCTGGACCAATATGTCGAGGAACCAACTAGAGATCAGGCCATCTTAGACTGGGTATTATGTAATGAAAAAGGATTGATTAGCAATCTTGTTGTGCGAGGCCCCTTGGGGAGGAGCGATCATAATATGATAGAATTCTTCATTAAGATGGAGAGTGAAGTAGTTGACTCAGAGACTAGGGTCCTGAATTTAAATAAAGGAAACTACGATGGTATGAGGCGCGAGTTGACTAGGATAGATTGGGGAACGTTACTTAAAGGATTGGCGGTGGATAGGCAATGGCAAACATTTAAAGATCGCATGGATGAACTACAGAATTTGTTCATCCCTGTTTGGCATAAAAATAAAACAAAAAAGGTGGCGCAACCGTGGCTAACAAGGAAATTAGGGATAGCATCAGATCCAAGGAGAGGACATATAAATTGGCCAGAAAAAGCAGCAAACCTAAGTATTGGGAGCAGTTTAGGATTCAGCAAAGGAGGACAAAGGAATTAATTAAGAGGGGGGAAATAGAGTACGAGAGTAAGCTTGCAGGTAACATAAAAACTGACTGTAAAAGCTTCTACAGATATGTGAAGAGAAAAAGATTGGTGAAGTCAAGCGTAGGTCCCTTGCAGTCAGAATCAGGGGAATTTATAATGGGGAACAAAGAAATGTCTGACCAATTAAATATATACTTTGGTTCTGTCTTCACAAAGGAGGACACAAATAACCTCCCAGAGATGTCGGGGAACATAGGGTCTAATGAGAGGGAGGAACTGAATGAAATCAGCATTTGTAGGGAAATGATGTTAGGGAAATTGACGGGATTGAAGGCCGATAAATCCCCAGGGCCTGATAATCTACATCCTAGGGTATTTAAGGAAGTGGCCCTAGAAATAGCAGATGCATTGCTGGTCATCTTCCAAAATTCTATAGAGTCTGGCACAGTTCCCATGGATTGGAGGTTAGCTAATGTAACCCCACTATTTAAAAATGGTGGTAGAGAGAAAACGGGGAATTACAGACCGGCCGGTAAGCCTGACATCAGTAGTGGGGAAAATGCTAGAGTCAATTATAAAAGATGTAATAGCAGGGCACTTGGAAAACGGTGACAGGATCGGACAAAGTCAACATGGATTTACAAAAGGTAAATCGTGCTTGACTAATCTACTGGAATGTTTTGAGGATGTAACTGGTAGAATAGATAAGGGAGAATCAGTGGATGTGGTGTATTTGGACTTTCAGAAGGCTTTCGATAAGGTCCCGCATAAGAGATTAGTGTGCAAAGTTAAAGCACATGGGATTGGGGGTAAGGTACTGTCTTGGATAGAGAGCTGGTTGGCAGACAGGAAGGAAAGAGTTGGAATAAACGGGCCTTTTTCCGATTGGCAGGCAGTCACACGTGGGGTACCGCAGGGATCGGTGCTAGGACCCCAGCTATTCACAATGGCCCAGAAATTCAGGTCTTCACGGGTGAGTACGCACGGAGTACTCACCTGTAGGCGCAATGGAAGTGCCGGTTTCCTGCATGCACTGCACATGCGCGGGAAACCGGCACTTCCGTTCCCCTGAAAGAAAGGGTTCAGAGTTCGAACGCATGCGCGGGAGAGGCTGCGTGTGCGCATCGAACTTACGTTTTTTTTGCAGGTTTTCCCGGGAAGGTAAGTCTCCAGAAGTTACATATATAAAAAGCAGGCGTAAAGCCTGCTTTTTACAAGGTAAGTGGTGAATTAATTAAAATTAAAACATTTTTTCCACAGGTTTATTATTTTTAAATACTTTAAAGCAAGGTAAGTTTATTTTTAGCCCCGTTAGAAAATAAAATTATTTTTTTCAAAAATTTAAATTATTGTTTAAAATAGTTATTTCATGTAATTTATAGTTTATTTAAAAATTGTGATTTAAAAAAAAAAAATTATTTGAAGATTTAGTGATGTTTTGAGGCCCGTAGTATTTATAAGACTTATGAATGGGCATTCCCTGCTCCGATTGGCTCTCCATGGCCCACGTGATCCCAGGGGACGCATCGAACTAACTGCGCCGCTGGGATACGCAAGCACTGCGCGCCGGCAGTTGGAGCAGGCCCAGGATCGGAATCCCACGCGGCTCAACAGCCGGCGCGCAAGTTAAGTGCAGGTCGGGGGCTTACACCTGCGGGAAGCCCCCGACCCGAATTTCTGGGCCATTATATATTAATGATCAAAACGAGGGAACTAGATGTAATATCTCCAAGTTTGCAGATGACACAAAGCTGGGTGGGCGTGTGTGCTGTGAGGAGGATGCCGAGAAACTCCAGTATGATTTGGACAGGTTGGGTGATTGGGCAGATGCAGTATAATGTGGATAAATGTGAGGTTATCCACTTTGGTGGCAAAAACAGGAAGGCAGATTATTATCTGAACGGCAATAGATTGGGAAAAGGGGAAGTGCAATGAGACCTGGGTGTCCTTGTGCACCAGTCGCTGAAGATAAGCATGCAGGTGCAGCAGGCGGTTAAGAAGGCAAATGGTATGTTGGCCTTCGTAGCGAGAGGGTTTGAGTACAGGAATAAGGATGTCTTGCTGCAGTTGTACAGGGCCTTGGTGAGACCACACCTTGGGCTTATATTCGCTGGAGTTTAGAAGAATGAGAGGGGATCTCATTGAAACTTATAAAATTCTAACAGGACTAGACAGACTAGATGCAGGAAGGATGTTCCCGATGGCGGGGGAATCCAGAACCAGGGGTCACAGTCTAAAGCTAAGGGGTTGAAATAAAGAATAGATTGGCCTTCCAAAGCTAGGCTTTATTAACTTTAAAATCAGCAGCATATCTTTCCACATCCAGTCCCAACTAAAGCTAGAAAAGGACTGAATTTAAGGTAGCCACAACACATCATGTGATCATCAACTACCAATGAGATTACAACACATATCCCAAGGCAGTTAACAAACAACGAATCACAATACTTTTACTAATCAAGGAATAATCACCACAGGGGTAAGCCATTTAGGACAGAGATGAGGAGGAATTTCTTCACCCAGAGAATGGTGAACCTGTGGAATTCTCCACCACAAAAGGCAGTTGAGGCCAATTCTTTAAATATATTCAAGAAGGAGTTAGATATATTTCTTAAGGATAAAGGGATCAAGGGATATGGGGAGAAAGCAGGGACAGGGTACTGAATTTGGATGATCAGCCATGATCTCATTAAATGGCAGAGCAGGCTTGAGGGACCTAATGGCCTACTCCTGCTCCTATCCTCTATGTTTCTATGTGTGTGACTTGGAGGTGAACTTGGAGGCGGTGGTGTTCCAAGTGCCTGCTGCCCATGTCCTTCTAGGTGGTAGAGGTTGCGGGTTTGGGAGGTGCTGCCGAAGAAAGGGGAAGCTAGAAAAACACGAGGGAGAAAGGAATAGAAGGATATGCCGATCGGGTGAGAGGTAGAGGGATGAAAGGAGGCTCGTGTGGAGCATGAATACTGACACAGATCAGTTGGGCCGTTTGGCCTGTTTCTGTGCTGTACATTGCATGAGCTGGTCTCCTTGCATTTCCGTTCAGTGGGCAGTCTCTCCCCTGTTTCCCCGCTGGAGGATTGACAGGGTAGGTGCTGAGATGATGTTTCCTCTAGTGGGGGTATCTAGAACAAGGGGGCATAGTTTCAGAATAAGGGGTCGCCCATTTAAGACGGAGATGAGGAGGAATTTCTTCTCTGAGGCTCGTGAATCTTTGGAATTCTCTACCCCAGAGAGCTGTGGAGGCGGAGTCACTGAATATATTCAAGGTGGAGATTGACAGACATTTGAACTACAGGGGAGTCGAGGGGTATGGGGAGAGAGCGGGAAGTGGCGTTGAGGCCAAGATTGGATCAGCCATGATCTTATTGAATGGCGGAGCAGGCTCGAGGGGCCGATTGGCCGACTCCTGCTCCTGTTTCTTATGTTCTTATGCCCAGGTGGTGTCGCGCCTCATCGGTCCTGAATGTTGTGTTCACATACCTTGTGGATGGGTTTGGCCGTTCGATGCCTTTCTCCCTGCTTTAGGGTGGAGGTCACGGGATAGGTGGTGGTCGAGGCTGTTGATGGTCATCCTTGCACCTGGATCAGTGATTAGCATGGCGACTTGTATCAAAGCCCCAGCGAGACAGAAGAAAGGGCCATTTGGCAGGGGGAGACCATGGTGGTTGACGTAAGAAAACTACTGGGCACTTGGTCTAAGCGTTAAACAAAGCTTTAATCAACTGTTTTACAACATGGAGGTCTAGTTGTGTCCTTCACTAGTTCCTGTTAAGAATGTCCTGCGCAAGCTGGGCCCGTGCCCGAGTATTTATACTCTCCCTGGACAGCGCCACCCGCAGGCCACTCAGTTGATTCATGTCAGTGGTGTTAAGTTATTTTATTTGACGTTTTTAATTTGGTTGAATAAACGTCCTTGTTTTAAAATAAAAAATTGAGAATATATTTCAAACAAAATGTTTTGCAGCTAAAAGGTTTGGAATCACGGACGTTCCCGTTGACATAGTAAACACGGTTTCACACGCAACGCAAGAACGGTTAAAAACGGTCATTGGAAAACTGACATCAATAGCACAACACAGAATGGAAACACACAAGGTACGTGGAGCAGCTGGCCCTGTGCTTGGCGAGGCTGTTATTATTTGTTTGTCTTATTTTAAACTGGTGCTTATGATGTTGGACTGCTGCCGTGCAGTTTGTTGCTGTTTTGAAATAATGCACTCATGGTTTGAAGGTGCCAGTTATGGCAGAGTGGGTAATGCTCTCGGCTGTGAGTCAGAAGGTTGTGGGTTCAAGTCCCACTCCAGAGACTTGAGCACAGAAATCTAGGCCGACACTCCAGTGCGGTACTGAGGGAGTGCTACACTGACAGAAGTACTGTCTTTCGGATGAGACTTTAAACCGAGGCTCCGTCTGCTCTCTCAGGTGGATGCAAAAGATCCTGTGGCACTATTTGAAGAGGAGCAGGGAAATTCTCCCCGGTGTTCTGGACAATATTTATCCCTCAACTGATATCAGTAAAACAGATGATCTGGTCATTACCTCATTGCTGTGTGTGGGAGCTTGCTGTGCGCAAATTGACTGCCACGTTTCCCACATTACAACAGTGACTACACTTGAAAAGTACTTAATTGGCTGGAAAGAGATTTGAGTATGATATAAATGCAAGTCTCTCCTGTAATTTGCCTCCTCCTCTAAAGACACGGAATCTGTCTAGGGTCCAGTTTCACAGGCAGCAGCAGCAGGCTAGTCCCTCGCCCACGCAGCCAGTCATCTGTGTGATCCTGACTGGGAGCGGGTAAGGCAGTCCGGTGTCTTACTCGGCGATGCAGTGACCAATAGAACCATCAGGGGAGCTGCTTGCTGATTTTTTTTTTAGGTATATATAGAATTGACATAAATTTTTATTTCCCAGGAGCAGCCTGCAAAGTCAGTGTTGTATTGCCGTTTTTGTTCTTTTGAGAAGCTAATGAGTTTCCCCATTTGCTAAAGGCAAAATGTAACTGAGCCACAGGGAGAAAAACCTTGGGTCCTGGTCAGTGCCGGGTTTGCGGATCTTGGCCGGTCCAGCGCGAGGGCCAGTTTATTTAACCCCAGCCTTCCAGGGCGGTGGAGGGGAGAGAATCACCCTGGGTCCATGCTCCCGATCACTCGCCGGTGACTCCTGTGGAAAAGTGCACGTGTGGATGTTGTCGGGGTGGGTGGTGGAGGGGTGCAGGACCGGAGTTGGTTATGGTTGGCCATCACCCCCCCCTCCCCCCAGGAGCGATTAAATCTTCTGACAGGCACTGCCTAAGCTTACACGTGGAGAGTGACCAGGTACCAGACGGCAGTCCATTCTGTGGAACTGCCCCCCCCCCTCCCCCGCAGCAGAAGATGACGCTTTCGTGGGGGTGGGAACAGAGAGAAAATATCAGCAAAACAAATCTCCGAGAAATGACACGCGTATATTTGAAGGGCACAGAAACAGGCATAAAGGGGCAACTCGTACTCTCAATCTCACAGCAACTTCTAAAATACGTGTCTCCGTGTCTCTTGGGCTTGTGTGGCTTGTGATTGATACACTCCTTCCCTCAAAGGATAAAATTGAGGTCAGGTTTGATGTGGTGTTGTAGTATTCTCTGTGTGGTTACCAGCAGAATAAACCAAAGCAGTTTGCATTAGCGCAGCTAGCTTTGCAGCACCAGATGTTAAGAGCAAAAGACTTTCAAAAAAATATATAAATACTTGTGCCATGAATTGACTCTCACATTGCAAGCAACAGCTAAACTTTGATGATAAGGTGATTGGCAAAAGAACCAAAGGCGACATGAGGAAAAACCTTTTTACTCAGCGAGTGGTTAGGATCTGGAATGCACTGCCTGAGCGGGTGGTGGAGGCAGATTCAATCGTGGCTTTCAAAAGGGAATTGGATAAGTACCTGAAGAAAAACATTGGCAGGGCTCCGGGGAAAGGGCGGGGGAGTGGGACTCGCTGAAGTGCTTCTGCAGAGGGCTCGACGGGCCGAATGGCTTCCTTCTGTGCTGTAACCATTCTATGATTCAGGAAGAATGCTTGTGCAGCTATTTGCTGATCAGGATGATTAAAAAAAAAAAATTATTTAACGAGATGCAGAAAAAGCTTATTTCTATTTTGCGTTTATTACTGGTTTGTTCTCTTCCTTCCTCTCCTGGAAGCATTGATTCTGGCTGGGGTTACTCTTCCCGTCCCTTACACGAGGGGGCGTTCTTCACCTGAGAGTCCAAATGGTGTGCCTCGGTTCGCTGTTCAGCCATGGAGATTTTCACAGCCGAGATTTGCTCCAATCCTCACCTGGTGTCCACTCATGGGCTTTCCAGCAGGAGCAGGTGTCTGGCTTATATTTATTTTCTCCCTTTCTACTCCGGCGACACCCCGACAGCCCGTTCTGCCATTCAGTTAGACCCTGGCTGATCCGTATCTTAACTCTATTTTTCTGCCTTGGTTCCGTAACCCTTAATCCCTTGCCCAGCAAAAACCTGTCAATCCCAGTTTTCAATTTTTCAATTGACCCCAAGCTTCCACAGCTTTTTGGGGGTTACTGCACGGAAACAGGCCAATCACCCCAACTGGAAATGAAGACTTGCATTTCTATAGCGCCTTTCACGACCACCGGACTTCCCAAAGTGCTTTACAGCCAATGAAGTACTTCTTGAAGTGTAGTCACTGTTGTAATGTGGGAAACACGGAAGCCAATTTGCGCACAGCAAGCTCCCACAAACAGCAATGTGATAATGACCAGGTAATCTGTTTTTGGTGATGTTGATTGAGGGATAAATGTTGGCCAGGACACCGGGGAGAACTCCCCTGCTCGTCTTCAAAATAGTGCCATAGGATTTTTTACATCCACCTGAGAGAGCAGACGGGGCCTCGGTTTAACGTCTCATCCAAAAGACAGCACCTTCAGCAGTGCAGCATTCCCTCAGCACTGCACTGGAGTGTCAGCCTAGATTTTTGTGCTCAAGTCTCTGGAGCGGGACTTGAACCCACAACCTTCTGACTCAGAGGTGAGAGAGAGAGTGCTGCCCACTGAGCCACGGCTGACACTACAAGCATATCAGAGTTTCCCCTCCAGACGAGCAAATAGTCCTAATCACAACTACCTGCTCTGTTCCCCATCCCTTTAATCCCCTTTCCTTTCCCATTTCCATTTATCCAGTCTTAATATTGACCTAGTTTCTACCTGAACCACGAACCCTGGGGGTGAATTCCACAGCCTCACAACTCTGTGTGAAGAAGTTTCTGCTGCCCTTTGTTCTAAATCTCTTGCATTTAATCTTGTATCTCTGGCTCCTCGTTCTCGATCCCTCAACTGCTGGAAACCCTCTGCTTCTATCTACGTTGTCCCATCCTTTCATAATTTTGAAAACCCTCTTTTATTTTGTCTTGTGATCTGCGTTGACCTTAGGAGAGAAGAGCCAGCAGCCTCGAGGTTAATGTGCATGGAACCTCGCCCTCTCCACTGATCTGCACGGTTCACTCTGGGTTACCTCGTACAATGATCACAATCATTGGAGAGTGTGGACAGTGCGCGATTCAGCCCTCCAGAGACTGCCAAAGCTCATCTTTCAACTGAAACCTTCAGTATAATAGAGAGGAGTGTCTGGGGATCCGGAATCAAGCTGTCTCTAATCGCCATTGTTCTAACGAGTCAGCGCAGACCCATGGGCTGATCCTGGGACTTCCCGATCTGTATGGCACTGGACAGTGCATTTACCCAGTGAGACATGGTTGGGGGCGTGGAATCGTGAGCACGTATCGATTAACCGAGATGTGGGAGTGGCCACAAAGTCAGATACCTCATGGTGGGGAGGGATTAAGATGTCCATAAACCACAAGAGTGAAGTGTGTGCTGTTTGGATTCCTCGCTGCCTCCTGTTGCTGTGCAGGCTGGAACAAATGAGCTCGGTAACTCTCTGGGAGAAGCTGTGCTTGATGTAGGGTGGTGGATACCCTTTGGCTTGACCTTTGATTTGTTCCAGAACAATCCGAGGGAAATGCGGTCAGGCTTGATTTGAATGCACGGTGCATTTAATGGGGAGTTGTAAATGCTCGCAGTCCCCAGCTGTTAGTTAGTTTGTATCTTATTTTAAATCATGCAGCTAAAGCATGGTGTCGTGTGCTGAGCACTGCCCTGCTCTAACCCTTGGGTTGTTTCTGATGGGTAAGAAGTCAAAAATTCTCTGATGCCCTTGCCAACTATTGTCAAGCTGGTGGTGTTAGTTAAATTGGGTAATGCCCCCAATCTGGCAGCATTATCCAGGGAGTATTCTTGGGATTGGGTTACCAGGTGGTAATGGTCTGGAAGTGGAGGACGGTGTTAAGTTCATAGAATGATACAGCGCAGAAGGAGGCCATTCTGCCCATCGTGCCTGTGCTGGCTCTTTGAAAAACTCTCCAATTCATCCCACGCCATTGCTCTTTCCCCACAGCCCTGCAAATTTTCCTTTTCAAGTATTTATACAAATACTTTTTGAAAGTCACAATTGAATCTGCTTCCACCGCCGTTTCAGGCAGCACAGTCCAGATCACAACAACTCGCTGTGTAGAATAATGTTTCCTCATCTCCCCTGTGGTTCTTTTGCCAATCACCTTAAATCTGTGTCCTCTGGTTACCGACCCTCCTGCCACAGGAAACAGTTTCTCCTTATTTACTCTATCAAAACTCTTCATAATTTTTAACACCTCTATCAAATCTCCTCTTAACCTTCTCTGCTCGAAGGAGAACAACCCCAACTTCTCCAGCCGCTCCACATAACTAAAGTCCCCCATCCCTGGTACCATTCCAGTAAAGTTCCTCTGCACCCTCTCCAAGGTTCTGATGCAAGAGCGCAGGTTGAATAATTTGCAGTGGTCCATTTGAACCGTGAGCCCATTTCACAGAGAACAGTGTAAACTTGTTTTATTCGAAGGAAGGAAAAAACAACCCAGTATCCTACTTCAAGAATTTCTGAAATATTTCAGCCAGCTGATTTCTGTCGGGGTGCTGCCTGGCAGTATAACTCCAATACACTGAGTCAGGGTGACCAGTAGTTTGTGGATTTACTGGGGAACAGGGTGTAGGCGAAGCATCCTTTTAGATTTGCAGTGCAACCCTACAGGGAAGGGGAGCATTCCTGTCTCATACCCTCCAGGTACTCAGTGCCAAAGTGCCATTGATTGAGCCCAGGGACAGTTCACCATTCTGCCTTCTGAGCCGTGATACAGTGCTTGGCACATGAGAGTTCTGGAAAGAGATGGGAGTAGAAAAATGGACACTTGCCCTCATGCCAGGAATCGTGCTCCTATATTGTTTGAGTTGGTGCAGCAGTCACAAGGGTAGATTACTGGGTTCTCCTCCGGCAGGTTTGGTTACAGATCACCATCTCATTGCCTTGTTGTGTTTAACGTTTCAATTGGCAGATGAGTTTCACTGCCTGAAAGGCTGGTGGAAGCAGATTCAATAATAACTTTTAAAAGTGTTACCGCCGAATTGGAGCCTGAACGGACCCAGTGATATACAGGGTCGACGTATACCCAACTTCGACTTATAGAGCAATAAACTCAGACTACTGCGGACTTTGCTGGAATGTGCGAGTACACTTTTATTTACAGAGCGCTCTGGGAGAAGTGCTATACACCCCCTTGGTGCAATCGCCAGCTTCTCAGCTTTACAATAGCAGCCGCGCTCCTTTTATACAATTTAAAAACAGGAAAGATACCATATTACATTAATTCCTTGGCCAACCTGGTACTTTAGCATCCTTTAACTTTGGCCAATCCGATACCTTAGCAACCCTTAATCACATTCTGTCAAAAACAAGTTGATTATATTATTAGCAAACAACTTAATTATATTACTGTTCTGTACAAGTGACATCACACGTTTGGTGTAAGCAGATCAAGTCAGCTGTCTGTTATGCCAGTGTCTGCAAAATGTCAATGAATGTCAAGTATTTCAGCAGGCACTACGGTGCCATTTTAAAATTTCCTCCAACAAAAGAAAATGGGATATATATTTGGGGGGGAAAAATTCGGCTGGTTTGCGCCTCCTGTGACGTCAGTCCAGCGTGCAACGCCCTGGTGGCGCCGCCCTCCGTTCCGCCTGGCGCAAGCAATGACAGGGAGACTGGAACGTTTCCCAGTCGGTGAGGGGCTGGGGTGGGGGGGCGGGGGCTGCTATTTAAAGGCGCCCTCTTCCTGGCTTTTTCTGTGGTAGACATTTTTGCACCACTCATTCTGAGAGAGAGAGAGATTCTGAGAGAGAGAGAGAGAGAGACTTCTGCATAGAGTCAACGCTGTGTGAAGTAGTTTTGGCTACTGAGCATCACTTTGCAGGTCCTTTTGGATTTGACCTTCATTACTTCGATTGCCAAGAGACTAGGGGGGCTGCACTGACTCTGGGCGTCGTCCTGCACCTGCAGAATCGGAGGCAACAGAGAGAGAGCGGCAATCATGGCCAGATGGAGGAGGGCAAACAGGCCTCTGCACAGGAGACCTTACCCTCCCAGGGTATTCCGGGAACAATTCTCCTACATTCATTTGTCTGAGGAGCAGTGTTTGCGCAGGCTGCGCTTCAGCAAGGAGGTGGTCACTGAGCTCTGCCACCTGCTGCAGCCAGATCTGCAGCCTCAACTGAGGAGCAGGACGCCTCTGTCGGTGGCAGTGAAGATAACAGTGGCTCTCAACTTTTATGCAACCGGCTCCTTTCAAGCAGCTACTGGGGACATCGCCAATATCTCCCAGTTCGCAGTCCATTGCTGTATCTGTCAGGTCACAAATGCCCTCTAAAAGGAGACGCCAGTACATCTCTTTCCCGATGACCCGGGTGAAACAGCATGAACGCGCATTGGGCTTTGCGAGGATAGCGGGCTTCCCCATGGTGCAGGGCGCCATTGACTTCACGCATGTGGCATTGCGGGCACCGCATGAAAATGCAGAGGTTTTCCGAAACCGCAAGGGGTTCCACTCCTTAAACGTCCAGTTGGTCTGTGACCACAGACAGCTGATACTTGCTGTCAATGCCCGCTATCCTGGCAGCAGCCACGATGCTTTCATCCTGTGCCAGAACTTTTCCAGGCACCGCATCACCCAGGTGGTTAGCTCCTTGGGGACAAGGGTTATCCACTCCACCTGGCTGATGACACCGCTCCGTAACCTCAACACCCCTGCTGAGCTGCGGTACAATGAGAGTCATCTCGCCACCAGGAACATCGTTGAGCAGACGATCGGCGTGCTCAAGCAATGGTTCTGCTGTCTGGACCACTCAGGAGAAGTCCTGCAGTACTCGCCTGAGCGAGTCTCCCTCTTCATAGTTGTGTGCTGCATGCTGCATAACCTGCCAATCCTCAGGACCCAGCCAATGGCACCAGGCCTTGGAGCACCACCAGAGGAGGTGGAGGAGGAGGGAGGCCCACAATGTTGAAACTGCAAGGGCCGTCCGTCAGCGACTGATAACAAGCCTCTTCTAGGCCCCTACTGAGGAAATGGCTTCTGGCATGATGGAAAGCAACCCGCAACCCCAAAGCCGGCCAAGGCAGCAATGATTCCAAAGGCCAAACCTGTGCATTTTGAATACAAAACTTTTTTATTTTACAAACTCTGTGTGTGTCATTTCTTCATGACAAACTAATAGAAACAAACACAGAAAATCATTAATTAATATAACTGGTTCTCACAACCTAGAGGTAATGTCCAAAACACTAAACAAAAGTTTGAACAAGAACCTCGGCCTTTAATAAAAAAATTCCCAACATTTTGTCACACCTCCTACTTTTTGCCCTTCGAGGGTGATCTCCTTCCCTTGCGCACTTCCCCCCTTCCCACCTTACTGCTCCTCCTTAATGGGCCCCAGTGGCTGCAGCAAGGCTCGTGGAAGGCTGCTGATTGTCAGAACCTGAGACTGCAGATGCCCTTGAAGGACGGCCTCGACAAGCTCTGGGCCTGGAGGGCCTGGCTGCAGACTGCACCAACTCTGCATGGGCGGTAGCAGTCTAGGCTACAGGCCCAGTGCAAGTGCAGTGGAGAAGTGACAGTGGTGGCAGCAGGAATGCTGTCATCTTGAGAGAGGACAGCAACTCCCTGCTCGACCGACACACTGGCACTCCCACGGGGCAGCACCTCAGCATCCAGAGCAATCTGCTGGAGCACAGATTGCTGGCCTGCTGCGGCACCGTGAGAGCCCTGGGGAAATGTGTCCAAACCAGCGAGGATGGCAGCAGTCAGTGCTTGCGTGGCCTCAATCTGAGTCTGCATGAGAGCAGTCAGAGATTGGATCACGGCAGCCAGTGACTGAATTGCAGCACGGCAGCCAGTGACTGAATTGCAGCACGGCAGCCAGTGACTGAATTGCAGCACTAAGCATTTGCGTGGCATCCGCCTGTGTTACAGCGTAGTGCTCCACACTCCTTGCCAGTGCATCAGTGCATTCGGGCACCCTTCCCACTGCACCCATGAGCTGAGTGTGCATGTCCACCACCTGGGTGTTCATTTCAGCGGTCAGTCGCTCCTCCTCTGCGTCCACTGCAGCAGGACTGGCTGGCCTACTCTCCCTCCGGGGAGAAGGCCCCCGAGCTTCCCTACCCCCATCGCGTTGCTGCAGCCTGCTGGGCCCTGGGGCTTCACCCTCATCAGACCCTTCCCCCCTGCTCCCCTCCAGGGAAGACGTGGTGCCAGTGTGGACATGGGCTTCCTCAGGAGAGGGTGACGGTGATGCTCCGGCTTCCTCTTCCTCCTCACCTGCAGCTTCACTCCCACCGGCAACTTGAGGGCCCGTCTCCTCAGCTGGTGAATCACCATCTGAAAGCAGGGAGGTACAAGAGTGGCTTTAGCGTGAGGACAGGGGGGCAGCAAGGGAGGAAGGGATGGAGCGAGTTAGTAAGTTGGATTGAAAGTGTCAAAGGCTGGTGTTGCGAGGGACAAGTGGAATGAGAGAGGAGAGAAAGCTGATGACCTTAACATTGCTGTCCTGAACGGGGTCGGCCTCTCCAGGGGTGACAGGACCGATCACCCGGCTTGCCACAATCCTGTGGACGCGCGCCTCAGGATCGCTGAGGGGTTGCAGCTGAGGCCTCCCTCCACCCGTCCGTTGCTGCTGTCTCCTGTTATGAGATAGCTTGGCCTGCAAGAAAAGGGACGGCGTCTGAGTAAATATGCAGCCATGGTCTTGCCTGATGTGCCTCCCATTGGTGAATAGCCCTTACTGTATGCAAGGTGTGGAATGTGCATGTGTGTTTCATGAGAGGGCCATAGGTGTTGGATGAGTGTTGGGCATTGGGGTTTTAAGACCCTCTGGCCATATAGTGAGGTTGAAATGGAGGGATGGAGAGGTATTGAAAAAAAGCCACTCACCCTGATGACCCGAGTGAGATCATTGAACTTTTTGCGACATTGAGTATGGGTCCTGGGCACCGTGCTCCTGGAGGAGACGCTCTGTGCCACCTCCCTCCACACTCTTCTGTACTCGCACGGCAAAGGCCTCCTGCCACTCTCTGGGTACAGTATTGATTTTCTGCGCTCCACCGCGCCAACCAGAGCCTCCAAGGCCCACTCACTGAAGCGCTGAGCTCGTTCTCTCACCCTCTCCATAGTCCTTGGCTGGAAAATGTAGTCACAGGTCTCTCCAGGCTGAGATTCAAGGCTCCAATGAGCAGGGTGTGGATGGAGAGCAAGATCGACCCTCCCCTTTAAGAACTGTCCGGTGCCATTGTGTCTGTGTTCCATTGCTGACTGACATCACCTGCGCTGCGCTGCGCCCGCCCTCTGAGGTAGCGCCTCGCTCCTCGGCCTTTGCGCCTTAAAACAGGTGTGCAGTGCCTGATTTAGCGCTCCAATCACCTCCAGGGGCGATAAAAGCCAAGTTTGCAGTTGGAGGCGATAATTAGCACCAGGCACTAAACTTTGCACCTGGCTGATAATTGCACCCCAAACGGGGTAATACCGAATTTCTCCCCCTTAGAGTCTTAGAATCATAGAAACTTACAGCACAGAAGGAGGCCATTTGGCCCGTCGTGCTGTGCTGGCTCTTTGAAAGAGCCGTCGTGTTAGTCCCACACCACTGCTTTTTGTCCATAACCCTGTAAGTTCCTCATCCTCAAGTACTTGAAGGGAAAAAATTTGCAGGGCAGTGGAGTGGGACTAATTGGACAGCTCTTTCAAAGAGCCGGCACAGGCAGGATGGGCCGAATGGCCTCCTTCTGTGCTGCATCATTCTATGAGTTCTGCCATCTCTGGATAGCTGAATCCTGCACGGTTCAAGCACAGCTGCAGCAGTCACGGCACAAGGTAAGCCAGAGAGGGACAGTGCAGGTCTTTGGAGGCGTCGAGGCTCACGAGCTTCCACTGACATGAACCTCTGGGCTGTTGGGGTTGTTTGAATCTAAGCACCAGTCAGCCCTGCTATGGGGAGAGTGCGAGCTCCATTGACCTTACGCTTCCAGTCTGAGGCTTGGTGCGAAAGTGATTGGTATTCCATTTTATCAGGTCCTGATTTAGTTAGCGCACTGATGTGCCACAGAGCTGGGAGGAAGGAGGGTGAAGAACGATTTCCTCTGTACTGAGAAGTTTGGGAGTTGCTGAGTCCCAAATAGCAGCGGTGCGGGATGTTCTCAGACTCTTCTCACAGTGAATCAGGTTCGGGATACGAGTTCATCAAATGCCCAATTAGCAAATTCTGTGTCCATTTTCAGGCTCTTTGCTGCCTAATTTGAACTTGCACGCCTGTCAACCTATTCAAAGGTCTTTTCACTATCATTCCTTAATTGGCTTGAAAGCAAAGGGACCGTGTGTTCCAGGACATTCTGTAATGTAGATTAATCTGGTGTATCTCATTCATTACCTCATGAAACACCGCCACTCAATCACTGGAAGTTCCTGAATAGAAATTAATAAGTTTGCCCCAGTCCAGGTTTCAACTAATTTGATTAATTTACACGATGATGGTCATTCTAAGTGTTGTCGATCACATTATTGAAGAGGGGCCTTAAGTAAGTAAAGGCACTGTCCTGCTGTGGTACTGAGCCGTACAGGTTCGTGGGTTCACGGTGCAATCTCTGCTCTGCAATAAGTTAGCTGATTGAATTGGGAATGTTACCATTCACCTCTGCACTTCTGCGCTAGGGAGTGTAGAAAACATGTAGGGCACCTTTGCTGATTACTGTTCAATGACTTCTGATGGGTATTGTGCTGTCAGCCTCCAAAAAGAACCCAGGGGGACTTTATAGGGTTATGTGAAATCGTGAACGGGATAAAGAAAGTAAATCCCGAACGATGCTTTGATATGTGACGGGGAACAGGACAAGAGAAGCAGGTTCAGGGTTGTGAAGGGCAGACATGAGACTGATGTAAGAGAGTATTTCTTTAGACAGAGGGTGATCGCCAGCTGGAACCTGTTGCCAGGGAGAGTTGGTGAGGTCAGGACACTGGACCTATCTAAGAATGAACTGGATGCTGACTGTAGGGTTGGTATCTTGGAAGGATGTGATCGAATTGGCTGAAGAGCCTTCTGAATTGAGCTTGTGTGGAGGTCAGGTGGGGACAGAATCAGGTTCGACTGTCGTGTTGAATATCCTGTCAAAACTCAAAGAAGAACCGGACCCCTGTGATTATTCGTAACTGTGTACTGAAGACATGATCCAGTCCTCTTCCCCATCCCAGTCATTTCCCCTCTTTAGACTGTTGACACCTTGCTACGGTACAGGTCCATGGATGCTGGCAGCCACCCTGTGCTTCACCCACATTGTGAGAACAAATACATATTTTAATGACCACGTTTCTCAAGATTTTATTCAATATGAGCCACTCTCGTTTAGAATATAACACTCACTCCACATGGGAACCTTTCAGCACAAGTCAGCAGAAACCCTGTGTGATTCCTCTTCCATTGTCCAGGGGTGCTGAACTCAACTGCAATCGCCCTGCCAGCGATCAGCTGACTCTGTGCAGGCTGGTGACCGAGCCCGAGAGCTGATTCGGATTGGCCATTCGTAGAACAGGAGGTTTATTTTTTAACCCACTGAAAGGGTTCGATAGAGTAGACGTAGAGAAAATGTTTCCACTCGTGGGTGAGGCCAGAACCAGGGGCCATAAATATAAGATGGTCACTAATCGATCCAATAGGGAATTCAGAATAAACTTCTTTACCCAGAGAGTGGTGAGAATGTGGAACTCGCTACCACAGGGAGTGGTTGAGGCGAATCCCATAGATGCATTTAAGGGGAAGCTGGATAAGTAAATCACGGAGAAAGGAATAGAAGGATAGGTTGATGGGATTAGATGAAATGGGGTGGGGAGGAGTCTCGTGTGGAGCATAAACACCGGCATGGACTTGTTGGGCCGAAAGGCTTGTTTCCGTGTTATGGTACAGGTAGACTATCCTTTATCCGAAAACCTCGGGACCAGCCGTGTTTCGGTTTTCGGAAAATTTCGGATTTCGGAAGGTATTTTATAAGATTGGGAAATTTGTCGCGGGGGGTCGGGGGTGGGGGTCGGCGGTCGGGGTCGGCGGGAGTCGGGGTCGGCGGGGGGGTCGGCGGGAGTCGGGGTCGGTGGGGGGTTCGGCGGGGGTTCGCGGGAGTCGGGGTCGGGGGGGTCGGCGGGGGCCGGGGTCGGCGGGGGGGGTCGGCGGGAGTCGGGGTCGGCGGGGTGTTGGCGGGGGGGTCGGCGGGGGGTCGGCGGCGGGGGTCGGGGTCGTGCGCACGACTTACGCTGACCCTCTGCTCAGCGTAAGTCATGCGCCACTCTGGTCATGTCGTGCGCACGACTTACGCTGAACGAAAAAACCTTCGGTTTTTAGAGGGTTTCGGTTTTCGGAAGTTCGGATAAAAGGTAGTCTACCTGTATATCCATTTAACAAAGAGAAATAAATAACTTGCATTTATATAACACGTTTCACGACCTCAGGACATCCCAAAGTGCTTTACAGCCAATGTACTTTAGAAGTATAGTCACTATTCTAATGAACAGCAAGCTCCCACAAACAGCAATGTGATAAATGACCAGATCATCGCTTCGGGAGGGGAATCCCAGAGAGTAGGGCAGCTGAGTTTTGCATGAGTTCAAGTTTACGGAGGGCGGGAGGCGGGAGGCCAGCCGGGAGGGCATTGGAATAGTCAAGTCTGGAGAGAACCAAAACATTGATAAGTTTTTTTGGCAGCAGGTGAGCTGAGGCAGGGACAGTGACGGACGATATTACCCCACTTTGTCCTGAACTTTACATTACTTTCAAAATGTGTGGGGGTGCTGGGGAGGGGAGCACACCTTTTGAGTCTTGGATAGAGAACTGGTCGGCAGACAGGAAGCAAAGAGTTGGAATAAACGGGTCTTTTTCCGAGTGGCAGGCAGTGACTAGTGGGGTACCGCAGGGATCGGTGCTAGGACCCCAGCTATTCACAATATATATAAATGATCTAGACAAGGGAACTAGATGTAATATCTCCAAGTTTGCAGACGACACAAAGCTGGGTGGGCGTGTGTGCTGTGAGGAGGATGCCGAGAAACTCCAGTATGATTTGGACAGGTTGGGCGATTGGGCAGATGCATGGCAGATACAATATAACGTGGATAAATGCGAGGTTATCCACGTCGGTAGCAAAAACAGAAAGACAGATTATTATCTGAACGGCAATAGATTGGGAAAAGGGGAAGCGCAACGAGACCTGGGTGTCCTTGTGCACCAGTCGCTGAAGGTAAGCATGCAGGTGCAGCAGGCGGTTAAGAAGGCAAATGGTATGTTCGCCTTCATAGCGAGAGGATTTGAGCACAGGAGCAAGGATGTCTTGCTGCAGTTGTACAGGGCCTTGGTGAGACCACACCTTTTGAGTATTGTGTGCAGTTTTGGTCACCTTATCTGAGGAAGGATGTTCTTGCCACAGAGAGAGTGCAGCGAAGATTCACCAGGCTGATACTTGGGATGGCAGGAATGACGTATGAGGAGAGATTGCATCGATTAGGCTTATATTCGCTGGAGTTTAGAAGAATGAGAGGGGATCTCATTGAAACTTATAAAATTCTAACAGGACTAGATGCAGGAAGGATGTTCCCGATGGCGGGGGAGTCCAGAACCAGGGGTCACAGTCTAAGGATAAAGGACCATTTAGGACAGAGATGAGGAGGAATTTCTTCACCCAGAGAGTGGTGAACCTGTGGAATTCTCTACCACAGAAGGCAGGAGAGGCCAATTCATTAAATATATTCAAGAAGGAGTTAGATATATTTCTTAAGGCTAAAGGGATCAAGGGATATGGGGAGAAGGCAGGGACAGGGTACTGAATTTGGATGATCAGCCATGATCTCATTGAATGGCGGAGCAGGCTCGAGGGGCCGAATGGCCTCCTCCTGCTCCTATCTTCTATGTTTCTATGTATCTATGTGCTGGTCGATGAGGCTGTGTCAGCTGAGCTGTGGGTCGACCATCAGTTTCTGTGCTGAATTAGCATTGTACAGTGTCAGGATTAATATGTGATTAGATAAAAATGAAAGAGAATGACTTTTTTTTATATAGCACCTTTCACAACCTCAGGACGTCCCAAAGCGCTTTGCAGCCAATGAAGTACTATTGAATTGTTGTAATGTAGGAAACACAGCCGCCAATTTGCGCACAGCAAGCTGCCACAAACAGCAACGTGATAATGACCAGAGAATCTGTTTTTGTGATGTTGATTGATGGATAAATACTGGCCAGGACACCGGAGACCACACCTGGAGTACTGTGCAGAGATTTGGTCTCCTTATCTAAGGAAGGATATACTTGCCTTGGAGGTGGTGCAACGAAGGTTCACTAGATTGATTCCTGGGATGAGAGGGCTGTCCTATGAGGAGAGATTGTGTAGAATGGGCCGATACTCTCTGGAGTTTAGAAGAATGAGAGGTGCTCTCATTGAAACATACAAGATTCTGAGGGGGGATTGACAGGGTCGATGCTGAGAGGTTCGTCGAAATAGTGAATTGAGATCATTTACGCAGAGAGCAGACGGGGCCTCGGGTTTAATGTCTCATCCGAAAGACGGCACCTCTGACAGTGCGGCACTCCCTCAGTACTGCACTTGAATGTCGGCCTAATTTTTGTGCTCAAGTCTATGGAGTGGGATTTGAACCCACAACCTTCTGACTCGGGCGAGAGTGCTGCCCAGTGCGCCACAGCTGACACTTAACCTGTCCCACATTATTGACTTATTCAAACTAGGGTGTTTCCCAAACTGTTTGGATGGGCAGCATCCCGCATTACTCGAAAGAGCAGAGGGTTCATTAAAGATTATAAAATTAAATTACAGATTTAATTAAATGTTAATTCCACTGAGAAGTGTTATACTTGGATATATTAAAATATCATTGAAATATCAGATCACCCTTGCAGCAGAGTGGGTGCATTTATGAGCTTGGGTTCCCAGCTTTGACCGGCATTCGAGCTCAGCTGTCCTTTCCTCTGTCTGTCCTCTGCTCCGTTGTTACAAAGACCCTCTCAGACGACTGAGTGTTCCCCTCGTACTTTCTGTTGGGCAGGAGGAGGAGAGAGAGGAGAAAAATAATCTGAGTGTGTTCTGCAGTATGAAGAGCAGAGGATTATAGAATCATAGAATTTTACAGTGAATAAAGCCATTCGGCCCGTCACCTTTGTGTTGGCTCTCTGAAAGAGCTATCCCCTGCCCCCTCCCTACACCCATTTCTTTCTTTCTTCTTCAAATATTTGACCACTTCCCTTTTAAGAGCTGTTATGGATCTGGCTGTTAAATTACTGTTTCCTACATTACAACAGTGACCACACTTCAAAACTACTTCATTCTTTGGAAAGAGCTTCGGGATGTTCTGAGATTTGAAAGGTGCTATATGAATGCAAGTTCCAGCTCTCTTTTACCCCATCCTCCATCTCCACGAACTTGTCTAAAACTCTACCTGTATCCTGTCCCACCCTGTGTCCTGTTCTCTCTTCACTCCAGTCCTTGCTGACCTATAGTGGCTCGCCATTCACTAATGCATTAAATTTAAAACTTGCTCTTCATCTTCAAATCCCTCCATGGTCTTGCCCTACCATATCTCTGCAATCTCCCACAGCCCTGTATCCGCTCCTTGCCTCTGACTCTGACCCTTTGTGCAGTGCCCTCTCCCTTCACCCCACCATTGGTGGCAGAACCTTCAGTTGCCTGGGTCCAGCTCTCTGAAACTCCCTCCCTAAACCTCTCCACTTCCCTCTCCTTTATACACCTTGTCAAAACATAAGAAATAAGAGCAGAAGTAGGCCATACGACCCCTCGAGCCTGCTCCACCATTCAATAAGATCATGGCTGATCATTGACCTCAACTCCACTTTCCTGTCCAATCTCCATATCCCTTGATTCCCCTAGATACCAAAAAATCTATCGATCTCAGCCTTGAATATACTCAAAGACTCAGCATTCACAGCCCTCTGGGACAGAGAATTCCAAAGATTCACAACCCTCTGAGTGAAGAAATTCCTCCTCATCTCAGTCTAAAATGGCCGACCCCTTATCCTGAGACAATGCCCCCTAGTTCTAGACACTCCAGCCAGGGGAAACAACCTCTCAGGATCTACCCTGTCAATCCTCCTCAGAATCTTGTATGTTTCAATGAGATCACCTCTCATTCTTCTAAACTCCAGAGAGTATCGGCCCATTCTACACAATCTCTCCTCATAGGACAACCCTCTCATCCCAGGAATCAATCTAATGAACCTTCGTTGCACCGCCTCCAAGGCAAGTATATCCTTCCTTAGATAAGGAGACCAAAACTATGCACAGTACTCCAGGTGTGGTCTCACCAAGGCCCTGTACAATTGTGGTAAGACTTCCTTACTCTTATACTCCAACCCCCTTGCAATAAAGGCCAACATGCCATTTGCCGCCTTTATTGCTTGCTGTACCTGCATGCTAGCTATCTGTGTTTCTTGCACAAGGACACCCAAATCTCTCTCAACACCAACATTTGAAAGTTTTTCACCATTTAAAAAATATTCTGTTTTTCTATTCCTCCTACCAAAGTGAATAACCTCACATTTCCCTACATTATACTCCATCTGCCACCTTACTGCCCACTCACTTAGTCTATCTATATCCCTTTGCAGACTCTTTGTGTTCTCCTCAGTTTACTGTCCCACCTAGCTTTGTATCATCAGCAAACTTGGATACGTTGCACTCGGTCCCTTCATCTAGGTCATTAATATAGATTGTAAATAGCTGAGGCCCCAACACTGATCCTTGTGGCACCCCACTAGTTACAGCCTGCCAACCTGAAAAAAATCCGTTTATCCCTACTCTCTGTTTTCTGTACGTTAACCAATTCTCTATCCATGCTACTATATTACCCCCAACCACATGAGCCCTAATCTTGTGTAATAACCTTTTATGTGGCACCTTATTGAATGCCTTTTGGAAATCCAAATATACTACATCCACGGGTACCCCTTTATCTACCCTGCGAGTTACATCCTCATAAAACTCTAATAAATTTGTCAAACACGATTTCCCTTTCATAAACCCATGTTGACTCTGCCTAATCATGTTATGATTCTCTAAGCGACTTGATCCCACTTCCTTAACAATGGATTGCAGCATTTTCCCGATGACTGATGTCAGGCTAACTGGCCTGTAGTTCCCTGTTTTTTCTCTCCCTCCTTTCTTGAATAGCGGCGTTACATTTGCCACCTTCCAATCCACTGGGACCATTCCAGAATCTAGGGAATTTGGAAGATCAAAACCAAGGCAGCCACTGTCGCTTCAGCCACCTCTTTTAGAACCCGAGGATGTCGGCCGTCAGGTCCAGGGGATTTGTCGGCTTTTAGTCCCATTAGTTTCTCTAGTACTTTTTCTTTACTTATATTAATTACGTTAAGTACCTCACCCTCATTAGACCCTTGGTCCCCCACCATTTTTGGTATGCATTTTGTGTCTTCTACTGTAAAGACAGATACAAAATGTTGGTTCAACATTTCTACCATTTCCTTATTCCCCATAATAATTTCTACTGTCTCAGCCTCTAAGGGACCAACGTTTACTTTTGCTACTCTTTTCCTTTTTACATACTTGTAGAAACTCTTACGATCTGTTTTTATATTTCTTGTTAGTTTTCTCTCATTCTATTTTTTCCCTTTTTATCAATTTTTTAGTCAACCTTTGCTGGTTTCTGAAACGCTCCCAATCCTCAGGGTTACTATTATTCTTTGCAGCATTATAAGCTTCTTCTTTCAATCTAATGCTACCCCTAACTTCTTTAGTTAGCCACGGTTGGATCACTTTTCCCGTGGAGTTTTTGTTTCTGAATGGAATGTATTTTTGTTGAGAATTATGAAATATTTCTTTAAATACTAGCCACTGCTTATCTATCACCATACCTTTAAATTTATTTTTCCAATCTACCTTAGCCAACTCGCCCCCTCATACCTATGTAATTGGCTTTATTTAAGTTTAAGACTACATATAGATAGGGCTAACCAAATTAGTAACAATACTGTGGAGGAGGAATTCCTGGAGTGTATACGGGATGGTTTCCTGGACCAATATGTCGAGGAACCAACTAGAGATCAGGCCATCTTAGACTGGGTATTATTTAATGAGAAAGGATTAATTAGCAATCTTGTTGTGCGAGGCCCCTTGGGGCGGAGTGATCATAATATGATAGAATTCTTCGTTAAGATGGAGAGTGAAGTATTTGACTCAGAGACTAGAGACTCAGAGACTCAGAAACTACGATGGTATGAGGCGCGAGTTGGGTAGGATTGATTGGGGAATTTTACTTAAAGGGTTGACGGTGGATAGGCAATGGCAAACATTTAAAGATCGCATGGATGAACTACAGAATTTGTTCATCCCGGTTTGGCATAAAAATAAAACAAAAAAGGTGACTCAACCGTGGCTAACAAGGGAAATTAGGGATAGCATAAGATCCAAGGAGAGGACATATAAATTGGCCAGAAAAAGCAGCAAACCTGAGGATTGGGAGCAGTTTAGGATTCAACAAAGGAGGACAAAGGGATTAATTAAGAGGGGGAAAATAGAGTATGAGAGTAAGCTTTCAGGGAACATAAAAACTGACTGTAAAAGCTTCTATTGATATGTGAAGAGAAAAAGATTGGTGAAGTCAAGCGTAGGTCCCTTGCAGTCAGAATCAGGGGAATTTATAATGGGGAACAAAGAAATGGCAGACCGAGTTTTGAAAAAGGGTTAGACCCAAAACATCGACTCTATTTTCTCTCCACGGATGTTGCCTGGCCTGCTGAGTTTTTCCAGCATTTACTGTTGTTATTTCAATTAAGTACATACTTTGGTTCTGTCTTCACAAAGGAGGACACAAATAACCCCCCAGAGATAGAAACATAGAAGATAGGAGCAGGAGTAGGCCATTCGGCCCTTCGAGCCTGCTCCGCCATTCAACGAGATCATGGCTGATCATCCAAACCCTAGCACCCGGTCCATACACCGACAGCCATCCCACCCAAGCCCTACCCCCGTAACCCCACATATTTAATCCTCCCTAACACTAAGGGTCAACTTTTTTTATCATGGCCAATCAACCTAACCCGCACATCTTTGGACTGTGGGAGGAAACCGGAGCACCCGGAGAAAACCCACGCAAACACGGGGAGAATGTGCAAACTCCACACAGACAGTCACCTGAGGCCGGATTTGAACCCGGGTCCCTGGCGCTGTGAGGCAACAGTGCTAACCACTATGCCACCGTGCTGCTCGGGGAACATAGGGTCTAATGAGAGGGAGGAACTGAATTAAATCAGTATTTGTAGGGAAATGGTGTTAGGGAAATTGACGGGATTGAAGGCCAATAAATCCCTAGGGCCTGATAATCTACATCCTAGGGTACTTAAGGAAGTGGCCCTAGAAATAGTAGATGCATTGCTGGTCATCTTCCAAAATTCTATAGACTCTGGAACAGTTCCCATGGATTGGAGGGTAGCTAATGTTACCCCACTATTCAAAAAAGGTGGTTGAGAGAAAATGGGGAATTATAGACCGGTAAGCCTGACATTGGTAGTGGGGAAAATGCTCGAGTCCATTTTAAAAGATGTAATAGCAGAGCACTTGGAAAACAGTGACAGGATCGGACAAAGTCAACATGGATTTACAAAAGGTAAATTGTGCTTGACTAATCCACTGGAATTTTTTGAGGATGTAACTGGTAGAATAGATAAGGGAGAACCAGTGGATGTGGTGTATTAGGAATAAAGGGGTCTCTTTCCGAGTGGCAGGCAGTGACTAGTGGGGTACCGCAGGGATCGGTGCTAGGACCCCAGCTATTCACAATATATATTAATGATGATCTAGACGAGGGAACTAGATGTAATATCAAGAATTTAGGGAGCTAGGTGAAGGATTAAGGAGCAGGACCTCAAAGGTTGTAATCTCTGGATTACTCCCGGTGCCACGTGCTAGTAAGTATAGGAATAGGAAGATAGAACAGATGAATGCGTGGCTAAAGGGATGGTGCAAGGGGGAGGGCTTTAGTTTCCTGGATCACTGGGTCTGCTTCTGGGAAAGGTGGGACTTGTACAAGTCGGACGGTTTACACCTGAACCAGGGGGGAACCAATATCCTTGCGGGGAGGTTTGCTAGCACTGCTGGGGAGGGTTTAAACTAACTTGGCAGAGGGTTGGGGTACAGAGTGGAGCTATAGTAGGGGGTGATTTACGGCCAAATACAGAGGGAAAAACAAGTCAGCTGGGAAGGCAGAGCAAATATGTGAAGGCAAAAGAGAATATGGCAGGGCTGGAAGGCATTTATTTTAATGCAAGGAGTCTTGCAAATAAGGTGGATGAACTGAAGTTGTTGTTGAACACATGGGAGTACGATATTGTTGCTATCACGGAGACATGGTTGAGGGAGGGTCAGGACTGGCAGCTCAATATTCCGGGGTATAGAATCTTCAGGCGAGACAGAGGGGGGTGTAAAAGGGGAGGGGGTGTTGCAATATTAATTAAGGAGTCAATTACTGCTGTAAGGAGGGATGATATATTAGCGGGTTCCTCTAATGAGGCCATATGGGTAGAACTTAAAAACAAAAAGGGGGCAAGCACTTTGCTGGGAGTGTACTATAGGCCCCCAAACAGTCAGGGGGAGATAGAGGAACAGATATGTAGGCAAATCTCCGAGAAGTGCGAAAATAATAGGGTAATAATAGTGGGGGATTTCAACTTCCCCAATATAAATTGGGACAGTCAGAGTGTGAAAGGCTTAGAGGGTGCAGAATTCTTAAAGTGCATCCAGGAGAGCTTTTTGAGCCAACATGTAGAAAGTCCTACAAGAGAGGGGGCGGTACTGGACCTAATTCTGGGGAATGTAGCCGGGCAAGTGGTGGAAGTGTCAGTAGGAGAGCATTTTGGCGACAGTGACCATAATTCGGTGAGATTTAAGGTGGTCATGGAAAAAGACAAAGACGGCCCGGAAATAAGGGTTCTAAATTGGGGGAAGGCCGATTTTAATATGATAAGGCAGGATCTGGCCAAAGTGGACTGGGAGCAGCTGCTTATAGGAAAATCCACATCAAAACAGTGGGAGACTTTCAGAAGGGAAATAGAGAGAGTACAACGCCAACATGTTCCTGTAAAGGTCAAGGGTGGGACCAACAAGCAAAGGGAACCTTGGATGACAAGGGATATACAAAAATGCATTAGAAATAAGAGGGGGGCTTTTGGCAGTTACAAAAGACTAAAGACAGAAGAAGCCCTAGAGGAGTATAAAAAGTGCAGGGGCATACTTAAAAAAGAAATTAGGAGGGCGAGGAGGGGCCACGAAATAACACTGGCGAGCAAAATAAAGGAAAATCCTAAGATGTTTTATAAGTATATTAAGGGCAAGAGGATAACCAGGGTAAGGGTAGGGCCCATTAGGGACCAAAGTGGCAATCTGTGTGTAGAGCCAGAGGATGTAGGCGGGGTTTTAAATGAATTTTTTGCATCTGTGTTCACTATGGAGAAAGACGATGCAGACATAGAAATCGGGCAAGGGGACTGTGACATACTTGAACATATTAGCATCGAGAGGGAGGAGGTGCTAGCGGTTTTAGCGGGCCAAAAAGTGGATAAATCCCCAGGCCCGGACGAGATGTATCCCAGGCTGCTGTGGGAGGCAAGGGAGGAGATTGCAGGGGCTCTGACACTAATTTTCAGAACCTCTCTGGCCACAGGGGATGTACCAGAGGACTGGAGAACAGCTAACGTAGTACCATTATTCAAGAAGGGTAGCAGGGATAAACCAGGGAATTACAGGCCAGTGAGTCTAACATCTGTGGTGGGGAAATTATTGGAAAAAATTCTGAGGGACAAAATTAATCTCCACTTGGAGAGGCAAGGATTAATCGGGGATAGTCAGCATGGCTTTGTCAAGGGTAAATCATGTCTAACAAATCTGATCTGGATGAGGGAAATGCTGTGGATGTGGTGTACATGGACTTCAGTAAAGCTTTTGACAAAGTCCCGCATAGGAGACTGGTCAAGAAGGTAAGAGCCCATGGGATCCAGGGTGCCTTGGCGCGTTGGATCCTAAACTGGCTGAGTGGCAGGAGGCAGAGGGTGATGGTCGAAGGTTGCTTTTGTGACTGGAAGCCTGTGTCCAGTGGGGTACCTCAGGGATCGGTGCTGGGTCCCTTATTGTTTGTGATCTACATAAATGATTTGGATGAAAATGTAAAAGGTATGATCAGTAAGTTCGCAGATGACACGAAAATTGGTGGGGTGGTAAATTGCGAGGAGGAAAGCCTCCGGCTACAGGACGATATAAACGGGTTGGTCAGATGGGCGGAAAAGTGGCAAATGGAATTTAACCCTGAAAAGTGCGAGGTGATGCATTTTGGACGGACAAATAAGGCAAGGGAATACACAATGAGTGGTAGGACCCTAGGAAGTACAGAGGGTCAGAGGGACCTTGGTGTACATGTACATAGATCCCTGAAGGCAGCGGAGCAGGTAGATAAGGTGGTTAAAAAGGCATATGGGATACTTGCCTTCATTAGCCGAGGCATAGAATATAAGAGCAGGGAGGTTATGATGGAGCTGTACAAAACGCTGGTGAGGCCACAGCTGGAGTACTGTGTGCAGTTCTGGTCGCCTCACTATAGGAAGGATGTGATTGCTTTGGAGAGGGTGCAGAGAAGATTCACCAGGATGTTACCTGGGATGGAGCGCCTCAGCTATGAAGAGAGGCTGGACAGGCTGGAGTTGTTTTCCTTGGAGCAGAGAAGGCTGAGGGGGGACCTGATTGAGGTGTACAAAATAATGAGGGGCATAGATAGGGTAGATAAAGAGGAACTTTTCCCCTTAGTAGGGGGGTCAATAACAAGGGGGCATAGATTCAGGGTAAGGGGCAGGAGATTTAGAGGGGATTTGAGGAGGAACTTTTTCACCCAGAGGGTGGTTGGAATGTGGAACTCAATGCCTGAAAGGGTGGTGGAGGCAGGAACCCTCACAACATTCAAGAAGCATTTGGATGAGCACTTGAAATGCCATTGCATACAAGGCTATGGACCAAATGCTGGAAAATGGGATTAGACTGGACAGGAATGGATGGGCGGCGCAGACACGATGGGCCGAAGGGCCTCTTTCTGTGCTGTAAAACTCTATGACTCTATGACTCTATCTCCAAGTTTGCAGACGACACAAAGCTGGGTGGGCGTGTGTGCTGTGAGGAGGATGCCGAGAAACTCCAGTATGATTTGGACAGGTTGGGTGATTGAGCAGATGTATGGCAGATGCAGTATAATGTGGATAAATGCGAGGTTATCCACTTTGGTAGCAAAAACAGGAAGGCAGATTATTATCTGAACGGCAATAGATTGGGAGAAGGGGAAGTGCAACGAGACCTGGGTGTCCTTGTGCACCAGTCGCTGAAGGTAAGCATGCAGGTGCAGCAGGCGATTAAGAAGGCAAATGGTATGTTGGCCTTCGTAGCGAGAGGATTCGAGTACAGGAACAAGGATGTCTTGCTGCAGTTGTACAGGGCCTTGGTGAGACCACACCTTGAGTATTGTGTGCACTTTTGGTCGCCTTATCTGAGGAAGGATGTTCTTGCCATGGAGAGAGTGCAGCGAAGATTCACCAGACTGATACCTGGGATGGCAGGAATGATGTATGAGGAGAGATTGGGTCGATTGGGCTTATACTCGCTGGAGTTTAGAAAAATGAGAGGGGATCTCATTGAAACTTATAAAATTCTAACAGGACTAGACAGACTAGATGCAGGAAGGATGTTCCCGATGGCGGAGGAGCCCAGAACCAGGGTTCACAGTCTAAAGATAAGGGGTAAGCCATTTAGGAGAGATGAGGAGGAATTTCTTCACCCAGAGAGTGGTGAACCTGTGGCATTCTCTACCACACATGGCAGTTGAGGCCAATTCATTAAATATATTCAAGAAGGAGTTAGATATGTTTCTTAAGGCTAAAGGGATCAAGGGATATGGGGAGAAAGCAGGAACAGGGTACTGAATTTGGATGATCAGCCATGATCTCATTGAATGGCGGAGCAGGCTCGAGTGCCGAATGGCCTACTTCTGCTCCTATCTTCTATGTTTCTAGTTTAGGACTTAGGCAAGTCATTCTCAAAATTAATGTGAAATTCCATCATATTATGATCACTCTGCCCCAGAGGATCCTTTACTATGAGATTGCTAATTAAGCCTGTCTCATTACACAATACAAGATCTAAAATAGCCTGTTCCCAGGTTGGTTCTATGACTTATTGTTCTAGGAAACTGTCCCGAATGCATTCCATGAACTCGTCCTCCAGACTACCTTTGCCTATTTGATTTGTCCAGTCGATTAAAGTCCCCCAAGATTATTGCAATACTTTTGTTGCAAGCTCCTACTATTTCTTGATTAATATTCTGTCCAATGGTATAGCTACTGTTAGGGGGCCTATATACTACTCCTACCAGTGTTTTCTGCCCCTTGTTATTCCTTATCTCCACCCATACTGATTCTACTTCCTGATCTTCCGAGCCGAGATCCTTTCTCGCAACTGTCCTTATGTCATTCTTTATTATCAGGGCTACTCCCCCTCCTTTTCCATTCTGCCTGTCTTTTCGAAACGTGAAGTACCCTGGAACATTTAGTTCCCAACCTTGGCCACCTTGCAACCATGTCTCTGTAATGGGTATTAGATCCAACAGATTTATGCCTATTTGTGCCACTAGTTCATCTATCTTGTTACAAATGCTTCATGCATTCAGATAAAGAGCCTTTAATTTAATATTTTTACCATTATTCCCTGCTTTGACATTATTCTCTGCTGCACTGCTACCATTAAACCCTCTGTCCCTTCCTGTCACACTCGGCTTATTTTTACCCAAATCGCTACACTGCTCTATTGCCTTGACCTTTCTCCTTAGATTTCTAAATTTTCCCCCCCCCCCTTTTTTTTAGTTTAAAGCCCTATCTACAGCCCTAGTTATTTGATTCGCCGCCTCTTGGGACAAGCTTTGGGTCAACCATCATAACCCTTCCCTTTCTGGCTCACGTCCATTTTCCTTGCACTTACCTGTGAAACGCCTTGGCGCGATTTTTATGTAAATGCAAGTTATTGTTGGATTGAAATGGTTTCTGCTGTCAGTGTGAAATATTGGTTAGATCTGCTAACATGCAGTAATCACGTTTACACTCATTACTTGACCCTTGTCGGTTGTAATTAAGTTGGAGTGGGTGAGTGTTGCTGGAAAAAGAGCATTTATTGGCAGTGCAGGAGACATTTTCTGAAGTATTTTTCTTCTGTCTAAATGATCTGCAGGACCATGAATGGTACGAACAAGCAACAGATGTTCGGACACAACTGAAATTCTTTGAACATCTGGAGCGGCTCGAAAAACAAAGGAAGGACGATCAGGAGAGAGAAATTCTATTAAAAGCAGCAAAGGTATGGACCAATTCAGTGATAAACCAAATTGTCAGATGGCAGCAGTTTTAATGAACTCGGGCTTCCTTAGCTTTGAAATTCTCTGCTTGGATGGGTAATAGATTGTATTCTGGAATTTGCTGAAGAGATTTGCATAGGTGGCGCAGAGAGGCAGGGTGACTTAAAACTTTTTTGATTATGAGAGCGTGTTTTCAAATTTCATTTAGCCAAATCACACTGATTAACCACTGGGGTGCAGTGCTAGAATGAGCAGTGTGTTATTTGTCGTAAAATATTCTTCCAAAATTATAGTTTGTAAATTATACTCGCCATCCTTTCCATTGGGGCATTGGTTACCTAATAGAGGTTTTAAAAAATATGAAGGGCTTTGATAGGATCGACGTAGAGAAGATGTTTGCACTTGTAGGGGAATGCAAAACTAGGGGCCATCAATATAAGATAGTCACTAATAAATCCAATAGGAAATTCTTTACCCAGAGAGTGGTGAGAATGTGGAACTCGCTACCACAGGGAGTGGTTGAGGCAAATAGTATAGATACATTTACGGGGAAGCTAGATAAACACATGAGGGAGAAAGGAATAGAAGGATAGGGTGACAGGGTGAGATGAAGAGGGGTGGGAGGAGGCTCATGTGGAGCATGAACCCCAGCATGGACCTGTTGGGCCGAATGGCCTGTTTCTGTGCAGTAAAATTCTCTGTGATTCTATGAATATGTAAACGAGACATTCATGGCGGTCTTCAGCCTGAAGAACCTCCAGATTCAGCAAGAACTGAAGAATCGCAGATTGGGTTCAGATTCATACCCCGATCACCATTGATGGGGAATTGCAAATTAAAAATGGCTACCAGCCAAACAATGGTTGCATTCAGGGCATGTCCGTCTGCTTCTTTAACCAGCTGAAGCTCACACAAAGTGATGGTGAATCATTTCTGATTCGATATCCCATGATCCTCAAAAATTCAGGCAAACCTGCTTACCATGAGTGGCACATGGAAATTCAGGCAAACCTGCTTACCATGAGTGGCACATGGGGTTGGTTTGGAACTTAGCACCTGGCTGCTTTCACACGTATCAAACTGCAGTTGGATGATGGAAACAGCAGAGAAACTGCAGTTATGTCTGGGCTCAACACGTGAAGAACCGATTCTTCGGGGTGAGGGGGCTCAATGCTCTCGCAGAGCTGCAAACTAGCAGGGAATCCAAGGCTTCAGGAGCTTGGAGAAGGGAAGAGAGAGTCACCGTAAAAAGTGCTTCAGGAGGTGGGTTTGTGTGCTAGACACCGCCCCATGAGACAGCATTCCCATTTGAAGATATCCCCGGCTTTCATGTTCACAGGGTTACAAAATTCAAGGGTTAAATGAAGTAACGGAAAGGTTATTATTTTTCTCCAGTAATATTTCAAAATAGTTTTATTTGGAGAGGCCATCTGGCTTGAAGTCGCACTTGTGTGTAACAGTGTCCTTGACACCTTGTATTTTGCTCTTTGCTTGTTCTTGCTATTTTTGCTCACTGCGACTGATGAGCCAGTTGTTTTTAAACCAGCTGTTAAACCTTGTGTGTGTTTTTTCTCTCTCTCTCTCTCCTTTAACTGCCTAGAGTCGCTCCAGGCAAGAAGACCCCGAGCAAGCGAGGCTAAAACAGAAAGCTAAGGAGGTAAGGAAGACTAGAGATCGCTGCGCTTGATCTTTCAAGGCTTCGCTGATTAATTTTTCATGTTCAGGTGCTCATATCACACTAATGACAGTCGGACTCGGGAAAAGTTGTCTTTTCTTTCTCTGCCCCCCCACCAAACTATTTCTTGTCAGTTTGAAGTCACTCGTGGGACGTTAACACATTCACAAACTGGTGACCTTATAGAAGGTGATTATTTCCAGATTGTTCTATACTGGACTTAGTATTTTTGGAAGGAGGGTTATTTAATTTTTATTTCAATGTATGAAGAACCCTTTTAAGGCATTTTTAGAATCCAAATATTTTATGTTAAAAGCAACTGAATATTTCCCGAGTTTTTGTTCTCATCGAAGCGAGTGTTTAGACGCTACTTTTACAGCAATTTCTCTCGGGCGAGCCAGGGAGCTGGTGTTGGGTTTGTGTTGCCGTTTTCACTGTTTGCTCACGATTGCAAAGGTGATTATCCACCCCCCATTCAAACAGTCATGGTATTGATGGTGATAAATTTCAGTTTCTAACCCATTGGAGCAGGCTGAATGGCCTACTCTTGTTCATGTGTGTAATTTCACAGTAGTCTGTTCCTTATGTGTTCAGGCTTGTGCCTGTAGCAACTTAGGATCTGAAAAACCATGCGGTCTATCTAGCCTGTCCCCAAACCTAATCCCCTTTCAATTGCCCGCTCCCTCTTGTATCACTCCAATTTATCCTTAATTTTCCCCACACTATCTGCCCCCACTGTGCCTCAGGATAGTCCATTCTGCACGCTCACTGCCCTTTCTTTAAAGTAGCTCAGTCTGAACTCTCTGTGCTCCTGTTCGCATCAGTTTGAGCCATCGTGCCCTGGTTCCAGAGTTTGTGCCAATCTCAAACATGTTATCAGGGTTCAGTTTCTTGAGTCCTTGAATAATAAGTAGCCTGAGCCTTTTTCCTCTCCACGGTAACCAATCCCTGGCTCTTCACCCACTTCCAGATCTCAGATATCGTAAGCTCGACATCAGTTTTGTTTCATTTTCTACGATGTGTCCAATGCCTGGATATCCTTGTTGTAGTACGGTGATCAGAATTGTACCCAGTGCCCCAGGTGTGGCTGTACCAGTACCCAGTGCCCCAGGTGTGGCTGTACCAGTACTCAGTGCCCCAGGTGTGGCTGTACCAATACCCAGTGCCCCAGGTGTGGCTGTACCAGTACCCAGTGCCCCAGGTGTGGCTGTACCAGTACCCAGTGCCCCAGGTGTGGCTGTACCAGTACTCAGTGCCCCAGGTGTGGCTGTACCAATACCCAGTGCCCCAGGTGTGGCTGTACCAGTACCCAGTGCCCCAGGTGTGGCTGTACCAGTACCCAGTGCCCCAGGTGTGGCTGTACCAGTACCCAGTGCCCCAGGTGTGGCTGTACCAGTACCCAGTGCCCCAGGTGTGGCTGTACCAATACCCAGTGCCCCAGGTGTGGCTGTACCAATACCCAGTGCCCCAGGTGTGGCTGTACCAGTACCCAGTGCCCCAGGTGTGGCTGTACCAATACCCAGTGCCCCAGGTGTGGCTGTATCAGTACCCAGTGCCCCAGGTGTGGCTGTACCAATACCCAGTGCCCCAGGTGTGGCTGTACCAATACCCAGTGCCCCAGGTGTGGCTGTACCAATACCCAGTGCCCCAGGTGTGGCTGTACCAGTACCCAGTGCCCCAGGTGTGGCTGTACCAGTACCCAGTGCCCCAGGTGTGGCTGTACCAGTACCCAGTGCCCCAGGTGTGGCTGTACCAGCACCCAGTGCCCCAGGTGTGGCTGTACCAGTACCCAGTGCCCCAGGTGTGGCTGTACCAGTACCCAGTGCCCCAGGTGTGGCTGTACCAGTACCCAGTGCCCCAGGTGTGGCTGTACCAATACCCAGTGCCCCAGGTGTGGCTGTACCAGTACCCAGTGCCCCAGGTGTGGCTGTACCAGTACCCAGTGCCCCAGGTGTGGCTGTACCAATACCCAGTGCCCCAGGTGTGGCTGTACCAGCACCCAGTGCCCCAGGTGTGGCTGTACCAATACCCAGTGCCCCAGGTGTGGGTGTACCAGCACCCAGTGCCCCAGGTGTGGCTGTACCAGTACCCAGTGCCCCAGGTGTGGCTGTACCAGTACCCAGTGCCCCAGGTGTGGCTGTACCAGTACCCAGTGCCCCAGGTGTGGCTGTACCAGTACCCAGTGCCCCAGGTGTGGCTGTACCAGTACCCAGTGCCCCAGGTGTGGCTGTACCAGTACCCAGTGCCCCAGGTGTGGCTGTACCAGTACCCAGTGCCCCAGGTGTGGCTGTACCAGTACCCAGTGCCCCAGGTGTGGCTGTACCAGCACCCAGTGCCCCAGGTGTGGCTGTACCAGTACCCAGTGCCCCAGGTGTGGCTGTGCCAGTACCCAGTGCCCCAGGTGTGGCTGTACCAGTACCCAGTGCCCCAGGTGTGGCTGTACCAGTACCCAGTGCCCCAGGTGTGGCTGTACCAGCACCCAGTGCCCCAGGTGTGGCTGTACCAGTACCCAGTGCCCCAGGTGTGGCTGTACCAGTACCCAGTGCCCCAGGTGTGGCTGTACCAATACCCAGTGCCCCAGGTGTGGCTGTACCAATACCCAGTGCCCCAGGTGTTAGGGTACAGATTTATCGTCACCTCCTCAGGATTTAGACTCTGTGCCTCTGAGTAAACATTCCAAGATTCAGATCACGTTCCTTGTTGCTGCCGCACACTGTGCTGTTGGTTTCCATGAACTACCCATCTGTATTTTCCAATTCAACACGCAATTTTTGGGGGGAGGGGAGGGGAAGAGGGGCAAATACCAATTTTTTTTAAAAATTCGTTTTATGGGATGTGGGCGTTGCTGGCAAGGCCAGCATTTATTGTCCATCCCTAATTGCCCTTGAGAAGGTGGTGGTGAGCTGCCTTCTTGAACCGCTGCAGTCCGTGTGGTGAAGGTACTCCCACAGTTAAATATAACATATAATTAGCATATTAAATAATTATAGCAAAAATATAACTAGCAAAATAAAAATATGCTCCTGACTTAGTCCATTTCTTACAATCTGTTCCATTCTTATTTCTGCATTAGAAATGTATTCTCAGAGAATCATAGATACTTTGGATCAGAAGAAGGCCAGTCACCCATTGGGCTTCTGCGGGTTGCTGGCTCCACAGTGGAGCTGTTTATCTGATCCCGATTCTCTCTCCTTTCCCGGTGCACTTTAATATTTGTGCTCCAAGTGTTCATTAATTCCTTCTTGCATGTCGTGATTGATTCATCTTCACTAGCCACTTGTGGCAAATGTGTTCCACATTTGAATAAAGCGTAGCCTGAAAATATTCTTCCTAAGCTTTTAAAAGTGAATTTATCGCAGATGGTCGTAGCTGAAGAGAGTTTCCGTGTGCGTGTTATTAGAGACCACAAAGGGTTTCCAGTGTTTCCGAATCCTTTCAACAACCTGATACTGAAGACATTTCTCTGACAAAAGACTGGAGAACTAATTGAAGCCAGTGAAATGTGGCAGAGCAGTCTGCTACAGTGACAGCTGCTGCTGTGTTGCTGCTGGTGCTGAGGCACAGCCTGAAACGGAAACTTTGACTTTGTCCGATAGGTCTGAAGAGTAGAGTTCAACGTCTTAAAGGGGATAGCCCTTTCCTGAGTATTTTAAAGACAGTTCCACAGGCACCAGGCAGTCTTTAGTCCGAGAGCTCCTTCTTCAAACGTGACCCTCAGCTTTGACAGGTTATTCGTAGGAACAGGAGGAGGCCATTCAGCGCCTCGGGCCTGTTGCCCCATTCAATTATATCGTGGCTGATCTGTTCCTCAACTCCAATTACCCATTTGATTCCGTATCCCTCAATACCCTTGCCTATCAATAATCTAGCAATCTCAGTTTTGACATTTTCAATTGACCCCCAGCCTCCACAGCTTTTTGGGGGAGAGTTCCAGATTTCCACTATCCTCTGTGTGAAGAAGTGCTTCCTGACATCACCCCTGAACGGCCGGGCTCTAATTTGAAGGTTCTGCCCCCTTGTTCTGGGCTCCCCCACCAGAGGAAATGGTGCCTCTCTATCGACCCGATCGAATCCTTTAACCATGAAGGGCATCTGAGCTGAGCTCGACCTCGCCTGTTGAGGTTCGATTCCTGGGCTGAATCCAATTCTGCCCTTGCCAAACCAGCAAACATTCCAGCCAGGGTCACTCTGCAACCGTCAGGAGCAGGGACCCTTGGCGATCTAGCCCCAACCTTTCCATAGCCATGGGCACCGAGGCTAAGTGTGGCCATGGCCGAGGTTGGCTAAGTTAGCTCAAACCAGGAATTGCACCTGGGCGCTTCTAGTATGTGGCTCAGGAACACCCCGGGTGAGGTCTTCATCCGCTCTGTGACTGGGGAATCTCTGAGAATATTGTTTCAATACAGTTCAAAATTACCTTGAAACCAAAGTGCTGTGACGTGGTATAAATGTGATGCTGCCACACTCGTGTGCTGTCTGATGGATGTAAAATCACATTGTGCTGGAATGCGCACTTGTTGGGATCAAAAATGCCAAATGGGGAAATTTTCTTGTCATTAATCAGTCGTTCACCTATTTTTAGAGGAGAGGGCACTTCTATACTGTCTAAACGACTCACTTGCTGTATTTTCAGTGTTTTTCCTGACTTTCCATGTGGTCATCTTTTTATTCCTCTTTGCTGACTTGCAGGATATCTGGTGCTTTGCATGCAGCAGTCAGGAGAATAGGTTCAAATGCCAGCAGGAGTCCTTGCAAGCACTAACCGCTACCCAGTGTAGCTTGAAATCACTTATTGTGTTGCATCTGCATGCTGGCACTAACGTCACCCGAAAGCGGTGCGCTACTTCTCCCCAACGCTGCCCCAATCTCAGCAAAGTTCTCCCCTCACTGTACCAGTGTGACACTGGCTGTCCTCTGATGGGCAGTTAATACCCAGCGTGTTGCGAGACAGCCTCCATTGGGAACTGGATTGACGCTGTCCAAATGCAGCCAGCAGATCGAAGAGACTTTTATCGTATCCGTTGGGATTTGAAAGAAGGAAAGGCGCATTTACACAGCACCATTCACGACCTCGACATGTTCCAAAGGGCTTTACAGCCAATTAAGTACATTTGAAGTGGAGTCACTGTTGTAATGTGGGAAACGCGGCCGCCAATTTGTGCACAGCAAGCTCCCACAAACAGCAATGTGATAAATGACCAGATTAATTTTTTTAAATGATGTTGTTTGAGGGATAAATATTGGCCCCAGGACACCGGGGAGAGCTCCCCTGCTCTTCTTCGAAATAGTGCCATGGGGTCTTGTACCCGAGAGGGCAGACAGGGCCTCGCTTTAATGTCTCATCTGAAAGATAGCACCTGCGACCGTATCGCACTTCCTCCGTACTGCACTGCGAGTGTCAGCCTAGATTATGTTCTCGGGACTCTGGACTGGGACTTGAACCCATGACCTTCAGAGGTGAGTTCCACCAACTGCGCCACAGTTGACGCCGAGTTTCAGAGATGTCAGTCTAATGTCTAACCTGCCCAAATCTGGGCACCGCACTTTAGGAAGGATGTGAAGGCCTTAGAGAGGGTGCAGAAAAGATTTACGAGAATGATTCCAGGGATGAGGGACTTCAGTTACGTGGAGAGACTGGAGAAGCTGGGGCTGTTCTCCTTGGAGCAGAGAAGGTTGAGCGGAGATTTGATAGAGGTGTTCAAAATCATGAGGGGTCTAGACAGAGTAGATAGAGAGAAACTGTTCCCATTGGTGGAAGGGTCGAGAACCAGAGGACACAGATTTAAGGTGATTGGCAGAAGAACCAAAAGCGACACGAGGAAAAACTTTTTTACGCAGCGAGTGGTTCGGATCTGGAATGCACTGCCTGAGAGGGTGGTGGAGGCAGATTCAATCCCGGCTTTCAAAAGGGAATTGGATTAGTACCTGAAGGAAAAAAATCTGCAGGGCTACGGGGAAAGGGCGGGGGAGTGGGTCTAGCTGAAGGGCTCTTGCAGAGAGCCGGCACGGGCTCAATGGGCCAAATGGCCTCCTTCTGTGCTGTAACCATTCTATGATCAATTGATATTTCTTTTGGTGTTTTACATCTTACAAGTTCTTGGTTTAATTAATAGCACTCTCGCCTCTGGGTGAGAAGGTTGTGGGTTCAACTCCGCTCCCAGACTTGAGCGCCTAATCTAGACTGACACCTCAGTGAGAGAGTGCTGCACTGATTTTTGGATGGGACATTAAACCACGGTGCCATCGTCCTGCTGAGGGGGACCTGAAAGATCCCATGGTACTTTTTCAAAAAAGACCACAGGGTTCTGGTGCCCCAGTCAATATTCCCTCTCTTTTTTTGGGCCCATTCAAAATCCACACATACGCAGTTTTTGTATATAAAAGTTGACTCACTGGCTGCGCCAGACCAGACCGCACTGGCTGCGCCAGACCAGACCGCTGTGCCTGCGCCAGACCAGACCGCTGTGCCTGCGCCAGACCAGACCGCTGTGCCTGCGCCAGACCAGACCGCTGTGCCTGCGCCAGACCAGACCGCTGTGCCTGCGCCAGACCAGACCGCTGTGCCTGCGCCAGACCAGACCGCTGTGCCTGCGCCAGACCAGACCGCTGTGCCTGCGCCAGACCAGACCGCTGTGCAGCCGTGCAGCATAAAGGGAACATTGGTCCCAGTCAACATTCCTTCTTCAACCAACAGCACCAAGATTACCTGCTCATTAAGCCATTTGCTGTTTGTGGGACCTTACTGTGTGGAAATTGACTGCCATATTTTCCAACACAGCGTCTGCACTTCAAAATTAATCTATTGGCCGTTGATTGCTTCGTGATGTCCTGACGATATGATAATCCATGATAATCCTTTGTTTCTCTACACCTGCTGTACTTGCCTGAGATGTGAGACACATGCTGACTCATCCAACAAAAATACTTTGTCCTGCTCTCAAACAGCAGCTCCCTGAGTACAGTGACCGTTCAGCCACCACAGGAACATACTCAGGAGTTGTACACAACTCTGGCTACAGACGTGAGAGGGTTGCATCCCTTTCCCAGTGTTTACTGATCATGTTTTAGATTTGATACTGAGCCTTGCGTCAGTTAAAACTACACCAGACACAAGTGGAGTGTTGCCTTTTGCCCCTTTCTAGAGTATCACTTTCTTTTTGATCATTCCTAAATTGAATGGTACTTTGCTGGAGGAGTGAGTTCATATTCTTTATTTTTCCTCGGGTAGAAATTTACAAACGGACTTGCATGAAAAATAACTGTTTAATGGAAATGATGTCAGGTTTTAAGCCAATAGCTCCAGGGTTAGGACATGTGGCTGCTCACTAGCATCAGGTGTTGGAGCCCTGTTCAATATGATCAGTCACATAATGGTACAGCGTTGGATCCCCATTCAAAGCATCCATTCACTGACAGAGAGTTGGACTCTCGTTCTAAACACACAGTTACTAATGGTAGAGCTTTGAGTAGATTGGGCCGAGATTGAGTAGATTGGGCCTATACTCTCTGGGATTTAGAAGAATGAGAGGTGATCTCTTTGATACATATAAGATTCTGAGGGGGATTGCCAGGGTAGATGCTGAGAAGTTGTTTCTCCTGGCTGGCAAATCTAGAACTAGGGGGCATAGTCTCAGGATAAGGGGTCGGCCATTTAAGAGTGAGATGAGGAGGAAATGATTCACCCAGAGGGTTGTGACTCTTCGGAATTCTCTACCCCATAGGGCTGCGGATGCTGAATCGTTGAGTATATTCAGGGCTGAGATAGATAGATTTTTGGACTCCAGGGGAATCAAAGGATCTGGGGATCGGGCGGGAAAGTGGAGTTGAGGTCGAAGATCAGCCATGACCTGATTGAATGGCGGAGCAGGCTCGAGGGGCCGTATGGCCGACTCCTGCTCCTAATTCTTATGTTCTTACAGCACCCAGTCATTAACAGAGTGTTTGGGCCCCACTTCAGAGCGCCCACACACCGATACTGGAGCATTGGGTCCCCCATTCAGTCCTTTCAGTAACAGCAGCTCCTCGATTGGAAGGGTCCACACACTGACCATACAGACAGCCCAGCCCGCTCACTCTCCAGGAAGGCATTGTGTGCTCATGCTTAACTAGAAAGAACTGGAAGAAACTAACTTAAATGAAAATTAGATGCAAGGAAAACACTTGCCTGTCGACCCCATGTGAATTTCATGCGTCAAACCTGGAAATTGGAACATCATCCTAACCTTTGGTCAATTAAAGTGAGAAAATTTCCCTTCCTTTAGTACTGAAGTGAAAGAACTATTAATGCCCGGTCCAACGTGATAGAATGATATTGCCTTTAGTACAATAAGACGTTTTAAAATGTAGTCTATAGATCATAATGGAGAATGTCCTGCTGGAGTGAAGCCCCCTGTTGTTCAGCCATATTGTGTACATTGATGATTTATTTAAATCACAGTCGATCTGAGCATCAGTGATTTGTCACATCTTAAAAAGAATGATCTCTTTGGAGGGGCCCAGCAGCAATTGTTTTTTTTTTGAAGTTTCTTTTTCTTTCTTTACTCTTTGGTCTCCGCAGAAAGAAGCCTTGTTTGAGAGGATTGGCTTTAGTAACATATTAGTACCGTGTTGTCCATTGTATTATATTGACCACTAGCCGCAGGTGGCTAACTGGCAATCCAGACATGGCTAATTGTATTTCTGATTCACAAATAAATAAGTAATAGATACAGTCGTTGGGCATGTGATCTTGAAGCTCTTATTCGCACGTGGTATGCATGTGAACTTTCACCTTTTTGTGCATTTCTTGGTAAAATGGTACGGCGAAAAGCAGTGTGCGCGAGTGCTTTTTTTGATCCTTGAGTTTTTTTGATGTTGCCACAGAATAGTGGTAGATGTTTGGTGAGTAAATGTAGACGCATGAAGAACATTTACCTGTATTGTGTGTAAGGCGTTTTCAACTAAAATGAGTGCGTGTGGCCATAACAGTGTCACCGTAGCCTCACCTGTGGCTAGTTAACAATTTCTATTGGACAACACTGTCACAGGATACATCACACACCAGCCAATTGCTGTTCACTGTATGATCCCCTTCTTATTTGCTCTTAATTGATCAGCTCAAATTATTCCCATCTGTTATCACCAGTGCCTTGCCCTACATTATAGAGCATAAAGGCACTGAAGGTGGATTGCTTCAGCAGATTCCACGGGGAGATGGATAGTTTCTTGGCAACAGAAGTGATGGAGGGGTCTGAGAAATGTAGTGTAGGATGGCACTCCTTGAAGTTTGGCATCAGCCAGATGATCACAGTGGTCTTTTCTGGTCCTGTACATTCCCATGTGGCTACGGTGCTCTCATTCAAACACAACCCAAGCTTGCAAGGGCAGCCTCTATAACTGTACTGCTGGGTGCTTCTCACCATTCAAGGGCGCACAGTATGAATGTTTCATGCTCTCACTTTACGCAGCACTGAATTTCCAGTGGGAAAGTTGCTGAAGCTGTGCCCCCTTGAGTATTTGATGTGCCTGCCATTCGACTTCACTACAGATGATCTCCTCCTCCCGAGCGGTCAAGCTCCCTGCCTCTGCTCTCCATCTTCCCTTCAGCTTGGCGCAGTTGGTAGCACACTGAGCTCTGAGTCAGAAGTTCGCAACTTCAAGCCCCACTCATGGGTTTGAGCATGTAATCCAGCTTGACACTTCAGTGCAGTACTGAGAGAGTGCTGCAGTCAGGGTTTAAGCCGGCCATGTTCTGTAGGTGGTCCAAGGTGGTCTAAGCGGTCAACCGGATACGGGGTTTAAAGCTCTGCTCGGAGTCCAAGAGAATGCTGAGGTTGTGACTCAGCCCGAGCTTTACTGAATTGGCATCAGAGACAAGTAGGTGATGGTGGGAATAGAACAGGATGGCCTAAGGTTTGCCAGTTTGAGTTGTGGGAAGTTACAGGACTTGATGTCCAACATGCTATCAGATCGAACAGCAGCAGCCTTGGAGTCGGTGTTAATGGAGAGAGGTAGGGCTGGACATCAGGAGTTGGCCATCTGTTATACCACTCTGAACACCCAGGAAACTTGCCCCATGTGTCGTCTCCCAGCCACAGTGTGTTTATTTTTGGATGTATTGTCGAGGTAGTACTATGTGGAGGTGCTCCAGGCACCAGTTCAGTGTCTTTTTTTGGTGTGTCTTGTGATCATGATCTGCCGAGTTTAAGGATTTGTGTCTGACAGATTGGCAGCTGCTTGCAAATCCTGCCTCACTCATCCTTTGTCCTTTGCCACCTGTCTAATTGACATCCTGCTTTAATAATCTTTAGTCCACATAGTCATTATGTTACTGATCTGCAACCGCTGCAGTTTCTGAATCGTTATTTTTGCTGGTTTTAACAATGGTTTTAGTTTAAGATTACATTGTCCACATTTGCTCTATATAACTTTCATTCCCAGATCTCCTAACTCTTACACCCTTCATTTGTGCCTCATGGTGTTGTTTCCTGACTACATGCATCTCTCGATCATTCTTACTCATAATCCTCATGCAAATCAATGAGGCTAATCGTTTTCCCTCAGTTCTATATCGTCCCATGAAATTGTAACTTATGCTGAGACACTGTTACAAGTGACCTGTCTTCATTTCCAAGTCTAGAGAGTGTTGACAGTCTACTGAACTATGGAGGGGCATCGCAGCTGAGCCTGGCCCTGTCCTCTCTTGATATGTACGCGTAATGAATGGGAGCGGGAACCCTGGCAGATTTTTCTGAGTAATAATGAATGGTAAGCCCGTTCAGGCAGTCTAGCCGATACTGAGGAGCAGTAAATACTAACCAGCATTTTGACCTGACGACCCAATTCCTTGAAAATGTCCCACCCGCTGATTTTGAGAATGTTCTGTCCCCTGGAGATCCCCTATTGCTGCTCCCTCTGCTGAAGGCACAAAGCTCTTACGGGATAACACAAGAAGCAGGGCTGAAACTCTGCAGATTGTGTATGCGTTAAATGTCTCTCAATCTGGGTGTGGGGTGCTTTTGGCAATATTGTGGAATTTCTATACCCCTGTGACCTCGAGGTCTTCCTGGTCTTCTTTGGCTTCTAAGGGCCAATTAATCTGTTTTCTTGTGATGGTGGTGGAGGGAGGAATGTTGGCCCAGTCGCTGGGAGAACTCCCTGCTCTTCAAATAGTGCTGTAGGACCTAATGTTTACCTGAACAGATGGACAGGGTCTCTGTTTTATGACTCACCTAAAGAACGGCATCTCCAACAATGCAGCACTTCCTCAGTACTGCCCTGGAGTGTCAGCCTATATTATGTGCTCACACCCTGGGGTGGGGTTTGAACCCATGACCTGATTCAGAAGACACCAACTGGGCCAAGCTACTACAGCAGCAAGGATTCTGCGCTGTAGACTTGCACCCATCAAGAACCGCATTGAGACTGCGCAAAGCCCATTTCAAGTAGGACCTTCTAGCCACTGGATAGCAGTGAGCCGTTCATCTACTGCTTGAAGATAACTACGACTGGTGGTGCAAATAGGTGTAAGTACCAAATCAAACGTTCGCCAACTCCCTCAGGCAGGCGTGGCAAAAACCCTGAGATTGAGGATAAATATTCATACACGTTATTGGACTAGTAATCTAGAGGCTTGCACTAATAATCTAGAGAATTGAGATCAAATCCCACAATGGCAGTTTGAAAATTTGAAATAAGTTTTTTTTTAAAATCTGGAAATAAAAAGTTGATTTCAGTAAAAGTGACTGTGAAGCTGTCGGATTGTCGTAAAAACCCAGCTGGTTCACTGATGTCCTTCAGGGAAGGAAACCTGCCATCCTCACCCGGTTTGGGCCTAGATGTGACTCCAGTCTGACACCAATGTGGTTGACTCTTAACTGCCCCTCTGATATGGCCCAGCGAGACGCTCAGTTGCATCAAACCCACGACTGGACTGCAGCAGTTCAAGGAGAAGGCCCACCACCCATCTTCTCGGGGCAACTCGGAATGGGTAATAAATGCTGGCCTACACTGGTCTCCTTGGCTGAGCTGGATCCGCTGTGTGTTTGTGAACCAGAAAAAGAATTGGATCCTGCTCCTGCTGCAGTAAGCATGCCGGGGATCTTCCTCCTGTTGGCGTAACAGTTAAGAAAACGTTTCGAAAATAAACACAGATAATTTAAAGGCTGAACTGAGAAACAACAGCTGCAAGGCTACTGCTGGAGTCTGTACACTCTCCCTCAGAAATTCATTTATCCAAACAGTGTTTTGATTTTGTAGTAGAACCCTTTGGAAAATAAGAATTACCATTTAATCAGCATTAGATGTAGCTTTGAAAGAAAGGCTTGCATTTATATCGGGGCTTACCACATCTCAAGCCTCTCTTAAGTGCTTCACGTATAATGAATTACCTTTTGAAGTGCATTGATTGTTCTGTAGGCATATGTGGTGCTATTCATTGCACGGCAAGTCCCATAGACGGCAGAGAGCTCAATTACCAATAAATCTGTTTTTTTGGTAGTGTTGGGTGGAGAGGAAATGTTGGTTGGGAGACCGCCTTTATTATCTTTAAATAGGTCTTACCCGAGGGAAAAAACTACTTGACCTCGTCCTCGCCAATCTACCTGTCGCAGATGCATCTGTCCATGACAGTATTGGTAGCAGTGACCACCGCACAGTCATTGTGGAGACGAAGACCTGTCTTCACACTGAGGACACCCTCCATCATGTTGTGTGGCACTACCACTGTGCTAAATGGGATAGATTCAGAACAGATCTAGCAGCTCAAAACCGGGCATCCATGAGGCGCTGTGGGCCATCAACAGCAGCACAATTGTATTCCACCACAATCTGTAACCTCATGGCCCGGCATATCCCTCACTCTAGCATTACCATCAAACAAGGGGACCAACCCTGGTTCAATAAGGAGTGTAGAAGAGCATGCCAGGAGCAGCACCAGGCGTACCTAAAGATGAGGTGCCAACCTGGGGAAGCTGCAACACAGGACTACATGCATGCTATACAGCGGAAGCAGCATGCTATAGACAGAGCTAAGCGATCCCACAATCAACGGATCAGATCAAAGCTCTGCAGTCCTGCCACATCCAGTCGTGAATGGTGGTGCACAATTAAACAACTAACGGGAGGAGGAGGCGCCATGAATATCCTCATCCTCAATGATGGTGGAGCCCAGCACGAGTGCAAAAGACAAGGCTGAAGCGTTTGCAACCATCTTCAGCCAGAAGTGCCGAATGGATGATCCATATCGGCCTCCTCCTGAGGTTCTCATCATCACAGAAGCCAGATTTCAGCCAATTCGATTCACTCCACATGATATCGAGAAACAGCTCAGCACACTGGATACAGCAAACGCTATGGGCCCCGACAACATCCCGGCTGTCGTGCTGAAGACTTGTGCTCCAGAACTAGCCGCACCTCTCGCCAAGTTGTTCCAGTACAGCGACAACACTGGCATCTACCCGACAATGTGGAAAACTGCTCAGGTATGTCCTGTGCACAAAAAGCAGGACAAATCCAATCCGGCCAATTACTACCTCATCAGTCTACTCTCAACCATCAGCAAAGTGATGGAAGGTGTTGTCGACAGCTCATTCAAGCGGCACTTATTCACCAATAACATGCTCACCGATGCTCAGTTTGGGTTCTGCCAGGACCACTCGGCTCCAGACCTCCTTACAGCCTTGGTCCAAACATGGACAAAAGAGCTGAATTCCAGAGGTGAGGTGAGAGTGACTGCCCTTGACATCAAGGCAGCATTTGACCGAGTGTGCCATCAAGGAGCCCTAGTAAAACTGAAGTCAATGGGATCGGGGGGAAAACACTCCACTGGCTGGAGTCATACCTAGCACAAAGGAAGATGGTTGTGGTTTTTGGAGGTCAATCATCTCAGCCCCAGGACATCGCTGCAGGAGTTCCTCAGGGCAGTGTCCTCGGCCCAACCATCTTCAGCTGCTTCATCAATGACCTTCCCTCCATCATTAGGTCAGAAGTGGGGATGTTCGCTGATGACTGCACAGTGTTCAGTTCCATTCGCAACTCCTCAGATAATGAAGCAGTCCATGCCCGAATGCAGCAAGACTTGGGTGACATTCAGACTTGGGCTGATAAGTGGCAAGTAAGATTCACACCACACAAGTGCCAGGCAATGATATCTCCAACAAGAGCGAGTCTAACCACCGCCCCTTGACATTCAACAGCATTACCATCGCTGAATCCCCCACCATCAACATCCTGGGGGTCACCATTGACCAGAACCTTAACTGGATCAGCCACGTAAATACTGAGGCCACAAGAGCAGGTTAGAGGCTGGGTATTCTGCCGCGCGTGTCTCACCTCCTGACTCCCCAAAGCTTTTCCACCATCTACAAGGCACAAGTAAGGAGTGTGATGGAATACTCTCCACTTGCCTGGATGAGTGCAGCTCCAACAACAAAAGAAGCTCGACACCATCCAGGACAAAGCAGCCCGCTTGATTGGCACCCCATCCACCACCTTAAACATTCACTCCCTCCACCACCGGCGTACCGTGGCTGCAGTGTGTACCATCTACAAGATGCACTGCAGCAACTCGCCAAGGCTTCTTCGGCAGCACCTCCCAAACCCGCGACCTCTTCCACCTAGAAAGACGAGGGCAGCAGACGCATGGGAACACCACCACCTCCAAGTTCCCCTCCAAGTCACACACCATCCTGACTTGGAAGTATATCCCCGTTCCTTCATCGTCGCTGGGTCAAAATCCTGGAACTCCCTCCCTAACAGCACTGTGGGAGTACCTTCACCACACGGACTGCAGCGGTTCAAGAAGAAAGCTCACCACCACCTTCTCAAGGGCAACTAGGGATGGGCAAGTGATGCTTGCCTTGCCCACATCCCAGGAATGAATAAAAAAAAGCAGTCTGTTGGACCCTTAATGTCTCACCAGGACAGCAGCTCTGATAATGCACACACTTCCTTAGTGCTACGCTAAAGTGTTCGCTTAGATTATGGACTCAAACTCGTATATTGGGCATAATCCAACATTTAGAAATGGATCTCATTCAAGTATTTTCAAAAAAGCCCATGTAAATTCAGAAAGATGAAAAATTCACGATTGCCCAATTTTAAAGTAGCTCCGCTCTCCTGTTAAGTCTGTTCTTGGGGTCATTTTCTTCTGGTTATTAAGGCAAATGATGCGCCTGAAGAATGGAATGTGTTTCTCTTTTTTTGGCATCTGGTTACAGCTTTGAGCAGACCAGGGCAGGTACAACATTGGTTAGATACAGAGTAAAGCTCCCTCTACACTGTCCCATCAAACACTCCCAGGGCAGGTACAGCACGGGTTAGATACAGAGTAAAGCTCCCTCTACACTGCCCCATCAAACACTCCCAGGGCAGGTACAGCACGGGTTAGATACAGAGTAAAGCTCCCTCTACACTGTCCCATCAAACACTCCCAGGGCAGGTACAGCACGGGTTAGATACAGAGTAAAGCTCCCTCTACACTGCCCCATCAAACACTCCCAGGGCAGGTACAGCACGGGTTAGATACAGAGTAAAGCTCCCTCTACACTGTCCCATCAAACACTCCCAGGGCAGGTACAGCACGGGTTAGATACAGAGTAAAGCTCCCTCTACACTGTCCCATCAAACACTCCCAGGGCAGGTACAGCACGGGTTAGATACAGAGTAAAGCTCCCTCTACACTGTCCCATCAGACACTCCCAGGGCAGGTACAGCACAGGTTAGATACAGAGTAAAGCTCCCTCTACACTGTCCCATCAAACACTCCCAGGGCAGGTACAGCACGGGTTAGATACAGAGTAAAGCTCCCTCTACACTGGCCCATCAAACACTCCCAGGGCAGGTACAGCACGGGTTAGATACAGAGTAAAGATTCTGCACTACTATGTGCTTGAACCCAATTTCAGAAGAGCTTGCCCTACTGCACCAGTGTGGCATTTCAGTTTCGAGATCAGCCATTCTGATGGCTTGTCTGTGTGAGACTGACAATTTGGTAACAATTAGTCATGAATTACAGGTAGTAAACCTGCATCAATAAGAAACTGGATTGACATTGATCTCATGGGTGCCTTACAGGCATGGGAGATGAGAAACTTTCACCTACTTAATCCAGCCTCTCTCTCCAGTATTTGGTCTCCAAGATGAAGTATAGTGTGCGGACATTATACCAGCCGGTCCCAATTCAATTTATCTATTAATAATCAAATGCTAATGCAATGTTTTCAGTCCTCTCAGTGTTGTACAGTATCTAATGTCATTATATTGTGAGTGAAATAAAACTGGTTAAACTTGAAATGAAAATAGCACGAGTCATAGAGAGAGGATGCAGCAGAAGGCTTTCAGAAGGATTTAGATCGGTTAGACAATTGGGCATTCACGTGGCAAATTATATTAAAAATAGAGAAATGTGAAGTATTGCAAATTGGTTAAAGACACGTAGAGCAAGAATATCGAATGGGTTTGAATTGGCCCCGAGGGGCTTGAGTGAAAGTAGACTCACAGCTCACCGTCCTGTGTGGAGAAGCAATGAATGAAATGTAATATACATAAGGTGAAAATATATAGTGCCTTACACCTGCTCAGGACATTCCACAGAGGTTCACAGTCAATGACGGACTTTTGAAGTGCAGTCACTGTTGTTATGTAGGCAAACATAGCAGCCAGTTTATGCACAGCAAGATCTCACAAACAGCAAGTGAAATGTGAATGACCAGTTAATCTGTCTTTGGAGGTGTTGATGGAGACATGAAGGTTGCCTTGGACACTGAGAGAACTTCTTGCTCTTGGAAATTTATCGTCTCCTCCAGGGATTCAGTATTCTCTCTGTACTGCATTGACATTTCAACCCAGATTATGCGCTCAGGTCTGTGGCGATGCTTGGACCCGTGACCTTCTGACTTGAGCAGAGCAGTGAAATATCAGCCCACACGGATTCTGCTGAGATTTTCCATATGCAACTGGTAGATTTAACTTCCAGTACTGTGTACAGGTTTGATGACAGAGGCAAAACAAGATCTTTAAGCAGTGAGAGAAGAGAACATCAAAGAGATGAGTTAAGAGGAACATTCAGAGCATCTTAAGCTCCTCCGTCTGGAAAATAGGTTGAAGGGGGATGCCATGGAAGTATATAAAATATTAAATGTTACAGGTAAGGTAAACTAATGATCTGGACGAGGGAATTGGATGTAATATCTCCAAATTTGCAGATGACACAAAGCTGGGCGGGAGGGTAAGCTGTGAGGAGGATGTCGTGAAACTCCAGTACGATTTGGACAGGTTGGGTGATTGGGCAGAAACATGGCAAATGCACGAAAATGTCGATAAATGTGAGGTTATCCACTTTGGTGGCAAAAACAGGAAGGCAGATTATTATTTGAATGGCAATAGATTGGGAGAAGGGGAAGTGCAAAGAGACCTGGGTGTTCTTGTACACCAGTCGCTGAAGGTAAGCATGCAGGTGCAGCAGGCGGTTAAGAAGGCAAATGGTATGTTGGCCTTCGTAGCAAGAGGGTTCGAGTACAGGAACAAGGATGTCTTGCTACAGTTGTACAGGGCCTTGGTGAGACCACATCTTGAGTATTGTGTGCAGTTTTGGTCGCCTTACCTGAGGAAGGACGTTCTTGCCATGGAAGGAGTGCAGCGAAGATTCACCAGGCTGATACCTGGGATGGCAGGAATGACGTATGAGGAGAGATTGTGTCGATTGGGCTTATACTCACTGGAGTTTAGAAGATTGAGAGGGGATCTCATCGAAACCTATAAAATTCTGTCAGACCTGGACAGACTAGATGCAGGAAGGATGTTTCTGATGGCCGGGGAGTCCAGAACCAGGGGTCATAGTCTAAGGATAAGGGGTAAGCCATTTAGGACTGAAATGAGGAGGAATTTCTTCACCCAGAGAGTGGTGAACCTGTGGAATTCTCTGCCACAGAGGGTGGTGGAGGCCAGTTCATTAATTATATTCAAGAAAGAGTTGGTTATATTTCTTAAGGCTAAAGGGATCAAGGGATATGGGGAGAAGGCAGGGACAGGGTACTGAATTTGGATGATCAGCCATGATCTCATTGAATGGTGGAGCAGGCTCGAAGGGCCGAATGGCCTACTCCTGCTCCTATCTTCTATGTTTCTATGTCTATGTTTCTAGAACATTACTTCAAAGTCACTCAGAAAGGCAGGAGCTGGGACATGAATCAAAGCAAGGAGAAGTGGATTTAAAACTGGTATCAGCAAAAGCTCCAGTCAGAATGATGAATGTTTGGAATATACCACCGTGCGAGATAATAGAGACCTGTTGTTGAAAATATATCAGATGTCACGATGGGAGAGTTAGTATACCAGGGGGATCATCCAACATTTCCAATGTTCTTGAAAGTTGATGAAGAAATTCCAACTACCCATAGGAAAACTAAATCAGACAAAGGTTGTCGTCTAAACTGGGAGTGCAGCGTAGGTTTTCCAGAATGAGGAGAGATTACACAAATTAGAGTTGCATTTCCCGGGAATTTAGACCGTTAAGGGGTGATTCAATTGAATTTTTCAAGATATTAAGGGGAGCTGATAGGGTAGATCGACACTATTTCTGCTGGTTGGGGATTCTTGGACTAGGGGATGTAGTCTAACAATTAGAGCCAGGCCTTTCAGGAGTGAAGTTAGGAAACAGTTCCACACGCAAAGGGTGGTAGACGTTTGGAACACAATTCCGCAAACAGCAGTTGATGCGAGATCAGTTGTTAATTTTAAATCTGAGATTGATAGATTTTTGTTAACCTAAGATATTACGGTATATGGAGTTAGATCACAGATCAGCTATGATCTCATTAAATGGCGGAACAGGCTCGAGGGGCTAAATGGCCCACTCCTGTTCCTATGTTCCTCAAATATTTTAAAACAAAGCTCAATTAATGAATCGTCTGGTAACTTGAGGTATCTTGAGGCAGCAGAACTGTCAGAACTGACTGTGGCATTTGTGTTACATCTCCTGCCCATCATGATATTTATTCCTTCACACCCATGTCTGTCGGAGATTATTTTCTGAACTTTTGATAACTGCTTTTCCAGCCTGGAATGAGGGTGATGCTGTGCACTGCCTATTGGTCACCCGGAATGTAGTGTTGTGGGAGGGGGAAGAAGGAAGATGCATTATGGAGAAGGGTTTGAAGACACAGAAGTGTGAACATATCTTGTGATCGCACAATCCATAATTTGCCTGTGAATATATTTGCACACAGCATTTTTTAAAATGATGTTGACACATTTAACAAGGCAACAGCTTGGGCAGGGTAAGTGAGAATTGGTATTTCACAGCACCGAGTTGTCTTAAAGTTACATTTCTTTCAACTTGGATTGGACGGACATCTCTATCCCACAATTCTTTTTCAACTAACTTTGCACAGGCTGCGACTGAACCTGAGACGTTCTGGTCCAAGTGATTTGAAGTGCAGCACTAGATTCTCCCATTGAACTGCGGGGGAACTTGGTGAACAGGATGGTGTTTGGAGAGAGGGCACTGCAGCAGCTGCTTCAAGCCTTCCTTGTCTCAGAACATAAAAGAATTGTTGCCAAGACTTTCGTCAGTGGCACACATTCGCTTCTCTCCGTTTCCTGCTCCCCAGTTTTCTCCCCTCCTCTCTGTGCCTTCAGCTGCCTCGGTCCTAAGCTCTGGAATTCCTTCCCCAAACCTCTTCGTCTCTCCCAATGTTCCCTGTAATTATTTTTATTAGTGCGCGGGCCCTTTAACTGGCTGCACGGCCTATTCAAATCTTCGCGGTTATTCCCATTGAAAAGCCAGTGAGCGTCCTGCGCGGGACCTCCAGACTGCTGCGCGGCTGCACCGCTTAACGGGAACGTTGCTCTCCACCTCTCTCTCCTCCTCTAAGACACTGCTTAAAACATACCTCTAGACCAAGCTTTTGGTCCCCTGTCCTAATGCCACCTTTGTCTCGGAGTCAATCATTGTCTGATAACTCTCCTGTGAATCACCGCGGGACATTTCCCGAAGGTTAAAGGCGCTATATAAATGTAAGTTGTTGTTGTTGTACTGACCCTTGCTGGACTGCAGTTTTCCAGGCCGTGGCTCCTCTTCAGTAATTCACACAAGTGGCCATTCTTCATGTGTAAACCGAGATGTTGAGACAATGGGCTATGTGATCGTGGAAGTCATTCATCTTATTGCTATTTGTGGGGCTATGCTGGCACAGATCGGTCTGTCACTTTATTGATGTTGCAGTGGCTGCAATTCAAAATTAATGTGTGTAAAGTGTATTTGAAAGGCACGTTATAAAGTGGAAATTTTTCACTCGCCATGGAGAACTGTCATTTTCACCCCACAACAGCCCCCCACCCACAAACCATTACCGTGGGTTATAGTAGTGTAGTCATTATGTTACTGGACTAATTATCCAGAGGCCTGGACGAGTAATCTTTATAGTTATGCTAAACCTATATAAAACACTAGTTCGGCCCCAGCTGGAGTATTGTGTCCATTTCTGGGCATCGCACGTTAGGAAGGATGTGAAGGCTTTGGGGAGGGTTCAGAAGAGATTTACTGGATTGGTTCCAGTGATGAGGGATTACAGTTACGTGGATAGACGAGAGGCGCTGGGGTTGTTTTTCTTGGAGCAGAGAAGGCTAAGAGGAGATTCGATAGAATTTTGGTTTTAAATCATGAAAGATTTAGATAAAGTAAATAGAAACTGTTTCCAGTGACTGAAGGGCTGATAACCAGAGGGCACAGATTTAAGGTGATTGGCAAAAGAACCAGGGGCGACACGAGGAAAAACTTTTTTACTCAGCGAGTGGTTAGGATTTGGAATGCACTGCCTGATAGGGTGGTGGAGGCAGATTCAACAGTAGCCTTCAGAAGGCAATTGGATAAATACTTGACTGCCCATTAAAGTGGCCACTCAGTTGTATCAAATCGTTACATGCATCTGTTCAAGACCACCCATCACCTCCTCGGTTCAAGTAGGGATGGACAATAAATGCAGGCCTTTTCAGCGACGCCCACATCATGAGAATCAATTTTTTAAAAATGGGGTGTTGCTTGACAACTGGGGCATGAGTTCATGCCAATCTAGAATTGCCGGATCCAAAAGAATTCAGTATTAATAGGCTTGCATTTATCAGATGTTTCAGAATGGCTTCAGGACACGGTATTGAAGTACAGTTACTGCTATACAGGGAAATGAGGAAGCCAGTGTTAACCCAGCAGGGTCGAGCTAACAGCAGTTCGATGAATGACCAGCGTATCTGTATGTTTTATTGGTAATGATGGCTTTGGGTACAATGTTGGCCAGGGCACGGCGAGAACTCGCTGCTCTTTGCATTATATGATGGACCTCCTGCCTTCAGCGGACGAGACAGATAGGGCTTTAGTTCAGTGTCGTAACCCAGGGATAGCATCTCCAACTGTGCATCACACTCGGTAACCCAGCCGTTAATGACATTTCTCAGCTTGGACACCTCTTGATTGATTTTCCGGGTGGGGAAGGCTCCTGGTTTGTGGGTTTCACCCCAGTGTCTCATTGGTACTGGTGCTGCTCCCTGGTAAAGGGTGAGATGTGAAATGCTGTCTAGTCACAGGTGTCGGAGTTGGTGATCTGAAATCTGCGACAAAGGATTCTTTTTTAATAGATGGAGGAGTGCTACACATTGAACTATTCCTGCACACATTTACAAGCTTTTGAATAAACTTGGAAATTTATGTCCTTTTAAAAAAATAATAATAATTTTGAAAAGAAAAAGAAAGACTTGGATTTCTACAGCTCCTTTCACGGCCACTGGATGTCCTAAAGCCAATTAAGTACTTTTTGAAGTGCAGTCACTGTTGTAATGAAGGAAACACGTGCAGCTAGCTCCCACAATCTGCAGTGTGATAAATGAGCAGATAATCTGTTTCAGTGATGTTGATTGAGAGATAAATATTGGCCAGAATACCGGGGAGAACTCCCCTGCTCTTCTTCAAAATAGTGCCGTAGGATCTTTTATGTCTACCTGAGATGGCAGACAGGGCCTTGGCTTAATATCCCATCCGAATGACGGCACCTCCGACAGTGCGGCACTCCCTCAGTACTGCTCCTCCGACAGTGCAGCACTCCCTCAGTACTGCCCCTCCGACAGTGCGGCACTCCCTCAGTACTGCCCCTCTGACAGTGCGGCACTCCCTCAGTACTACCCCTCCGACAGTGCGGCGCTCCCTCAGTACTGCCCCTCCGACAGTGCGGCACTCCCTCAGTACTGACCCTCTGACAGTGCGGCACTCCCTCAGTACTGCCCCTCCGACAGTGCGGCGCTCCCTCAGTACCGCCCCTCCGACAGTGCGGCGCTCCCTCAGTACCGCCCCTCCGACAGTGCGGCGCTCCCTCAGTACTGCTCCTCTGACAGTGCGGCGCTCCCTCAGTACTGCCCCTCCGACAGTGCGGCGCTCCCTCAGTACTGCCCCTCCGACAGTGCGGCACTCCCTCAGTACTGACCCTCCGACAATGCGGCACTCCCTCAGTACTGCCCCTCCGACAGTGCGGCGCTCCCTCAGTACTGCCCCTCCGACAGTGCGGCACTCCCTCAGTACTGCCCCTCCGACAGTGCAGCACTCCCTCAGTACTGCCCCTCCGACAGTGCAGCACTCCCTCAGTACTGCTCCTCCGACAGTGCAGCACTCCCTCAGTACTGCCCCTCCGACAGTGCGGCACTCCCTCAGTACTGCCCCTCCGACAGTGCAGCGCTCCCTCAGTACTGCCCCTCCGACAGTGCGGTGCTCCCTCTGTACTGCCCCTCCAACAGTGCGGCACTCCCTCAGCACTGACCCTCCGACAGTGCGGCACTCCCTCAGTACTGCACTTTCAAAGCTTGATTTGCTGATGGTTGTTGTGGTGGAATGTCGAGGTGACGGTCGTATGAGGGTTTGGCCAAAGTCACCATTGGCGGAAGTAGGCCTCCATCCTCTGTAAATCACTGGTCAGGGTCTCCTCGATGATGGACAGATTCATGTTTTGCGTGGCCAAGGCAATGTCTTCAGCATATACGAGCTTGCGGGACTCTGTTTCGGGCAGGTCACTGGTGTAAGCGTTGAATAACATGGGTGCCAGGACAGAACCCTGTGGGAGTCCGTTGCAATGTCCTATATCTGCTCTTCTGGGTGCCAGTGTACACACAGAAGCGTCGGTTGCTAAGCATGGAGTTGAGAAGATGGATCGTTGTTCTGCAGAGTAAAATGGTGGAGAGCTTGAAAAGCAGTCCATGCTTCCATACTGTGTCCTACGCCGCTGAGTCTCCTTGCGGTGCAGAGGTAAACCGTGCCAATAACCCCATCTATTTAGGAGTCGCGCTTGATCGCACCCTGTCCTTTCCACAGCATCTCCAGAACCTTGGGAAGAAACTAAAGAATAGGGTCAGCTTGATCCAGAAACTGGCCGGATCCACATGGGGAGCAGACGCTCAAACCCTCCATACGGCAGCACTCGCCCTGGTGTACTCTACAGCGGAGTACTGCTCTCCGGCATGGCTATCAAGTCCGCCTGTCAAATCCGTTGATGTCCAGTTGAATTTTATTATGAGAATTATCAAAGTGCGCTTTTATCGACACCAACAGCTTGGCTGCCTGTGCATGCAAACATCACACCACCACACCTACTCCGTGAATATGCAGTCTCCAGAGAATACAACCGCTATACCAGCAAAGACATGCCGATCCAGGCCAACTTGAACAACCTACTACCAACCCCTCTCAAATCTAGACGGCCATTTTGGACCGTTGCTGAAGCCCTTCAGTGATCTCTCCTCAGCCTTGATGACCGATGGCGAAATGCATGGAAGAACATAGAAGCGTAGAAACATAGAAGATAGGAGCAGGAGTAGGCCATTCGGCCCCTCGAGCCTGCTCCGCCATTCAATGCGATCATGGCTGATCATCCAAATTCAGTACCCTGTCCCTGCTTTCTCCCCATACCCCTTGATCCCTTTAGCCTTAAGAAATATATCCAACTCCTTCTTGAATATATTTAATGAATTGGCCTCTACTGCCTTCTGCGGTAGAGAATTCCACAGGTTCACCACTCTCTGGGTGAAGAAATTCCTCCTCATTTCTGTCCTAAATGGCTTACCCCTTATCCTTAGACTGTGACCTCTGGTTCTGGACTCCCCGACCATCGGGAACATCCTTCCAGCATCTAGTCTGTCCAGTCCTGTCAGAATTTTATAAGTTTCAATGAGATCCCCTCTCATTCTTCTAAACTCCAGCGAGCACAAGCCCAATCGACCCAATCTCTCCTCATACGTCATTCCTGCCATCCCAGGTATCAGCCTGGTGAATCTTCGCTGAACTCCTTCCATGGCAAGAACATCCTTCCTCAGATCAGGCGACCAAAACTGCACACAATACTCAAGATGTGGTCTCACCAAGGCCCTGTACAACTGCAGCAAGACATCCTTGTTCCTGTACTCAAACCCTCTCGCTACGAAGGCCAACATGCCTTTTGCCTTCTTAACCGCCTGCCGCACCTGCATGCTTACCTTCAGCGACTGGTGCACAAGGACACCCAGGTCTTGTTGCACTTCCCCTTCTCCCAATCTATTGCCATTCAGATAATAATCTGCCTTCCTGTTTTTGACACCAAATTGGATAACCTCACATTTATCCACATTATAGTGCATCTGCCATGCTTCTGCCCAATCACCCAACCTGTCCAAATCATCCTGGACTATGACATACGGAATGGATTCCTTATAGAGGAGCCCACAGTACAACCTGAAAGGATCAACCGGTCCTCGCAAACAGTGGACAACCATCAGCTGCCTCAGAACCGGTCATGGCAGATGCTGCCACCTTCTCCACAGATGGAAGATTAAAGCATCCCCATCATGTGATTGTGGAGCTCCTGATCAGACCCTGGAGCACATCATTGAGCACTGCCCACAGAGGAAATTCACAGGCAGCCTACAAGATATCCCCGCTGTTACACCGGAACTTTGACCCGGATATCTGACTTAAATATTGACAATTGATTTGCTTAGCTACTGCCATACGAAAGAAGTAGCAGCACTGCACAGGAGCGTTAGCCTAGATTTTTGTACTCGAGTCTCTGGAGTGGGACTTGAACCCACGACCTCTGACTTGGAGGCGAAGGTACTACCCACTGAGACACGGCTGACACTGAGCGTAATGGGGTGCCTATGTGTAGCAATAAAACTTTAGTCTTGAAATGCTTGATTAAAGTCATTAAATCTCGCCCCCTCTCTCCCCCTCTCTCTCCCCCCTCTCTCTCCCCCTCTCCCTCCCCTCTCCCTCTCTCCCTCCCCCCTCCCTCTCTCCCTCCCCCCTCGCTCCCTTTTCCCCCTCTCTCCCTCTCCCCCTCTCTCCCCCCTCCCCCTCTCTCTCTCCCCCCTCTCTCCCTCCCCCTCTCCCCCCTCTCTCCCTCCCCCTCTCCCTCCCCTCTCCCTCTCTCCCTCCCCCTCTCTCCCCCCTCCCCCTCTCTCTCTCCCCCCTCTCTCCCTCCCCTCTCCCTCTCTCCCTCCCCCTCCCTCTCTCCCTCCCCCCTCTCTCCCTCTCCCCCCTCTCTCCCTCTCCCCCCCCTCTCTCCCTCTCTCTCCCCCCTCCCCCTCCCCCTCCTCCCCCTCTCTCCCCCTCCCCCTCTCTCCCTCTCTCTCTCTCTCTCTCTCTCTCTCGGAGAGTTGTGTCAGTGCCAGGTCTGTCTACATGTTTCCATTTAGGTTGTCATGTTCGCTAATTAGGGATCTGCTGCATGATTCACCTTGTTAATTAAAAGGACTGGCATACAGAAAGCCTGGGGGCAGTGCAAAAATAAGAGCCTTGCGTTAATGCCCTCAGAAAGACTCGGCTTGTGAAGTCATTTCTTCTCATCTAACTTACAATTTTTTTTTCTATTTGAAATGAATAAATCATTGAGATTTCCCTTTTCGAGTGTGAAGATGTAGTTCTGCATCCTGAGAGATGTAAATTGTATGTGATCGATTTGAAGGTGAGGATTACCATATTCCACTTAGAGCAAGGGCCGCCGTGCGTTGGATTTTTATCTCTCCGCCCCACTCCCTCCCGACACTATTTACTGAACAAGGCGACAGGCAGATAACCTGTTGTCACGTTCTGCTTTTTTTTAATTCTCGGGTTGTGGGCGTTGCTGGCAAGGCCTGTATTTATTGCCCCCGAGAAGGTGGTGGTGAGCTGCTGCCTTCATCTGCTGCAGTCCGTGTGGTGAAAGTGCCCCCACAGTGCTGTTAGGTAGAGTGTGCCCGGATTTTGACCCTGCACCTCTATCACTGAGAAAAGCGAAAGCAGCAATTTTTGTGGGAACACATGGAGTTAGAAAAAAAAAATAGCAATAAATTCCATTCCCCTCCCTGGCCACTGCCTCAGGCTGAACCAGATTGTTCGCAATCTCCGTGTCCTATTTGACCCTGAGCTGAGCTTCCGAACCCAAATCATTAAGACCACCTACTTCCACCTCTGTAACATCACCCGTCTCTGCTCCTGCCTCAACTTGCCTTCTGTTGAAACCCTCATCCAAGCTTTTGTTAGCTCGAGACACAAATATTCCAACGCTCTCCTAACTGGGCCTCCCATTTTCCATCCTCCATAACTTAAAGTTCATCCAAAACTCTGCTGCCCGTATTCTAACTCGCACCAAGTCCCATTCACCCAAAACCCCTGTGCTCGCCGACCTATATTGGCTCCCGGTCCAGCAACACCTCAAATTTAAAATTCTCACCATCATGTTCGAATCCCTTCATGGCCTCGCTCCTCCCCATCTCTGCAACCTCTCCCAGCCCTACAACCCTCTGAACTCTGCGTTCTTTCAACCTTTTGATCACCTGTCCTAATATCTTCTTTAGTTCTGTGTCAATTTTTTTGCCTGATTACACTTCTGTGCAGCGCCTTGGGATGTTTTACTGCTCGAATTGCGCTATATAAATGTAAGTTGATGTAGTCGAGATCTTGGGTTAGTTGAGTCCATGGTTGAGAGTTATGAAATACGGATGGAGTGGGCTTGATGGGGTGAATGGCCTTTTCTTATTCTATACCTGATGCGTACAGAGTTGTGTATAGGATTGCAGTTTTTGGGATGTGGGTAACAGTGGCGTGGCAATGTTTATTGCCCATTTCTAGTTGCCCTGAGAGCGTTACTAGTCACCCATGTAGTATGGGACTGGACAACGTAGCAGACGCAGAACCATACAGCCCATAAGGAGGCCATTCGGCCCATTGTGCCTGTACTGGCTCTTGGAAAGAGTTATCCAGTTAGTCCTGCTCTCTCCCTGCCCCCCACCCTCCGGCTCATTCCCCATAGCCCTACAAATGTTTCCTTTCCCAGTCTATATCTGATTCCCTTTTGAAAGTTATTACTGAATCTGCTTCCACCGCCCTTTCAGGCAGCACATTCCAGATCACAACAACTCACTGCGAAAAAAAAATCTCCTCATTTCCCCTCTGGTTCTTTTGCCAAGTACCTTAAATCTGTGTCATCTAGTTACCAACTCACCTGCCAGTGAAAATAGTTTCTCCCTATCTACTCTGTCAAAACCCCTCATAATTTTGAACACCTCTATTAAATCTCCCCTTTACCTTCTCTGCTCTAAGGAGAACAATCCCAGCTTCTCCAGTCTCTCTACATAACTGAAGTCCCTCATCCCTAGCATCATTCTACTAAATCTCCTCTGCACCCTCTCCAAGGCCTTGACACCCTTCCTAAATGTGGTGACCAGAATCGGACTCAATATTCCAGCTTCACGGGTGGCAGGTTCCTTTCCCTGAGGGCATTAGTAAAGTAGTTGGGTTTTTATGATATTTGGGCAGCTTTCATGGTCATTTTTCTGGTTCAAATGGGATTTCTGCCCACAAATGACCAAATTTACTGAATTCAGTTTCAAAATTTGCCATGGTCATATTTGTGCTCGCGTGGGTAGCTAGTCCAGTACCAGAACCACTAGGCTACCATATTCTCCAAGGGTATTACAGTGTTGTAATGCAGTCGAGTTCAGAGGACAATAAATGAAGGGAGTCTGGAATCATGTTACAGCCTATAAGTCCCTCTGTTGTAACTCTCTTATTTTGTAGGGGATTTGAGTGCCCTATAGTTTACTGCTGGGCTGCAATATGCCAGAAGACTGCTCAGCTTTCTGCTCCCAATTCCAGCAACAACTCTGGAAGTGCCTATGTGGACGTTGGGTGAAGATAGGATTGGTCTCAACTGTGGAAACTTGGGCAAGATGCTGTGGATCTGTGCAAGTCAGCACCTTCAGGAGAGGAGGGGACAAAGTCCTGAATATATGTGCTTCTGTCCCACAACAGGCAGTGGCCTAGAATTTATTGTAGTGGGGCATCTGTTAGACTTTTTCCGTCACCCCATTGCTTGAAAATTTTTGCACTGCAAATTGCCGGAAGTGCGAGCTGTGAACGGGGCACCTGGGACTTTGGTGAACGACAGGACCAGCAGTGTATCCCCTTATCCAACATGAATTAAGGATTTAGAAAGGAACAGAGGAATAATGGAGAAGGAAATAGGGTGAATTTTGAGTCAAATCAGGCACAGAGAGGGAAAGAAAGATTACATTGAGACTGAAAGGAAAAGTAGTAATTTAAAAAAAAAAATGGCATTTTACATTTAAAAATCTCTCAACAATTTACTACCTGAAGGAATGAGACTCCATAGTTTCAATTGATCCCATTCTAGGCCGGAGAGTTTGAATGGCATTCTAGGAACATAAATCTATTCATTAAAAGAGTGCATATGCTTTTAAGTACCAGCCCTAACTATCCGTGGCGAGTTTAATGGATAATTAACGCATAAATGCAGCAATTTCTTGAAGCTCACGGGGAGGTTCAGGGTGAGCTGCCGTTTTTGGGAGACTTAACGGCGGAGCGGCGCAAATCGCCCGGCAACTTGTGACGATTCGTAACTCAAGAGGTATCTCTTGGACAGAATATTAATCAAGAAATAGTAGGAGCTTGTAAGAATGGTAATGCAATAATCGTGGGGGACTTTAATCTTCAAAGACTGGACAAATCAAATTGGCAAAGGTCGTCTGGAGGATGAGTTCATGGAATGCATTCGGGACAGTTTCCTAGAACAATAAGTCATGGAACCAACCTGGGAACAGGCTATTTTAGATCTTGTATTGTGTAATGAGACAGGGTTAATTAGCAATCTTATAGTAAAGGATCCTCTGGGGCAGAGTGATCATAATATGATAGAATTTCACATTCATTTTGAGAGTGACTTGCCTAAGTCCGAAACCAGAGTCTTAAACTTAAATAAAGCCAATTACATATGTATGAGGGGGCAAGTTGGCTATGGTAGATTGGAAAAATAGTTAAAAGGTATGGTGGTAGATAAGCATTTAAAGTAATATTTCATAATTCTCAACAAAAATACATTCCATTGAGAAACAAAAACTCCACGGGAAAAGTGATCCATCTGTGGCTAACTAAAGAAGTTAAGGATAGCATTAGATTGAAAGAAGAAGCTTATAATGTTGTGAAGAATAGTAGTAAGCCTGAGGATTGGGAGAGTTTCAGAAACCAGCAAAGGTTGACCAAAAAATTGATAAAAAGGGAAAAAATAGAATGAGAGAAAACTAGCAAGAAATATAAAAACAGATTGTAAGAGCTTCTACAAGTATGTAAAAAGGAAGAGAGTAGCAAAAGTAAACATTGGTCCCTTAGCGGCTGAGACAGGAGAAATTATTATGGGGAATAAGGAAATGGCACAAATGTTAAACAAATTTTTTGTATCTGTCTTCATAGTAGAAGACACAAAAAGCATACCAAAAATAGTGGGGAACCAAGGGTCTAATGAGGGTCAGGAACTTAAGGTAATAGAGAAAAAGTACTAGAGAAACTAATGATACTAAAAGCCAACAAATCCCCTGGACCTGATGGAAACATAGAAACATAGAAGATAGGAGCAGGAGGCCATTCGGCCCCTCGAGCCTGCTCCGCCATTCAATGAGATCATGGCTTATCATCCAAATTCAGTACCCGGTCCCTGCCTTCTCCCCATATCCCTTGATCCCTTTAGCCTTAAGTGGCCTACATCCTAGGGTTCTAAAAGAGGTGGCTGCAGAGATAGTGGATGCATTGGTTTTGATCTTCCAAAATTCCCTAGATTCCAGAACGGTCCCAGCGGATTGGAAGGTAGCAAATTTAACAACCGTTATTCAAGAAAGGAGGGAGAGAAAAAACAGGGAACTACAGGCCATTTAGCCTGACATCAGTCGTCGGGAAAATGCTGGAATCCATTGTTAAGGAAGTGGTATCAGGGCACTTAGAAAATCATAACATGATTAGGCAGAGTCAACATGGTTTTATGAAAGGGAAATTGTGTTTGACAACTTTATTAGAGATTTTTGAGGATGTAACTAGCAGGGTAGTTGAAGGAGAACCAGTGGATGTAGTATATTTGGATTTCTAAAAGGCATTCGATAAGGTACCACATAAAAGGTTATTACACAAGACAAGGGCTCATGGAGTTGGGGGTAATATAGTAGCATGGATAGAGGATTGGTTAATGAACAGAAAACAGAGATGGGATAAATGGGACTTTTTCAGGTTGGTAAGCTGTAACTAGCTGGGTGCCACAAGAATCAGTGCTGGGGCCTCAGCTATTTACAATCTATATTAATGACCAAGATGAAGGGACCGAGTGTAATGTATCCAAGTTTGCTGACGATATAAAGCTAGATGGAACAGTAAGCTGTGAGGAGAACACAGAGTCTGCAAAGGGATACAGATAGACTAAGTGAGTGGGCAGTAAGGTGGCAGATGGAGTATAATGTAGGGAAATGTGAGGTTACTCACTTTGGTAGGAAGAATAGAAAAACAAAATATTTTTTAAATGGTGAGAAACTTTTAAATGTTGGTGTTCAGAGAGATTTGGGTGTCCTCGAGCAAGAAACACAGAAAGCTAGCATGCAGGTACAGCAAGCAATAAAGAAGGCAAATGGCATGTTGGCCTTTATTGCAAGGGGGTTAGAGTGTAAGAGTAAGGAAGTCTTGCTACAATTGTACAGGGCCTTGGTGAGACCACACCTGGAGTACTGTGCACAGTTCTGGTCTCCTTATCTGAGAAAGGACATACTTGCCTTGGAGGCGGTGCAACAAAGGTTCACTAGATTGATTCCTGGGATGAGAGGGTTGTCCTATGATGAGAGATTGTGTAGAATGGGCCGATACTCTCTGGAGTTTAGAAGAATGATCTCATTGAAACATACAAGATTCTGAAGGGGATTAACAGGGTAGATCCTGAGCGGTATTTTTTGAATAAGAGATCAGCAATATAATCACTGTTACCTGATGTGCCTCATCTCTCTTCCATGTTGATGGATTTCTTCAGTATGGGCTTGGGCCTTTTCCGTCATTTTCTCAATTCACCCACTTCTTGGAGGAGCTAGATGGCGGTTACTGCGGAGTACTGTACTTCACACACATCCCATCATGTGACTGGTAATACAGGAACGTGCATGTTGGTGATAATTGGCCGTGTACCTGATAATTGAAGTGTCAGCATGTTTCAGTCGGTCACACACTGTCTCAAGGCAGATCCCCCGCTCCGAGACTTGAGCACATATTCTAGGCTGACACGTAAGTGCCGCACTGAGGGAGTGCTGCAGTGTTATAGGTGCAGACCCTCAAAGGAGATGTTAAACCAAGGCCTCACTCACCCATTTAGGTGACCGTACAAAATCCCATGATGCTTCTTCGAAGAAGCACTGGGAGTGTTCCTGGTGTGCTGACTGATCTTAATTAATTTAATCATTAACCTCAGTGCTGTTTGTGGGACCTTGATCGTCTAAAAAACTCATTCTCGGGATGTGGGTGTCGCTGGCAAGGCCGGCATTTATTGCCCATCCCTATTTGTCCTGAGGTGGTGGTTGTGGGCCGCCTTCTTGAACTCCTGTTAGCGGTTTTTGATACAGCTGAGTGTTTCGCTAGGCCAGTTCATAGGGCAGCTAAACCAACCACGTTGGTGTGGGACTGGAGTCACAGATAGGCCCAGACCGGTAAGGATGGCAGGTTTCCTCCCTAAAGGAAGTTAGTGAACCAGTTGGGTTTTTAAGACAATCCGACAGCGGCATGGTCACTGTTACTGGTACCAGGTTATTTTATCGAACTGAATTCAAATTCTCAAACTGCCCTGGTGGGATTTGAACTCACGTTCCCTGGATTATTGGTCCAGATCTCTGGATTATTAGTTCAGTAATGCAATCTGTAAATTGACTGCTGTGTTTGCTTGCAAGAAAAACAGCGACAACACTTCAAAATTAATTCCATGATAGTGCTTTGGTACATCATGAGGACAGGCTATATAAATGTAAATATTTTACCATACATGTTTAGAGCAGAGAAAGAGGCCATTCGGTCCACCTAGTCTGTGCCAGCTCTTTGCTGGAGATTATATGTAGGATTCTGTACAGGTTTTGGTTAGTGTTCCCGCTATGAGTGAAGTCGACTGCACTGCCCAAAAGCAATGAAGTTGTGAATTGCCTGGTGCTTTTTCCAAGTGTAGTATTTTAACACATTCCTGTGCAATATTTTCCCTTTTAAAAGACTTGCATTTATATAGCACCATTTATGTGTCTCAGACGCACCTCAGAGCAGATCGCAACGAAGGAACTACCTAGGATTACATCGGATCTACGGCACAGAAACAGGCCATTCTCCCAACCAGTCCGTGCCGGCATTTCTGCTCCACTCGAGCCTCCTCCCGTCTTTCCTCATCTAAATCTATCAGCGTAACCCTCTATTCCCTTCTCCCTCATATGTGTGTCCATCCTCCCCTTAAATGCATCGATACTATTCGCTTCAACCACTCCCTGTGGTAGCGAGTTCCACATTCTCACCACTCTCTGGGTAAAGAAGTTTCTTCTGAATTCCCTATTGGATTTCTTGGTGACTATCTTATATTGATGATCTCTAGTTATGCTCTTCCCCACAAGTGGAAACATTCTCTCTCTATCCACTCTATCAAAACCTTTCATAATTTTAAGACCTCTATTAGGTCACCCCTCAGTCTTTTTTCAAGAGAAAGGAGACCCAGCCTGTTCATCCTTTCCTGATATGTATATCCTCGCATTTCTGCTATCATCCTTGTAAATCTTCTCTGCACCCTCTCCAGTGCCTCTATATCCTTTTTATAATATGGCGAACAGAACAGTACGCAGTTCTCTAAGTCTGGTCTAACCAAGGTTAGATACAGGTTTAGCATAACCTCCCTACTTTTCAAATCTATCCTTCTAGAAATAAACCCTAGTGCTTGTTTTTTTTTATGGCCTTGCTAACCTGTGTCACAACTTTTAGTGATTTGTGGATTTGTACTCTGAGATCCCTTTGTTCTTCTACCCCACCCAGACTCGCACCCTCCAAGTAAGAAGTGACCTCCCTATTCGTCCTACCAAAATGTAATACCTCACATTTATCTGTGTTGAACTTAATTTGCAAATTATATGCCCATTCTGCAAGTTTATTAATGTCCTCCTGTAATTTGTTGTAGTCCTCCTCAGTATTGACTATTCCCCCCCAATTTGGTGTCATCCGCAAATATAGAAATTGTGTTTTTGATTCCAAAGTCTAAATTTGTTAATATAAATTGTGAACAGCAGTGGTCCCAGCACTGATCCTTGTGGAACACCACTACCCACCTTCTGCCACTGTGAATAGCTACCCTTTACCCCTACTCTCTGCTTTCTGCCTTGAAGCCAGCCAGCTATCCATTCTGCTATTTGTTCCCTGACTCCGCATTCTCTGACCTTGTTCATTAGTCTATTATGGGGTAACTTATCAAAGGCCTTTTGAAAATCTAGATAAATTACATCTACTGCATTACCCTTGTCTACTCTCTCTGTTACCTCTTCAAAAAATTCAATGAGGTTGGTCAAGCAAGACTTTCCCTTTTGAAATCCATGCTGACTATTCATTACTATATTTTTGGTTTCTTGATGTTCTTCTATTTTCTCCCTTAGTAGGGATTCCATTATTTTTCCTACCACCGATGTTAAGCTGACTGGTTTATAATTCTCTGGACATGTTCTATCCCCCTTCTTGAATATAGGTATTGCATTAGCTATCCGCCAGTCCTCTGGCACTACACCTTTTTCTAACAAATTATTAAATGTGTGTAGTAGTGCCTCTGCTATTTCTTCCTTAGATTATTTTAAAATGCGTGGATGCACTCCATCCAGACCAGGGGTTTTATCCTCTTTGAGCTTGATTAGTTTATTTAATATATCCCCTCTTTTTATTTTAAATGCATTTATCTCATTACTAATCTCATCATCCAATGGCATGTCCACCTGTTTGATCTCCCATGTAAATACTGAAGCAAAATAACTATTTAATATTTCTGCCATCTCTCTATCGTTACCTTTGGTATTACCCTGTCTATCCCTTAATGGCCCTATTCCCATCCCAACCTTTTTTTATTGATGTGCCTGTAAAATATTTCACTATTTTGTTTTATGTTCCTCGATAATTTAATTTCATAGTTCCTCTTTGCCTCTTAGTAGAATATATTGTTCCTGCACTCTGTTGAACATCATTTTAAATGTTCCCCATTGCTGTTCTGCATCGTTGCTTGCCCATATTGTTGCCCATTTTATTTTCCCACGTTCTATTCTCAGCCCCTCAAAATCAGCTTTTCTCCAAACTATTACCCTGGTTTACATCATACTTATTTGGTTCTCAGTTATCTTCTTAAAGCGTATTATATTATGGTCGCTATTGCCTAGATGTTCCCCTACTTTTACTTCTCTTATCTGCTCTGGTTCATTCTCCATTACTAGATCCAATAGCGAATCCTCCCTTTTGGACTTTTTACATATTGGGTTAGAAAGGAGTCCTGTACACATTGTAAGAACTCCATTCCCTTATCCCTTTTACCTACCTCTTCTGTCCAATTAATATCAGGGTAGTCGAAATCCCGCATGATGATTATTCTATGTTTTTTACTCATTTCCCTAATTTGTCTACATATTTCTTGCTCCACCACCCTTCCACTATTAGGTGGTCTGTAGACTACACCTATTAGTGTGCTTGATCCTTTATTATCTTTTATCTCTATCCATATGGATTATATTTTTGTCTTGCTGATAGCTGCGTCACTTTTTTCTACTTCCATTATGTTATCCCTAATAAGTACAGCGACTCCACTTCCCCTTTTTCCCCTCTCTATCTTTTCTAAATATGTTATACTCTGCAATGTTTAATTCCCAGTCCTGATATTTCTGTAGCCATGTCTCAGTAATCCCTCCTATGTCTGGTTCCTCACAATGCCTGATTGCCTCCAGCTCTCCTGTTTTATTACGGACACTGTGCATTGCTGTCTTCTTCTTCTTAGGCAGTCCCTCGGAACCAAGGATGACTTGCTTCCACACTAAATGTGACTGATGAGTCCAATGCTGCAGTTGTACAGGGCCTTGGTGAGACCACATCTTGAGTATTGTGTGCAGTTTTGGTCGCCTTATCTGAGGAAGGATGTTCTTGCCATGGAAGGAGTTCAGCGAAGATTCACCAGGCTGATACCTGGGATGGCAGGAATGACGTATGAGGAGAGATTGGGTCGATTGGGCTTGTACTCGCTGGAGTTTAGAAGAATGAGAGGGGATCTCATTGAAACTTATAAAATTCTGACAGGACTAGACAGACTAGATGCAGGAAGAATGTTCCCGATGGTCGGGGAGTCCAGAACCAGGGGTCACAGTCTAAGGATAAGGGGTAAGCCATTTAGGACAGAAATGAGGAGGAATTTCTTCACCCAGAGAGTAGTGAACCTGTGGAATTCTCTACCACAGAAGGCAGTAGAGGCCAATTCATTAAATATATTCAAGAAGGAGTTGGATATATTTCTCAAGGCTAAAGGGATCAAGAGGTATGGGGAGAAAGCAGGGACAGGGTACTGAATTTGGATGATCAGCCATGATCGCATTGAATGGCGGAGCAGGCTAGAGAGGCTGAATGGCCTACTCCTGCTCCTATCTTCTATGTTTCTATGGGACCTACAGTCTCTGTCACAGGTGGGGCAGATGGTGGTTGAAGGGGCGGGTGGGTGGGGTGCTTGGGTTGACGTGCGCTGCTTGCGCTTGGCTTCCGCTTGCTCCGGGCGAAGAGATTCGAGGTAGTCGGCGCCTTCCCGGATGCTTCTCCTCCACTTTGTGCGGTCTTGGGCCAGGGAATCCCAGGTGTCAGTGGGGATGTTGGACTTTTTCAAGGAGGCTTTGAGGGTGTGCTTGAAGCGTTTCCTCTGCCCTCCTGGGGCTTTCTTGCCGTGTCCTAGCTCCGAGTAGAGCACTTGTTTTGGGAGTCTCGTATCGGGCATGCGGACGATGTGACCTGTCCATCGGAGCTGATTGAGCGTGGTCAAAGCTTCGATGCTGGGGATGCTGGTCTGAGCGAGAACACTGACGCTGGCGGGCCTATCCTGCCAATGGATTTGCAGGATCTTGCAGAGGCAGCATTGGTGGTATCTCTCCATCTTACTAGTTTAAAGCCTTTGCCACCTCCCTATTTACCCTTTCCGCTCAGACACGTGTCCCATCCCAGTTCAGGTGGAGCCCGTCCCATCGGTACAACTCCTTCCTGTCCGAGAACTGGTGCCAGTGTCCCATGAAAAGGAACTCCTCTTTCCCATACCAGCCCTTTTGCCACATGTTAATTCTCCTGCTCTGTCTGCTTCTATGCCAATTTGCACATGGCTCGGGCAATAATCCCGAGATTATTACCCTCGAGGTCCTGCTTTTTAATTTAGATCCTAACTCCTGATACTCTTTCAGCAGGACCTCCTCCGTATTCCTACCTATATCGTTTGATCCAACATGGACCACGATAACTGGATTTACCCCCACCCTTTCCAAGTTCCTCTCCAGCCGCCGTGAGATATCCCTTACCCTGGTACCGGGGTAGGCAACACACCCTTCGGGACTCTCGTTCTTGGCTGCAGAGGACGCAACCTATCCCCCTAATTATAGAGTCCCCTATCACTACCACATTTCTGTTCTGCTCTTCCCCCCTTTGGACAGCCTTCAGAGCCACGGTGCCTTGGTCTGCATTATGACTGTCCTCCCTGCAGTCTCTCTCCTTGTCCTCAGAGGTAGCGAGTACTTCGTACCTGTTGGACAGGACCAGTGTCTGCGGGACCTCCTGATATACCTATCAATTCCTCCAATAAAAGGCGAAGAGTTACGAAGGTGACTAAAGGTTTTTATTGACTAAATAACAGAGCCCACTCTCGTGGGTGATCCGATCCAAGCAGGAGGAATACCAGCCAGTCGCTCACCTTTATACCTGGCCTGGTGGGTGGAGCCAAGGCGGAGTCGGCAGTGGTCATCCCAGGTATAGCAGTGTGGCAAGAGGCGACCTCGTACCGTGATACAATAGTGGTCAGTGATACAGTTATAACGAACAGTGGTGAACAGTGCTAACTACTAACAGTGATACGATAGTGAACGTGGTTTACCACATTCACCCCTTGTTTAGAATTAAGTCCGGCGGGGTGAAGTGTACTACCAATTCTGGTAGGTCAGTCTGTCCGGAGGCTTCGTAAGCCTCTCCGATCGCCGCAGCGGTGGTGTTGCCTTATCCGGTGCTGGTGCCTTATCCGGTGTTGATGCTGGTGTTTGCGTGGTCGGCGAGGGCTCGTGGGGTTCCAGCATGCCGTCTACCTGGACTGAGGTTGGGGGGGGTGGTGGCGGTGTTTCCGGATCGGCTGAGGGTGCGAGGTCTCGTAGGGAGACAGTGTCCTCCCGCCCGTCTGGGTACGCCACGTAGGCGTACTGGGGGTTGGCGTGCAGGAGGTTCACCCTCTCGACCAGGGGGTCCGTTTTATGGGTCCTCACGTGTTTCCGCAGCCAGACCGGCCCCGGGGCGGTCAGCCAGGTTGGTAGAGTGGTTCCCGTAGTCGACTTCCTGGGGAAAACGAACATTCGTTCATGGGGGGTGGTGTTAGTGGCCGTGCAAAGTAATGACCGGATGGAGTGCAGCGCTGTCGGGAGGACTTCTTGCCAGCGGGAGGTTGGGAGGCCCTTAGACTTTAAGGCTAAGAGGACGGCCTTCCATACCGTCGCGTTCTCTCTTTCCACCTGACCGTTACCTCTGGGGTTGTAGCTGGTGGTCCTGCTTGCTGCAATACCTCTCTCTAGGAGGAATTGCCGGAGTTCCTCGCTCATGAAGGAGGAGCCCCGGTCGCTGTGTATATAGTTCGGGAACCCGAACAAGGCGAAGAGGGCATTCAGGCACTTAATGACCGTGCTACTGGTCATGTCGGGGCAGGGGAAGGCAAAGGGGAAACGGGAGTACTCATCAACGATGTTGAGGAAGTACACATTACGGTCAGAGGACGGGAGGGGCCCCTTAAAGTCGATGCTCAGGCGCTCGAAGGGGCGGGTGGCCTTGATCAGGCTTGCTCGGTCCGGCCTATAGAAGTGCGGTTTGCACTCCGCACAGGTCTGGCAGTTCCTGGTCATGGTCCTGACCTCCTCGATGGAGTAGGTCAGGTTGCGGGCCTTAATGAAATGGTAGAGTCTGGTGACTCCGGGGTGGCAGAGCTGGTCGTGGAGGGTCTGAAGCCTATCGATATGCGCGCTGGCGCATGTCATTCGTGAAAGGGCATCAGGGGATTCGTTCAGCTTGCCTGGCCGGTACAAGATCTCATAATCGTAGGTGGAGAGCTCGATTCTCCATCTCAAAATCTTGTCATTCTTGATTTTGCCCTTCAGCTTGTTATTAAACATGAAAGCCACCGAACGCTGGTCGGTGAGGAGGGTAAATCGTTTGCCTGCCAGGTAGTGCCTCCAGCGCCGTACTGCCTCCACGATCGCCTGGGCCTCTTTCTCGACCGACGAATGTCGGATCTCGGGGCCCTGTAGGGTCCTTGAGAAGAAGGCCACTGGCCTCCCCTCCTGGTTTAGGGTGGCGGCTAAGGCGAAGTCGGATGCGTCGCTCTCCACCTGAAAGGGGATGGACTCGTCCACTGCGTGCATCGTGGCCTTGGCTATGTCTCCCTTAATGAGGGAGAAGGCCGCGCACGCCTCCTCCGTGAGGGGGAAGGAAGTGGCTTTCAGGAGGGGTCTGGCTTTGTCCGCGTAATTGGGTACCCATTGGGCATAGTAGGCGAAAAGCCCCAGGGTTCTCCTAAGTGCTTTAGGGCAGTGGGGGAGGGGTAGCTCCATGAGGGGGCGCATTCTTTCTGGGTCGGGGCCGATGATTCCGTTCTCCACTACGCAGCCAAGGATGGCAAGGCGCGTGGTGTTAAACACGCATTTCTCCTTATTGTAGGTGAGGTTCAGCCGTTGGGCCGTACGGAGGAATTTCTCCAGATTCGCGTCATGTTCCTGCCGGTCGCGGCCGCAGATAGTGACGTTATCTAGGTAGGGGAATGTAGCCTGCAGTTCGTTCCGGTCAACCATCTGGTCCATCTCCCTTTGGAAGACCGAGACCCCATTAGTGACACCGAAGGGGACCCTAAGGAAGTGGTATAGGCGCCCATTCGCCTCGAAGGCGGTATACTGGCGGTCCTCAGGGTGGATAGGGAGTTGGTGGTAGGCCGACTTCAGGTCGATGGTCGAGAATACTTTATACTGTGCAATCTGATTGACCATGTCAGATATGCGGGGGAGGGGGTATGCGTCCAGCTGGGTATATCTGTTTATGGTCTGGCTGTAGTCGATGACCAGGCGGTTTTTATCGCCGGTCTTTACGACTACGACCTGGGCACGCCAGGGGCTGCTGCTCCCCTCGATAATGCCCTCTTTCAGGAGGCGCCGCACCTCAGAGCTAATGAAGGCTCTGTCCCCGGCGCTATACCGCCTGCTTTTGGTAGCGACGGGTTTGCAGTCAGGGGTAAGGTTAGCAAACAGAGAGGGTGGCGGGACCTTGAGGGTGGAGAGGCTGCAGGTGTTACGCGGTGGGCGGTTTAACGTTTGCTGGTTGTTGACTGTGAGTGGGGGGAGGGGTCCACCGTATGCTAGGGTTACGCTTTGGAGGTGGGATTGGAAGTCCAGCCCTAGTAGGACGGCAGCGCAGAGATGGGGGAGGACGAGGAGTTTAAAGTTTTTATACTCCGTGCCCTTAACCGACAGGGTCACGACACAGTAGCCGCTGATGTCCGTGGCGTGGGACCTCGATGCCATCGAGATTCGGCTGCGCGTTGGTAGGACAGAGAGGGAGTAGTGGCTCACCGTGTCTGGGTGGATGAAGCTCTCCGTGCTTCCGCTGTCGAACAGGCAGGTCGTGGCGTGGCCGTTCACTTTGATGTCCATCATTGACTTGGACAGATGGTGCGGGCGGGCTTGGTCCAGGGTGACGGAAGCTAGTGTGTAGCTGAGCGAGTCGTTGTCATCTGCGGGCGAGGCGGTCGGGCGTGGTGAGTAAAATGGCGTCTCCCACGAGGTAGGGCCCCATGAGGCACTATTGGGGTCGGTTGCCTTAATCAAAGATGGCCGCCCCCATGACTCATGTGTGGGGATGCTGGCCTCAGTTGCCCTAAACAAAGATGGCCGCCCCCATGACTCATGTGTGGGGATGCTGGCCTCAGTTGCCCTAAACAAAGATGGCCGCCCCCATGACTCATGTGTGGGGATGCTGGCCTCAGTTGCCCTAAACGAAGATGGCCGCCCCCATAGTTCGCATGCGGCACTGCTGGCCTCTGAGGATCCGCTCCTGCAGGCCTTGGAGAAGTGGCCTTTCTTCAGGCAGGTTTTACATATGGAGTTCTTGGCTGGGCAGCGCGACCTCGGGTGCTTCTCCTGGCCACAAAAAAAACAGCCGGCGGCCCGATCGCGGATGCCCGATGTCGGGGCCGGTGCCGGGGGTGGCGGGGCCGGTCGGGTCCGGGACGCCGACGCAGAGGTAGGTCCTGGGGGCGGCGCTGGGAAGGGTGCTGTGGTAGGGGTCGGGCCCGAGTCCCAGGGTCGCGAGCAGTACCTGGTGAATGCTTCCTGATCTTGGTGGGCCACTTCCAGGGAGATAGCGAGGGCTTCAGCTTTTTCCATGCTGAGGTCTTTAGCTTCCAGCAGTCTTTGCCGTGAGTACTCGGACCGTAGGCCTTTCAGGAATGCGTCGCGGATATTATCTTCAGTATTTTCGGCTGCCGACACCGATTTAAACTCACAGTTCCTGGCGAGTGCATATAGCGCCTGTGAGAATTCGGCTACTGATTCTCCTGGCTGTTGCGGCCGTGATCTTAGGAGGTGCCTAGCGTACATGTAGTTTACCGGGGTCCGGTACTTCTGTTTCAGCAGGTTGATGGCGGTCTCGTAGGTAGTCATGTCCTCGATGAGAGTGTATACTCTCGGGCTCAGTTGTGCCTGCAGGACACTTAGTTTGGATGCCTGAGGGACGCTGGATTCTCTCAGGTATGATTCGAAGCAGACCAGCCAGTGTTTAAAGTCTGCGGCTGAGTTTGCTGCTCGTGGGTTCAGGTCCAGGTACGGCGGTCTGAGGGCTCGCAGCCAAGCTGGCTGGTGTGGCTGTGCTCCTGGGAGCTGCGCTGGTGGCTCCTCCGCCGGTTGTGACTCGTTGTCGGACATCATTAAATTTAGTCAATAAAATTGATATACCTATCAATTCCTCCAATAAAAGGCGAAGAGTTACGAAGGTGACTAAAGGTTTTTATTGACTAAATAACAGAGCCCACTCTCGTGGGTGATCCGATCCAAGCAGGAGGAATACCAGCCAGTCGCTCACCTTTATACCTGGCCTGGTGGGTGGAGCCAAGGCGGAGTCGGCAGTGGTCATCCCAGGTATAGCAGTGTGGCAAGAGGCGACCTCGTACCGTGATACAATAGTGGTCAGTGATACAGTTATAACGAACAGTGGTGAACAGTGCTAACTACTAACAGTGATACGATAGTGAACGTGGTTTACCACACCTCCTTCTCAACCTCTCCTAAATCCCCGCTACCTGGCTCCCTAACAGTCACACCCTCCCCTTCCTGAACCTGTGCTTTCCTCTGGGATGTGACTGCAATCTGGATAAAACCATCCAGAAATTCCTCCCTCTCCCTTATGTGTCGGAGTGTCTCCAACTCGCACTCTAGCTCAATGACTCTGAGCCGAAGAGATTCGAGATGGAGACATCTCCTGCAGACGTGTTCGTTCGGGACAGTCTCTTGTCCACAAACTCCCACATACTGCAGTCCAGACACACAACCTGCCCTGTCATATCTTAAGCTAGCCTTATTTTATTTATTTAAATGAAGTCTTTATTCAAAGATTATTTATAGTTATATTAATTAGATTAACTAAGCTGTAAATTTAGTACAGTACTTTGTAGTTTGCCGCACCTAGTTTAAACCATTGTCCTGGGTTCAAGAGAAAAGAGGAAAAAAAACCTTAATATTCACCAACCAATCACCTACCTGCTGTCCTGTGACATCACTATATCACATAGAAAAAAGGGGCAACCAATTTACGCACAGCAAGGTCCCACGAATATCAATGAGATAAATGACCAGTTAATCTGTTTTTGGTGATGTTGGTTGAGGAAGGAACATTGGCCGGGACACCAGGATTCCTTGCTTGGCCTTGGCACCAGGGTTCCTTGCTTGGCCGGGGCACCAGGGTTCCTTGCTTGGCCGGGGCACCAGGGTTCCTTGCTTGGCCGGGGCACCAGGGTGCCTTGCTTGGCCGGGGCACCAGGATTCCTTGCTTGGCCGGGGCACCAGGATTCCTTGCTTGGCTGGGGCACCAGGGTTCCTTGCTTGGCCGGGACACCAGGATTCCTTGCTTGGCCGGGGCACCAGGGTTCCTTGCTTGGCTGGGGCACCAGGATTCCTTGCTTGGCCGGGACACCAGGGTTCCTTGCTTGGCCGGGGCACCAGGATTCCTTGCTTGGCCTTGGCACCAGGGTTCCTTGCTTGACCGGGACACCAGGGTTCCTTGCTTGGCCGGGACACCAGGATTCCTTGCTTGGCCGGGGCACCAGGGTTCCTTGCTTGGCCGGGGCACCAGGGTTCCTTGCTTGGCCGGGACACCAGGATTCCTTGCTTGGCCGGGGCACCAGGATTCCTTGCTTGGCCGGGGCACCAGGATTCCTTGCTTGGCCGGGGCACCAGGATTCCTTGCTTGGCCGGGGCACCAGGATTCCTTGCTTGGCCGGGGCACCAGGGTTCCTTGCTTGGCCGGGACACCAGGATTCCTTGCTTGGCCGGGGCACCAGGGTTCCTTGCTTGGCCGGGGCACCAGGGTTCCTTGCTTGGCCTTGGCACCAGGGTTCCTTGCTTGGCCGGGACACCAGGATTCCTTGCTTGGCCGGGGCACCACAGTTCCTTGCTTGGCCGGGACACCAAGGTTCCTTGCTTGGCCGGGACACCAGGATTCCTTGCTTGGCCGGGACACCACGGTTCCTTGCTTGGCTGGGACACCAGGATTTCTTGCTTGCCGGGGCACCAGGGTTCCTTGCTTGGCCGGGACACCAGGGTTCCTTGCTTGGCCGGGACACCAGGATTCCTTGCTTGGCCGGGACACCAGGGTTCCTTGCTTGGCCGGGACACCACGGTTCCTTGCTTGGCCGGGACACCAGGATTCCTTGCTTGGCCGGGGCACCACAGTTCCTTGCTTGGCCGGGACACCACGGTTCCTTGCTTGGCCGGGACACCAGGGTTCCTTGCTTGGCCGGGGCACCAGGGTTCCTTGCTTGGCTGGGACACCAGGGTTCCTTGCTTGGCTGGGACACCAGGGTTCCTTGCTTGGCCGGGACACCAGGGTTCCTTGCTTGGCCGGGGCACCAGGGTTCCTTGCTTCGCTTCCAGTCATGCCACCTCAATGGGTATGTGGGGTTCTGGTTTAATATTTCATCGGAAGGGCAGCACCTCTGATAATGCAGCACTTCCCTCAGTACTGCATTAGAATTTCAGCCTCAAATACGCCGTCAAATTCTGGTATAGGATTCAAACCCACAGCTGTCCAAACCATTCATCAGTGACTGAGAGCTGAAAGACCAGAACTTACACTGCCATTATGGCTACTGCTCTGCATTTAGATGATTTGTGGTGTGTTGGGGATGGGGGTGATAGTGGAGGGGGTGCGGGGGGAGGCGTGGCGAGGAGGGAGAAGGAAGAGAAGGAGATGAATGATTGTGTTTTCCAGAATATGGCAAAATTGTAGAGAAAGCCAGCCTGCCTTCTGCATGGTCCATCTAACTCCTAACCCCAGGAAGTGGAGTCTGTAATTTGCTTTGGTGAATTTATACTGGCACTTTTGCAGAGCAAAAACCGTAGTGGTGAAACCCTCGGGTATAATGGTAGCGTAGTGCTGAGGCAGGTTGAAAATTGCTGAGGTTGTCTGGTCTGCAATCTTCCTGGACTGTTTTGAGAGCATGCACTCTGAAAACATTAAAAGGAAGAAAGAGTTTATGTTTATGTAAAGCCTCATCACATCACTCAGGATATCCCAAAGCGCTTCACAATGAGTTACTGATATACGATTGAGAGTGGAGTGTTACGCACACGAGTAAGCACGTGTGTACAGAGCTTTCTAGCAGAGGAGGGGTGGCAGGCTGATGCCCTGGCCAGTATTTATCCCTCAACCAACACCTAAGGGCAGATTGTCGTTGTCGCATTGCTGTTTGTGGGACCTTGCTGTGCGTAGGTTGGCTGTTGCATTTCCAGCATTGCAGCGGTAGAATAGAATCATAGAATGGTTACAGCGCGGAAGAAGACCATTCGGCCCGTCGAGCCCGTGCCGGCTCTCTGCAGGAGCACTTCAGCTAGTCCCACTCCCCCGCCCTTTCCCTGTAGCCCTGCAAATTTCTTTCCTTCAGATACTTATCCAATTCCCTTTTGAAAGCCACGGTTAAATCTGCCCCCGCCACCCTTTCAGGCAGTGCCTTCCAGATCTGAACCACTCGCTGCGTAAAAAAGCTTTTTTCTTACATCGCCTTTGGTTCTTTTCCCAATCACCTTAAATCTGTGTCCCTTCTGTCGGGCCGGAAACATACTGATCAAGAAAGTTCTCCTGACCACACTTCAGAAATTCTTCCCCTTCTCTGCCCTTTACACTATTACAATCCCAGCCTATATTAGGATAGTTGAAGTCCCCCATTATCACTGCTCTATAGTTCCTGCACCTCTCTGTAATTTCTCTGCAAATTTGCTCCTCCATATCTTTCCCACTAGTTGCTGGTCTGTAGAATACACCTAGTAGTGTAATGGCACCTCTATTATTTCTTAACTCTAGCCATATAGATTCTGTCTTTGACCCCTCCAGGACATCCTCCCTCTCCAGCACTGTAACATTCTCCTTAACCAATACTGCCACCCCACCTTCTATCCTTCCTTCCCTATCTTTCCTGAACACTTTATAACCAGGAATATTTAATACCCAATCCTGCCCCTTTTTTGAGCCAGGTCTCAGTTATTGCCACAACATCATATTCCCATGTGGCTATTTGTGCCTGCAGCTCACTTACCTTGTTTACTGTGCTTCGTGCGTTCACATACATTCACTGTAAACCCACCTTAGACCATCCTGTACTCTCTCTTAGTTTGACCCCACCGAATACTTTACTATTTCTTACTTCAGTGCTCTCTGCCTCTCCCAATCCTTTCAGCACTTTACTTCCCCTTTCTAATGTTACATCCTGGTGCCCATCCCCCTGCCAAATTAGTTTAAACCCTCCCCAACAGCACTAGCAACACCCGCCCCCCCCCCGCGAGGATATTGGTTCCGGCCCTGTTGAGGTCCCAGCACCCCCAGAACCAGTCCCAATGCCCCAGGAATCTAAAGCCCTCCCTCCTGCACCATCTCTCCAGCCACGCATTCATCTGTTCTATCCTCCTTTTTCTGTACTTACTAGCTCGTGGCACCGGGAGTAATCCGGAGATTACTACCTTTGAGGTCCTGCTTTTTAATCTCTTTCCTAGCTCCCTGAAATCTGCCTGCAGTATCTCATCCCTCTTTCTACCTATGTCGTTGGTACCAATATGGACCATGACCTCTGGCTGTTCACCCTCCCACCTCAGAATGTTCTGAAGCCGCTCGGTGACCCTGGCATCAGGGAGGCAGCAAACCATCCTGGAGTCATGTCTGCGGCCGCAGAAACACCTGTCTGCTCCCCTAACTAACGAACCCCCTACCACTATTGCTGTCCCACTCTTCTTCCTCCCCTCATGTACAGCTGAGCCACCCGTGGTGCCACAGATTTGGCTCTGGCAATACTACCCAGAGGAACCATCTCCCTCACCAGTACTCAGAACCGAAAACTGGTTGGAGAGCGAGATGCACTCCGGGGACTCCTGCACTACCTGCCTGGTCCTCCTCTTCTGTCTGGTGGTCACCCATTCCCTCTCTGCCTGCGCACTGTTTATCTGTGGGGTGACCACCTCCTGAAATGTGCTATCCACGACGCTCTCAGCCTCACAGATGTACCGCAGTGATGACAGCCGCTGCTCAAGTTCCAAAACCTGGAGCTCCTCCAGCTGACGACACTTCCTGCACATGTAGTTGTCCAGGATACGGGAAGCGTCCTGGAGTCCCCACATGGCACAGGATGTGCATTCCACAGGACTGAGCTGCCCTGCCATGCCTTTACTTAATAGACTATTAACTAGAAACACTTACCAGCTACTCGCCAATCAGCTCCTTCCCTGGTTGCGATGTGACTTTATCTGTTTTGCAGTTGTTGTTGTTTTCGCTGGAGGTACTCTGCCTCTTTGCTGCTCCAGTCTGTGCTCTCTCTGGGCCTTCTGCTCGATTTATACTCTGCCTCCTGCTGTCCTGTGATGTCACTCCTTTTTTTGGGTTTTTTAAGTCGTCGCTCAGCTCCCTTTAAGCCGCCGCTCCCACTCAGGTCCATGCTGTGTCCTGAGCCTTCTCCGGTGCTCCCTTTAAGCTGCCGCCACCGCTCCTGCTCAGATCCGCGCTGTCACTGCGGTGACTGCACTTTGGGGGTGCTTTGTTGGCTGGGGGGTGCTTTGGGATGTCCTGAGGTCATAAGAGGTACTATATAAATGCAAGTCTTTCCTTCGTAGAAAAATGTCCCAAGGCACTTCCCAGAAGTGCAATCAAAAAATAATGGATGCTGAGCCAAAGAAGGCTCTAGCTGGAGCATTGCGTCCAATTCTGGGCACTGCACTTTAGGAAGGACATGAGTGCTTTGGAGAGGGTATGGAAGAGATTTACTGGAATGGTTCCAGAGATGAGGGAATACAGTTACGTGGATAGACTGGAGAAGCTGGGGTTGTTCTCCATAGAGCAGAGAAGGCTGAGGAAATTTGATAGCGGTGTTTAAAAACATGAAGGGTTTAGATAGAGTAAATAAAGAGAAACTGTTTCCAGTGGCTGAAGGGCTGATAACCAGAGGGCCCAGATTCAAGGTGACTGGCAGAAGAATCAAAAGCGACTTGAGGAAAAACTTTTTCGGCAACGAGTGGTTTGGAATGCGCTGCCTGATCGGGCGGTGGATACAGATTCAATAGGAGCCTTCAAAAGGGAATTGGCTGAATACTTGAAGGAGAAAAAATTGCAGCAATATGGGGAAAGAGCGGGAGAGTGGGACTGACTGGACAGCTCTTCGAAAGAGCTGGCGCAGGCTCGATGGGCCGAATGGCCTCCTTCTGTGCTGCACTATTCTATGATTCGTTGATTCTTCTCCTGGCGACCAGAGAGTGCTAGCAGCATAATGGGAGGTTTGCCTGTTGTATTTTACACTCGGCATCTGCTGCCAGTGCAGTCCAGCTGCAGTCTAAGTGCTGGACCAAGCAGTGAATATTTTTTAAAATGCAGTGGTAAATCTTCACAAGTTCAGTACACATGAGCCTGCCCAACCCTTCAGGCCTTCAACACCTGTTCTCACTACATCCGTCACTCAACTGGAAACCAGTTTGCTGGCCGCGCACTCTGTGTTGGGCCTTCACTGCACTCTGGGCAGGTGTTCAGCTCTGCAGTCCAGCAGCATGAGCTCCGCTGTTCTCTTAACGCCCAACCAGACCACTGTAGTGCTGGCAGCACGTGCCCACTGTGGCTCGAAGGAATGCATACTCTTGTTTGCTTGGAGCACAGGCTCTGAATTGCGGCCCCTGTGTCTGCGCGTTGTCCCTATTAGTTTTTGTCTGTGTCTTTTTTTCTTCTCTCCCACAGGGCAGCTGTCTTTCACTCTGCTAGCACAATTCACACTTCATCTCGAGCCATCCTTTGTTTCTTAACCTGTCCCATTACCATCTCCTGTTGCCTTGAATATCTCTTAATGTCTCTTAACCTCTCCTGCCTTCTATCCTATCACAGACCTTCCCTTTTGTTCTTTCCTCCCCTCCCCCCTTTCCCTGCCCCTACACTTGCTTAAAAATCTGTTCCATTTCCCGTTTTTTTCCAGTTCTGACGAAGGGTCATCAACCTGAAACATTAACTCTGTTTCTCTCTTCACAGATGCTGCCTGACCCGCTGAGTTTCTCCAGCATTTTCTGTTTTTAGTCCCTATTAGTTTCTTGCTTTGCTTGCGTCTTACTGTGCATCGTTCTCTCTCCCCCATGTCGACAAGTCTCTGCTTCCTTGTCTGTGTGTGGCTCTTCCTCCTCCTTGACTCTTGGTTTGTGAATACGCGTGCGTGCGTCACAATTCTTAATACATATTTGCATTTGTGTGTGTGTGTGTGTGTGTGTGCCGTTCTGCGCGAGGGGACACCCAAAAAAGAGAACTTTATTTATTTTCAAAAATTCATTTCAGCAAGTGGGCAAAAATTTCAACAAATTTAAAAAACATCTGACGCACAGCGTGGTGAGGTTGTACTGAGCAGCTCACAGTGGCTCCTTTCAGTTGAGTGTGACCGGCAGCATTGCTGAATATGAGACTGATCTTATTTGTTATCGGGTCCTGAAGCTGGTCTCTGAGCGCTCTAAACCGACTGACGATTCCCAGGGTGCTGATCCTGGATAATGCCCGCGGCTCAATCAGGCTCGGCACCAAGCTGAGACGAGCTAGCCCTCGCTCGTGTGTTTGAGTCTGTGAATTGTTTGAAGGAATCCTGCCCTCGGTGGTGAATGCAGCTGGTTCTGTGCACTTGGGGCATGTCACGTTGCTGCATCACCGGGGAGTAGTGATTGTGCAGTTTAGTCAGTTTTAATTAAACTGACTCTTCATTTATAGCGCAAAGTTTAAGTGCTGATCTGCAGCAGACAGCAGCATCAGGGAAAGTCCATTCAATATAGCTGACTGCGGTGTACCATGAGTTCCCTTAAATCACAGGGGAAACCATATGTAAGAAGGAAGAAACTGGACACTGATACCGTGGCAGCTTCTGAGATTACATCATTTTCAGGGGCATGAAAAGACACAGCAAGCTGATTCCTTTTTGACCGCTCAGCATCATCTATCACCTTCTCAATGCCTTCTCTCTTTCTGGGAAAACATTTAGGCCTAGAAATTCATTAAGGCGCCGGCAGCTTTGCGGCCAGTTACCGCCTAAAGAGGGCTTCTGCGCCAATACAGGAGGTTGCGCTGATATTCAGCGCAGCGGTAATGGCGGCGGTAGCCGTTAGCGCTGCGCCGGCACCGACGACGTCATCGGTGTGCGCAGTGCCCCGGTTCCGCCCCGATACCGGCCCGATCCCCATATTTAGTTGCGGCCACCTCTTCCGCAGCGGCCGCAAACAGCGACCAGAAAACGGGGCCGTCCTGTAGCCTTACTGGGGCGCTTTAAGGTGGAGGTGCGGCCGGCCGCTTTTTCGGCGGCCGCCTGCCCGCACCTCTTTCCCCGGCCTCCGCCACCCCCCCCCCCCCCCCGCGGCATTGCCGGCTGCTTTCCGTGAACCCGGCACTTCTCCGTGGTGCCGGGCTCATTTGCCGGCACTATCCAGCGGCGTTCTCCCCGTGGCAGGCACCTTCCCCTTAAGAGAAGGAGGAGGCCTGCAGGACCGCAGCCTGCCGCTCCGCAGCGGGTGGCGCAGCGGCGCCTAGAGCGCTGAAATTCAGTTTCAGCGCCCCAAGCGGGGGCGGGCACACCCTGGAATAGCGCCCGGTTCCGACTTGGGGCGCAAAAACTGAATATCTGACGGTCGCAACTGGCTCCGCGCCCAGCGCTAACTTTTGGGCGCTAGCCAGCTGGCGGGGCCATAGTGAATTTCTAGGCCTTAATTCTTTCTTCAACCGCTTTATACTGTACATTTCCATTTCCTTCCCTGGTAACTTATCCACATCTTTCTTACTCTTAGCTGTGTAAAGTTCCCCTGACTTCCCTTCTTATTCCTAACTTACTCATTTTTAATTTGTACACCCTGGGCTTTGACCCCTCCCGCACAGTCAGCAGTTTGCCTGCTTCAGTTTCACTCATCCCCTTTGTCATCGAGTACAGCACCTCCCAAATCCACGACCTCCACCACCTAGAAGGACAAGGGCAGCAGGCGCATGGGAACACCGCCACCTCCAAGTTCTCCTCCAAGTCACACACCATCCTGACTTGGAAATATATCGGTCGTTCCTTCATCGTCGCTGGGTCAAAATCCTGGAACTCCCTCCCTAACAGCACTGTGGGAGCACCTTCACCACACGGACTGCAGCAGTTCAAGAAGGCGGCTCACCACCACCTTCTCAAGAGCAACTAGGGATGGGCAGTAAATGCTGGCCTTGCCAGCAACACCCACATCCCACGACCGAATAAAAAAAATTGCTTTTTTTTTGACGTGGAACTTTAAGTCTTCATTTAACCCTCCTGTGTTGAATGTAATCTTTTTCGCATCCATAATTTCCCCATGTTTTTCATTGGTAATGATTGATGCATTTTGTAGTCTCTTATTGAGTTCTGGTTCTGAGAGAGTGACCATTACACACAGCAAGGTCCTACAAACAGCTGTTAGATGATGACCAGATAAGCTGTTTTAATGTTGGTTGAGGGGTAAATATTGACCAGAACACCAGCTATAACTCCCCTGCTCTTAGAGTCATAGAGTTATACAGCACGGATAGAGGCCCTTCGGCCCATCGTCAACAGTGGCTGTGGGATCTTTTACATCGACCCGATAGAGCAGAGAGGGCCTCGGTTTAACATTTCATCTGAAAGCCGGGACCTCCGACAGTGCAGCACTCCCTCAGTACTGCCCCTCCGACAGTGCGGCACTCCCCCAGTACTGCCCCTCCGACAGTGCAGCGCTCCCTCAGTACTGCCCGTCCGACAGTGCAGCACTCCCTCAGTACTGCCCCTCCGACAGTGCAACGCTCCCTCAGTACTGCCCCTCCGACAGTGCAGCGCTCCCTCAGTACTGCCCCTCCGACAGTGCGGCACTCCCTCAGTACTGCCCCTCCGACAGTGCGGCACTCCCTCAGTACTGCCCCTCCGACAGTGCGGCACTCCCTCAGTACTGCCCCTCCGACAGTGCAACGCTCCCTCAGTACTGCCCCTCCGACAGTGCAGCGCTCCCTCAGTACTGCCCCTCCGACAGTGCGGCACTCCCTCAGTACTGCCCCTCCGACAGTGCGGCACTCCCCCAGTACTGCCCCTCCGACAGTGCAGCGCTCCCTCAGTACTGCCCCTCCGACAGTGCAGCACTCCCTCAGTACTGCCCCTCCGACAGTGCAGCACTCCCTCAGTACTGCCCCTCCGACAGTGCGGCACTCCCTCAGTACTGCCCCTCCGACAGTGCAACACTCCCTCAGTACTGCCCCTCCGACAGTGCAGCACTCCCTCAGTACTGCCCCTCCGACAGTGCAACGCTCCCTCAGTACTGCCCCTCCGACAGTGCAGCACTCCCTCAGTACTGCCCCTCCGACAGTGCGGCACTCCCTCAGTACTGCCCCTCCGACAGTGCGGCACTCCCTCAGTACTGCCCCTCCGACAGTGCAGCACTCCCTCAGTACTGGCCCTCCGACAGTGCAGTGCTCCCTCAGTACTGCCCCTCCGACAGTGCAGCGCTCCCTCAGTACTGCCTCTCCGACAGTGCAGCACTCCCTCAGTACTGCCCCTCCGACAGTGCAACGTTCCCTCAGTACTGCCCCTCCGACAGTGCAGCGCTCCCTCAGTACTGCCCCTCCGACAGTGCAGCGCTCCCTCAGTACTGCCCCTCCGACAGTGCAGCACTCCCCCAGTAGTGCCCCTCCGACAGTGCAGCGCTCCCTCAGTACTGCAATGGAGTGTCAGCCTGGATTATATGCTCAAGTCTCTGAAGTGCGACTTGAACGTCTGACTTGGAGGCGAGAGTGCTACCAGCTGAGGAGAGTGTCCGGGGTTTAGAGTTGGGGAGTTGTGGTTCTGAGAGAGTGCCGGGGTTTGGAGTTGGGGAGTTGTGGTTCTGAGAGTGCCGGGGGTTTAGAGTTGGGGAGTTGTGGTTCTGAGAGTGCCGGGGGTTTAGAGTTGGGGAGTTGTGGTTCTGAGAGAGTGCCGGGGTTTGGAGTTGGGGAGTTGTGGTTCTGAGAGTGCCGGGGGTTTAGAGTTGGGGAGTTGTGGTTCTGAGAGAGTGCCGGGGTTTGGAGTTGGGGAGTTGTGGTTCTGAGAGAGTGCCGGGGTTTGGAGTTGGGGAGTTGTGGTTCTGAGAGTGCCTGGGGTTTAGAGTTGGGGAGTTGTGGTTCTGAGAGAGTGCCGGGGTTTGGAGTTGGGGAGTTGTGGTTCTGAGAGTGCCGTGGGTTTAGAGTTGGGGAGTTGTGGTTCTGAGAGTGCCGGGGGTTTAGAGTTGGGGAGTTGTGGTTCTGAGAGAGTGCCGGGGGTTTAGAGTTGGGGAGTTGTGGTTCTGAGAGTGCCGGGGGTTTGGAGTTGGGGAGTTGTGGTTCTGAGAGTGCCGGGGGTTTAGAGTTGGGGGGTTGTGGTTCTGAGAGAGTGCCGGGGGTTTGGAGTTGGGGGGTTGTGGTTCTGAGAGAGTGCCGGGGGTTTAGAGTTGGGGGGTTGTGGTTCTGAGAGAGTGCCGGGGGTTTAGAGTTGGGGGGTTGTGGTTCTGAGAGAGTGCCGGGGGTTTGGAGTTGGGGGGTTGTGGTTCTGAGAGAGTGCCGGGGGTTTGGAGTTGGGGAGTTGTGGTTCTGAGAGTGCCGGGGGTTTAGAGTTGGGGGGTTGTGGTTCTGAGAGAGTGCCGGGGGTTTGGAGTTGGGGGGTTGTGGTTCTGAGAGAGTGCCGGGGGTTTGGAGTTGGGGAGTTGTGGTTCTGAGAGTGCCCGGGGTTTGGAGTTGGGGAGTTGTGGTTCTGAGAGTGCCGGGGGTTTGGAGTTGGGGGGTTGTGGTTCTGAGAGAGTGCCTGGGGTTTGGAGTTGGGGAGTTGTGGTTCTGAGAGTGCCGGGGTTTGGAGTTGGGGAGTTGTGGTTCTGAGAGAGTGCTGGGGGTTTGGAGTTGGGGAGTTGTGGTTCTGAGAGTGCCCGGGGTTTGGAGTTGGGGAGTTGTGGTTCTGAGAGTGCCCGGGGTTTGGAGTTGGGGAGTTGTGGTTCTGAGAGTGCCTGGGGTTTGGAGTTGGGGGGTTGTGGTTCTGAGAGAGTGCCGGGGGTTTAGAGTTGGGGGGTTGTGGTTCTGAGAGAGTGCCGGGGGTTTAGAGTTGGGGAGTTGTGGTTCTGAGAGAGTGCCCGGGGTTTGGAGTTGGGGGGTTGTGGTTCTGAGAGAGTGCCCGGGGTTTGGAGTTGGGGAGTTGTGGTTCTGAGAGAGTGCCGGGGGTTTGGAGTTGGGGAGTTGTGGTTCTGAGAGAGTGCCGGGGGTTTAGAGTTGGGGAGTTGTGGTTCTGAGAGTGCCTGGGGTTTGGAGTTGGGGGGTTGTGGTTCTGAGAGAGTGCCGGGGGTTTGGAGTTGGGGGGTTGTGGTTCTGAGAGAGTGCCGGGGGTTTGGAGTTGGGGGGTTGTGGTTCTGAGAGAGTGCCGGGGGTTTGGAGTTGGGGAGTTGTGGTTCTGAGAGTGCCTGGGGTTTGGAGTTGGGGGGTTGTGGTTCTGAGAGAGTGCCTGGGGTTTGGAGTTGGGGGGTTGTGGTTCTGAGAGAGTGCCGGGGGTTTGGAGTTGGGGAGTTGTGGTTCTGAGAGTGCCGGGGTTTGGAGTTGGGGAGTTGTGGTTCTGAGATTGCCGGGGTTTGGAGTTGGGGAGTTGTGGTTCTGAGAGTGCCGGGGTTTGGAGTTGGGGGGTTGTGGTTCTGAGAGAGTGCCGGGGGTTTGGAGTTGGGGGGTTGTGGTTCTGAGAGAGTGCCGGGGGTTTGGAGTTGGGGGGTTGTGGTTCTGAGAGTGCCGGGGGTTTGGAGTTGGGGAGTTGTGGTTCTGAGAGAGTGCCGGGGGTTTGGAGTTGGGGAGTTGTGGTTCTGAGAGAGTGCCCGGGGTTTGGAGTTGGGGGGTTGTGGTTCTGAGAGAGTGCCGGGGGTTTGGAGTTGGGGAGTTGTGGTTCTGAGAGAGTGCCCGGTGTTTGGAGTTGGGGGGTTGTGGTTCTGAGAGAGTGCCGGGGGTTTGGAGTTGGGGAGTTGTGGTTCTGAGAGTGCCGGGGTTTGGAGTTGGGGAGTTGTGGTTCTGAGAGTGCCGGGGTTTGGAGTTGGGGAGTTGTGGTTCTGAGAGTGCCGGGGTTTGGAGTTGGGGGGTTGTGGTTCTGAGAGAGTGCCGGGGGTTTGGAGTTGGGGGGTTGTGGTTCTGAGAGAGTGCCGGGGGTTTGGAGTTGGGGGGTTGTGGTTCTGAGAGTGCCGGGGGTTTGGAGTTGGGGGGTTGTGGTTCTGAGAGTGCCGGGGGTTTGGAGTCATAGAGTCATACAGCACAGAAAGAGGCCCTTCGGCCCATCGTGTCTGCGCCGCCCATCCATCCCTGTCCAGTCTAATCCCATTTTCCAGCATTTGGTCCATAGCCTTGTATGCAATGGCATTTCAAGTGCTCATCCAAATGCTTCTTGAATGTTGTGAGGGTTGCTGCCTCTACCACCCTTTCAGGCATTGAATTCCACATTCCAACCACCCTCTGGGTGAAAAAGTTCCTCCTCAAATCCCCTCTCAATCTCCTGCCCCTTACCCTGAATCTATGCCCCCTTGTTATTGACCCCCCCACTAAGGGGAAAAGTTCCTCTTTATCTACCCTATCTATGCCCCTCATCATTTTGTACACCTCAATCAGGTCCCCCCTCAGCCTTCTCTGCTCCAAGGAAAACAACCCCAGCCTGTCCAGCCTCTCTTCATAGCTGAGGCACTCCATCCCAGGTAACATCCTGGTGAATCTTCTCTGCACCCTCTCCAAAGCAATCACATCCTTCCTATAGTGAGGCGACCAGAACTGCACACAGTACTCCAGCTGTGGCCTCACCAGCGTTTTGTACAGCTCCATCATAACCTTCCTGCTCTTATATTCTATGCCTCGGCTAATGAAGGCAAGTATCCCATATGCCTTTTTAACCACCTTATCTACCTGCTCCGCTGCCTTCAGGGATCTATGTACACGTACACCAAGGTCCCTCTGACCCTCTGTACTTCCTAGGGTCCTACCACTCATTGTATATTCCCTTGCCTTATTTGTCCGTCCAAAATGCATCACCTCGCACTTTTCAGGGTTAAATTCCATTTGCCACTTTTCCGCCCATCTGACCAACCCGTTTATATCGTCCTGTAGCCTGAGGCTTTCCTCCTCGCAATTTACCACCCCACCAATTTTCGTGTTATCTGCGAACTTACTGATCATACCTTTTACATTCTCATCCAAATCATTTATGTAGATCACAAACAACAAGGGACCCAGCACCGATCCCTGAGGTACCCCACTGGACACAGGCTTCCAGTCACAAAAGCAACCTTCGACCATCACCCTCTGCCTCCTGCCACTCAGCCAGTTTAGGATCCAACGCGCCAAGGCACCCTGGATCCCATGGGCTCTTACCTTCTTGACCAGTCTCCTATGCGGGACTTTGTCAAATGCTTTACTGAAGTCCATGTAAACCACATCCACAGCATTTCCCTCATCCACCCCCGTAGTCACCCCCTCGAAAAATTCAATCAGATTTGTCAGACATGATTTACCCTTGACAAAGCCATGCTGACTATCCCCGATTAATCCTTGCCTCTCCAAGTGGAGATTAATTTTGTCCCTCAGAATTTTTTCCAATAATTTCCCCACCACAGATGTTAGACTCACTGGCCTGTAATTCCCTGTTTTATCCCTGCTACCCTTCTTGAATAATGGTACTACGTTAGCTGTTCTCCAGTCCTCTGGTACATCCCCTGTGGCCAGAGAGGTTCTGAAAATTTGTGTCAGAGCCCCTGCAATCTCCTCCTTTGCCTCCCACAGCAGCCTGGGATACATCTCGTCCGGGCCTGGGGATTTATCCACTTTTTGGCCTGCTAAAACCGCTAGTACCTCCTCCCTCTCGATGCTAATATGTTCAAGTATGTCACAGTCCCCTTGCCCGATTTCTATGTCTGCATCGTCTTTCTCCATAGTGAACACAGATGCAAAAAATTCATTTAAAACCCCGCCTACATCCTCTGGCTCTACACACAGATTGCCACTTTGGTCCCTAATGGGCCCTACCCTTTCCCTGGTTATCCTCTTGCCCTTAATATACTTATAAAACATCTTAGGATTTTCCTTTATTTTGCTCGCCAGTGTTATTTCATGGCCCCTCCTCGCCCTCCTAATTTCTTTTTTAAGTATGCCCCTGCACTTTTTATACTCCTCTAGGGCTTCTTCCGTCTTTAGTCTTTTGTAACTGCCAAAAGCCCCCCTTTTATTTCTAATGCATTTTTGTATATCCCTTGTCATCCAAGGTTCCCTTTGCTTGTTGGTCCCACCCTTGACCTTTACAGGAACATGTTGGCGTTGTACTCTCTCTATTTCCCTTCTGAAAGTCTCCCACTGTTTTGATGTGGATTTTCGTATAAGCAGCTGCTCCCAGTCCAATTTGGCCAGATCCTGCCTTATCATATTAAAATTGGCCTTCCCCCAATTTAGAACCCTTATTTCCGGGCCGTCTTTGTCTTTTTCCATGACCACCTTAAATCTCACCGAATTATGGTCACTGTCGCCAAAATGCTCCCCTACTGACACTTCCACCACTTGCCCGGCTACATTCCCCAGAATTAGGTCCAGTACCGCCCCCTCTCTTGTAGGACTTTCTACATGTTGGCTCAAAAAGCTCTCCTGGATGCACTTTAAGAATTCTGCACCCTCTAAGCCTTTCACACTCTGACTGTCCCAATTTATATTGGGGAAGTTGAAATCCCCCACTATTATTACCCTATTATTTTCACACTTTTCTGAGATTTGCCTACATATCTGTTCCTCTGTCTCCCCCTGACTGTTTGGGGGCCTATAGTACACTCCCAGCAAAGTGCTTGCCCCCTTTTTGTTTTTAAGTTCTACCCATATGGCCTCATTAGAGGAACCCGCTAATATATCATCCCTCCTTACAGCAGTAATTGACTCCTTAATTAATATTGCAACACCCCCTCCCTTTTTACACCCCCCTCTGTCTCGCCTGAAGATTCTATACCCCGGAATATTGAGCTGCCAGTCCTGACTCTCCCTCAACCATGTCTCCGTGAGAGCAACAATATCGTACTCCCATGTGTTCAACAACAACTTCAGTTCATCCACCTTATTTGCAAGATTCCTTGCATTAAAATAAATGCCTTCCAGCCCTGCCATACTCTCTTTTGCCTTCACATATTTGCTCTGCCTTCCCAGCTGACTTGTTTTTCCCTCTGTATTTGGCTGTAAATCACCCCCTACTATAGCTCCACTCTGTACCCCAACCCCCTGCCAAGTTAGTTTAAACCCTCCCCAGCAGTGCTAGCAAACCTCCCCGCAAGGATATTGGTTCCCCTCTGGTTCAGGTGTAAACCGTCCGACTTGTACAAGTCCCACCTTTCCCAGAAGCAGACCCAGTGATCCAGGAAACTAAAGCCCTCCCCCCTGCACCATCCCTTTAGCCACGCATTCATCTGTTCTATCTTCCTATTCCTATACTTACTAGCACGTGGCACCGGGAGTAATCCAGAGATTACAACCTTTGAGGTCCTGCTCTTTAATCCTTCACCTAGCTCCCTAAATTCTTGCTGCAGGATCTCATCCCTCTTTTTACCTATGTCGCTGGTACCAATGTGGACCACGACCACTGGCTGTTCACCCTCCCCCTCCAGAATGCCCTGCAGCCGCTCAGTGACATCCTTGACCCTGGCACCAGGGAGGCAACAAACCATCCTGGATTCACGTCTACGGCCACAGAAACGCCTATCTGTTCCCCTTACTATAGAATCCCCTACCACTATTGCTCTCCCACTCTTTTTCCCCCCTTCCTGGGCAGCAGGAGCACCCCCAGTGCCAGGAAGTTGGCTGCTGCTGCCTTCCCCTGGTGAGTCATCCCCCTCAACAGTATCCAAAGCGGTATACTTGTTTGAAAGGGGGATGTCCGCAGGGGTTCCCTGCACTACCTGCCTGCCTTTGTTGCTCCGCCTGATGGTCACCCCCTGTGCTGCCCTACCCTGAGGCGTGAACAACTCGCTAAACGTGCTATCCACGAGCCTCTCAGCATCGCGCATGCTCCAAAATTCATCCACCCGCAGCTCGAGCGCCACAATGCGGTCTACAAGTAGCTGCAGCTGGATGCATTTCCCGCACACATGGTTGTCAGGGACACTGGCAGCATCCCTGACTTCCCACATAGAGCAGGAGGAGCAGAACACGGGTCTGAACTCTCCTGCCATGACTTACTCCTTTAATTAATTTTTAAAATTTATTCAATACCCCAGTTACAGGTATGCTCTAGGGCGCTTTATTTACCAACTATCCCCACTACACCACAGAATTTTAACACCACAGAATTCAAGCTTGTATTGAAAAAAGAGAAATACTCACCAACCAATCACCTACCTGCTCCCTGGTGACGTCACACACTGATTACTTTTTACCTCTCTCCCCGCTGCTGAGTTGGTGTGCCTCGCTGGTCGCCGGTTTTTATACCGGTCTCACCACGCTGCTCCCGACTGGTCTCGGGCCTCGCCTCTCTCCGGTTTTTATACCGGTCTCACCACGCTGCTCCTGCTGGTCCCGACTGGTCTCGGGCCTCGCCTCTCTCCGGTTTTTATACCGGTCTCACCACGCTGCTCCCGCTGGTCCCGACTGGTCTCGGGCCTCGCCTCTCTCCGGTTTTTATACCGGTCTCACCACGCTGCTCCCGCTGGTCCCGACTGGTCTCGGGCCTCGCCGCTCTCCGGTTTTTATACCGGTCTCACCACGCTGCTCCCGCTGGTCCCGACTGGTCTCGGGCCTCGCCTCTCTCCGGTTTTTATACCGGTGTCACCACACTGCTCCCGCTGGTCCCGACTGGTCTCGGGCCTCGCCTCTCTCCGGTTTTTATACCGGTCTCACCACGCTGCTCCCGCTGGTCCCGACTGGAGTTGGGGAGTTGTGGTTCTGAGAGGGTGCCAGGGGTTTAGAGTTGGGGAGTTGTGGTTCTGAGAGAGTGCCGGGGGTTTTTAGTAGAGATTCCATTATTTTTCCTACCACCGATGTTAAGCTGACTGGTCTATATTTCTCTGGACATGTTCTATCCCCCTTCTTAAATATCGGTATTACGTTAGCTATCCGCCAGTCCTCTGGCACTACACCTTTTCCTAACGAATTATTAAATATGTGTCGTAATGCCTCTGCTATCTCTTCCTCAGATTCTTTTAAAATGCGGGGATGCAATCCATCTGGACCAGCGGTTTTATCCTCTTTGAGTTTGATTAGCTTATTTAATATATCCCCCCTTTTTATTTTAGATGCACTTATCTCATTACTAATCTCATGATCCAATGTCATGTCCACCTGTTCTATCTCCCTGGTAAATACTGAAGCAAAATAATTATTGAATATTTCTGCCATCTCTCTATCGTTACCTTTGGTATTATCCTGTCTATGCCTTAATGACCCTATTCCCATCCCAACCTTCCTTTTTTTTAAATTGGTGTGCCGGTAAAATATTTTACCATTTTGTTTTATGTTCCTTGATAATTTAATTTCATAGTTTCTCTTTGCCTTCTTAATTGTTTTTTTGACTTCTCTCCACGTCTCTTCGTATTCTCCCTTATCATGCACTCCCCTGCTGTCCATGTACATAACGTATACTCTTTCCTTACCCTCAATTGTTCCCTTATGGCTTTATTCATCCATGGAGTCGCGTTAATGTTTAGTTTGTTCTTTCCTTTTAGTGGAATATATTGTTCTTGCACTCTGTTGAACATTGTTTTAGATGTTTCCCATTGCTGTTCTATATTGTTGCCCATTTTATTTTCCCAAGTTCTTATGCCCTTCTCAATTATCATCTTGAAGCGTATTATATTATGGTCACTATTGCCTAGATGTTCCCCTAATTTTACTTTTCTTATCTGCTCTGGTTCATTCCCCATTACTAGATCCAATAGCGAATCCTCCCTTGTTGGGCTTTTTACAAATTGGGTTAGAAAGGAGTCCTGTACACATTGTAGGAACTCCATTCCCTTATCCCCTTTACCTACCTCTTCTGTTCAATTAATATCAGGGTAATTGATATCCCCCATGATTATTATTCTATGTATTTTACTAATTTCCCTAATTTGTTTGCATATTTCTTCCTCCACCTCCCTTCCACTATTCAGTGGTCTGTAGACTTTGCCTATTAGTGTGATTGATCCTTTATTATCTTTTTATCTCTGTCCATATGGATTCTATTTTTGTCTTGCTGATAGCTGTCACTTTTTTCGACTGCCATTATGTTATCCCTAATAAGTACAGCTACTCCACCTCCTTTTTCCCTCTCTATCTTTTCTAAATATGTCATACCCTGAAATGTTTAATTCCCAGTCCTGAATTTTCTGTAGCCATGTCTCAGTAATCCCTACTATGTCTGGTTCCTCGCAATGCATGATTGCTTCCAACTCCCCTGTTTTATTACGGACTCTGTGTGCATTGCTGTACAGACAGTTTAACTCATTTTTAATAGGATTTCCTCTCCCTTTATGTTTAACCATCTTTTCAGACTTCTGTTCTATTAGTCTATTTATTCCCTTGCCATCAAAGTCCTTCCTTACTTTATTCTTTCCAGTTCTCTCTCTCCCTGTTTTGTTTATATTTAGGCTGCTTACGTTTCTTGTAGTTCCCTCCCCCCATCTTACTAGTTTAAAGCCTTTGCCACCTCCCTATTTACCCTGCTGTTTGTGGGAGCTTGCTGTGCACGAGTTGCCTGCTGCGTTTCCCACATTGCAACAGTGACTACACTCAAAAAGTACTTAATTGGCTGTAAAGTGCTTTGGGACGTCCGGTGGTCGTGAAAACGCTGTGGAAATGCAAGTCTTTTTCTTTCTTTCCGCTAGGACACGTGTCCCATCCCGGTTCAGGTGGAGCCCGTCCCATCGGCACAGCTCCTTCCTGTCCCAGAACTGGTGCCAGTGTCCCATGAAAAGGAACCCCTCTTTCCCACACCAACCCTTCAGCCACGTGTGAATTCTCCTGACCTGGCTGCTTCTATGCCAATTTGCACGTGGCTCGGGCAATAATCCCGAGATTATTACCCTCAAGGTCCTGCTTTTTAATTTAGAGCCACTGCCTGTAGGAGCTTGCCCCATCAGCACCTTCAGAAGAGAAGAATTTGCCAATAAAGGGGAGGGAGAGGCCCTCAATTGTACATAATTGTTTTTAAATTCCGCCCCCGCCCCTCCCAGTGTAACACACGTTCCTCATCAGTCCTACTCTTTGGCCTATTTAAGAGTTTAAAAGAAAATTCAGATGCTCCGAATCACAATCTTGCTTCAGTTCAAATTGAGGATTTTTTTTTTTTTTGCCAGTGAGCATCTGTTATCTATCCCACCCCCATCTGCGCGTGCGATGCTTTGCTGATTGTGGGCTGTCTTCACCAACAGAAAAATGATGGTACTAAAGAATCCTGGAATCCGAGTGCAAACATCTACACATCTTGGACATGTGCACTTATATTTACTGTCGCCTTGGAGCCTTTGCAATTACAATATAGCTGAAATGTCTTTTATGCTATTTGGCCTGACTACAAATGGGGATCAATCGAATTTTAAATGACTGCTCACAGGCTCGCCGCTGCTCCTTGACCTTTGTAAATGAGGAACGTCTCAGTCACCATTGGTGTCTGCTTCTTAAAGGGCACGTGAGGAGGCCGATTCGAAACTCCGCCATTTAGAGCTGTTTAAAAAAAAAAAGAGGGGAGGAGGGGGAGAAAAGACAAAGAGCCCCTGAGCTTCTTTTATCTATTGCTTTGAAATATTTTATGTTTTTTTTTATTGGGTTTGCACTCGGGCTATAACCACCCTTTCTCCCACTTTTTAAACATTCATTATCTTCACACACTATTACATGAACCATATCTTGTCCATTCTCAGTCCTGTCCTCAATCAAATCACAGTTGCTGTATTCACAATTCACTGATGGAGGTTTTCTTGCATTTCATAGAATGATACAGCACAGGAGGAGGCCATTCGGCCCATCGTGCCTGTGCCGGCTCTTGGAAAGAGCTCGCCAATTAGTCCCACTCCCCCCTGCAATTTTTTCCACTTCTAGTATTTCTCCAATCCTCTTTTGAAAGTTACTATTGAATCTGCTTCCACCGCCCTTTCAGGCAGCGCATTCCGGATCATCATAACTCGCTGCGGAACTGGCGGAGTTTCGAATCCTCCTCCTCACGTGCTCTTCAGAAGCAGATACCAACTGTAACTGAGACTTTCCTCATTTAACATTCATTTTCATTTGTTTGTTTAGTGCCAACTTGGCTCATTTGGTAGCGCACTTACCTCTGAGTCAGAAGATTGTAGGCTGCAACCTCACTTTGTGATTTTAGTACATAATCCAGGCTGACACTCCCGGTGCAGTGCTGAGGCAGCGCTGCGTTGTCAGAGGTGCCATCTTTCGGATGAGACGTTAAACCGAGCCCCCGTCTGCCCGCTCAGGTGGATGTTGAAGATCCCACGTCACTGTTCGAAGAAGAGCACAGCATTGTCCTCGTGTCCTGGCCAACATTCACCCCTCAACCTGCACCACGCAAAGCAAACTCATTGCTCATTATTCTGTTGTTGTTTGTAGATGATTGCTGTGTGTTTATCTACGTAACAACAGTGACTGCATTGCAAAGTAATGCACATGAAACCCTTCGGGCTGTTTGAGGGAGGTGATCAGGCACTATATAATTTAAAGTTTTTCATTATTCAGTGTTTTGACTTTCAGCATAATCTTTGTAATGTTAATCCCAAGCCATGGCTTCAGGATGTATGCCAGTGATGGAAAGCTATTTTGTAGCACTGATGGTGATGCATGGCGCCTTTCATCAGACTAATACTTTCCATCTTAGAAACCAAAGATGAAGCTAGTAATGAGCAAGTTAAGCAACCAGCCAATACTTTGGCAAACAAGGCTGAAAAAGCATTAATTCTGCGATACACTGATATCCCTCTTCCTTCCCCACCCCCCCCCCCCCACTCCTTCAACCCGCCCCGCCCCTCCAAAACACCCTCTCTCCCCCCCACCCCCTGCTTCCTCCAAAACACCTTTCAGTGTTTTTTTTAAAGTGAGAAACCCTGAGCATGTTGCAGAGTGCAGAGCTCTGGTGATAAGTGGTTAAGTGATGTGCAGCTTGGGTTTGCAAAGCTGGTACGTTGTCGGAGAGAGGAATGACTGAATGAGTTATGGGCAGCTAGTGCACTGAGTGATTTTACCACCATGAGGGTGCAAGGAGAAGGAAGCATGTCTAGGAAGACATGTACGGTGTCAGCTCTCTCGCCTTCGACAGAAGGCTGTGGGTTCAAGCCCCACTCCAGGACATCAGCATATAACTTCTGTGCGGTACTGAGGGAGCGCTGCACTGTCGGAGGTACCGTCTTTCGAATGAGACGTTATACCGAGGCCCCACCTGCCCTCTTAGGTGGATGTAAAAGATCCCATGGCACTATTACAAGAAGAGCAGGGGTGTTATAGAGTCATAGAGTTTTACAGCACAGAAAGAGGCCCTTCGGCCCATCGTGTCTGCGCCGCCCATCCATCCCTGTCCAGTCTAATCCCATTTTCCAGCATTTGGTCCATAGCCTTGTATGCAATGGCATTTCAAGTGCTCATCCAAATGCTTCTTGAATGTTGTGAGGGTTCCTGCCTCTACCACCCTTTCAGGCAGTGAGTTCCAGATTCCAACCACCCTCTGGGTGAAAAAGTTCCTCCTCAAATCCCCTCTAAATCTCCTGCCCCTTACCCTGAATCTATGCCCCCTTGTTATTGACCCCCCTACTAAGGGGAAAAGTTCCTCTTTATCTACCCTATCTATGCCTCTCATCATTTTGTACACCTCAATCAGGTCCCCCCTCAGCCTTCTTTGCTCCAAGGAAAACAACCCCAGCCTGTTTAGTCTTTCTTCATAACTGAGGCGCTCCATCCCAGGTAACATCCTGGTGAATCTTCTCTGCACCCTCTCCAAAGCAATCACATCCTTCCTATAGTGAGGCGACCAGAACTGCACACACTACTCCAGCTGTGGCCTCACCAGCGTTTTGTACAGCTCCATCATAACCTCCCTGCTTTTATATTCTATGCCTCGGCTAATGAAGGCAAGTATCCCATATGCCTTTTTAACCACCTTATCTACCTGTTCCGCTGCCTTCAGGGATCTATGTACATGTACACCAAGGTCCCTCTGACCCTCTGTACTTCCTAGGGCCCTACCACTCCCTGTGTTCTGGCCAAATTTTATCCCCTCGACCAACATCACTAAAACAGATTATCTGGTCAGTTATCTCATTTGTGTTTGTGGGAGCTTGCTGTGCGCAAATTAACTGCCGTGTTTACTTACATTACAACAGTGACTACACTTCAAAAAAAGGTAAAGCACTTTGGGACTTCCTGAGGTTGTGAAAGGCGCTGTAGAAATGCAAGTTCTTTATTTCCATGGAGCTTTGGGGGAACGAGAGAGGAGAAGAAGGAACCCTGGTGTTAATATAGCGAGTAAGGTTGCAACAGGGAAAGGGGGTGGGGGGAAGACAGAGAGCTCAGAAGTTGAGAGATGATGATTGTCTCTCAGATAATGAGTTTGCACCTGATATAGTCAAACGGAATTGCTGTCTGAGATTTCTGCTTTCCAAGGGTTTGAAGCTGTGGAGCCTCAGGAGCTAGTGTCTGAGGAGATGTTCCTGTAGCATTAAACATTGATGGCAGCTAGGCCTGCTGAGAATATGAATAAAATGCTGCAAGGCTCAGATTTCATTGTCAACAAGCTATTTTGACTTGGATTGAAGAATAGATGTAGGCTGCACCAGTGCAGACTTACCAGCCCCAACTATAACAGGAAAGGAGAGAAAAGAGAGGTGGATCTGTCAAAAGGAGATGGACCAATAGCTGGTTGGGAATGTGATTGAATGTCAGCGATTCGTAGAGACTGAGGTGCTGAAATATTCTATGCACAATTGTTTCTGTACTGCTGGTGGGTGGGCGGCTTTGTGGAGTGTTGTCTGTAGAGTGCAGGATGGGTGAATACTTTGGAGTCTTTCATGTTTACTTTTGGAGATCAGGGAGTATTTTATGCAAAATCTCTCAGGAGATTGACTGGGTGGGTCGAGTTTATGACAAGGGTGGACTGTCCATGGGCTGTGAGAGGAGATTCAATGGGTGGGAAGAGTCTGCGACAAGGGTGGATTGTACATGGGTTGTGGGAGGAGATTGAATGGGTGGGAAGAGTCTATGACGAGGGTGGATTGTACATGGGTTGTGGGAGGAGAGTGAATGGGTGGGAAGAGTCTATGACGAGGGTGGATTGTACATGGGCTGTGGGAGGCGATTCAATGGGTGGGAAGAGTCTGCGACAAGGGTGGATTGTCCATGGGCTGTGGGAGGAGATTGAATGGGTGGGAAGAGTCTATGACGAGGGTGGATTGTCCATGGGCTGTGGGAGGAGATTGAATGGGTGGGAAGAGTCTATAACGGGGATGGATTGTACATGGGTTGTGGGAGGAGAGTCAATGGGTGGGAAGAGTCTGCGACAAGGGTGGATTGTCCATGGGCTGTGGGAGGAGATTGAATGGGTGGGAAGAGTCTATGACGAGGGTGGATTGTCCATGGGCTGTGGGAGGAGATTCAATGGGTGGGAAGAGTCTATGACGGGGGTGGATTGCCCATGGGCTGTGGGAGGAGATTCAATGGGTGGGAAGAGTCTATGACGGGGGTGGATTGTCCATGGGCTGTGGGAGGAGAGTCAATGGGTGGGAAGAGTCTGCAACAAGGGTGGATTGTCCATGGGCTGTGGGAGGAGATTGAATGGGTGGGAAGAGTCTATGACGAGGGTGGATTGTCCATGGGCTGTGGGAGGAGATTCAATGGGTGGGAAGAGTCTATGACAAGGGTGGATTGTCCATGGGCTGTGGGAGGAGATTGAATGGGTGGGAAGAGTCTATGACGAGGGTGGATTGTCCATGGGCTGTGGGAGGAGATTCAATGGGTGGGAAGAGTCTATGACGAGGGTGGATTCTCCATGGGCTGTGGGAGGAGATTCAGTGGGTGGGAAGAGTCTATGACGGGGGTGGATTGTCCATGGGCTGTGGGAGGAGATTGAATGGGTGGGAAGAGTCTATGACAAGGGTGGATTGTCCATGGGCTGTGGGAGGAGATTCAGTGGGTGGGAAGAGTCTATGACAAGGGTGGATTGTCCATGGGCTGTGGGAGGAGATTCAGTGGGTGGGAAGAGTCTATGACAAGGGTGGATTGTCCATGGGCTGTGGGAGGAGATTCAGTGGGTGGGAAGAGTCTATGACGGGGGTGGATTCTCCATGGGCTGTGGGAGGAGATTGAATGGGTGGGAAGAGTCTATGACAAGGGTGGATTGTCCATGGGCTGTGGGAGGAGATTCAGTGGGTGGGAAGAGTCTATGACAAGGGTGGATTGTCCATGGGCTGTGGGAGGAGATTCAGTGGGTGGGAAGAGTCTATGACAAGGGTGGATTGTCCATGGGCTGTGGGAGGAGATTCAGTGGGTGGGAAGAGTCTATGACGAGGGTGGATTCTCCATGGGCTGTGGGAGGAGATTCAATGGGTGGGGAGAGTCTATGACGGGGGTAGATTGTCCATGGGTTGTGGGAGGAGATTGAATGGGTCATTGTTCCCTCTAAGTTGTGCGCGGCCTGTTTATTTCAATACGTAGTCCTTTTAAATTTCTGCACATGTGCGATATTTCCAGTGGAAAAGCTTGTGAGGGGCCTGCACGGTACGTTGTAGATTACTGTGAGGACGCACATGCACGCAGCGTAGCAGGAACATTGGGTAGGGTCCGTGATGGGGGCAGATTGGGCGTGGGCTTGAGAAGGATTGGGCTTAAAGTCCTTTTTGTATTCTTTGCTTTATGTTTGTAAGATGTACCTTGAATGTATGGTGTTGAACTGTCTTATGAACGAGACTGTGCATTAGACTAGACTTAGGGCTCGATTTTGTCAATGGGGAGCTTTTGGACGCGAGAGTCCCACTTTTTAGGTTGTAGTCCCGCCTCCATCAACTTGTGGCCAACCCACGCTATTTTCCCTTGATTGGCCTTGTTAAGCCCGCCCAGCGGGCTCAACAGGCCGATTAAGGGACACCTGGTTACTGGTGACATCAGCGATTGACATTTCATCTGTCAAGAGCTGTTGACAGATGAAAAATCAGCGTTTGACAGTTCTGTGAAGCTGTCAAACACTGACAATCTGTCTTCTAACCTGAGTCCTTCTACTCAGACTCAGTTAGAGAGCTCTCCAGACCAGAAAGCAGAGGCTGCAGCTTTTGACAGTTCAGCGGCTATTCTGCTTTCTGTGCCGATGAGATGAGGGACACCTGAGACCTGAAGGAAGGAAGCCTGCAGGAGAAAGTAAAGGTAAGTAAAAAACTTATTAAAACACTTTACCACACTTACCTCTGCACATATGCACCCATCACTCACCTGCACAATGGACATCTCGACCCCTCCAACCCCTGCAGACCAACGGCCCACCTCGCTAACTTGGCGTGGTTCGGAGCCGTCAGACAGCCCACACTTCAGGGCTAAAAATAGGGATTAGGCAAAAAACTGCCTGTTAACTACCTGTTAACAGGCAGTTAATTGGCACTAATCCCCTTCCCGCCTCGGGGAGGCGGCTCCCAGCACAGGTCGGGTACCCGCCTCCTGGGACATTGGCACGGGGGCGGGATGGGTTTCTGCCCCCCGATTCTGCAATTTTCCCGCCTCCAAACCCGCCGCCTCAGGGCTTGGAAAATCGAGCCCTTAGTTTCAGAAACTAACGTCTTGTGCTCTAGTCTGTGAGTGATGGGAGACACGACGTGTGGTGAGTGTAACGTGCTCGGGAGGAAGAGGTGACTTTGGACCTCTGGTTCCCAAAGCTCTCCACCACTGGGGGGTTTTCCTCTCCTCATGTCTGGGTCTGTTGTAGACTCATTGATAGAGATTGGTATTGTTATATCGTGCACCTACCAAGGTGGTAGGGGGAGAACAAGATGGACCTTGGTCTTTCTTCGTCTATCACTTCCTGTATTTCTATCTGTCAACTGGACCAGCTGAGAATTCTTGAGTGTCCTGCAGGCCCCATTGAAAATATACTGGTGGCCAAGCTCCTGCTTCAGAGAGCTTGTGATAATGTCCTGGCGCTGTACTGCTATGTGGACATCCTTCAGTTTGAAGTCATCGCTACCGCCATAATCAGGGTGGAGATGGTTACGGAAAACTTTCAGCAAAATCTTCAAAAGATTGAAATGAAACTTGTAGATCATGAAAGTTGGAAGAAATGGAACTCAGGGCTGTGGCAGTGTTTCCCTGGGTTTGTTGGGAAGGAGAGGGGATCTATCTAAATTGGGGGCCAACCCCGACGAGCATGTTCAAAGCGGAAGGATCAAGACCATCTTGGAATCGGGGGCTGCACCAAACCTTCAAACATAGCTGCTGTTCCACAGGGGCTGACAAGTCACGGCTGGATTCCAGTCCCGAGCCCTGGATCAATGGCTGCAGTGATCTCCGTAGTGCCTTATCTGAGGCGCTCAACTTATTAGCTCATTTGTCACCAAAACATTTCCCTGCATTAGATAGTAACGGTGGAATTTGCCTCATAGACAACTCTTGGATCAGTGCCACGCCAGATGCAATTTACACAAATGGTAGACATTCCCTAACTTTCATTTCTGCAAACAGCGCACTTCATTCCTGCTTTAGTCCACAAGGATTTTCAACGGATCAGCGTTTGGGTAGGGGTTTGTTTAGAAACATGATGATTTTTAATTAAATAAGCTGATAGTGATGAACAGACCGAGCCCATTGCAAGAGTGATCCAGAGACTTGGGTCTGGTGCAGGGGACACAGGGTTTTACTGAGAATTCTGTGATGGACTGAGTTATTGAAAGTCAACTGGATCATAATACGCTTCAAGAATGGCCTTACCATTGAGAAGTGGTCCCATTATTTCTTAGAGTAGTTATCCCCAAGTGTAGACCTCTACCTGAAGAGAAAACACCTGGCAGACTATTCCCGCCTGCTGACCACCCCATTCACACCTCCCCCTCCCCCCCCCATTCACACCTCCCCCTCCCCCCCATTCACACCTACCTGCCTATCACCCCATTCACACCTACCCCTCCCCCCCATTCACACCCACCTACCTATCACCCCATTCACACCTACCCCTCCCCCCCCATTCACACCCACCTACCTATCACCCCATTCACACCTACCTGCCCGCCCACCCCCCAATTCACACTGGAAAATGGGGCGATAAGCAGATGTATATATTTTTTAAACCTATCATTCACTGGCTTCCTGAGGCCCTTTGCTTGGTTTTTGAGCATAGCATGAAGTGAGAGGCCATCATTCCTGCCTAAAACTGGTGGGAGCCTTTTTAAAATATTTAAATCTGGGTCCTACCCCAGTGCAATTTGCAGGTACCAGTGGGTGAAGTGTGAGCGGGGCAGGCTCTGCCCGCTGCCACAGGACCCAGAGTGACCTAACCAGCAGTCCCTGAAAAAAACAAACCGTGCTTCCCCTCACAAATCTTCCAGCCACTGCCTGTCCGTCCATGAATTCCCCCCTTCACTGAATATTTCTGGCTTGGCTGCCCCCCCCCCCCCCGCCCCGAATGGTGAGATGCCTACAGGTGCTTGTTGCGTGCTGGCAGCTCGCTGATGCTATGCAGATGAGAACAGGTGTAGTGGATGCCCCCTGCACTGCCCGCCCGATTTACATTTCAGTTGGTGTGTTGCTGCATGTAATGAGCTGGGAAGATGATATTTTGGGAGGGTGAAAAAATGCTGTTGCACATCATTCAATTTGGAACCAAGATAAGGGGGGGAAATTGGATCACGCCACCTTTGGGTTGCTAACTTTGCTACTTTTAGCGCCCCGGTGCCTGAAATTCACTGGTAGCGCCCCAAGAGGGAGGCGGGGTGTTACTGGAAGCGCCCCACCTCCCTCTTGGGGCGCTGCGAGTGAATATCACGGCGCTATGTGCAGCAGCGCCACGCTCTGCGGCACGTACTTATTAAAGGGGAGGGGCCTAGTGCAGCGCGCCCCGGGGTCCAGCTGGGCCACCAGGGATCGGAGTGCCGGTAAAAGAGCCCGGCACTCAAGAGAAGTGCCGGGCTCACGGCGTGCAGCCAGCACTCCGCGGGGGCGGGGGGGGGGGGCTGCACAGCAGGCCGGGGGCAGGTGCTGGCAGGTGGCCAGCAACAAAAATGGCCGCCCAGCACCTCCCTTTTAATTAGCGCCGCCCCGGCTGCAGGTAGGCCCCCCTGACCCTGTCAGACATAGCGTCCGGCGGTAAGTCAGGGGAGGCTACCGAAGATCGCGAGCGGGGCGCTGTGCACGGCAATGATGTTATCGCTAACTGTTATCGCTGCCGCTATCCTCCCGCTGAATTTCACGGGAGGCATTGGCGGTGCCACGCCCAAGCTCTAGTTGCGTTGCGCCCCCCTCTTAGGGTGCTAATGGGAGGCGCAAATCAACCGAATTTTTCCCCCAAATAGTGTACGACAAGTCTGCATTTTCTGTCTCCATTGAATTTGTTACTTCTGGACTCGACTATTCCAACGCTCTCCTGGCCAGCGTCCCACCTTGTACCCTCCGTAAACTTGAGCTCGTCCATAACTCTCCAGTCTCCTAACTCGCACCAAGTCCTGTTCACCCATCACCACTGTGCTCCCTGGCTCCCATACTGCCAGTGTCTCAATTTGAAAATTCTTATCCTTGTTTTCAAATCCCAGCATGACCTCGCCCCTCTCTAACTCTCTAACCTCCTCCAGCCCTACAACCCTCTGAGATCTCTGCGCTCCTCCAAAACTGGCCTCTTGTGCATCCTCGATTTTAATCACTCCACCATTGGCGGCCGTGCCTTCAGCTGCCTGGGCCTTAAGCTCTGGAATTCCCTTCCTAAACCTCTCCGCCTCTCTACCTCTTTCTCCTAAGTCACTCTTTAAAACGTACTTTTTTAACCAAGTTTTTGGTCACTTGTCCTAATATATTGGCTCAGTGTCAAATTTGTCTGATATCACTCCTGTGAAGTGCCTTGGGATGCTTTAATATGTTACAGGCGCTATATGAATACAAGTTGTTGAAGAACGCCAGGCAGATTTAAGGCAAAACAGGACATTTAAACTCTTGGTATGCCGACTATGGACGATTGAATCTGAAGGAAGAGGAAGGTGAGACTGAGTGCTCCCACAAACTGTATCTTAAGCTTTTTCTGGAGCGAGAATAAGATTTATGGTGTAGAAAACTTTCTGCATTCACTGCTGAAGGAGCATCAAGAGGATTCAGAAGGCTTAGCAGTTTAGTGCTGTCAAGTGTGTAAGGATTATGCTGTGCTGTACGTGCTTCACTTGTCAAAATTATGGCAAGTAAACCTAGTAACTCATTTTGGAGTCTGAAGCAAATACGAGGGTGGTGTATTGATACGTCTGTCTTCCGGAATTGCTCGGAGGGAAACAAAGATGCAGGGAACACCATCAATCTTGGATTGCTGAGAGTCCTAAGGGTACGAGATCTTGGTGGGGACAGAGGCTGCAGCCCTGACAGAGAACACAGCAAGACTGTTGAAAGGGGCGAATGGCTCATTTAAATACCCTGAACTTCTATCGCACCAAGTGCAGCAACATGGATTTACAAAAGGTAAATCGTGCTTGACTAATCTACTGGAATTTTTTGAGGATGTAACTGGTAGAATAGATAAGGGAGAACCAGTGGACTTTCAGAAGGCTTTCGATAAGGTCCCACATAAGAGATTAGCGTGTAAAGTTAAAGCACATGGGATTGGGGGTAAGGTACTGACTTGGATAGAGAACTGGTTGGCAGACAGGAAGCAAAGAGTTGGAATAAACGGGTCTTTTTCCAAGTGGCAGGCAGTGACTAGTGGGGTACCCCAGCTATTCACAATATATATTAATAATCTAGACGAGGGAACTAGAAGTTTGCAGACGACACAAAGCTGGGTGGGCGTGTGTGCTGTGAGGAGGATGCCGAGAAACTCCAGTATGATTTGGACAGGTTGGGTGATTGGGCAGATGCATGGCAGATGCAGTATAATGTGGATAAATGCGAGGTTATCCACTTCGGTGGCAAAAACAGGAAGACAGATTATTATCTGAATGGCAACAGATTGGGAGAAGGGGAAGTGCAACGAGACCTGGGTGTCCTTGTGCACCAGTCGCTGAAGGTAAGCATGCAGGTGCAGCAGGCGGTTAAGAAGGCAAATGGTATGTTGGCCTTCGTAGCGAGAGGATTCGAGTACAGGAGCAAGGATGTCTTGCTGCAGTTGTACAGGGCCTTGGTGAGACCACACCTTGAGTATTGTGTACAGTTTTGGTCACCTTATCTGAGGAAGGATGTTCTTACCATGGAGAGAGTGCAGCGAAGATTCACCAGACTGATACCTGGGATGGCAGGAATGACGTATGAGAAGAGATTGGGTCGATTAGGCTTATATGCGCTGGAGTTTAGAAGAATGAGAAGGGATCTCATTGAAACTTATAAAATTCTGACAGGACTAGACAGACTAGATGCAGGAAGGATGTTCCCGATGGCCGGGGAGTCCAGAACCAGGGGTCACAGTCTAAAGATAAGGGGTAAGCCATTTAGGACTGAGATGAGGAGGAATTTCTTCACCCAGAGAGTGGTGAACCTGTGGAATTCTCTACCACAGAAGGCAGTTGAGGCCAATTCATTAAATGTATTCAAGAAGGAGTTAGATATATTTCTTAAGGCTCAAGGGATCAAGGGATATGGGGAGAAAGCAGGGACCGGGTACTGAGTTTGGATGATCTCATTAAATGGCGGAACAGCCTCGAGGGGCCGAATGGCCTACTCCTGCTCCTATCTTCTATGTTTCTAGGTTGATACTGATTGGTCTGTTCTGTAGACCAGACTCAGGCGCTTATTCTACAGAGAGTAGGGAAAGATGTGAGAGTGACTTAACGCTGGCCTGCACCTTGGCAAGCAGAATGCCACTGACAAGCTTTGGAAGCTGGTGATAAGGCATAGGTTGGATGTGAAGCAGGGTTTTTGTGGAATATCAGTCACCCTTGCAAGCTCCCTGAGTGACTGACGCTAATGCTATAAAATCTTGTCCCAGACTCCTTTCACATTGGATCTTTTGGGCTTGCAGACTGCCTTTGCCAGAGCCTGCTGTCTGCACTATGTGCTATAAAGACAAGCTGGGAATATTGGCCCAGAATTTGCTGGGGAAAGAAAGTGTGTGAACGTTACTAACGTGCAAATCACCCAGCAACCTGTTGTGAAGAGGAGATACCCCGTGAATAGTGAAGCACCACAAGTTGCTGGCCCATTTGCACCGCTCCACCGTTCGCTTTGCGAAAAAGACATCTCGCCCTTAACCTTCCCGTGACTTTCATGAAGTTGCTGGATTTGCACATTAATTACCCTTCAAACTCGCCACAGAAAGTTAATTCTAGTAATTAACAACATAAGTGCCCACCTAACGATGTGATCTGAACTGCCAATCAACCCCTCTTTCCCAGCAAGTGAACAATTAAAAGTGTGGAGCCTCATTCCTTCAGGTTGATTTGTTGGAAATTTAAAATATATCAATTTTAATTTTTTTATTTCTTTTCCTGTCTCTTTTTTCTCGCTCTTCATCCAATTTTTCTCTCCTTCCCTTTCTTTTTCTCGACCTGATTTGATGTTAAATTCACCCTCCTCAGTCCTGCCTCTGTTTATTTCTCAATCCTTAAATCTCATTGGTTAAGGAGACAGACTGTTGGTTCCATTGTTCACTGGGGTCTAGGGTTGCAAAATTCTGGGAATTTTTAAAAGAGGAAACTTTCCATGGGAATTTTCGGGAATTTATGGGAATTTTGAGTTTTTTTGCACACTGATGGTTTTTGTCTCTGACCCTTATATTATCTTTGTCGTCAAAATAGACATACTGTTCCATACAAATAAAAACAGGCTTTCAAAACTTTATTTAGGTTATAATTTTGAACTTTATTGAACCCCCACAAAAAAGACCCATCTAAAATAAAATAAAAAGAGCGTCAGCTTATTTAGCCTGTAATTTGTCCTTATTTTGTCCCTTTGAGTCTTCTACTCATGAGTCTTCTGAGTCTTCTACTCCTCATTGCTCCTCCTGATTCTCTGACTCTGGCTCTGACGTGTCCATTTCCTCCTCTGTGTCAGTGTCTAGCTGTGTGGTGGACACTTCTGTATCTGGCTCAATAAGTTGTAGGTTCGCCCGGATAGCCACCAGTTTCTCCACTCTCTTGTTAGTCAGCCTGTTGCGCACCTTTGTATGCGTATTCCCAAAAAGTGACCAGTTTCGTTCAGAGGCCGCTGATGAAGGTGGGATTTGGAGTATCACCGATGCAATAGGTGACAGGGCCTCAGATGCACAAAGTCCCTTCCACCAGGTATGTGCACTGATATGCTTGCATGATTCCCATATCCCATCCCCATTCCAAAGACCTTGCTTGGTAGAGAACTTTGCCAGACTTCCCAGAACTTTGCCCACATCCAGATTGAGATGGTGTGAGAGGGTAGAAATCACACTGTAAGCGCTGTTGATCTGTTCTCCAGAAAGTATTGGTCTCCCAACATGCTTTGGGTCCAGCATGTATGCTGCAGCATGAATCGGCTTGACACAAAATTCTTGACGCGTCTGTATGAATTGAACAATTGCCTTCTCCTCTGCTTTGAGCAGCAGGGATGTGGGTAGGGCAATGCTGATTTGTTCTTTTAAATCAGTAAAAAGCCTGAGAACATCTGACAAGACAGCGTCATCTCCTTCAATCTGAGCAATTGCAGATGCTACTGGTGAGAGTAGTTTAAGGCTGCGAACCACTCTCTCCCAAAACACATCATCCAGCAGTATTTTCTTGATGGTGGTTTCCATATCCCCAGACTGGGATATTGCCATTTCTTGCAGCGACTCCTTACCCTCCAGAAGGCTGTTGTACATTATGACAACACCACCCCATCTAGTCCTTCCCTCAGGACCCCTAACCTGGATCTTAAAAAAACGATAGCAGTCTTACAGATGCCTGCAGGCCAATCACAATTCGATATGCAAATATTACAAATAGAGGGAGCTAATCGCTCATCCACTCATCCAACCAATCAGGACACATTTGTTCACAGTCACACACAAAACTTGTAATTATTAAAACAAGCCAAGTAAGAAGATAAACATATATTGATTAAGAAATTCCTTAATAATTAAGATTCCATCTCTGTTAGTAATTTTAAGAGAGGACCTGTGGAAAAAAAAAAGAAAGAAATACAAAAAAAACAATATTATGCTAGCATGTGCTTTTTTGGGCAAAATTCCCAAGCTAAACTTCCCGTGGAAAATTTCCACCCCTTTGCAACCCTACTGGGGTCCCAGATGCCCCGTTGCCTTCACCGCACCGTTATAGAAACAGAGAAGATAGGAGCAGGAGGAGGCCATTCGGCCCCTCGAGCCTGCTCCACCATTCAATGCGATCATGGCTGATCATCCAAATTCAGTACCCAGTCCCTGCTTTCTCCCCATATCCCTTGATCCCTTTTGCCTTAAGAAATATATCCAACTCCTTCTTGAATATATTTAATGAATGAATTGGCCTCTACTGCCTTCTGTGGTAGAGAATTCCACAGGTTCACCACTCTCTGGGTGAAGAAATTCCTCCTCATCTCTGTCCTAAATGGCTTACCCCTTATCCTTAGACTGTGACCCCTGGTTCTGGACTCCCCGACCATCGGGAACATCCTTCCTGCATCTAGTCTGTCCAGTCCTGTTAGAATTTTATAAGTTTCAATGAGATCCCCTCTCATTCTTCTAAACTCCAGTGAGTATAAGCCCAATCGACCCAATCTCTCCCCATACGTCATTCCTGCCATCCCAGTTATCAGCTCGCACTCCCAGCAACTTTGTGGGCAACATTTTAAAAAATCTAAACGTGCACGCACGAGTGTAACTAACAGGGTCCCGCTCCAGCAAAATCTGGGCCGCAAAGTTTTTATCCAGCAGTGAAGCAGAGGACCCAACATAAGGAGAGTTTAAACTGCTTGTGATCTGATGCTTTCTTGGTTTCCATTGATGCAGCACAAATGGGGCACTTGTGTCCAAAGGGAGCCAAGTTTTGAGTGTCAGCCAGGCTTGGTGGTAGCACACGCCTCTGAGTCAGAAGGTTTTGGGTTCAAGGCCCACTCTAGGGACATGATCATGTAACCTAGGCTGACACTTTGATGCCACACCGAATGAGTGCTGCATTGTCGGAAGTGATGTCTCTCGGACGAGACATAAAGCCAAGATCCTGTCTGCCTTTTCAGGGGGACATAAAACATTTCATGGCTCTGTTTGAAGAGGAGCACGGCAATTCTCCCAGTGTCCTTGATAACATTTATCAACACCACCAAAACAGGTTATCTTCGGAATTCTCTACCCCAAGAGGGCTGTGGATGCTCAGTCGTTGAGTATATTCAAGGCTGAGATTGATAGATATTTTGACATTATGGGGATTGGGTAGGAAAGTGGAGTTGAGGAAGAAGATCATCAGCCATGATATTGAATGGTGTAGCAGGCTCTAGGGGCCGTATGACCTACTCCTTTTCCTATTTCTTATGTTCTTATTATCTGGTCACCTATCTCATTTCTATTTGTGGGACCTTGCTACATGCAAATTGGCTGCAGCATTTTCCAACATAACAACAGCGACTTCACTTCAAAACAATTCATTGGCTGAGAGGCATTTTGGGATGTTGCGAGCACTGAAAAGTGCTGTAAATATACAATGTCATTCTTTATCGGTGGGTGTCTTTCAAAGTAAACCTTCACAAAGCCTACATGATCAGAGAAGGCAGAACCATGTCCCAGTGAGTTGCATTTGCCGTGGATAATATTGTATGTTCTGCATTGATGGAAGGACAAATGGCGTTCATTGTGGGGTCCTTGCCCTCTTTATGTACGGTTACTGACTTCTGAAAATTGCGTCAAGTCCTCCAGGGTCTTTGTTACCAGTGCTTCAGGAATTAATCTGGAGGAGCTAACAGACAAGCATGGGTTTTCTTTTCAGTCAGAAGAACACAGGGACTAGTGTAGTAATCTGGATCAAGAGCCTTTGATGGTCTGTGTCTTACATTGGCCCGGATTTTGCGGTGGGTAATGACGACGAATTGTCAGCATTTGCTGTTTTTACCCCTCTGAAACTGACCGCAACTTCAGGATATAGCACAAGCACATCTAAACACGGGAATCCTGAAGTTACGGTCAGTCATTCACTGCTCCGACACTGACTGCACTGTGGACACTGCGCCCTCCACCGCCCCCCCCCCCCACCCCCCAAAAGCCGGCAGTCAGTGAAATCTGTGAAAATGATGAAAACTTGGTCTTTTCCGCAGTAATATCGCTGTTAAATACCTCATTAAATGTCAAGCCTTGTTGGAATAGGTGTAACTAGGATTTTAACAGCACATTGACTGCTAAACAAATGTTATGGCCCTGAAAAACTAATTTTTATTTTTGTGGAGTGTCAAATTTTTCCATTATGATAAAAATTCGTGTTTTTTCATGATATTTCAGCTTCCCCATCTTTATTTCGTTCTTTGTAACATTTTTTAAAAGTGCAGATAAAAGCAGCTTCTCATTTCCTGTCTGAGAATTCTTCAATGTGATTGGCTGCTTAGATAGCTTGTTGATGTCACTGCAGCATTGCCATACGAATCCCCCAATCGCAGCACTGCAATCTTGGGCTGATAAGTGGCAAATAACATTTGCGCCACACAAGTGCCAGGCAATGACCATCTCCAATAAGCGAGAGTCTAACCACCTCTGCATGACATTCAACGGCATTACCATCGCTGAATCCCCCACCATCAACATCCTGAGGGTCACCATTGACCAGTAACTTAACTCGACCAGCCACATAAATACTGTGGCAACAAGAGCAGGTCAGAGGCTGGGTATCCTGCGACAAGTGACTCACCTCCTGACTCCCCAAAGCCTTTCCACCATCTACAAGGCACAAGTAAGGAGTGTGATGGAATACTCTCCACTTGCCTGGATGAGTGCAGCTCCAACAACACTGAAGAAGCGCGACACCATCCAGGACAAAGCAGCCTGCTTGATTGGCAGCCCATCCACCACCCTAAACATCCACTCCCTCCACCACCGGCGTACCGTGGCTGCAGTGTGTACCATCTACAAGATGCACTGCAGCAACTCGCCAAGGCATCTTCGACAGCATTTTCTAAACCCGCAACCTCTTCCACCTAGAAGGACAAGGGCAGCAGGCGCCTGGGAACACCATCATGTGCAAGTTTCCCGCCAAGTCACACACCATCCTGACTTGGAAATATATCGGCCGTTCCTTCATCGTCGCTGGGTCAAAATGCTGGAACTCCCTCCCTAACAGCACTGTGAGAGTACCTTCACCACATGGACTACAGCGATTCAAGGCGGCTCACCACCGCCTTCTCAAGGGCAATTGGGGATGGACAATAAATGCTGGCCGTGCCAGCGACGCCCACATCCCGGAACAAATTTTTAAAAATCAATTGAATGTCGAAAAAGGCAAACTTCTCGCCAGAGATCACGAGTTCTCTGCGGACAGCTTTCTTCGGAGCCAGCGGCGAGCGCCTTTGCTTTGCTGACCACAAATTACGGTCCATTGATTCGAGAATTTTCCCCCACCCTCCTCACCAGGAACCTGTCCCAATATGCATTTTGAGATTAACACTTGGGAAATATAGTCACTGGCGAAGCTTCCAGATCCTCCCCGAAGGGCTCATATTCCTAAATGTGAATATTCCTATAGCTATCCCTGAATTACATAGAAACATAGAAGATAGGAGCAGGAGTAGGCCATTCGGCCCCTCGAGCCTGCTCCGCCATTCGATGAGATCATGGCTGATCATCCAAACTCAGTACCCCGTACCTGCCTTCTCCCCATATCCCTTGATACCTTTAGCTCTAAGAAATATATCTAACTCCTTCTTGAATATATTTAAAGACTTGGCCTCAACCGCCTTCTGTGGTAGAGAATTCCACAGGTTCACCACTCTCTGGGTGAAGAAATTCTTCCTCATCTCTGTCCTAAATGGCTTACCCCTTATCCTTAGACTATGACCCCTGGTTCTGGACCCTCCGACCATCGGGAACATTCTACCTGCATCTAGTTTGTCCAGACCTGTCAGAATTTTATCAGTTTCGATGAGATCCCTTCTCATTCTTCTAAACTCCAGCGAGTATAAGCCCAATCGACCCAATCTCTCCTCATACGTCATTCCTGCCATCCCAGGGATCAGCCTTGTGAATCTTCGCTGAACTCCTTCCATGGCAAGAACATCCTTCCTCAGATAAGGCGACCAAAACTGCACACAGTACTCAAGGTGTGGTCTCACCAAGGCCCTGTACAACTGCAGCAGGACATCCTTGCTCCTGTACTCAAACCCTTTCGCTATGAAGGCCAACATACCATTTGCCTTCTTCACCGCCTGCTGCATCTACATGCTTACCTTCAGCGACTGGTGCACAAGGACACCCAGGTCTCGTTGCACTTCCCCTTCTCCCAATCTATTGCCATTCAGATAATAGTCTGCCTTTCTGTTTTTGACACCAAAGTGGATAACCTCGCATTTATCCACGTTATATTGCATCTGCCACGCTTCTGCCCAATCACCCAACCTGTCCAAATCATCCTGGAGTTTCTCGGTATCCTCCTCGCAGCACACACGCCCACCCACCGTCTGCCCCACCTGTGACAGAGACTGTAGGTCCTGCATTGGACAATTAGTAGTAGAGACTTCGTCGTCGACGTCTGCCCTTGTTGACAGTAGGCTCCCGAGGTATGGAAAGTGGTCCACGTTGTCCAAGGCCTTGTCATGGAGTTTGATAATCGGGGGCAGTACTGTGTGGCGGGGGCAGGTTGGTAGAGGATCTTTGTCTTATGGCTGTTTAGTGTAAGGCCCATGCTCTCGTACGCTTCGGTGAAGGTGTTGACCATGGTTTGGAGTTCGACCTCCGAGTGACCTCGGGAGCCTACTGTCAACAAGGGCAGACGTCGATGACGAAGTCCAACACTGCCTTCAGTGTGCCAGTGCAGCCTTCGGTCGCCTGAGGAAGAGAGTGTTTGAAGACCAGGACCTCAAACCCGGCACTAAGCTCATGGTCTACAGAGCAGCAGTGATACCCGCCCTGCTGTATGCCTCAGAGACATGGACCATGTACAGCAGGCACCTCAAAACACTGGAGAGGTACCACCAACGCTGCCTCCACAAGATCCTGCAAATCCATGGGCAGGATAGGCGCACCAACGTCCGTGTTCTTGCTCAGGCCAACATCCCCAGCATCGAAGCTTTGACCACGCTCAATCAGCTCTGATGGACGGGTCACATTATCCGCATGCCCGATACGAGACTCCCAAAACAAGCGCTCTACTCGGAGCTCCGGCACGGCAAGAGAGCCCCAGGTGGGCAGAGGAAACGCTTCAAGGACACCCTCAAAGCCTCCTTGAAAAAGTGTAACATCTCCACCGACACCTGGGAATCCCTAGCCCAAGACCGCACAAAGTGGAGGAGAAGCATCCGGGAAGGCTCTTCACTGGGAGCAAGCGGAAGCCAAGCGCAAACAGCGGAAGGAGCGCACGTCAACCCAAGCACCCCACCCACCCGCCCCTTCAACCACCGTCTGCCCCACCTGTGACAGAGACTGTAGGTCCCGCATTGGACTCATCAGTCACCTGAGAACTCATTTTTTAATGTGGAAACAAGTCATCCTCGGTTCCGAGGGACTGCCTAAGAAGAAGAGAAGAAGTAGTAGAGAGTACAATTCGAAGAGTAGATCAACAGATAAGGCTAGAGATTACAAAAATAATAAAAGGACAAAACTAAAGGCTCTGCATCTGAATGCACGTAGTATTCGAAACAAAACAGATGAACTGATAGCGCAAATAGAAATAAATAAATATGATCTGATAGCCATTACAGAAACATGGCTGCAGGATGACATAGATTGGGACCTGAATATTGAAGGGTACATGACATTTAGGAAGGACAGGAAGGTGGAGGGGTGGCTCTGTTAATTAATGATGGTATTAGCACAATAGAGAGGGATGACCAAAGTTCAGGAAACCAGGATGTAGAAGCGGTTTGGGTAGAGATGAGAAATAATAAAGGCAAGAAGTCACTTGTGGGAGTGGTGTACAGGCCCCCTAACAGTAACCACACGGTAGGATGGAGTATAAAGGAAGAAATAATGACAGACGGGTACGACAATAATCATGGGGGATTTTAATCTGCATATAGACTGGAAAAATCAGATGGGCAAAGGTAGCATAGATGAGGAGTTCATGGAATGTTTTCGGGATAGTTTCTTAGAACAGCACGTTCTGGAGCCAACCAGAGAGCAGGCTATACTCGACCTGGTATTGTGCAACGAGATAGGATTAATTAATGACCTCATAGTGAAGGTGCCCCTTGGTAGCAGCGATCATAATATGATTGAATTTTACATTCAGTTTGAGCGAGAGAAAAGTGGGTCCCAGACTAGTATTTTAAACTTAAATAAGGGCAATTATGAGGGCATGAAAGCAGAGCTAGCTAAAGTGAACTGGCAAATTAGGTTAAGGGATAGGTCAATAGAGTTGCAGTGGCAGACATTTAAGGGGATATTTCAAAATATACATACAGAATATATACATTCCAACAAGAAAGAAAAATTCCAAGGGGCGGACCCACCATCCATGGTTAACTAAAAAAGTTAAAGATAGTATTAAACTAAAAAAGTTAAAGATAGTGTTAAACTTAAAGAAAAAGCGTATAATTGCGCAAAGATGGGTGGCAGGTCAGAAGATTGGACAGAATATAAAAAGCAGCAAAGAATGACCCACATGGGAGACTGGTCAAGAAGGTAAGAGCCCATGGGATCCAGGGCAATTTGGCACATTGGATCCAAAATTGACTTCGTGGCAGGAGGCAGAGGGTGATGGTCGAAGGTTGTTTTTGTGACTGGAAGTCTGTGTCCAGTGGTGTACCGCAGGGATCGGTGCTGGGTCCTTTGCTGTTTGCAGTGTACGTTAATGATTTAGATATGAATGTAGGAGGTATGATCAGTAAGTTCGCAGATGACACAAAAATTGGTGGGGTGGTAAATAGCGAGGAGGGAAGCCTCAGGCTACAGGACGATATAGATGGGTTGGTTAGATGGGCAGAACAGTGGCAAATGGAATTTAACCCTGAAAAGTGTGAGGTGATGTATTTTGGGAGGACTAACAAGGCAAGGGAATATACAATGAATGGTAGGACCCTAGGAAGGACAGAGGATCAGAGGGACCTTGGTGTGCATGTACATAGATCCCTGAAGGCAGCAGGACAGGTAGATAAGGTGGTTAAAAAGGCATATGGGATACTTGCCTTCATTAGCTGAGGCATAGAATATAAGAGCAGAGAAGTAATGATGGAGCTGTACAAAACGCTAGTTAGGCCACAGCTGGAATACTGTGTGCAGTTCTGGTTGCCACACTATAGGAAAGATGTGATTACGTTGGAGAGGGTGAAGAGGCGATTCACCAGGATGTTACCTGGGCTGGAGCGCTTCAGCTATGAAGAGAGACTGGACAGGCTGGGGTTGTTTTCCTTAGAGCAGGGAAGGATGAGGGGGGACCTGATTGTGGTGTACAAAATTATGAGGGGCATAGATAGGGTAGATAGAAAGGAACTTTTCTCCTTCGTAGAGGGGTCAATAACCAGGGGGCATAGATTCAAGGTAAGGGGCAGGAGGTTTAGAGGAAGAACTTTTTCACCCAGAGGGTGGTTGGAATCTGGAACTCACTGCCTGAAAGGGTGGTAGAGGCAGGAACCCTCACAACATTCAAGAAGCATTTAGATGAGCACTTGAAACGCCATAGCATACAAGGCTACGGACCAAGTGCTGGAAAATGGGATTAGAATAGACAGGGCTTGATGGCCGGCGCGGACCCGATGGGCCGAAGGGCCTCTTTCTGTGCTGTATGACTCTATGACTAAAAGATTAATGAGAGAAAAATTAGAGTATGAGAGAAAGCTAGCTAGAAATATAAAAACAGATAGTAAGAGTTTCTATAGATATTTTAAAAAGAAAAGAGTTAACAAAGTGAGTGTTGGTCCTATAAAAAGTGAGTCTGGGGAATTAATAATGGAAAATAAGGAGATAGCAGTTGAATTGAACAGGTATTTTGCATCGGTCTTCACGATAGAGGATTCAAGTAACATCCCAGAAATAGCTGTAAATCAGGAAATGGAAGGGAGAGAAGAAGTCAAGAAAATTATAATCACCAGGGAAGTGGTACTGAGCAAATTGTTGGAGCTGCGGGCTGACAAGTCCCCGGGTCCTAATGGACTTCACCCTAGGGTCTTAAAAGTGGCTAGTGAGATAGTTGATGCGTTGGTTTTAATTTTCCAAAATTCCCTAAATTCGGGGAAGGTTCCATTAGATTGGAAAATAGCGAATGTAACTCCTTTATTCAAAAAGGGAGGGAGACAGAAAGCAGGAAACTACAGGCCAGTTAGCTTAACATCTGTCACAGGGAAGATGTTAGAAGCTATTATTAAAGACGTAATAGCAGGGTACTTAGAAAAGTTCAAAGTAATCAGGTAGAATCAACATGGTTTTGTGCAAGGGAAATCACGTTTAACCAATTTATTGGAGTTCTTTGAGGCAGTAACATGTGCTGTGGATAAAGGGAAACCGGTGGATGTACAGTACTGTACTTAGATTTCCAGAAGGCATTTGATAAGGTGCCACATCAAAGGTTATTGCGGAAAATAACAGCTCATGGTATAGGGGATAACATAATGGCATGGATAGAAGATTGGCTAGCTAACAGGCAACAGAGAGTAGGCATAAATGGGTCATTTTCTGATTGGCAAGATGTAACGAGTGGTGTGTCACAGGGATCAGTGCTGGGGCCTCAACTTTTTACAATTTATATAAATGACTTGGATGAAGGGACCGAAGGTATGATTGCTAAATTTGCTGATGACACAAAGATAGGGAGGAAAGTAAATTGTGAAGAGGACATAAGGAGGCTACAAAGGGATATAGATAGGTTAAGTGAGTGGGCAAAGATCTGGCAAATGGAGTATAATGTGGGAAAATGTGAAGTTATCCATTTTGGCAGGAAGAATAAAAAAGAAGCATATTATCGAAATGGTGAGAGATTGCAGAGCTCTGAGATGCAGAGGGATCTGGGTGTCCAAGTGCATGAACTGCAAAAGGTTAGTATACAGGTACAGCAAGTAATTAGGAAAGTTAATAGAATGTTATTGTTTATTGCGAGGGGAATTGAATACAAAAGTAGGGAGGTTATGCTTCAGTTATACAGGACATTGGTGAGACTACATCTGGAGTACTGTGTACAGTATTGGTCTCCTTACTTAAGGAAGGATGTAAATGCGTTGGAAGCAGTTCAGTGAAGGTTTACTAGACTAATACCTGGAATGGGCGGGTCGTCTTATGAGGAAAGGTTGGACAGGCTAGGCTTGTATCCGCTGGAGTTTAGAAGAGTAAGAGGAGACTTGATTGAAACATATAAGATCCTGAGGGGTCTGGACAGGGTGGATGTGGAGAGGATGTTTCCTCTTGTGGGAGAATCTAGAACTAGGGGTCACTGTTTAAAAATAAGGGGTCGCCCATTTAAGTCAGATGAGAAGAATTTTTTTCTCAGAGGGTGTTGAGTCTTTGGAACTCTCTTCCTCAGAGGGCGGTGGAAGCAGAGTTTTTGAATATTTTTAAGGCAGAGGTAGATAGATTCTTGGTAAGCAAGGGGGTGAAAGGTTATCGGGGATAGGCGGGAATGTGGAGTAATCGGATCAGCCATGATCTTATTGAATGGCGGAGCAGGCTCGAAGGGCCGAGTGGCCGACTCCTGCTCCTAATTCGTATGTTCGTAGGATTGCAGTTTGGAAGCTTTTTAATCTGAGTGGAAGGAGTTGCGATTGCATCGATCAATTCCCCCGTTGTTTAAAAAAAATTCAGTTTCCACGCCTGCCTCTTCCTTCCCCGCAGGAAGACTGCAGAGTCCGAGGCCCTGGTCCAGTTTTGCACGGAGCCCAATTTCCCCCTCAATGGTCAATTTAGATCTCTCTGAAACTTTGGGGGGTCGGATGTTCCAAAGCTTTCATCTGTTACAGTTTCTGATTTGGGTACTTCAGATTTTCTGCTTTTCTTTCCGTGTGGGACATGTCATGAATTTATCCTGCTCTGCTGTTGCGCATCCATTCAGTGCTAATGATTTCACATTATTCTTTGCAATAATTTTTCAGTGTTTTAGGAATTTGGAATCCTTTCAGATTGTCAAGACTAAGTTTCTATAAACCTGGACAGAGAGGCAGAGGCTGAGGAGACGTTTTTCACTTAAGCACACCCACGAGTGGTATGGTTGCCCCAATTGTCATAAGGATCGAGTCTAAACTGGCCCAATCACTGTGCAGTTGTCTTGTCACCTTTCAGATCAGCCACGCCACGGATGATGCTTGTCTGCAACTCGGCTTCAATCCTTTTGAGGTCGGAACAGGCAGCCCTTTCCAATTTGGTAGCGGGCCTCTGCAGCAGCAACCTGAGCATATGTGGAAGAGGGATGGACTGCCCTCAGGAGCTCCTATCTGCAGCGGAAGCCCCTGTGATGTCACTGGAGCTGTCACACACTCTGGGGGGCTGCAATACTGTAAAGCCACCCATCAGGAGATTGAGACTGAGTGTGCGGTTACCGGACTCCTCCTCTCGACCCACCATTTGCAGCACAGTCTGACATGTCTCCCAGAGCCTGTACATGCTTGATATGCTGCAGATATCCTTCTTTTAAAAGAAGCATCCATGAGATCTGGATCCTCGGACACCAGAGCCACGGGTGGCCTTTCCTGAGCTTCCAGTCAGCAACACCTTCCTCGTATTCCTTGTGTGCCGTGCAACACCCGGTGAACTGTGCTCTGGCTCGCTCTCTAATTCGTCCAGGTTGGCTGTCTATAGGCTCGGACATGTAGGGGGAAAGCCAGAGACAGCGCGTGCTCTACAGTGCTGGCAGGGCTGGATCCACTGATGCCTGGTTCTACTTTCTCTGCCACATCTGTAAAAGAGAGAGTTTGTAATGGGTTACTGAGTTCACATGTTGCCTGCAGGTTGCATGATGTAGTTTGCTAACCAGTAATGTGGGAACAGTAGAATGAGAAGGAAGAGAAGCACAACCTGCAGTTGGAACCTGCCCTCCTCGTTCTCTGTCTCCAACGTCCTCTATTGTCTCCAACCCCATAATTTGGAGCACTTCCTTCTCGTCGTGCAGAGGCTGCGAATCCAGAATCTCTCCCAGCTCTCTCAGTAAATGTTATGGGTCGCCCTCTCCTTGAAAAAGAAATCAAAAGTGAATATTCCCTTTGGTTATCATTACATGGTCGTCAGTATGCAGCCCACAGTGGGTGTGATGACAGTCGTATGCACCAAGCAATTAGGTTCCATGTTGAGGGCTTTAGTAAGACAGGCCGCGATGTGAGCTGCTCTGTCCTGGATGGTGTTACACATCTTAATATCGCTGCTGCACCGTCCAGTGAGAGGTGAGTATTCAGTCACACTCTTAACTTGAGCCTTATAGCTGGTGGAGAGACCTTGAGGGTTCAGGAACACAGAAACATAGAAGATAGGAGCAGGAGTAGGCCATTCGGCCCCTCGAGCCTGCTCCGCCATTTAATGAGATCATGGCTGATCATCCAAATTCAGTACCCTGTCCCTGCTTTCTCCCCATATCCCTTGATCCCTTTAGCCTCAAGAAATATATCTAACTCCTTCTTGAATATATTTAATGAATTGGCCTCAACTGCCTTCTGTGGTAGAGAATTCCACAGGTTCACCACTCTCTGGGTGAAGAAATTCCTCCTCCTCTCTGTCCTAAATGGCTTACCCCTTATCTTTAGACTGTGACCCCTGGTTCTGGACTCCCCCGCCATCGGGAACATCCTTCCTGCATCTAGTCTGTCTAGTCCTGTTAGAATTTTATAAATTTCAATGAGATCCCCTCTCATTCTTCTAAACTCCAGCGAGTAAAAGCCCAATCGACCCAATCTCTCCGCATGCGTCATTCTTGCCATCCCAGGTATCAGCCTGGTGAATCTTCGCTGCACTCCCTCCATGGCAAGAACATCCTTCCTCAGATAAGGTGACCAAAGCTGCACACAATACTCAAGGTGTGGTCTCACCAAGGCCCTGTACAACTGCAGCAAGACATCCTTGCTCCTGTATTCGAATCCTCTCGCTATGAAGGCCAACATACCATTTGCCTTCTTAACCGCCTGCTGTACCTGCATGCTTACCTTCAGCGACTGGTGCACAAGGACACCCAGGTCTCGTTGCACTTCCCCATCTCCCAATCTATTGCCATTCAGATAATAATCTGCCTTCCTGTTTTTGCCACCAAAGTGGATAACCTCACATTTATCCACATTATACTGCATCTGCCATGCTTCTGCCCAATCACCCAACCTGTCCAAATCATACTGGAGTTTCTCGGCATCCTCCTCACAGCACGCACACCCACCCAGCTTTGTGTCGTCTGCAAACTTGGAGTTATTACATCTAGTTCCCTCGTCTAGATCATTAATATATATTGTGAATAGCAGGGGTCCTAGCACCGATCCCTGCGGTACCCCACTAGTCACTGCCTGCCACTCGGAAAAAGACCCATTTCTTCCAACTCTTTGCTTCCTGTCTGCCAACCAGTTCTCTATCCAAGTCAGTACCTTACCCCCAATCCCATGTGCTTTAACTTTACACGCTAATCTCTTATGTGGGACCTTATCGAAAGACTTCTGAAAGTCCAAATACACCACATCCACTGGTTCTCCTTTATCTATTCTACCAGTTACATCCTCAAAAAATTCCAGTAAATTAGTCAAGCACAATTTACCTTTTGTAAATCCATGTTGACTTTGTCTGATCCTGTCACTGTTTTCCAAGTGCTCTGCTATTACATCTTTTATAATGGACTCTAGCATTTTCCCCACTACCGATGTCAGGCTTACCAGCCTATAATTCCCCGTTTTCTCTCTACCACCTTTTTTGAATAGTAGGGTTACATTGGCTACCCTCCAATCCATGGGACGATAGCAAAATACTGCAGATGTTGGAAATCCGAAATAACAACAGAAAATGCTGGAAAAACTCAGCAGGTCAGGCAACATCCGTGGAGAGAAATTTGAGTTGACGTTTCGGGTTGGACCCTTCTTCAAAACTGGAAAGAAAAGAAACTAGATCGGAGGTAGGGCTGCGATCGGACAAAAGAATAAAAGAAACAAAAGAAGTAAAAGAGATTAGAAGCTAGACGAGATGGTAATAGGCTGGGATAAGGTGTAAAGTGTACTGGCAGGGCAAAAGATAGCTGCCAGGTGTGAGAGAGAAACAAAAGGAAAGGGGGGGGCGGGGAAAGGAGTGGAACAATTACAAGAGAAAATGAAATGGGGGCCGAGCTTATGATCTGAAATTGTTGAACTCGATATTGAGTCCGGAAGGCTGCAGACTGCCTAATCGGAAGATGAGGTGCTGTTCCTCGAGTTTACGTTGAGCTTCCGTGGAACAATACAAGAGGCCAAGGACGGTGAGGTCCGAGTGGGAATGGAGCGGTGAATTAAAATGACAGGCGACCGGAAGCTCGGGGTCACCCTTACGGACTGAACGGAGGTTTTCCGCAAAGCGGTCACCCAATCTGCGTTTGGTCTCCCCAATGTAGAGGAGACCGCATCGTGAGCAGCGAATACAGTATACTAGATTGCGAGAAGTACAAGTAAATCGCTGTTTCACCTGGAAGGGGTGTTTGGGGCCCTGGACAGTGGGAAGGGGGGAGGTATAGGGGCAGGTGTTACATCTCCTCCGCTTGCACGGGAAGGTGCCAGGCGAAGAGGAAGGGCTGTTTGGGGTGATAGAGGAGTGGACTAGGGTGTCTCGGAGGGAGCGGTCCCTGCGGAATGCTGAAAGGGGAGGGGAGGGGAGGATACGTTTGGTGGTGGGATCACTTTGGAGATTTTCCTCAGCAACTGTCTCCGGTTCCGACTTACTCCACGTGGATTCCAACTAAACTTCCACCCTTCATGCTTCGGATCCACCCAGGATTACAAATATCTCCAAGATATTCATCGTTCCTCGAACTACTGCTCTCGCCGCATCCTGAGATCCACACTCAACGCCATGCGGCGCCACATGAACACACTCGACTTCTCTCTTCAGCAACACCGGCGCACTCTATCTCAAAGCTGTCCGGGTCCACAGTTCCATTTCATCCTTCGACTCATCCGACGCTTCAACAAAAAACTTTTCTTCTTCCTTTCCGATGTCAAGGATCGCAAGCTTCATCAACTCTTGGACACCAACGCCCCTCCGGAACCTTCTTCCCCTTCACTTTCCTCTGACCCCCCTTCTCCCAATCCCACCCCCTGCCGCGTTTTCACTATCCCCTCTGACCTTCCACTCTCTGACCCTGAACGATCAGTCCTCAGCAAAGGCCTGAGCTTCATCCCCTTACGCCCCCACCTCAATGAATTTCAAGCTCGGTACGATGTTGAGCTCTTTTTCCGCCGCCTTCGTCTCCGTGCCCACTTCACTGGCCAGGAGTCTTCCCCCCGCACGACTGACCCTTTCTCCCACTTGCAGAATTCCCATTCTACCTGGACCCCTCCCCCTGGCCTCTTACCCTCTCTAGATCTTTTCATCGCTAACTGCCGCCGTGACATCGGCCGTCTCTATGACTGTCTCCATTTCTCTGCTCCCCTCACTCACTCCAACCTACCTCCCTCTGAACTTGCAGCACTCCATTCTCTTAGATCCAACCCTGACATTGTCATTAAACCCGCTGACAAGGGTGGTGCTGTTGTTGTTTGGCGCACTGACCTCTACCTAGCGGAAGCTGAACGCCAACTCTCCGACACCTGCTCCTACCTCCACCTGGACCATGACCCCACTACCGAACATCAAACCACCATCTCCAAGACTGTCACTGACCTCATCTCCTCTGGAGATCTTCCCCCTGCTGCCACCAACCTCATAGTTCCCCAACCCCGCACAGCCCGCTTCTACCTCCTTCCCAAGATCCACAAACAGGACTGCCCTGGTAGACCCATCGTTTCAGCCTGTTCTTGCCCTACAGAACTTATCTCTTCCTATCTTGACTCTATCTTTTCTCCCCTTGTCCAGTCTCTTCCCACCTACATCCGCGACTCTTCGGACGCCCTCCGCCACTTTAACAGTTTCCAGTTTCCTGGCCCCAACCGCCTCCTTTTCACCATGGACGTACAATCCCTCTACACCTCCATCCCCCACCCGGATGGCCTGAGGCCACTCCGCTTCTTCCTTGAACAGAGGCCCGACCAGTCCCCATCCACCACGACCCTCCTCCGCCTGGCTGAACTTGTTCTCACATTGAACAACTTCTCCTTTAACTCCACTCATTTCCTCCAAATCAAAGGTGTTGCCACGGGTACCCGCATGGGTCCTAGCTATGCCTGCCTTTTCGTGGGCTATGTGGAACAATCTTTGTTCCAGTCCTACTCGGGTCCCCTCCCTCACCTCTTTTTCCGATACATTGATGACTGTATCGGTGCCGTTTCCTGCTCTCGCCCCGAACTTGACAATTTCATTCACTTTGCCTCCAATTTCCACCCTTCCCTCACCTTCACATGGTCCATCTCGGACTCTTCCCTTCCCTTCCTCGACTTCTCCGTCTCCATCTCTGGGGATAGGTTATCGACCAATATTTACTACAAGCCCACTGACTCCCACAGCTACCTGGACTACACTTCCTCCCACCCCGCTTCCTGTAAGGACTCTATTCCATTCTCCCAATTTCTCCGCCTCCGCCGTATCTGCTCCGACGACGCCACCTTCCACACCAGTGCTTCAGACATGTCTTCCTTTTTCCGCAACCGAGGATTCCCCTCTACTGTGGTTGACACTGCCCTCGACCGTGTCAGTTCTATCTCCCGCACTTCTGCCCTCACCCCTGCCCCTCCCTCCCGGAACCACGATAGGGTTCCCCTTGTCCTCACCTTTCACCCCACCAGCCTCCACATTCAACGGATCATCCTCCGGCATTTCCGCTACCTCCAAAGTGATCCCACCACCAAACGTATCTTCCCCTCCCCTCCCCTTTCAGCATTCCGCAGGGACTGCTCCCTCCGAGACACCCTAGTCCACTCCTCTATCACCCCAAACAGCCCTTCCCCTTCGCCTGGCACCTTCCCGTGCAAGCGGAGGAGATGTAACACCTGCCCCTATACCTCCCCCCTTCCCACTGTCCAGGGCCCCAAACACCCCTTCCAGGTGAAACAGCGATTTACTTGTACTTCTCGCAATCTAGTATACTGTATTCGCTGCTCACGATGCGGTCTCCTCTACATTGGGGAGACCAAACGCAGATTGGGTGACCGCTTTGCGGAACACCTCCGTTCAGTCCGTAAGGGTGACCCCGAGCTTCCGGTCGCCTGTCATTTTAATTCACCGCTCCATTCCCACTCGGACCTCACCGTCCTTGGCCTCTTGTATTGTTCCACGGAAGTTCAACGTAAACTCGAGGAACAGCACCTCATCTTCCGATTAGGCACTTTACAGCCTTCCGGACTCAATATCGAGTTCAACAATTTCAGATCATAAGCTCGGCCCCCATTTCATTTTCTCTTATAATTGTTCCACTCCTTTCCCCCCCCCCCCCCTTTCCTTTTGTTTCTCTCTCACACCTGGCAGCTATCTTTTGCCCTGCCAGTACACTTTACACCTTATCCCAGCCTATTACTATCTCGTCTAGCTTCTAATCTCTTTTACTTCTTTTGTTTCTTTTATTCTTTTGTCCGATCGCAGCCCTGCCTCCGATCTAGTTTCTTTTCTTTCCAGTTTTGAAGAAGGGTCCAACCCGAAACGTCAACTCAAATTTCTCTCCACGGATGTTGCCTGACCTGCTGAGTTTTTCCAGCATTTTCTGTTGTTATCTCCAATCCATGGGAACTGTTCCAGCGTCTATAGAATTTTGGAAGGTGACCAGCAATGCACCTACTATTTCTAGGGCCACTTCCTTAAGTACCCTGGGATGGAGATGATCAACTGGTCACAGTCCCCAGCCTCTGCCCTGCCATGCAGCCATGTTGTTGCTATGGCTGCCCTAGTTACGCTTCTCGTCAATGGTGACCCTCTAGGATATTGTTACATAATATTTATGGGTGTGTTATATCCCAGTGATGTACAATGTGTTATTTGGAGAGTTGGGGATTCCACATTACAACAGTGACTACACTCCAAAAGTACTTCATTGGCTGTAAAACGCTTTGAGACGCCCGGTGGTCGTGAAAGGCTCTGTATAAATCCAAGTCTTTCTTTCTTTATGTTACACAATCACAGGCAGCATATTCTTACAGGAGAAGTAAGTAGAAGAGAGAGAAATTAAAGCACGTAAAATTCTGATCTGTAATAAGGCTGTCATGAAACCTGCTTCTCTGCGTTCTCTTCTGACCGATGAGAAAGCTGGCCCTTCCAATAGTCTCCCTCCTGATCAGCAGCAATTGAAAGCAAACTAAGACGCCGTAGGTTTCCCTCTTGTCATTCACTGATGTTGTATTGAATGTTGGTGAATGCAGCTCCGTATCTGCACAACCCTCCCCAGTAATTGGGGCCTCTGCCTGGCAGGAATGGGATGGTAGCACGATCGGAATAGCACGGCACCCGCCGCCTCATTCCCGCCTGGCTCCCTGCTGTTGCGGTGACGGTCTTGAAATGGGCAGCCCAGGCAGCTGCTGGAAACGGGCCGGAAGCCTGTGTCGTCCATGCGGGGACCGCGGTGCCCTGTGATGTCAACAGGACCCCGATGCAGCTTGAAGTACCGGTGGGCAGAGCGCGCATTGGCACTTGGCGTTGAGCGGTCTAACCAGGGCACTGCCACAGGCTGCTCAACAAGGTGGGAAAAATAGGTTAGTAATTTGGTTAAGCCCCTCCCCGTTGCCCGACCCTCTGTGGTTGTTGCTCCACAATAACTTTAACCGTCACCACCTGGGCCCCGTAGAGGAGCTGCCAGATTTCCACCAACCCTCCCTCTGATCGGCGAGCCGCTCCGAACCCGTGAGTCCTCGCTGACCGAATGCTGATGAGGCCCAACCGAGAAAACGCTTTGGGGTTCTCCGCTCACACCGAGTCCATGGGGGTTCCTGCCCACCTTCTGCCCCTTCCCATGTTGCGTCGCTTTCGAGAGACCGACTATTCTGTTTGTCACTTGGCCCGGTACCACATGGAATTGTTCCCTTCACTCGAACACTTTCATTTAGTTTGTGATTTGTTTTTTTAATTTATTATTTTAAATAGTGCCCTCGGGAGGCAGGAAAATGTATTAAAATTGCATTAAAAATTGTTGAAAGGAATAAATTGTTGAATATAACTTCTTTAACTGTATGTGTTCCACTACCTCCTGCAGTCACTCTCTAACTCCAAACCGTGCAGTCAGGATCAGCAATTCCAGCCGTGGCCATTAATGGTCAAAAAGAAAGAAAGATGTGCATTTCTCTAGCGTTTTTCATGAATTCAGGACATCCCAAAGTGCTTTACAGCCAATGAAGAACTTTTTGAAGTGTAGTCACTGTTGTAATGTAGGAAACACGGCAGCCAATTTGCACACAGCAAGCTCCCACAAACAGCAATGTGATAATGACCAGATAATCTGTTTTAGTGATGTTGATTGAGGGATAAATATTGGCCCCAGGACACCGGGGAGAACTCCCCTGCTCTTCTTCGAAATAGTGCCATGGTGTGGCAGAACCACTGAATGACTCTGGCTAACTGTACATAATTCTCTTTAACGATGTTCTAACACCAGCCTAAGCCTGTACCATTATGTTAGGCATTACTGTGTTTTATATATAGAGTTTGCATGTACGGGGCGTGGCCCCTTTAAGAGCGCGGGCAAACGCGATGACGTCACGTCGCAAACCACGTGACTGCCCAGGCAGTCCTCGTGGCATCTCCGTTGAGTAAAGACCTGTTTCATTGTTCTCCTGTGTCGATCTCAGTTATTCGTAGGAATTCGTTAATTCCTACATTGGTGACCCCGTTTTTGTGAACGTTTTCACAGAAGAAGAGCACAGCATGGAGGCAAACGCCGTTTCGCTAAAGCTACCGCAGTTCTGGGAGCAGCAAGCGCCCTTGTGGTTTATTCAGGTCGAGGCCCAGTTCGCCCTGAGGAACATCGATGCGGATCAGACCAAGTATCTTTACGTGGTCTCCGCACTCGACAGCTCTACCGCCTCTCGGATCGTCAGCCTCCTCGAAAACCCCCCAACGGAGCGCAAGTATGAAACCCTCAAAGCGCAGTAACTGCGCTTTTTCAGGCTCACAAAATCGGAGCGCGCCCGTCGATTACTCGCTATGCCCGGGCTCGGGGACTCCAAGCCTTCAGAGTTGATGAGCCAAATGCTCACACTCCTGGGCTCAGAACGGGAATGTTTCCTATTCTGCGAAATTTTCCTCAGCCAACTGCCTGAACAGGTACAAGCTGCCCTGGCCAGATCTGAAACTGAAGACTGCGCAACACTCGCGGCGGAGGCTGACAAAATTTTCGCTGTAACTCGGCAGTACTGCGCCGCCACGAGGCAACCATCCCCCACAAACGCCGCCCCAGCTCGTCAGCCTGCTGGGCTGTGTTTCTACCACGCGCAGTTCGGCACGAAGGCCAAGCGTTGCATCCCTCCCTGCAGTTTCCCCCCCCCCCCCAAAAAACCCAGCATCATCTGAAACTGTGGCCACCGAGGAACGGGTCTAACGGGCACCCTGCGGCCGCGATGGCGATCGGCAGCGCGATAAATTTCTGTTCATCACCGATACCCTCTCCGGTCGTCGTTTTCTGTGCGACACCGGAGCGCAGTGCAGCATTTTACCCGCGTCCGCCCTCGATGTGCAGACGGGGAATCACGGCCCCGCCCTTGAAGCGGCCAATGTCGGCACAATTCGGACCTTCGGCAGACGGCGAGTGGAGTTGTGCCTCGCGGGGCAACGTTTTCACTGGGAGTTTGTTACGGCCAAAGTTTCCCAGCCCCTCCTCGGCGCGGATTTCCTGTGCGCCAACAGCCTCCTGGTCGACGTTCGGAACCGGCGGCTGATCAACGCAGCCACTTTTAATTCTCTTCCGTGTTACCGGAGTAACACTACGTCACGCACCGTCTCCTGTGCGTTCCCGACTCCTGAGGAGTTCGCTCGACTGGTCAGCGAATTCCCCGACCTGACAAGACCCACGTTCTCCTCCACAGCCACGAAACATGGTGTGGAACACCACATCACCACCAACGGCCCCCCAGTCTACGCGCGGGCCCGGCGCCTGGAACCTGGCAAGCTGGCGGCCGCAAAGGCGGAGTTCGCCACCATGGAACGGTATGGGATTATTCGCCGGTCGAATAGTCCCTGGTCTTCACTCCTCCATATCGTCCCGAAGCCTGGCGGCGGATGGCGGCCTTGCGGCGACTATCGACGACTAAACTACGCCACCACTCCTGATCGGTACCCGATTCCCCATATCCAGGATTTCTCTGCCCATTTGGCAGGGAACACCGTTTTCTCAAAAGTCGACCTCGTCCGAGGCTACCACCAGGTCCCAGTTCATCCACAGGACGCCCAGAAGACCGCAGTCATCACCCCATTCGGCCTCTTCGAGTTTTTACGGACGCCGTTTGGGTTAAAGAACGCCACCCAGGCTTTCCAACGCCTGATGGACTCCGTGCTGCGGGACCTCAAGTTCCTCTTCGTCTACCTGGACGATATTCTAATTGCCAAGGAAGAACATACCTGTCACCTACGCATCCTTTTTCGACGCCTCAGCCAACACGGCCTGATTATCAACCTGGCCAAGTGTCAGTTTGGCCTGCACCAAATTGACTTCCTGGGGCATCGCATCACCTCAGAGGGAGCGGTTCCTTTACCTTCGAAGGTAGAGGCGGTCACATCCTTTCCACGCCTGCAGAACATAAAGGCCCTGCAGGAATTCCTAGGCATGGTAAATTTTTATCACCGATTCGTGCCTAAGACGGCACTACTCATGCGCCCCTGTACGAGGCCCTCAAGGGCAAGACTGACAAGAACCCGGTAGACTGGACGGATGACATGGCCTAAGCGTTCGCCGACACCAAAAGCACCTTAGCCAACGCGACTATGCTGGCGCACCCGCTGCCAGGAGCCACCATCGCCCTCACCACCGACGCGTCGGACTACGCAGTCGGTGCCGTGCAGCAGCAGTGGGTGAACGGGACGTGGCAGCCGTTGGCATTCTTCAGCCGTCAACTACGGCAGAACGAGAGAGCATACAGCACGTTCGACCGGGAGTTGCTCGCCCTTTTTCTGGCCATCCGCCATTTTCGGTTCCTTCTGGAAGGACGTCCTTTCACCGCCTTTGTGGACCATAAGCCGCTGACCTTTGCAATGTCCAAGACCGCCGAACCGTGGTCAGCCCGACAGCAGCGTCAACTGACCTACATATCCGAATTCACCACGGATATACGGCACGTGGCCGGTAAGGACAACCTGGTGGCAGACTGCCTCTCCCGCGCGGTCGTCAATACGGTTCATTTGGGCATCGACTACGCCCTCATGACAGTGGACCAAGCCTCAGACCCAGAAGTCCAAGCTTACAGAACGGCCATCACCAGCCTCCAGTTGGCCGACGTCAAGTTCCATTCGGCAGGTACCACGCTGTTGTGTGACGTCTCCGTACAGGATCCTCGCCCTGTCGTGCCGGTCGTCTGGCGCCGCAAAGTGTTCGATGCCATACATGGGTTGTCACACCCTGGAATGAAGGCCTCTCAGAAACTGATGTCCGCGAAATTTATATGGCATGGCATGCATAAAGATGTCCGCGACTGGGCCAACACCTGCGTGGTCTGCCAAAAGGCATAGGTACAGCGCCACATCAAAGCTCCGTTGGCCGCCTTCACAGTTCTGGAGCGACGTTTGACCATGTCAACGTGGACTGGGTAGGACCACTCCCACCCTCCCATGGTTTTTCACACATCCTGACCATGGTTGACCGCACAACCAGATGGCCAGAGGCGGTTCCCCTGTCATCCACTACTTCGGCGGACATGGCCAGGGCATTCATTTCCTCCTGGATCGCCCGTTTCGGAGTGCCCGCAGATATTTCGTCGGACAGGGGACCGCAGTTTTCCTCCGAGCTCTGGAATGCAGTGGCCCAAGGACTCAGTGTCAAATTACACCGCACCACAGCCTACCACCCACAGGCGAATGGCCTCTGCGAACGCTTCCACCGCTCAATGAAAGTCGCCCTTAGGGCCAGCCTCCAGGACGCTGGATGGGCAGACAAGCTACCGTGGGTCCTGTTGGGCCTTCGCACAGCCCCCAAAAAAGACCTTCACTCTTCATCTGCGGAACTCGTGTATGGTCAGCCGCTGCGAGTCCCAGGGGACTTCCTACCAATATCGACGGAGCCATGGTCTGCGTTTGCCCAGCTTGCTAGTCACCAAGAGGCGGCCAGATGTTTCGCACCGGTGCCCACTTTGCACCACGGGCTGCAGAGGTCACACGTTCCCACGGAGCTTCACAAGGCTGAGTACGTTTTTATTCGCCATGACGCACATAGGAATCCGCTCAAGGCCCCAAATACCGGTCCCTTCCGCGTGTTGGAAGCAGGGGACAAAACCTTCACGGTAGATGTCGGAGGTAAACCGGACCACATTTCGGTCGATCGCTTAAAGCCAGCACATTTGGACCTCGACCGCCCCGTCGAGACAGCACAACCGCCTAGACAGGGTCGGCCACCCATCGTCGTTAAGGCAGACCAAGTGCGACAGACCGCCGGCCGCCCTGCAGCCTCCGCCTCGAGAGTACAGGAGTCGTTCTGACAGGCTCGTCGGACCTCCTCACCGTTTGACTTTGTCCGTTAAAGCGAATTCTGGGGCGGGCGCATGTGGCAGAACCACTGAATGACTCTGGCTAACTGTACATAATTCTCTTTAACGATGTTCTAACACCAGCCTAAGCCTGTACCATTGTGTTAGGCATTACTGTGTTTTGTATATAGACTTTGCATGTATGGGGCGTGGCCCCTTTAAGAGCGCGGGCAAACGCGATGACGTCACGTCGCAAACCACGTGACTGCCCAGGCAGTCCTCGTGGCATCTCCGTTGAGTAAAGACCTGTTTCATTGTTCTCCTGTGTCGATCTCAGTTATTCGTAGGAATTCGTCAATTCCTACAATGGGATCTTTTACGTCCACCTGAGAGAGCAGACAGGGCCTCAGTTAAACATCTCATCTGAAAAACGGCACCTCCGACAGTGCAACACTCCCTCAGTACTGCACTGGGAGTGTCAGCCTAGATTTTTGTGCTCAAGTCTCTGGAGTGGGATTTGAACCATGACCTTCTGACTCAGGCGAGAGACTGAGCCATGACTGACACTACCATTAGTTATGTGTAAGAAGTCACACAACACCAGGTTATAGCCCAACAGTTTTATTTGAAATCACATGCTTTCGGAGCGCTGCTCCTTCGTCAGGTGAAGTGGAGAGATGCATAAAGACACAGCTTATATAGTCAGAGAATAATGCCAGATGATTACAGGTAATCTTTCTAACTGCCATTTATCACACCTCGGCAGAGAGATAATCACAGCCATCAAAGGTGTGAATGGTGTCCAAACAGGTTAGTCAGGGAAACATTACATCAAAGAGCAATGAGGTGGGGTCACAAGGGGTCAAATGTTGCAGATGCTGGGGTCTGTATGAAAAACAAAAAACAGACAAAAAAAGCTTGTGATTTCAAATAAAGCTGTTGGACTATAACCTGGTGTTGTGTGACTTCTTACATTTGTCCACCCCAGTCCAACACCGGCATCTCCACACCATTAGTTATGTGCTGAGATTTATTTCTGGGGCGAATTGGTGGTGTAGTGAATTAGACTTTCACTCACAGGGCCAGACTGATGGGGTAATAATCTCTTCTGTCTGTTGGCCGTAAGTCCTCTGAGGTCTAAAAGATTTTGAGGCAGTGTCAATCCCGTTTGGAGTAACAGCACAAAGCTAATTTGGAACAAAATTCGTAATGTCCCTTAGAGACCACAGGCAGGCTGGTGTGGGAAATCTAATAGTATTACATGGTATAGTAATGGGCTCACTGAGGTTGGGATAGAATAGAGGGAGCTTTACTCTGCTTGTAATTGTATTGTATTTGGCACCGGGTGCCGAGAATCTGTGTTTTGGATAAGACGTTAAACCGAGGTCCCGTCTGCTCTCTCAGGTGGATGTAGAAGATCCCACCGCACTATTTTGAAGAAGAGCTGGGGAGTTCTCCCCGGTGTCCTGGGGCCAATATTTATCTCTCAATCAACATCACTAAAACAGATTATCTGGTCATTATCACATTGCTGTTTGTGGGAGCTTGCTGTGCGCAAATTAGCTGCCGCTTTTCCTGCATTACAACAGTGACTACACTTCAAAAAGTACTTCATTGGCTGTAAAGCGCTTTGGGACGTCCGGTGGTCGTGAAAGGCCAATTCTGGGCACCGCACTTTAGGAAGGATGTGAAGGCCTTAGAGAGGGTGCTAAAGAGATTTACAGGAATGGTTCCAGGGATGAGGGACTTCAGTTACGTGGATAGACTGGAGAAGCTGGGCTTGTTCTCCTTCGAGCAGAGAAGATTGAGAGGAGATTTGATAGAGGTGTTCAAAATTATGAGGGGTCTGGACAGAGTAGATAGAGAGAAACTGTTCCCATTGGTAGAAGGGTCGAGAACCAGAGGACACAGATTTAAGGTGATTGGCAAAAGAACCAAAGGCGACATAAGGAGAAACATTTTTACGCAGCGAGTGGTTATGATCTGGAATGCGCTGCTTGAAAAGGGCGGTGGAGGCAGATTCAATCGAGGCATTCAAAAGGGAATTGGATAAGTACCTGAAGGAAAAAAATTTGCAGCGCTACGGGGAAAGGGTGGGGGAGTGGGACTAGCTGAAATGCTCTTGCAGAGAGCTGGCACGGGCTCGACGGGCCGAATGGCCTCCTTCTGTGCTGTAACCATTCTAAGATTCTATATAAATGCAAGTCTGTCTTTCTTGGATTGGAATCCATCGTTCCCAAGTGTTAACAGGCACAGAATTTTTTTTAAGGCATTTCGGATTCCTTTCATTCAGAAATCGGTTTGTTTTGTGTCAACAGGGATTTCCGTGCGACCCTATTTGATTCTCTCTGCAAGTAGGCTGGGAAACATGAGCTGTTGGTTAATGGGTATATACCAACCTTTTTCATGGCAGCATCTTGAGAGTTTGTTCTTGAGAATGGGTGGTGACCTGGAGGAGAAGTGATTGGAGGGGAGGTTCCCCATGGTGATAGAATGCAGGGGTGTGCTTGTGATTTCCCCAGCGAGGAAATGCCAAGTGGAGGCCATGTGATTTCCCTTGGGAAAATGGAGGAAAATTGGATTTTGGTTTAACCCAGGAGCAATGTTAGTAGAGGCTGGTGAACAGCTTGGCTGTTCACCCTGTACCCCCAGAACAAGGGGAAACCTAAAGTCGGTGGGGTGGAAAATGTCATCGGTCAACAGGACGAGCAAGAGTGGGAATCATTAGCGCATTTTTAGAAATGTTAGTTGATCTTCTGTGACCTTGCACGCGGGGCGTGAAGATGAAGTGTAGTTCTCAGGTGAAGCAGGGCTTGAAGATGGCGGACACTGGGACCAGGGTGCTCAGATGTGATTGAATCCCAATTTTAAACCTAGACATCCTGTCCTTATTTTTAAAGTGCTGTTATAAATTCCCGTGTCTACATTTATAATGGATACTGTGTATGTAAACTTGTCACACTGTAATTACATCTTCCCACCAGTGATGGTGCTGCAGCAGTTTCCATTACGATGTGGGAATTTATAATGGGAAAAGTTAACAGGAAGTTCACACAGCTGTAAGATTTGTAATATATTCTTCGATGATTTATATAAATTAAAACCCCCACTCTTCCTCTCCTCCACCACCCCCCCCCACCCAAACCCCCCCCCCCCCATCCATCTACACATGATGGGGTTCTTCCAGAGGATCGTTGCCCTTGTGTCTTTCTGGATGGAAAGTTAGCCTAAAAGTTTGGAGGTGTTGGTCCCGTGGCTGCAGTGTGTACTATCTGCAGAATGCACTGCAACAACTCACCAAGGCTTCTTCGGCAGCACCTCCCAAACCCGCAACCTCTACCACCCAGAAGGACAAGGGCATCAGGTGCAAGGAAACCACCACCACCTCCAAGTTACCCTCCGAGCCACACACCATCCTGACTTGGATATATATCGCCCGTTCCTTCAACGTCACGGTCAAAATCGTAGAACTTCTGACCTAACAGCACTGTGGGAGTACCTTTACCAGAAGGACAGCAATGGTTCAAGAAGGCGGCTGTCCACCACCTTCTCAAGGGCAGCTAAATATGGGCAAAGAATGTCGGCCTTGCCAGCGTCCCAAGAATGAATTTCTTGCTCAAAGTGTATTCAAGTTGTGAAACAAGATATCAGGGAGGACAGTGTAAATGGGATGAGGAGACAGGTGTGATTTTGAAGAGATACGAGGTTGAGGGAAGGTAGGCAGTGTTGAATTCTGAAACATGAACAGGCATTTTGGGGTTTTCCGGATTGTTCAGGAGTGATGTGATTAGTTGTACGATTAATTCAGGGTACCAGTTCACAGAACAATCGAATAACAGAACAATAGAATAACAGAACAGAAATGGGCCATTCGACCATCCAGGTCAAATCCAGTGTGACCACACCAGGCCCTTTAGAATGTGTGTAAGAAATCACACAACACCAGGTTATAGTCCAACAGCTTTATTTGAAATCACAAACTTTCGGAGCGCTGCTCCTTCGTCAGGTGAAGTGGAGAGATGCATAAAAACACAGCTTATATAGTCACACTCACAAGACAGTCCAGAATGTCACCCGAGCACAACGCAACGCCATCCACGCTCTCAAGACCAACCGCAACATCGTCATCAAACCAGCAGACAAAGGAGGAGCCATCATCATACAGAACAGAACGGACTATTGCAAAGAAGCATACCGACAACTGGACAACCAGGAACACTACAGACAGTTACCTGCAGATCCGACCAAAGAACACACCCGCCAACTCAACAGACTGATCAAGACCTTCGACCCAGACCTTCAAAGCATCCTACGCGCTCTCATCCCACGTACTCCCCGCGTGGGAGACTTCTACTGCCTCCCAAAGATACACAAAGCCAACACACCCGAACGTCCTATCGTATCAGGCAACGGAACCCTGTGTGAGAACCTCTCTGGATACGTCGAGGGCATCCTGAAACCCATCGTACAGGGAACCCCCAGCTTCTGTCGCGACACTACAGACTTCTTACAGAAACTCAGCACCCACGGACCAGTCGAACCAGAAACACTCCTCGCCACGATGGACGTCTCGACACTCTACACCAGTATCCCCCACGATGACGGCATCGCTGCGACAGCCTCAGTACTCAACACCAACAACAGCCAATCTCCAGACGCCATCCTACAACTCATCCGCTTCATCCTTGACCACAATGTCTTCACCTTCGACAACCAGTTCTTTACGCAAACACACGGAACAGCCATGGGGACCAAATTCGCACCCCAATACGCCAACATCTTCATGCACAAGTTCGAGCAAGACTTCTTCGCTGCACAGGACCTCCAACCAACGCTATACACCAGATACATCGACGACATTTTCTTTCTATGGACCCACGGCGAAGAATCACTGAAAAGACTGCACGATAACATCAACAAGTTCCATCCCACCATCAAACTCACCATGGACTACTCCTCAGAATCGGTTTCATTCTTGGACACACGAATCTCCATCAAAGACGGACACCTCAGCACTTCACTCTACCGCAAGCCCACGGACAACCTCAGGATGCTCCGCTTCTCCAGCTTCCACCCTAACCACGTTAAAGAAGCCATCCCCTATGGACAAGCCCTGCGAATACACAGGATCTGCTCAGACGAGGAGGAACGCGATGGACACCTACAGACGCTGAAAGACGCCCTTGTAAGAACGGGATATGACGCTCGACTCGTCGATCGACAGTTTCGACGGGCCACAGCGAAAAATCGCATAGACCTCCTCAGAAGACAAACACGGGACACAACCAACAGAGTACCCTTCGTCGTCCAGTACTTCCCCGGAGCGGAGAAACTACGCCATGTTCTTCGCAGCCTTCAACATGTCATCGATGACGACGAACACCTCGCTAAGGCCATCCCCACGCCTCCACTACTCGCCTTCAAACAGCTGCCTAACCTCAAACAGACCATCGTTCGCAGCAAATTACCCAGCTTTCAGGAGAACAGCGACCACGCCACCACACAACCCTGCCACAGCAACCTCTGCAAGACATGCCAGATCATCAACACAGATACCATCATCACACGTGAGGACACCACCCACCAGGTACATGGTACATACTCATGTGACTCGGCCAACGTTGTCTACCTCATACGTTGCAGGAAAGGATGCCCCGGAGCATGGTACATCGGCGAGACCATGCAGACACTGCGACAACGGATGAACGGACACCGCGCAACAATCGCCAGGCAGGAGTGTTCCCTCCCAGTTGGGGAACACTTCAGCAGTCAAGGACATTCAGCCTCCGATCTTCGGGTAAGCATTCTCCAAGGCGGCCTTCGAGACACACGACAACGCAAAATCATCGAGCAGAAACTGATAACCAAGTTCCGCACCCATGAGGACGGCCTGAACCGGGATCTTGGGTTCATGTCACGCTACATGTAACCCCACCTGATGTAGGGTCATCCAGACTCGAGTCGTCGTTGGCTTGTTCTCTGCACACAGATGCGGCCAGACCTGCTGTGATTTCCAGCAAAAAAATGTTTTTTGTCTTTTTTTGTTTTTCATACAGACCCCAGCATCTGCAACATTTGACCCCTTGTGACCCCACCTCATTGCTCTTTGATGTAATGTTTTCCTGACTGACCTGTTTGGACGCCATTTACACCTTTGATTGCTGTGATTATCTCTCTGCCGAGGTGTGATAAATGGCAGTTAGAAAGATTACCTGTAAACATCTGACATTATTCTCTGACTATATAAGCTGTGTTTTTATGCATCTCTCCACTTCACCTGACGAAGGAGCAGCGCTCCGAAAGCTTGTGATTTCAAATAAAGCTGTTGGACTATAACCTGGTGTTGTGTGATTTCTTACATTTGTCCACCCCAGTCCAACACCGGCATCTCCACACCACGGCTTCAGAATGTGGGCATGGGATGCAGAAAGTAGAGATCAAGCATGAATATGGTTTTTATTTAACACTTTTAATTGTTAATATAATTTCTGAGCTGTGACTGTTTTATCGGTGTGTGTTTAAGAGGCGGTGGAATAACCACAGGCTGCGGACTGGTCATGGCCTTGGGGAGATCACAGGAGAGGGTTTGTGGGGAAACTCTCTACAGTCGTGACTGATTTGGTGTTTTTTTTTAAGGTTTTAATGTGGGAAGAGTGAAGTTTGCAGGGCGCGCAGCTGGCTGAGCGCATCTAAATGGGCCGCAGCTCTGACTGACATTCCGACTCAGTTACTCTGGCGGATCGGACGCGATGCATTGCTTGGTGTCCGCACAACAGCTCTGGATGTGGCCCCTTGGCGTGCCAGTGTGTCTGGTCCCATTAGCAAGTGCTGGGAGTGCAAGAAGGCAGAAAGTGGGAAGCTCCTGATCCACATCTTGTACGGATTGTGATGGCATTTGACATTGTAGGGAACAAACTATGAATTGGGTGGGATGCTAGGAGAGAGTAATAGTTTTGTTTCAGTTATTCCCACCCTGCCCAAGGGTTTGTCTTATTGCTGGTGGACCTTTCATTAGCCAAGTGTCCAACCTCCCTGTGTGGACTGAGGCAATGAGTAGACACATAGAGCCAAGCCACTTCTTGAGCTTCACGGGCTCACTAGGTGTTTTTTCCTCTCCCTACCTAAGTTAGCTGAGGCTAATTGTAGCCGCCCTCCTCCTCCCTCGCCTTCCTCCTCCTCCTCCTCACCATCCTCCTCTCTCCCCCCTTCACCCTCTGTGGTAAACCACTGTTGTTAGTATTGTTGTTCACCACTGTTGTTAGTACTGTTGTTCACTGTTAGTACTGTTGTTCACTCTTGCATATTGTTGTACTTGTCTGTGCATGCCTCAGCTGACTCCGCCCCTGGCTCCACCCTCATGGCTGGGTATAAAGGTCGCTGCTCGGCAGCCCCCGGCCCTTTTGGATACCAGGCAACCACAAGAGGCATGCTCTGTTCTTTGGTAATAAAAGCCTGTTTATTACTTTCTCAATTTCCAGTCTTTCGTAGCAATTGATAGTGCATCAATTTTATTACCAAAGTTAAATGTTGGCTGCGGATGCTGATCAACCGATGGCGCAAAACGCTGAGCAGCAGCCGCTGCTGCGAGCCCTCAGACCAACATGCCTGGACCTAGACCCCCAAGAAGCGGGTTCGTCGACTAAATTCGCACAATGGCTGCGTTGCTTTGAGGCGTATCTGGAAGCCTCGACCGTGACTCTTGATGAAAATAAACTGAAAATCCTGGCCTCGAAGGTGAGCCACCAAGACTATACTTTAATCCAAGATGCGACGACCTACGCGGCGGCTATCGACCTACTGAAAGGGCAGTATGCACGCCCGGTTAACACGGTCTATGCCAGGCACCTTTTAAGATCTCGCAGACAGCAGCCCGGGGAATCAGTGGAGGCCTTCCTACGGGCACTGCGGGTACTCGGACGCGGCTGCGACTGCAAGGAAGTATCGGCCGCGGCACATGCGGAGGGACTGATACGAGACGCTTTCGTTGCGGGTCTAAGGTCCGACTACTCCCGGCAGAGGCTGCTGGAGAAGGGTGAAATAGACCTGACAAAGGCAGTGTCCCTCGCGCTCTCGCTCGACGCAGCCCACAGAAATATGGACGCTTTCTCCCCTAATCGCCCCGCGCCGTGGACGCCGCAATCTTGGGCCATGGGACCGCCACCTCCGACTGCTGCAGCGATGTCCAAGGCACAAAAATGCTATTTTTGTGGCCAAGCTAAACACCCTAGAGCACGCTGCCCCGCGAAGAATGCTACCTGCTCCGGCTGCGGGAAGAAAGTTCACTACGTTAGCGCCTGCAAAGGGAAGACCGCTAACGCCAGCAGCGCTGCGTGCGAACCGTGGGCGCAGCCATCTTGCCCGCCATCTTGGGCTCCCCCAGCCGCGTGGGGATCGGGACCGTGGGCGCCGCCATTTTGTCCGCCATCTTGGACGCCTCCGACTTCGGTTACGGGGGACCCGGACTCCACCACCGCCTCATCGGACGACCGCATCGACGCGCTTGCACATACGCTGGCTTCCGTGACGCTGGATCAATCTCTCCCGCATCAACTGTCCAGGTCCATGATGGACATTACTGTAAACGGCCGCGCCACTACCTGCCTTTTTGACAGCGGGAGCACGGAGAGTTTTATACACCCCGACACAGTGCGCAGTTACTCTCTCCCGGTCCTGCCGACACGTCATCGCATCTCTATGGCTTCCAAAGCCCAGTCAGCGGAAGTCGGTGGCTACTGTATGGTGACTCTTTCAGTGCGGGGTACTGAATACAAAAATTTTAAACTTCTGGTCCTGCCCGATCTCTGCGCTGCCGTCCTACTGGGGTTGGATTTTCAGTGCCACCTTAAGAGTGTCACTTTAGCGTACGGTGGACCCCTCCCCCCTCTCACGGTCTGCAGCCAGCAGTTTTTAAATCGCCCGCCGCGCGCCATTTGCAGCCTCTCCACCCTTAAAGTCCCCCCCCCCCTTGTTCGCTAACCTCACCCGCGACTGTAAGCCCATCGCTACCAAAAGTAGGCGTTACAGTGCTGGGGATAGGGGTTTCATTAAATCCGAGGTAGCGAGACTCCTGAAGGAAGGGATTATCGAGAGCAGCAATAGCCCATGGCGAGCACAAGTGGTGGTGGTAAAGACTGGCGGAAAACAGCGCCTAGTTATTGACGATCAATCGCTACACCCAGTTGGATGCATACCCACTCCCCCGCATATCTGACATGGTCAATCAGATAGCACAATACCAGGTGTTCGCGACGATTGATCTGAAGTCGGCATACCACCAGCTCCCCATCAGGGCTGAGGACCGCCAGTACACAGCTTTTGAAGCTGACGGTCGGCTCTATCACTTTCTCAGAGTTCCCTTCGGCGTCACCAACGGAGCTTCTGTCTTCCAACGGGAGATGGACCGGATGGTTGACCAGAACGTGCTCCAGGCCACTTTCCCATATCTAGACAACGTCACCATCTGCGGCCACGACCAGCAGGACCACGACGTTAATCTAGGGAAATTCCTCCGGACGGCCCAGCGGCTGAATCTCACATACAACAAAGGCAAATGTATGTTTCGTACTAAGCGCCTTGCTATTCTTGGCTGCGTAGTGGAGAACGGAGTCATCGGCCCAGACCCCGATAGAATGCGCCCTCTTATGGAGCTCCCCCTCCCCCACTGCCAGAAAGCACTGAAGAGATGCCTGGGGTTTTTCTCTTACTATGCTCAGTGGGTGCCCAACTATGCGGATAAAGCCAGACCCCTCATCAAGTCCGCCTCCTTCCCCCTGACAGCAGAGGCCTGTGCAGCCTTCACTCTCATAAAAAGCGATATTGCGAAGGCCACAATGCACGCTGTGGATGAGTCCCTCCCTTTTCAAGTGGAGAGCGACGCATCCGACTTTGCCCTAGCTGCAACCCTTAACCAGGCGGGGAGACCCGTGGCCTTTTTCTCAAGGACCCTCCAGGGCCCCGAGATTCGACATTCCTCTGTCGAAAAGGAGGCCCAGGCCATTGTGGAAGCCGTGCGACATTGGCGGCATTGCCTGGCCGGAAAACGATTTACCCTGCTCACTGACCAGCGTTCAGTAGCTTTTATGTTTCATAATAAGCAGCGGGGCAAAATCAAGAATGACAAGATATTAAGGTGGAGAATCGAACTCTCCACCTACAATTACAATATCTTGTACCGGCCCGGGAAACTCAATGAGCCCCCAGATGCCCTATCACGTGGTACGTGCGCCAACGCGCAGGTTGATAGATTACAGACCCTCCACAATGACCTCTGCCACCCGGGGGTCACCAGGTTCTTCCATTTTATCAAATCCCGTAACCTGCCCTACTCCATCGAGGAGGTCAGGACCATGACCAGGAACTGCCAGATCTGTGCCGAGTGCAAGCCGCATTTTTATAGGCCAGACAGAGCGAGCCTGATCAAAGCCACGCGCCCCTTCGAGCGGCTGAGCATCGATTTTAAAGGGCCTCTCCCCTCCTCTGACCGCAATGTGTACTTCCTCAATATAATTGATGAGTACTCCCGTTTCCCGTTTGCCATCCCTTGCTCGGACATGACCAGTACCACGGTCATTAAATGTCTGAATGACCTCTTCGCATTGTTCGGTTTCCCTAGCTATATCCATAGCGACAGGGGCTCATCTTTTATGAGCGACGAACTTCGGCAGTACCTGCTCACGAGAGGCATTGCTACAAGCAGGACCACCAGCTACAACCCCCGGGGTAACGGCCAGGTGGAAAGGGAGAATGCGACAGTCTGGAAGGCAGTCCTTTTAAACTTAAAATCTAAGGGCCTTCCGACCTCCCGCTGGCAGGAGGTCCTCCCTGCGGCGCTCCATTCCATTCGGTCGCTGCTCTGTACACCCACCAATGCCACTCCTCACGAGAGAATGTTCTCCTTCCCCAGGAAGTCCACGTCGGGGATTTCGCTACCAACATGGCTGACTTCTCCAGGACCCGTCCTACTGCGGAAGCACGTGAGGACCCATAAGGCAGACCCCCTGGTCGAGAGGGTGAGCCTCCTCCACGCCAACCCGCAGTATGCTTACGTGGTGTACCCGGACGGGCGGGAGGACACAGTCTCCATTCGAGACCTCGCACCTGCGGGTGCTCCTGAAACACCCTCTTCGCCACCCACCGCTACTCCTGCCTACCCCCAGGACACAGTCCCCGCACGAGACCTCGCACCTTCGGGTGCCTCTGAGAGACCACCATCGCTACCTCCCATTACCCATGCTCTGACCCCTGTAGACGGCATGCAGCAGCCCCAGGGTCCGCCACCTGCTACACCTCCTCTGAACGAGACACCGGGTTCAACGTTGGATGCTGCACCATCACCGCCGCTGCTGCGACGCTCAGGACGGCTTACAAGGCCTCCTGATAGACTTCAGTACACGAATTTTTAGTGCACTTCACCCCGCCGGACTCAATTCTAAACAAGGGGTGAATGTGGTAAACCACTGTTGTTAGTATTGTTGTTCACCACTGTTGTTAGTACTGTTGTTCACTGTTAGTACTGTTGTTCACTCTTGCATATTGTTGTACTTGTCTGTGCATGCCTCAGCTGACTCCGCCCCTGGCTCCACCCTCATGGCTGGGTATAAAGGTCGCTGCTCGGCAGCCCCCGGCCCTTTTGGATACCAGGCAACCACAAGAGGCATGCTCTGTTCTTTGGTAATAAAAGCCTGTTTATTACTTTCTCAATTTCCAGTCTTTCGTAGCAATTGATAGTGCATCACCCTCCCCCTCTCTTCCCCCTCCCTCCTCCTCCTCCTCCTGCTCCCCCTCGCCCTCCTCCTCATTCCTCATCGCCCTCCTCCTCCTCCTCCCCGTCGCCCTCCTCCTCCTCCTCCCAGTCGCCCTCCTCCTCCCCCGTCGCCCTCCTCCTCCCCCTGCTCCCCCGTCGTCCTCCTGCTGCTCCCCTATCCGCCGTATCAAATCTGTAACCTCTGGCCTGTATGGGTGGTGCTTGACCCAGTATGTCCCAGCTGTGGCTCAGTTTCTGACGGTCGTGTTTAGTGATACCTCACTCAGTGTTGGCACTGTGTTCATCATTCGGAAAAGATCAATAGCCCTACCCACCCCAAACCCCACCTCTTTGTCGAGCACTGAGAGAGTTATTTGCACTGGTAATGTAAATCTCAGCAAAAAAGGACTTCATCATTTGCATTCAGAGCGGCCAGAGGCCAAGAGGCCTGAACTTGTAAGAGCTGAGATTCCATTAAATGCAAAATCATAGCCCCTTTCAGCTATGTAATTGCAAGAGCCAGCCAGGAAGATGATTGTGATTTTAGAGACAGTGGCTGAAGGGCTTATTCTGATATTTTCGAAGCGTTAGTGGTTGTGCAAGTGTGGAGTGCTGCGAGGACCTTCCTTGAGCAGATTGTGTGGTGAAGGTGTCCATTGCAGGCCCAGGTGTTCAAACCGGCTGGGGTCAGGTGGAGGGATGTTGATGCGAGCTAACACATTTCATAATAAGGGTACCCGACTAAATGTTGCCCAATATCCTGGGTTCTTTCGTGTTTTTTGTCTTCAGAACTTTTAAGTTCTCCATATCCCATATCTTGTAGAATCACACAGCACAGGAGGTCATTCGGGCCATCGTGTCTGTGTTGGCCCTTTGAAGAGGCAGAAACCCTCATCGCATTTAAGTAGTACTTGGACATGCACTTGAAGTGCCGTAACTTAAAAGGCTACGGACCAAGAGCTGGAAAGTGGGATTAGGCTGATTAGCTCTTTTTCGGCCGGCACAGACACGATGGGCCAAATGGCCTCCTTTTGTGCCATAATTTTCTCTGATTCTGTGAATTAGTGCCGCGCCCTTGCTCTTTCCCCATAGCCATGCAAATTTCTCCTTTTCAAGTATTTATCGAATTCCCTTCTGAAAGTTACTATTGAATCTGCTTCTGTTAGATCCGTGTATTTTTGATGTAGTGTGCCCTTCAATAACTCGACACGAGACTGCAGGAACAATCAACAGGATGAGGGTTACTCTAAAACTAATTATATACAGATTTATATACAGGTGTGGTCACTGCCGGTACTACTGTAAAAAGTAGTTCTCCCCTTAAAGGTACATACACTACAATTCCTCCCCTTTTAGATTGACAGTACCATAACATTCATTTAACAATTAACACTTTTAACATGCACATTAATTGAAAATAGTCCATTAATAAATTCAGCCTTTGGGGCGGCTTCCTGATCCTTTCTGGATAGCGCCTTTCCTGAGTGTCTTGCTCTTGGTGCGGAGGCCCCCTGTCGTCAGTTGGTTCATCAGCTTCCGATGCTACTGTTTCTGGGGTAGATGCTACCTGTATGTCGGGTTCATCACCAGGTGCGCGAGACATGGGGTTGACTCGTTCCTGTGACTCTAGGATCTGGTCGACATGGTGTCTCACAATGTTCTCCCCAACATCCACTGTGTACATTAGTGGCCCCTGCCGTGTGCATATCATTCCTAGTTGCCATTTCTCTGTTTGGTAGTCGCGGGCCAAGACTGGTTGCCCTACATTGAAGCTCCTTGTCGGCTTCTCATTGATGTGCTGGAATTGCTTATTCTCAACATCTCTTCGTACATTTGATCTGAGCAAATCCAGACAAGATCTCAACCTTCGGTTAAAGAACATCATGGCCGGGGTCTGGTTGGTGACTGTATGTGTCGCATTTCTGTAGGCCAACAGGAAATTGTCCATCTTATGCTGCAGTGGAATGTCGTCATCGCACATGGCCCTTACTGCTTTCTTAAAGGTTTGTACGAACCTCTCAGCCAATCCATTTGTGGCTGGATGATACGGGGCGGATGTGTAATGCCTTACCCCATTCCTTTTCATGAATCTTCGAAACTCTTCGGACACAAACTGTGGTCCGTTATCAGAGCAAATCTGCTCTGGCAAGCCGTTCCTGGCAAATATGGTCCGTAGGACTGCAATAGTTTTCTCCATGGTGGTGGATGACATTTTGATCACCTCAGGCCATTTCGAGTGCGCATCCACGGCTATTAGAAACATTGAGTCCATGAATGGACCAGCAAAATCAATATGCACCCGTTGCCATGGAGATGAGGGCCACTCCCATGGGTGTAGAGGGGCATGTGGTGGTGCATTTTGGACCTTCTGGCATCCTGAGCAGCTCTTTGTCAGGTCCTCGATTTGCTGATCGATCCCCGGCCACCACACATAAGCCCTAGCAAGGCTTTTCATTTTTACCCCTCCCAGATGGCCTTCGTGAAGCTCATTGAGCACTCTCTCCCTTAACTTGGGTGGAATTACCACTCGGGATCCACACATCAAGGTCCCCTGGCATACTGACAGCTGTTCTCTTCTGGATGAGAATGCTGGCAACAGTGAGTCGCCATGTGTTGGCCATCCCTTCACCGTCAAGTCATATATTCGAGACAGTGTCGGGTCATTTCGGGTCTCCTCTATATCAGCGTTAGTTACTGGCAAGCGTTCAATTATAGTCGAATGAAATATTTCGACAGGGTCCACTGCTGGTGCTTCCTCCGCAGTAGGCAGTGGCAGGCGTGATAGCCCATCAGCGTTTCCATGCTGTTTCGTGCCCTTATACTCGATTTCATATTGGTTCGCCCCTAGAAAAAGTGACCATCTTTGTAGCCGTTGCGCAGTCATCACCGGCACGCCCTTCTTTGGATTAAAGATTTAGACAAGTGGTTGGTAGTCCGTCAGCAAGGTGAACTTCTGCCCGTGCAGATAGTGGTTGAACTTTTTCACTTCTTCACCCCCCACACTAGGCTGAGGGCCTCCCTGTCAATCTGGGCGTAGTTACGCTCGGCTGAGGTTAGTGACCGAGACGCAAAGGCTACCGGCCCCTCCGAGCCGTCCGGGAACTTGTGCGACAGCACCGCTCCAATGCCATAGGGTGATGCATCACACGCCAACCGAATTGGTAGTGCTGGGTTGAAATGAGACAACACCTCTTTTGACGTGATCAATTCTTTGCACTTCTGGAAAGCTCGTTTACATTCGTCATTCCACTTCCATGGTACCCCCGTTTGCAGTAGGGTGTTCAGTGGGTGTAGTACTGTAGACAAATTCGGCAAGAACTTATGGTAGTAGTTCACCAGCCCGAGGAACGACCTCAGTTGTGACACATTTTCCGGTGCTGGAGCCTTGACTACTGCCTCAATCTTTTCAGGGGACTTATGTAACCCCTCTTCATCAATAACGTGGCCACAATACGAGATCTGCTTCTGGAAAAACTCGCATTTGTGGCGATTTGCTCGGAGCCCATATTCCTTCAATCTAGTGAGCACCTGCTCCAGGCTGGCAAGGTGAGCACTGTCATTTTCGCCCGTGACCAGGATGTCGTCCAAATAACACTGGGTCCCTGGAATCCCTTGCAGGACTTGATCCATTGCCCTTTGCCAAATAGCCGGAGCTGATGCTACCCTGAACACCAGCCGGTTGTATTGGTAGAGACCTTTATGAGTGTTGATTGTGAGGTACTGTTTCGAGGCTTTTTCTACCTCCATTTGCAGGTATGCCTGGGCCAGATCAATCTTAGTGAAGCGTTTCCCTCCTGATAGCGAGGCGAAAATATCTTCAATCCGTGGAAGCGGATATTGTACCGTGTGAAGGACTGGGTTCACTGTCACCTTAAAGTCCCCACAGATGCGAACTTTCTTTGGTTCCCCAGGCGTATTACTCAACGATCTCTTCATTACAGGAACGATGGGTGTGGCCCACTCGCTCCAGTCCACTTTGGACAGTACTCCTGAACGTTCCAAACCTTCCAGCTCTGCTTCGACGGCTGGGTGGATCGCATAAGGCACCGGTCTGGCCTTAAAAAACTTTGGGCTTGCATTTTCCTCTATTTTGGTCGTCGCTGTTATGCCTTTTAGTGTTCCAAGTCCCTCCTGGAACACTTCTTGTGCGTCAGTTAGCATTTTTGACAGTCGTCCAGGTGTGGCGTCGTCATCCTTTTTGGCATCTACAGTCAGTGCTTGTATGGAATGCCAATCTAGCTGTATCTTCTGGATCCATTCATGTCCTAGTAGTGGTGGACCTCCATCTGGCAATACATATAGGTCCATTTTTGGTGTTTCCTTACCGTTATATACAACGTTCACCCTTATTTTTCCTTTGGGGTAGACTTTTTGCCCCGTGTACGTCTTCAAGACAATTTCTGTATCTCTCAAGGGTATATGTGAGAATAGCCGCTTGTAGTCCCTTCGGTTTATGACTGTTAGGGCTGATCCTGTGTCCAATTCCATTTTCACTTGGACTCCTGCTATCTTGAGCGTGACCCAGATAATAAGAACATAAGAAATAGGAGCAGGAGTAGGCCAATCGGCCCCTCGAGCCTGCTCCGCCATTCAATAAGATCATGGCTGATCTGATCCTAACCGACAATCCACTATCACAGAACCATCTCCTGAATCTAACAGAATTAGACACACGAAATAGGAGCAGTGTCAGGCTACACGGCCCCTGGGCCCGCTCCGCTACCCACAGGGCTATGACCGATCCGAACCTGGACTCATGTCCAAATTCCTGCCCGCTCCCCGTAACCCTTAATTCCCTTTACTTCTAGGAAACTGTCTATTTCTGTTTTAAATTTATGTAATGATGTAGCTTATACAGCTTTTTGGGGCAGCATATTCCATGGACCTACCACCCTCTGAGTGAAGTAGTTCCTCCTCATCTCAGTTTTGAAAGAGCAGCCCCTTATTCTAAGACTGTGCCCCCTAGTTCTAGTTTCACCCATCATCGGGAACATCTTCCCCGCATCCACCCGATCCAACCCCTTCACAATCTTATATGTTTCAATAAGATCGCCTCTCATTCTTCTGAACTCCAATGAGTAGAGTCCCAATCTACTCAACCTCTCCTCATATGTCCATCCCCTCATCCCCGGGATTAACCGAGTGAACCTTCTTTGTACTGACTCGAGAGCAAGTATGTCCTTTCTTAAGTATGGACACCAAAACTGTACGCAGTATTCCAGGTGCGGTCTCACCAATACCTTGTACAACTGAAGCAATACCTCCCTATTTTTATATTCTATCCCCCTAGCAATGAAAGCCAACATTCCATTGGCCTTCTTAATCACTTGCTGCACCTGCATACTAACCTTTTGAGTTTCGTGCACCAGGACCCCCAGATCCCTTTGTACTTCAGTACTTTCCAGTTTCTTGCCATTAAGATAATAACTTGCTCTACGATTTTTCCTGCCAAAGTGCATAACCTCACACTTTCCAGCATTGTATTCCATCTGCCAAATCTCTGCCATTTACTTAGCCTGTCTATGTCCCCTTGCAGGTTTTTTATGTCCTCCTCACTCACTACTTTCCCTCCCATCTTAGTATCATCTGCAAACTTTGATATGTTACACTCGGTCCCCTCCTCCAAATCGTTAATATAGATTGTAAAGAGTTGGGGACCCAGCACTGACCCCTGCGGAACACCACTAGTTACTGATTGCCAGTCTGAGAATGAACCATTTAGCCCAACTCTCTGCCTTCTGTTAGATAGCCAATCCTCTATCCATGCCAGAATATTACCCCCAATCCCGTGATTTTTTATCTTAAGCAATAATCTTTTGTGTGGCACCTTGTCAAATGCCTTTTGGAAGTCTAAATACACTACGTCCATTGGTTCCCCTTTATCCACCCTATACGTTACTTCCTCAAAGAACTCCAGCAAATTTGTCAAACATGACTTCCCCTTCATAAAACCATGCTGACTTTGTCCTATTAAATTATGATTATCCAAATGTCCTGTTACTGTCTCCTTAATAATGGACTCCAAAATTTTACCTACCACAGATGTTAGGCTAACCGGTCTAGTTTGGTGATCCTCCGTTTGGATCACCTTATGTCGTTTCAGACAACCCAGCTCCTTGCTTCCGGAGTCTGTATCACTTTTCTGTTCGTCTGAACTACTCTCCGTCACCTTATGTACCTTCTTGTACTTCTCCTGTGGAGATTTCTTGCTGCTGGTTTTCTTTCCCGACCTGCAGACTCTTGCTATGTGTCCTACTTTTCCACACTGTCTGCACACTTTGTCCTTGAACCAGCAATCATTATGGTCGTGTGTTGTTCTGCTGCAGCGATAACACTTCACTGTTCCGTATGACATTTCATTTGTGCCATATTCTTGCGGTCTCCGTTGTATCTCTGCAGCGCCCCGTGCAGCTGCTTCATGTGATACTGCCATGCTGAAAGCCTTTTCCAGCGTAAGGTCCTTTTCAGATAAAAGCCGTTTCTGGGTTCCTTCACTTTGAAGCCCACACACAACTTGTCCCTTAAGGTATCTGCCAGTCCCGCTCCAAACTGGCAGTGTTTCGATAGCTTGCGCAGTTCTGTTAAATACTCAGCATTACTTTCATCTTTATGCTGGTTCCTTTTGTGAAACTTAAATCTTTCTGCTATCAGCAGCGGTGTGGGGTTTAAGTGGTTCTGTAGGGTTGACACTATGTTTCCAAAATCCTTGTCCACTGGCTTCTCTGGGGTTACTAGGTTTCGCAGTAAGCCATACGTTTTTGCACCCATGGAATTCAACAATACCAGCGCTTTCCCCTCATCTGGCACTTCATTTGCCTTGCAGTACACTTCTATGTGTTCGACATATGTCGCCCAATCTTCGACTTCATTGTCGAACGCTGTGATACTGCCACTCTTCGGCATCCCTGGGTGTGGTTAGACTGGCTCAAAATGGCGTTTTCCCGCGCTTCCCTTCTTCTCCGCTGCAGCTCAAAATGGCGTTTTCCCGCGCTTTCCCTTCTTCTCCGCTGCAGCTGCTCGGCCCTTGAACACCGGCTGCGCTCTGCGCGTTTTCTTTCGTGCCTCTCTCTCTTCTCCCGTCGACGCCGTTCGGTCCTGAACACTGGCTGCGCCCTGTGCGCTCTACCCTCTCTCTTCTCCCGTCGACACCGTTCGGTCCTGAGCACCGGCTGCGCCCTGTGCGTTCTACCCTCTCTCTCCTCCCGTCGACGCCGTTCGGTCCTGAACACCGGCTGCGCCCTGTGCGCTCTACCCTCTCTCTTCTCCCGTCGACGCTGCTCGGCCTTTTCTGTGCCGTCGGTCGGCTCCAGCCGCCGCTGTCCGGGAAGGGTCTGCGCCGTACCTGTTGCCAGCCCGTTTTGCTGGACCACCGTGACTGGAGAACCAAGCCCAGCTCTCAACAGCCTCTCCTGCGATGCTCAATCTCTGCTGGATGACTGGGCGGTTGCTCGTGGTCGACGCCCCTGCTTCTGGCCTCAACTTTCTTCCACTGTTCTCCAGGAGTGAATCCCTGGGAGGTAATGCAGAGTTGCAGGTAGGTTCGAATCTGCCTCGTCGCCACTGTTAGATCCGTGTATTTTTGATGTAGTGTGTCCTTCAATAACTAGACACGAGACTGCAGGAACAATCAACAGGTATTTACTGGATGAGGGTTCCTCTAAAACTAAACGTACAGATCCCTACTCAGGGTTTATATACAGGTGTGGTCACTGCCGGTACTACAGTATACAGGAGCTGTAAAAAAGTAGTTCTCCCCTTAAAGGTACATACACTACAGCTTCCTCCACCCTTTCAGGCAGCGCATTCCAGATCATCATAACTTGCTGCATAAAAAACAGTCTCCTCATTTCCCACCTGGATTTTTAGGCAAATATCTCAATCTGTGTCCTCCTCCTGCCAGTGGGAACGGTTTCTCCCTATTTACTCTATCAAAACCCCTCATAATTTTGAACATTATCCGCGACCATGATCACCTATTTCCATCGCTGCAACATTGCGCCCTCTGCCTTTATCTCACCCTCATTGCAGTTGAAACACTCATCCATTCCTCATCACCTCCAGGCTCAACTTCCCCAATGCTTTCTTGGCTAGCTTCCCGAGAGCCATCCAACATAAAGTCCAACTCATTAAAACCCTGCTGGCTGCATCCCAGCCTTTCCCCTGTTGCTCCTGTCTTCCCCGACCTCCATTGGTTTCCTGATAGCCGCACCAAGTTCCAAGTACTTGCCTTTATTTACACGTTTCTCCACAGCCTCACCCCACCCTAACTCTGTTTGTGAGCCCTACATACCCACTTACGCCTTCTGCTCTCCTCATTCTGGTTGCCTTGACGTGCCCTGCTGCTTTGGTGATGGAGCCTTCAGTCAGCCTGGTTGTACACTCTGGAACTGTCTCCCGAAATACTGTGTCCCTAAATCCTTCCCGCTTGCTACCTTTCTACCCACCTTCAAAAGCCTCTTCAAAACCAACCACTTCCCCTTCAGACACTTAAGCTAACCCTTTCATGTCCTTCATTTTTGTCTCTGCGAAATGCCTTGTGACATTCACAACAAAAACCTGTATTTATATAGCGCATGAAATGTCCCAAGTCGCTTCACAGGAGCGATTATCAAACTGCATTTGACACCGAGCCACATAAGGAGATATTAGGACAGGTAACCAACAGCTTGGTCAAAGAGGTAGCTTTTAAGGAGTGACTTACAGGAGGAGAGAGAGGCGGAGAGGTTTAGGGAGGGAATTCCAGAGCTTTGGGCCCAGGCAGCTGAAGGCACGGCCACCAATGGTGGAGCGATTAAAATCGGGGGATGCGCAAGAGGCCAGAATTAGAGGAGCGCAGAGATCTCGGGGGGGTTGTAGTACTGGAGGAGGTTACAGAGATAGGGAGGGGCGAGGCCATGGAGGGATTTGAAAACAAGGATGAGAATTTTAAAATCGAGGTGTTGCTGGACCGGGAGCCAATATAGGTCAGCGAGCACAGGGGTGATGGGTGAACAGGACTTGGTGCGAGTTAGGACATGGGCAGCGTGTTAAACACACTCGGTAAATGTAAGTTGCTGTATATGATTGATCTTGGTTTTGGGCATAGATGCTCGTGCTCTCTCAGCATGTTTTAGTGCATTTTGTTTCTTGGCCAGTGTCTGTTTTCAGTGTATTTAGCCCATGAATCCTACTGAACTCCACAAATAAACTCTAAAGCCTGCACATCTGCCAATGCACTTTATTATGGTTATATTTATGTTAATATGCTACAAGCCAAATGTATGTTGAATGTTTAAATGTCTTAATCCAAATGTACACTCTCGGGAGCCGCAAGCCTACATTTCGTTGTACTGCACTTGTGCACTAACAATGACAATAAAAGTTGATTTGATTTTAATTTGATTTGATGAATGTTAGGCTAAGACAGAAGGACTAACCTGAGCTGTTTTACTCCTCCACAGATGCAGCAGCAGGAGCTGGCACAGATGAGGCAACGAGATGCGAACCTAACGGCTCTTGCTGCGATAGGCCCGCGCAAGAAACGCAAACTGGATTCCCCGGGGCCGCAGGCGACGGAGATGGGAATGGCAGCTGGCGAGGTAACCAGATCAGTAGCCCACATAATAAACACTGCACTCTGTCCTCGCACCTTATTGGTGTGGTTGCAGGGATAGGTTTTTTGTTGATGCTAAAAATTTGGTTCTCTCTTAATTGGCATCACACAAGTTATTGCAACCATTTCTGAATCTTGATAAGTGTTTTAAAAGATGCTTGCGACTTGTTGAATGAGCCTCTTGTTGATATCAATGTCGACGCCCTTTGTTTTTAAGGGTTGTGCTGCAGCAAAAATCTATGGAATTTTGTATTTTGATGTCGCCGAAGAATTGACTATTGTTCGGGTCTCGCCCTTAAGGTGAACCTCTCATTTGAGGTAACTTTTAGAATTTTCTGAAACCTTCAAGTTGGCTGTGGAATGGGACGTTTGTTTCAATGTTTGGAGGTTGAACAAAGTTCAGTATGAATGGGGTTAACATTCCTTATTGCCTCCCTTCCCACACCAAATCTCGTACGGTACCTCCGCGAGGACCTGCGTACCGCAGCACCTGAGGATCCTCTGCAGGTCCCATGGCCCTTTCACCAATACTTTCTGAAAACCTGTAGCCTGAAAAAGGCAGATCTCTCGCCTTCAATTCTCCGCTTTCTCTCCTTTTGCCTGATGGCTTGGATGTCATGTTGTTTACAGCGCTTGCTCAGCACTTCAGGTCACAGGTGTGGGACTGCCTGGCACTGTTGACGAGAAGCCTGAACTGTGGCCAGTTCAGTCGTTTCAGGGTGAATGTGTGTGTCTGTCTCTGTGTGTCTGTCTCTGTTTGTCTGCGTCTGTCTCTGTGTGTTTATGTCTGTGTGTGTCTCTGTCTGTCTCTGTGTGTCTGTCTCTGTGTGTCTGTCTCTGTGTGTCTCCGTCTGTCTCTGTGTGTCTGTCTCTGTGTGTCTCCGTCTGTCTCTGTGTGTCTGTCTCTGTGTGTGCGTGCGTCTGTCTCTGCGTCTGTGTGTCTGCGCCTGTGTGTCTGTCTCTGTGTGTCTGTCTGTCTCTGTGTGTCTGTCTGTCTGTCTCTGTGTGTGTGCATCTCCCTCTGTGTTTCTGTCTCTGTGTATGTCTGTCTGTGTGTGTCTGTCTCTGTGTGTGCGTGTCTCTCTCTGCGCGTCTCTCTCTGCGTCTGTGTCTGTCTCTGTGTGTCTGTCTCTGTGTGTCTGTGTCTGTCTGTCTCTGTGTGTGTGTGTCTCTCTCTGTGTGTCTCTCTCTCTGTGTCTGTCTCTGTGTGTCTGTCTCTGTGTGCAGCAGCGTATGTCTGTGGCATTTGATGAGAACAGGACTGGGCATCGCTTGGTGCAACACCTTTGTGTGCACACTCCTGAATGGTCATGGCTGAGATACCAGAGCACTGCCGGCACATGTGGAAACATACCCTACGGGCTAAAACTACCACCCACAGGTCCAGGATGGGAAGGATCTGCGGGGAGGATCGGTCTGCCTGCTTGACTCTGTTTCACGGCCTTGTGTGCACCCGGATGACCTTGGCCAGATTTCAGGCAGTATCGACTGGTAGGCTTGAAGCCTTCCATGATCGCTGGGCACTGCAGGACACCAGCTGTATCATTAACAAAAGGAACCAGAGCATGGTTTAGTTTTATTCTTCATTCTTAGTTTGGACAGACAGTTATGTTAGCGGTGTCTTCCTCTTGAGGAGGACACTTGGAGCAATGTCTTGTCCTAGGAGGCATCATTGAGTGACCCCCCCAGCCCCCAGTGTCACTTTGCTGCTCCAGGGTCGGGAGAGCAGGTGGGGGGAGCAGGGGGGAAACCTTTGTAAAGTGGACGTGATCCTCAATCGGAGGGGGGGTGGTGAAGTGGAGAAATGAGGCCAACTGCATCAGCCAGTTACAAATGGACCATCAGTTATCCATTTAGAGAGCATCCTTGTCGCATACTTACAGGAGTTTGAGCAGCCTTTACAGAAGCATTGCGGCTTTAATGCCTGCTCTGTTGGCCGCTTTCCCGTTGCCTATTACTATTTAAGGCCCGTTTTCCTGAGGTCGAGTAGTTTGTACACCTTATTCTTCACGTGAAAGTTTATTTTAGACTAAATGATACCAGACAGCTGGAAGACAAAGTTGACAATGCCAGGGGTGGTCGATAATGAACAAAAACTGCTTTACATATCTCACACCCAGCACCTACTGGATTGTGAGAAATATCGAGTTATTTTGCCCTGTTCTCTGTCAAAATGGAGCACTTTTACTTGTAGGCTACTGGGAGAAAAGGAATGTAATTTTAACCTATTTTTCCACTTCATTTTCACCCCACATTTCTTCATTTCACATCCTTTGTGTGCCTCTGGCTGTCATCTTCGTTTCTCAAGAGCAGAGTGAATGTGACTTTTTTTCCAGAGAGGAGTCACAGGATACCTCGGAGGCCTGTGGCTGTTACTGGACTCCTCTCTCTCTCTCTCTCTCTCTCTTGCCTGCTTTCAGCCAAACTGAAGGGCTTGTCATAGTTTTCATCTCCTCAGAAATGAGCCCCAGGCACCAGCCAGGAGGAGAAGACGATGGCAGCTTGATTAGGTCCCAGCGCTGATTCATTCCCACTGACAGCAAATCTCTGGCTCTCTAAATTAGTCTGAAACAAAGGCAGCTCTCAGATCTGTGCCAAGCCTAATTTAAACGGGTAATGACCTTTCCGTGGCATCGAGCTGCTGGAGTGACCTCTGCCAAAATTTAAAGTCGCTGATTGCTACCTTTTGTTGATCAGATATATCCTCCATTCGGGGGCTGAGCCACAAAGGTGATTGAATGTCGCAGCCAGTTCTGTGACCCGTACTGCTGCAGGGGCTGAAACTGATAGCCGTTCAGGGCCGGCATGTCTCTCTTGAGCTTGATCTTAAATCCAGAGGCACACAAAGGCCCATAGAGCTCCCGCAGGAGGATTAGTTACACAGCAAGCAATGGGAGGCATTCAGAAGAGGGTGGTGGGGGGTGGGTGGGATGAGAGAAACTAATTTGCTCTCAGTACAAGCACTGTATTCATATTGTTCTGGGTGTGTGCAGACCTGCTTCCAATAAACATTGTCATTTAAGTCAGTTGGGAGGGAAGGTACAGTAGAATTGCGATTTTTATTTTTTTTATTCCCCTCCCCCCGGCTGCTGTGATTGTTTACTTAAGCTGTGAAGACAAGGCACTGGTTGCTGTAGTGACAAACAGGACGGGCATTTTATTCCTTAAAGTTCTGTTTGTTTTGTCACGACAGAAATCTGCTTCATTTCCCTACAGTGAAATGCTTTTTCTCCCCCAGCAGCAACAGCCTCCCCCCTCTGCATATAAGCTTCACCTCAGCATTTATAAATTCGAGATCACTGACAGGAATGAAGGGAACCGTTTCTTTTTTTAAATCGAGAGGGTTGTTAGGACGTGGACTGCCCGAACAGAAACACCGGGTGGGCAGGGGGGGGAAGCAGAATCCACAGTAGTTTTTAAAAGGAAAATGGATAAATATTTGGAAGAAAGAAAACATTGAAAGGGGCCTGTGAATGGGACTAAGTGGGTAGCGCTTCTCGAACAGTGTTGTCCAATACTTGAGCCACTGGCCACATGTGGCTAATTGAAAATCCAGATGTGGCTAATTGCATTTCTGATTAAGTAAGCAATGAGTAATCAACACCGTCGTTGGTCATGTGATCCCAGTACTCCGATTCTAGCATGTGAACTTTAACCTTTTTGCGTGTTTGTTGATGAGATGAAAAGCAGAGTGTGTGAGTGTTTGTTGATCATCAAGAGTGCTTCACTTCCTTGGTTACTGAATGGTGGGAGATGTTTGTTCAGTAAATGTACACATTCCAATTCCAATTCCAATTCCAATTAAAATGCTTTATTGGCATGAAAGTTTACAGAGAACCATATTGCCAAAGCTTACATAGCAAAAAGGTACAGTTTTCCAACATTCTGTAGGTGTCAATCGATTTGACATTTGTTGGGTACATACAATATTACTTTTAAACAATATTAATTTTAAACAGTCTTTGTACTTCATTTGGTACGTTCAATATTAATTTTAAACAGTCTTAATTTTAAACAGTCCTCAGGTTGTGACATGTTGTTACATATTTGGCCCCAAGGTATGGTCTGTCTCCTTCTCCTAGGACTAATCTCAATTTTGACAGATCATCCAATTCCTTGAAATCTGGGGTTGTTTGGCTTAGCTTGTTGAATAATATGTTTCTTGATGTGTTGAATTTTTCGCATTTTAGGAGGAAATGCATTTCTGTTTCAACCTCGCCAGCCAGACATTGATCGCATATTCTATTCTCTCTAGGCTGCCAGGATTTCTTGTATCTGCCTTTTTCAATTTCCAGTTGGTGGTCGCTTAGTCTGTACCTGGTGAGGGTCTGTCTCTGTTTTGTGTCTCTGATGGTCGTGAGGTAGTCTGCCAGTTTATATTCTCTTTTTAGGGCCCGGTAACATTCTAATCTGCTTTGGCTTTCGGTTATTTTGTTCCAATGTTCCAGGTAGGTTTCTTTGCATTTTTTAATGATTTGGTTCACTCGGATTGGTGTTTGGGCGGCTGTGTTGGTCTGGGGCTGGTCAGGGTCCGGCTGAGTACTTAGTTTCCGTAGCAGCTGACTCAGGGGACTCTTTTCTGGGTTTAGCTCTTGGGTCTGAAAGGCTTTGAAATGAAGGGTGTCTGGGGAGCTAGATTTGAGGTGATTTAGGAAGTTTAGTGCTCGTTTTTGGATGTTTATTATCAGTGGGTATCTGCCTAGTTCGGCTCTGCATGCATTTGTTGGCGTTTTCCTTTGGGTGCGAAGGATGCTTCGGCAGAATTCTGCATGTAGGGCTTCTATTGTATGTTTTTCCCATTTAGTGTAGCTTTGGTGATTTAGCGGGCCCCATACTTCACTACCGTACAGTGCAATGGGCAGGATTATGCTGTCAAATATTTTGAGCCAGATTTTGATTGGGATTTGGATGTTGTAGAATTTTCTTTTTATTGCATATAGGGCTCTTCGGGCTTTTTCTTTTAGTGCATTCACTGCTATGCTGAAGCTCCCTGATGCTGTAATAGTTAGACCAAGGTAGGTGTAGCTCATAGTGTGTCCTATAGTGGTATCACTGAGGGTAAACTGGTATTTGCTTTCCTGACATCTGGGCCTTTTTTGAAAAATCATGATGTTGGTTTTCTTTAGATTTACTGTTAGAGCCCAATTTTGGCAGTATTTGTCGAGTAGGTCTAGTTGTTGCTGTAATCCCTGTTCTGTGGGAGACAGCAGAACCAGGTCGTCCGCATAGAACAGGGATTTCACTTCTCCATCTAGGAGACGGAGACCTGGTGACTCGCTTTGCTCCAGCATGTCTGCTAATTCATTTATGTATATGTTGAACAGGGTCGGGCTCAAATTGCAGCCCTGCCGGACGCCTCTTCTCTGGGTGAAGAAATCGGTGCGTTTGTCTCCAATTTTGACCCCGCATTTGTTTTTCAGATACATTGATTTAATAAGGTCATAGACTTTGCCCCCTATTCCACATTGAAGAAGTTTATAATAGAGCCCTTCGTGCCATATAGAGTCAAAGGCTTTCTTGAAGTCGATGAAACAGGCGAATATTTTCCCATTTTTTGTTTGGTGTATATGTTTTTCAATGAGGGTGTGAAGGGTATAGATATGGTCGGCGGTGCGGTGTTTTGGAAGAAAGCCTATTTGGTTTTTTCTGAGGATATTATGTTTGTTAAGAAAATCAAGTAATCTACTATTTAGAATACTGCAGAATAACTTCCCTAGACAACTGTTGACACAGATGCCGCGGTAGTTATTTGGGTCTGATTTGTTTCCGCTTTTATATATGGGGGAGATTAGTCCTTGGCACCAGATATCGGGAAAACAGCCTGAACGTAATATGATGTTGAATAATTTGAGTACCGCACCCTGCATCTCCATATTGCTGAACTTGAGCATTTCATTTTTGATGTTGTCTGGGCCACAGGCTTTCTTTAGGTGGAGAGATTTTGTTTTTGTGGCCATTTCTTTCCATGTGATTGGGGAGTCTAGAGGGTTTTGGTTGTCTTTGATTGTTGCTTCTAATGTGTGGAGTTTTTCTGTGACCTGATGTTGACTTGGGTTTGTTTCGTTTATTGGGATGTCTTTGTAGAGGTTTTCAAAATGTGTTCTCCAGATGTCGCCATCTTGGATTGGTAATGCTTGCAATTGTGTTGTACTCAGGTTATTCCACATTTCCCAGAATTGTTTTGGGTTGGTGGAGTTTTCAATTTCTTCTAGTATTTTGTGGGTATAGTTTTGTGTTTTGTTCCTAATGGTGTGTTTATATCTTTTGAGGGTTTCATTGTATCTAGTACGTAGGTCCGGATTGTTTGGTTGGCGATGCTTTTGGTTTGATATTTTTCTCAGGTCTTTTCTGGCATTTTTGCATTCGTGGTCAAACCATTTCTTATTTTTATTTTGTCTTTTGTGACTCTTCCTCTTCTGTTTCACGAGGTCGGCTTTTACAGCTGCCTCATGAAAGATCATATTTATATCCTCTATGGCCATGTTTACCCCATCTCTGGTGATCTCATATAGATTTTCTTTAAATTTTGAAATTTTACTTGTGAGATCAGGTGAATTTAGTGCTGTGATGAATTTATCTCCACTGTCTGGGGCCCATCTGTATGTCTGGTTTATTTTATGTAGCTTACTGGGTTCCTTTTTTGTGTCTGTAGTTTGGGCAGAAAGTTTAAGGTACACATTTATTTGGTTATGGTCTGAGAGGGGGGATTGCTGCCTGACAGTGAATGCGTTGATATCGCAGGGGTCCAGGTCAATGCCGTCTCTTACTAAAATTGGTGCATGTGGTTAAAACAGTGTCGCCATAGCCACAGCTTTCAGCAATTTCACAGAAATCACAGAAACCCCACAGTGCAGATACAGGCCATTTCGGCCCATCGAGCCTGCACCGACACATATCCCACCCGATCCCCGTAACCCCTACACCAACACATATCCCACCCTATCCCTGTAACCCCACGTATTTAATCCCCCTAACACTAAGGGTCAATTTATCATAGCCAATCAACCTAACCCGCACATCTTTGGACTGTGGGAGGAAACCGGAGCACCCGGAGAAAACCCACGCAAACTTCTTTTGGACAGCACTGTTTGAGAGAGCCAGCAAAGGCGGGATGGGCTGAATGGCCTCCTAAAAATAAAAACAGAAAATGCTGGAAATACTCAGCAGGCCAGGCAGCATCTGTGGAGAGAGAAACAGAGTTAACGGTTCAGGTCAATGAGCCTTCGTCAGAACTGGAAGAAGTTACTTCCCTTTTGTTCTCCCCTCTCTCTCTCCCCCTTTCCCTGACTCTGTACTTGCTTATAAACTATTGGCCCAGAAATTCGGGTCGGGGGCTTCCCGCGGGTGTAAGCCCCCGACCCGCACTTACCTAACGCGCCGGCCGTTGAGCTGTGGGCCCGCGTGGGATTCCGATCCTGGGCCTGCTCCAACTGCCGGCGCGCAGTGCTTGCGTATCCCAGGGGCGCAGTTAGTTCGAAGCGTCCCCTGGGATCACGTGGGCCATGGAGAGCCAATGGTAGCAGGGAATGCTTCATTCATAAAATTGACAGGAAGAGCTGTCAAACCTATAAATACTATAATCACTAAAACTTCAAATAATTTTTTTTTTAAATCACATTTTAAAAATAACTATAAATTACATAAAATAACTATTTTAAACAATAATTTAAATTTTTGAAAAAATTAATTACATTTTCTAACGGCTAAAAATAAACTTACCTTTCTTTAAAGTATTTAAAAATAATAAACCTGTGGAAAAATGTTTTAATTTTAATTAATTCACCACTTACCTTGTTAAAAGCAGGCCTTGCGCCTGCTTTTTAAAAGTGTAACTGCTGGAGACTTACCCTCCCGGAGAAACCTGGGAAAAAAAACGTAAGTTCCAGGCGCACGCGCTGCCTCTCCGGCGTACGCGTTCCACCTCTGAACCCCTTCCTTTAAGGGACGGAAGTTCTGGTTTCCCGCGCATGCGCAGTGCATGCACGAAACCGGCACTTCCATTGGGCCTACGGGTGAGTACCCCGTGCGTACTCACCCGTGGAGACCCGAGTTTCTGGGCCATTGAAACATTGACTCTGTTTCTCTCTCCACAGATGCTGCCTGACCTGCTGAGTGTTTCCAGCAGTTTCTGTTTTTATTTCAGATGTCCAGCTTCCGCAGTGTTTTGCTTCTGAATGGCCTCCTTCTGTGCTGTTAAACTCTTGGACTCTATGAATGCGAATGGGGACAGTGAGTGCTGGTAGACTGTTGAGCCAGATCCCCCATCACACACACGCCCTTTCAGCAGGAAGTCACGGGATAATGATCAGGAGTCCAACACTTGGCTCATTTTCCTTTTCTTCATCCACCCTCTACAAAAAAAATGAATATCTCCTTTGCCATCTCAGCTGATTCAGCACAGACCAGTGATGGATCCAGGGGCTTTCCTGCTGGTCGTGGCTTGGTGCCAATCCTGTGGTCAATTTACCCCCCCCCCCCCAGTGTGACCTGAATGAGTTCAGTTTTGGTCTGTTTTAATCAAATGTATAGAGTTGACTTCTTGTCATCAGACAGTCAGTTATTTAATAATCTAAATGCAAGCTGTTACTGTAACACTTCCTGATCGTGTCACGCTTGTTTCCGTCACGGCTGCCTGCAATGCTTAAACTTCATAATTACTGCACTTACCGCTGTCTTGTTCTTCCTTTGTGACTGACTCCAGCTATGGGTCCGACCAGCTTCCAGTTTGTGTCTCTGAGCCAGACTGAACCCCCTTCCGCTGCTCCCAGACCCCATCCCCTCCCATTGTGCCCACTTCACAGGATCTGTGTCGTGGTATTTCCCAGTGTTCCCACATCGGAAACCCCCCCACCCTCCTCCCAATGCCCCACTACTCCTGGATCAACTTTCCTGCTGCTCTGACCCAAACACCCTCTCCGTCATACTCCTCTGCTCCTCCCACATCCCAACAACTTCCCTCTCACTGCTCATAGACCCCCGGACCAGCCAAAACAACCAAATCTGAACCCCTCCCCCCGCCCCCCTCCCTTCCACACAATTGCTTGCTCACCTGCCAACAGCCTGCAGTCTGGAGCATCTCCCCAAGAGTCTTCCTGTATATCCGGGGCGCTTGTTTTTAAAGAAAAAAGGTAAGCGATAACATAGAGTGGATAGATAAACCAAAATATAATACTAAAGTCACTGATCTATCACAGAACTGTGGGCTGAATCATATCATGTGAACCCGAAAATACGGGTACGGCTGGCGGAATACTTTGTAATAAAAACGTGATTTCAGTTAGTCGCCTTACATCGGCCTGATGCTAATTTGTATGTTAAATGGCTTAAGATGATTCATCGTGAGCAGCACCTTGCCAAATGGTGCTGGTATCGTTACATTTGTGTGTCTCATAACTAACTTAAAATACTTACTAAATCTGTGAAAAAAATTTAAAAACTTCGATTTAAAATAAAGAACAGGACCCAACTATCCCAAAAATTCACTTCCACTAAATATTCCAGGAACATTTGTGTGCCTTGTGTATTTCCTTCTCACTCGACTTTGTTCAGACTTCTCCCTGTTTTTTCCGGTACTCATCCAGGTGAGAGATCCTAAAGCTGGGGAAAGACACACTGTAATACCCAGCGCCGGTGCTGCACAGCCTGCTGCAGAGCACAGCTCTCTTGATTCATCCTCAGTCATGTGTTTGAGTCTCAGCCTCCGGCTGTTACCCACATCACACCAGTGTGACATTTTGCCAATTCCTCTGCCCGTGGCCTCTCTGAGCGAGATTGCCAATTTATGCCAAATGAGGGCAGTTTTATGCTGTTGGCCCATGCCCGCAAGGGACTGCATGAGACTGTCAAAACTCAAATAGCCAGCAAAGGCAGGAAACTTCCAACCCATCAGTGTGGGCAGGATGAACCCAGTTGAAAGGACTCACAGCACAACTTTTCACATCTAATAACACCCCTGGACGCTTGGCTTAAATATGGTGTGGCCTTCACCGACTAAACCACAGAATGTCACCTCTTTTTGATGATTGATTATTAATGTAATGAACTGTGGGTTATAGACTGCTGTTTCCTGCAGTCAAGGAAAATATTAATGGCTGTTCGGTTTAGTCAATTGTAGCCTGGACCTCTGATTGAGGTTTTAAAAAAAAGAGGGCTTTCTGAGTTTAACTATTACGGTGTTGCACTAGCACCATCATCCAGTTAGAAAAGTAGTAGTTGCTGGGAGTTTTGAGGCCAGTTATAGTCATTTTAAACACTTCTATCATTACCACACTATAAAGTAGATTGTTCAAACAAAAAGATAAACAAAGTCTCTATTTGTATTTCCTCATACCAGGCAGCATCTTAATGAATGTGTTGTATCCTCTCCAAAGCCTCAATATCCTTCCTATAGTGTGGAGCACAGTACTGCACGCTGTGCTACGATAGTACTGCACGCTGTGCTACGATAGTACTGCACGCTGCGCTACGATAGTACTGCACGCTGTGCTACGATAGTACTGCACACTGTGCTACGATAGTGCTGCACTACGATAGTACTGCACGCTGCGCTACGATAGTGCTGCACTACGATAGTACTGCACACTGTGCTACGATAGTACTGCACGCTGCACTACGATAGTACTGCACACTGTGCTACGATAGTACTGCACACTGTGCTACGATAGTGCTGCACTACGATAGTACTGCACACTGTGCTACGATAGTACTGCACACTGTGCTACGATAGTACTGCACACTGTGCTACGATAGTACTGCACGCTGCGCTACGATAGTACTGCACACTGCTACGATAGTGCTGCACTACGATAGTACTGCACACTGTGCTACGATAGTGCTGCACTACGATAGTACTGCACACTGTGCTACGATAGTACTGCACGCTGCACTACGATAGTACTGCACACTGTGCTACGATAGTACTGCACACTGTGCTACGATAGTGCTGCACTACGATAGTACTGCACACTGTGCTACGATAGTACTGCACACTGTGCTACGATAGTACTGCACGCTGCACTACGATAGTACTGCACACTGTGCTACGATAGCACTGCACACTGTGCTACGATAGTACTGCACACTGCACTACGATAGTACTGCACGCTGTACTACGATAGTACTGCACACTGTGCTACGATAGTACTGCACACTGTACTACGATAGTACTGCACACTGTACTACGATAGTACTGCACGCTGCACTACGATAGTACTGCACACTGCGCTACGATAGCACTGCACACTGCACTACGATAGTACTGCACACTGTGCTACGATAGTACTGCACACTGTACTACGATAGTACTGCACGCTGTGCTACGATAGTACTGCACACTGCACTACGATAGTACTGCACGCTGTGCTACGATGGTACTGCACACTGCACTACGATAGTACTGCACGCTGCACTACGATAGTACTGCACGCTGCACTACGATAGTACTGCACGCTGTGCTACGATAGTACTGCACACTGCACTACGATAGCACTGCACGCTGTGCTACGATAGTACTGCACACTGCACTACGATAGTACTGCACACTGTGCTACGATAGTACTGCACACTGCACTACGATAGTACTGCACACTGTACTACGATAGTACTGTACTCTGTACTCTTAACTATGGTTTTAGAAAGTCTCATCATTACTGCTTGGCTTTTGTATTCTATACCTCTAGTGATAAAACTAGAATTCCATTCGCTTTTTATGGCCTTTTCAACCTGAGCACCTGCCTTTTAATGTCCTTTGACTCTGTTGCCCCAAATCCCTCTGCTCTGCCAGAGCACCCAGTCTACTTCCATTCAGAGTATCATTACTGCTGTTTTTTTTACCAAAATGTATCACCTTATACTTACAGATATTGAATCCTTCTGCCGCTTTTTAGCCCATTCCGCCTATTTCTTTGCAACTTCCTCTGGTCTTCTAAATAATTAACTATACCCTCCTGTTTTAGCATCATCTGCAAATTTCAGCATCACTGCCTCTAGGCCTCTTTCCAAATCATTGATATACACAGTGAATAGAAGTGTCCTCAGAACTGAACCCTGTGGGACACCGCTACCCACTTCCAACCATTCCCGAAAATTGCCCTTAAGTCCTACTCCGTTTTCTCCCTTTAACCAATTTTTAATTTAATTTGCTACCCTCCCCTTAATTCCATACCCCTTAATCTTCTCTAATAATCTCCTGTGTGGTACCTTGTCAAAAATATTGCTAAAGTCCATGTAGACTACATCCGCTGCATTTCCCCATGTACCAAGTCTGTTACTTCCTCAAATAAACCTTTGGCCAACCAATGCAGAGCAGCGATCAACAAAGCCAATAGAATGTTGAATTACACGGCCAAAACAGTAGAATACAAGCCAGAGGACATGGTGTTCAAACTGTACAGAGATCTGGTTAGACCACACCTTGAGTACTATGTCCAGTTCTAGTTAGACCACACCTTGAGTACTATGTCCAGTTCTGGTCAGACCACACCTTGCATACTGTGTCCAGTTCTGGCCAGACCACACCTTGCATACTGTGCATAGTTCTGGGCAAATTACACCTTAAGTACTGGTTCCAATTCTGATCACTGAGGCACAAAGGAGCCATTCAAGCACTGGAGACAGAGCAGAGAAGACCACAGGGCTGTTACCTCGTGTCAGGGGTCTGAGTTATGAGGAAAGACTGGAGAGACTGGGGCTTTTCAGCCTGGAAACGAGTCGACTGACGGGTGATCTTATCGAGGGAAAAGAGACAGTTATGGAAATAGAGACGGTAAATTTCAAATACTACTTTCAGTTAAATTGCAAGAGTAGGACAAGGGAACATAAGTTCAAACTCATTCAATGTAAATTTAAGTCTGATATCAGGAAGTACTTCTTTACACAAAGAATTATCAACACATGGAATGGACTCCCAGTTAAAGAGTAGTGGAGGCGAAAACCCTGGAATCATTTAAGAAACAATTACATGCTGAGATGGGGTATGTGAAGGGTCTCTCTGGATGAGTGAATTAAGATGGGCCGAATGGTCTGTCAAATCCGCAATTATCTTCCGATCTCTTTGGGACCCTCTCCATGACTTTGACATCCTAAAGTTGAGAGCCTATAACCAGTCACAGTATTGCAGCCTTTCGTATAAAAGAAAGACTTACATTTCTATAGCGCCTTTCATGACCACAAGATGTCCTAAAGCGCTTTACAGCCGATGAAGTACTGTTTGAAGTGTAGTCACTGTTGTAATGTGGGAAGGTTCCCACAAACAGCAATGGGCTAATGGCCAGATGATCTGTTTTAGGCATGTTGATTGAGGGATAAATATTGGCTAGGTCACTAGGGATAACTCCCCCGCTCTTCTTCGACATAACGGCTTGGGATCTTTTACGTCCACCTGAGAGAGCTGGCGGAGCCTCGGCTTAACAGCTCATCCGACAATAAAGCACTAGATTTTTGTGCTCAAGTGTCTGGAGGTGGGACTTTAACCCACAACCTTCTGACTCAGAGACGAAGGTGCTACCAACTGAGCCATGGCTGACACACATGATTTGTGTAGGTTTAGCAATTGCCTCTTTGCTTTTGTACTCTCTTTTTATAAAACCTGGAATGCCACTTGCTTTTTTTTTAAATTTCTGCTTCCTCAACATGTGCTCCCACTTGCAAAGATTTGTGTATCTCCACAAGATTTCCTTTCCATCTCTAATGAGCCCTGCTCTTCCTTTAACATAGAAAATCCTTTGCTGTCTTTGTTACCTGCCAGTCTTTCTTCATAGTGGAGAGATTGGGTCGACTAGGCCTGTATTCACCAGAGTTTAGAAGAATGAAAGGGCATCTCATTGAAACGTATAAGACAAACTGGATGCAGGGAGGATGTTTCCCCTGGTTGGGGGATCTAGAACGAGGGGTCACAGTCTCAGGATGCGGGGTAGGACATTTAGGACTGAGATGAGGAGAAATTTCTTCACTCAGAGGGTGGTGAACCTGTGGAATTCTCTACCACAGAAGGCTGTGGAGGCCAAGTCACTGAATATATTTAAGAAGGAGATAGATAGATTTCTAGGCACAAAAGGCATCAAGGTGTATGGGGAGAGAGCAGGAATATGGTATTGAGATAGAGGATCAGCCATGATCATATTGAATGGCGGAGCAGGCTCGAAGGGCCGAATGGCCGACTCCTGCTCCTATTTTTCTATGTTGTATGTTTCTATACTTCCTGAGTCTTTCTAATCCCTTTTACTTCCCCTCTATATTCTCTGTACGCCACCTGATTTTATTTTGTGATCGAATCATAGAATGGTAATAGCACAGAAGGAGGCCATTCGGCCCGTCGAGCCCGTGCCAACTCTCTGCAAGAGCATTTCAGCTAGTCCCACTCCCCCGCCCTTTCCCTGCAAATTTTTTTCCTTCAAGTACTTATCCAATTCCCTTTTGAAAACCATGATTCAATCTGCCTCCACCACCCTTTCAGGCAGTGCATTCCAGATCACCAGCACTCACTGCATAAAAAAGTTTTTCCTCATGTCGCCTTTGGTTCTTCTGCCAATCACCTTAAATCTGTGTCCTCTGGGGGGCTAAGGGGATCAAGGGATATGGGGAGAAAGCAGGGACAGGGTACTGAATTTGGATGATCAGCCATGAAAAAAGAAATTAAAATTGAAAGGAGACTTAAAAAAACAGCCATTGAATGGCGGAGCAGGCTTGAGGGGCCGAATGGTCTACTCCTGCTCCTGTCTTCTATGTTTCTATGGTTCTCGACCCTTCCGCCAATGGGAACAGTTTCTCTCTCTCTCTCTACTCTGTCCAGACCCCTCATGATTTTGAACACCTCAATCAAATCTCCTCTCAATCTTCTCTGCTCTAAGGAGAACAACCCCGGCTTCTCCTGTCTATCCACATAACTGAAGTCCCTCATCCCTGGAACCATGCTTGTAAATCTTGTAAAAAGTGCGGTGCCCAGAATTTGACACAATACTCCAGTTGTATTATTGACACTTCATTTATCATGTGCCTGTTTTTTTAAGTCTCCTTTCAATTTTAATTTCTATTTTCATCCCAGAAACTACAGATTTTTCTGCACCACCTTTACTGGTGGGAATATGTCTGGTCTATACTATAATCATCTCCTGTTTGAACATTTCTGATTATTTGGCGTGTCTTATCTGCCAATTTTTCTTTCCAATTTGTGTGGGCTAGCTTCTGTTTTGTCTCATTGAAATTGGCTTTTTTTCCAATCAAGTACCTTTATCTTACATTGTTCCCTCTTTTTTTCATTTTTATATGTTATGGTTGCTATTTCCAAGATTTTCCCCAACTTCTACATTTTGTAGAATTAGATTCTTCCTTGTTGGACTGAAAACATTCTTGGCATCATTCTAGTGAAGCTTCACTGTACTCTTTCCATAATATCCTCCTTATAATGAGGTGCCCAGAACTGCACCTTATATTCCAGCTACAGCCTAAACATGGTTTTATACAAATTCAGTTTGACTTTATTTTCAATGCCCCATGTATAAAACCCGGAATCCTATTTGCCTTTTGATTACCTTTTCCACCTGCATTTCCCCCCTTTTCCTTTTCCTACATTACAACAGTGACTACACTTCAAAAGTACTTAATTGGCTGTAAAGCGCTTTGGGAAGTCCTGAGGTTCTGAAATGCGCTATATAAATGCACGTTCTTTTAAAGATCTCTGTATCTGAACTCTTGGATCTTTCTCTTCCTCCACTATGTTAAGAGTCATACTCTTCAGGATATGCTTCCTTTCACTTCTTTTTCCCAAAAGGTACTGCATCACATTTCTCTGCATTCAACTGCATCTGCCACCTATCTGCCCAATTTGCTAATCTGTCTGCTTGAAATCTCTTGCATTCTTCCTCCCAGTTTGGCATGACCCATAATTTGATATCAGCAAATTTCAATATCATTCCTCATGTGCTTCTATCCAAATAATTTATCCAAATGGTAAACAAGAGGCCCCAGCACAGGTTCCTGGCAACACCACTACCCACATCCTGCCAATCTGAAAAACATCCATTTACCTCGACTCCTTGCTTTCTTTCCTCGAACTAACTATCTACAGTAGCCGAGTGACTATCGCACTGAGCTAGCAACCGAGAGGTGATGAAGTTCAAATGTCAGTGGTAGGTTGTGAGCTGGCACCAGAAAGAATGACCGTGAAAGCTGCTAGATTTTCGTAAAAACCCAACCAGAGAAGGGAACCTGCCACTCCTACCCATTCTGGCCTACATAGGACTCTAGTCCCACATCGTGTCGCCTTATCTGAGGAAGGATGTTCTTGCCATGGAGGGAGTGCAGCAAAGATTCACCAGGCTGATACCTGGGATGGCAGGAATGACGTATGAGGAGAGATTGGGTTGATTGGGCTTATACTCGCTGGAGTTTAGAAGAATGAGAGGGGCTTTCATTGAAATTCTAACAGGACTAGACAGACTAGATGCAGGAAGAATGTTCCCGATGGCGGGAAGTCCAGAACCAGGGGTCACAGTCTAAGGATAAGGGGTAAGCCATTTAGGACAGAGATGCGGAGCAATTTCTTCACCCAGAGAGTGGTGAACCTGTGGAATTCTCTACCACAGAAGGCAGTTGAGGCCAACTTATTAAATATATTCAAGAAGGAGTTCGATAAATTTCTTAAGGCTAAAGGGATCAAGGGGTATGGGGAGAAAGCAGGGACAGGGTACTGAATTTGGATGATCAGCCATGATCTCATTAAATGGCGGAGCAGGCTCGAGGGGCCGAAAGGCCTACTCCTCAAATCAAATCAAATCAACTTTTATTGTCATTGTTAGTGCACAAGTGCAGTACAACGAAATGTAGGCTTGCGGCTCCCGAGAGTGTACATTTGGATTAAGACATTTAAACATTCAACATACATTTGGCTTGTAGTATATTAACATAAACATAACCATAATAAAGTGCATTGGCAGATGTGCAGGCTTTAGAGTTTATTTGTGGAGTTCAGTAGGAAGACAGCCCTGGGAAAGATCCTGTTCCTAAATCTGGTCGTACGGGTGCGAATGCATCTGTAGCGTCTCCCAGATGGTAGGAGGGCGAACAGACTGTGGCTGGGGTGGGTAGGGTCTTTGATGATGGACCGTGACCTCCATAGACAGCGTTTCTGGTATATGTGCTCTATGGTCGGTAGCCGGGTGCCGGTAATGCGTTGGGCAGTTTTGACTACCCGCTGCAGGGCTTTCCGGTCATAGTAGCTACAGCTGCCATACCATACTGTGATACAGTTTGTCAGGATGCTCTCTATAGTGCAGCGGTAAAAGTTAGAGAGGATCAGGGGTGACAGATTACATCCCTTCAGCCTCCTTAAGAAATATAGGCGCTGCTGGGCCTTCTTCACCAGAGAGGAGGTGTTGAGGGACCAGGAGAGGTCTTCCGTGATGTGGACTCCGAGGAACTTAAAGCTGTCCACCCTTTCCACCTCCGCCCCATTGATGTGGATGGGGGTGTGACTTCCGCCTTTGGACTTCCTGAAGTCCACAATGATTTCTTTTGTTTTCTTGATGTTAAGGGCCAGGTTGTTATCGGCGCACCACTTCACGAGATGCTGGACCTCCTCCCTGTAGGCTGACTCATCATTGTTGGTGATCTGGCCTACTACCGTGGTGTCATCTGCAAACTTGATGATGGTGTTGGAACCATTAACAGCCACACAGTCGTGGGTGAAGAGGGAGTAGAGGAGGGGGCTCAGCACACATCCTTGTGGGGCCCCCGTGTTCAGGGTCAGGCTCCTATCTTCTATGTTTCTATGTTGATTCTTGATGCCTTCAGGACAACGAGGAATGCGCAATAAATACTGCTGTGCCAATGTCGTATATATCTCAAGAGCAAAAGCTAACTTCACTCAAAAAACACCAAGAGCGCAGTCAATTCAAGCACAACTATCACTTTCAAAACCGCTAATCCAGTAAACTCGCACCCAGCCACTGGTGCTTTCAAACCTAATTGGTAGTTAATCAATCAAGCCAGCTTAGTCAGTACTTGTAAAAACAGCCTTAGTTAACCATTAACTCGGCAGAAATTAGAATTTAGTACTCATCACTGACTTCTGTTCAAGCTAAGCTGCTTTCCGTTGTCCCTCACTCTGATGCCTCTTGCAACAATGGGTTTGGTCTGTTAGGATTCAGTACAGTAGGAGTGAATGGGATGTGCTTGGCCCATTGAAATGCTGTACAGCTCACCACCACCTTCTCAAGGGCAGTTAGGGATGGGCAATAAATACTGGCCTTGCCAGTGATGCCCACACCTCATGAATGAATTTTTTAAAAAGTGGGAATGAATAAGGAGGAGTTTGGTCCATTGGGATTCTATACAGTGGGAGTGAATGGAATGGGTTGGTCCATTGGGATTCTATACAGTGGGAGTGAATGGAATGGGTTGGTCCATTGGGATTCTATACAGTGGGAGTGAATGGAATGGGTTGGTCCATTGGGATTCTATACAGTGGGAGTGAATGGAATGGGTTGGTCCATTGGGATTCTATACAGTGGGAGTGAATGGAATGGGTTGGTCCATTGGGATTCTATACAGTGGGAGTGAATGGAATGGGTTGGTCCATTGGGATTCTATACAGTGGGAGTGAATGGAATGGGTTGGTCCATTGGGATTCAGGTGGGAGTGATTAGGATGGGTTTGGTCCATTAGGATTCAGTACGTGGGAGTGATTAGGATGGGTTTGGTCCATTAGGATTCAGTACGTGGGAGTGATTAGGATGGGTTTGGTCCATTAGGATTCAGTACGTGAGAGTGATTAGGATGGGTTTGGTCCATTAGGATTCAGTACGTGGGAGTGATTAGGATGGGTTTGGTCCATTAGGATTCAGTACGTGGGAGTGATTAGAATGAGTTTGGTCCATTAGGATTCAGTACGTGAGAGTGATTAGGATGGGTTTGGTCCATTAGGATTCAGTACGTGGGAGTGATTAGGATGGGTTTGGTCCATTAGGATTCAGTACGTGGGAGTGATTAGGATGGGTTTGGTCCATTAGGATTCAGTACGTGGGAGTGATTAGGATGGGTTTGGTCCATTAGGATTCAGTACGTGGGAGTGATTAGGATTCAGTACGTGGGAGTGATTAGGATTCAGTACGTGGGAGTGATTAGGATGGGTTTGGTCCATTAGGATTCAGTACGTGGGAGTGATTAGGATGGGTTTGGTCCATTAGGATTCAGTACGTGGGAGTGATTAGGATGGGTTTGGTCCATTAGGATTCAGTACGTGGGAGTGATTAGGATGAGTTTGGTCCATTAGGATTCAGTACGTGGGAGTGATTAGGATGGGTTTGGTCCATTAGGATTCAGTACGTGAGAGTGATTAGGATGGGTTTGGTCCATTAGGATTCAGTACGTGGGAGTGATTAGGATGAGTTTGGTCCATTAGGATTCAGTACGTGGGAGTGATTAGGATGGGTTTGGTCCATTAGGATTCAGTACGTGGGAGTGATTAGGATGGGTTTGGTCCATTAGGATTCAGTACAGTGAGAGTGAATGGGGAGGAGTTTGATCCATTGGGATTCTATACAGTAAGTGAATGGGAAGGGGCTTGGAACGGAATGCTGTGCGAGGGATCAGGACCCTGTTTATATTAAAGCAAAAACAGAAATGCTGGAAACACCGAGCAAGTAAGGCAGCATCTGTGGAGAAAACAAGAGTTAATGTTTTAGGGTTGGACACTTTGTATATTGAGTTAACTGTATTTTAATTGTATAAATAATTCTCAAAGTGAGGATGTATAATGTTGAAATAACAGAAAATGCTGGAAAAACTCAACAGGCCAGGCAACATCCGTGGAGAGAAATTGGAGTCGACGTTTCGGGTCAAAACCCTTTTTCAAAGCTGGAAAGGAAATGAAATAGATCGAAGGCAGGGCTGCGATAGAACAAAAGAAGTAAAAGAGACATTAAGATGTATTCAAAACCAGACGAGATGGTGATAGGACAGAGGAGACAAAGACGGCTGAGATTAGGTGTGAAGTGTACTGGCAGAATGAGAGACAGCTGCTATGTGGGAGAGAGAAAAAAAAGGAAGTGGGGGGGGAAGGGGGAACCCAAAACAAAGGGGTGGAAAAAAATATAAGTAAAAATGTAATAGGGGCCGAGGTTATGATCTGAAATTGTTGAACTCGATATTGAGTCCGGAAGGCTGCAAAGTGCCTAATCGGAAGATGAGGTGCTGTTCCTCGAGTTTACATTGAGCTTCCGTGGAACAATGCAAGAGGCCAAGGACGGTGAGGTCCGAGTGGGAATGGAGCGGTGAATTAAAATGACAAGCGACCGGAAGCTCGGGGTCACCCTTACGGACTGAACGGAGGTGTTCCGCAAAGCGGTCACCCAATCTGCGTTTGGTCTCCCCAATGTAGAGGAGACCGCATCGTGAGCAGCGAATACAGTATACTAGATTGCAAGAAGTACAAGTAAATCGCTGTTTCACCTGGAAGGGGTGTTTGGGGCCCTGGACAGTGGGAAGGGGGGAGGTATAGGGGCAGGTGTTACATCTCCTGCGCTTGCACGGGAAAGTGCAAGGGGAAGGGGTGCTGGGGTGATAGAGGAGTGGACTAGGGTGTCTTGGAGGGAGCGGTCCCTATGGAATGCTGAAAGGGGAGGGGAGGGGAAGATGCGTTTGGTGGTGGGATCACTTTGGAGGTAGCGGAACTGGCAGAGGATGATCCGTTGTATGTGGAGGCTGGTGGGGTGAAAGGTGAGGACAAGGGGAACCCTTTCGTGGTTCCGGGAGGGAGGGGCAGGGGTGAGGGCAGAAGTGCGGGAGATAGAACGGACACGGTCGAGGGCCGTGTCAACCACGGTAGAGGGGAATCCTCGGTTGAGGAAAAAGGAAGACATGTCGGAAGCACTGGTGTGGAAGGTGGCATCGTCGGAGCGGAGACGGAGAAACTGGGAGAATGGAATAGAGTCCTTACAGGAGGCGGGGTGGGAGGAAGTGTAGTCCAGGTAGCTGTGGGAGTCGGTGGGCTTGTAGTGAATATTGGTCGATAACCTATCCCCAGAGATGGAGACGGAGAAGTCGAGGAAGGGAAGGGAAGAGTCAGAGATGGACCATGTGAAGGTGAGGGAAGGGTGGAAATTGGAGGCAAAGTGAATGAAATTGTCAAGTTCGGGGCGAGAGCAGGAAACGGCACCGATACAGTCATCAATGTATCGGAAAAAGAGGTGAGGGAGGGGACCTGAGTAGGATTGGAACAAGGAGTGTTCCACATATCCCACGAAAAGGCAGGCATAGCTAGGACCCATGCAGGTACCCATAGCAACACCTTTAATTTGGAGGAAACGAGTGGAGTCAAAGGAGAAGTTGTTCAATGTGAGAACAAGTTCAGCCAGGCGGAGGAGGGTGGTGGTGGATGGGGACTGGTCGGGCCTCTGTTCAAGGAAGAAGCGGAGCGCCCTCGGGCCATCCTGGTGGGGGATGGAGGTGTAGAGGGATTGTACGTCCATGGTGAAAAGGAAGCGGTTGGGGCCAGGAAACTGGAAACTGTTAAAGTGGCGGAGGGCGTCCGAAGAGTCGCGGATGTAGGTGGGAAGAGACTGGACAAGTATAATGTTGATCTCGGTGATGTGGCTTCTCATACTTGCTCAGTCTTTGTTCAGACTCTTACTGGCGCAGTGACTTTCGGCCCTCACTCTTTACCCTGCTGAATGATACCCTGTAGGTTTTCTCCATACTGCTCAGTTTCCAAGTGTTTGAAGAGCTCTTTTGGGGTACTACCAAGCAGAGACAAAGCACAGTCCTTGAGTGAAGGAAAATGGATAATGGTTGGACTTTACACCCGCGCACAGCTCCTTTAAGAGTGACATTGGCAAAGACTTGCGTATGGCTTGCATGCCAACCTTTTTAGTTGAGGAGTGGTGTGTGTTGAGCCCAAGAAGGTGAGAGTAACATTGAAGGAATGTCTTGCTCTGTTATAAATAGATAGTGTTGCATTTATATAGCGGATTTCACGACCTCAGGACATCCCAAAGCGCTTTACAGCCAATGAAGTACTTTCTGAAGAGTAGTCACTGTTGTAATGTAGGGAAAGTGGCAGCAAATTTGCGCACAGCAAGCTCCCACAAACAGCAATGTGATAATGAGCAGATAATCTGTTTTTAGTGATGTTGATTGAGGGATAAATATTGGCCAGGACACCGGGGATAATTCCTCTGCTCTTCTTCGAAATAGTGGCCATGGGATCTTTTACGTCCACCTGAGAGAGCAGACGGGACCTCGGTTTAACGTCTCATCTGAAAGATGGCACCTCCGACAGTGCAGCACTCCCTCAGTACTGCACTGGGAATGTCAGCTTTTTGTGCTTAAGTCTCTGGAGTGGGACTTGAACCCACAACTTTCTGACTCAGAAGCGAGAGTGCTACCCACTGAGCCTCGGCTGACGGAGTGAGGGAACTTTTTTTTTAGCTTCCAATGAGCTTGCTTGTCTATTATAGAGCAAACTATGTCATAAAGGCTGTGTCTTTTTATATTCTGTGATGGTTTCAACTTAGAATGCCAAACTCATTCCCATTCACTGCCATTAAGAGGATTGCAATGTATTGTGACCATTCAAGCTTGCTTTTTCATTCACTGAAACTTAATTGAAAGTTATTAATGTAAGGGTGTCAGTGCTCGTAATAGCAGTGTGACCATACAGACAGCCATTTCTTCCCCTTGCACGTAGACACCCCAATGACAACATACAGTCGATTCATCAAGGATGGTGCCTCACAGCAGTGTTGCAAGGCTTAGAGATACAGACGTATCACTGGACGTCTTCCCTGCTCATCGAGTCAACAGGCCTTACATCTGCACACTGATGAACGAGTGAATTCGTAAATTCTTGGGGAAGGGCTGTAAATTAACATTGGTGAATCGTTGTGAATCAAAGTTTTTTTTTGACTCCACCACCCTCTCAGGTAGTGCATTCCATGGTGTTAAAATGTTTTTCCTCAAAAAAGGCATGATCTTTGTAAAAGGCAGATCGTGTTTGACTAATCTAACTGAATTTTTTGATGAAGCAACAGGGAGGATTGATGAGGGGAATGCAATGGATGTTGTCTACATGGATTTTTGGAAGGCGTTTGACAAAGTACCACATCGAAGGCTGATTAACAAAATTGAGGCTCACGGAATAGGTGGGTCAGTGGCAGCTTGGATAAGGAATTGGCTTAATAACAGAAAACAGCGAGTTGTGGTAAATGGCTGTTTTTCAGACTGGAGGATGGTAGACAGTGGTGTTCCCCAAGGGTCAGTTCCAGCGGCCACTGCTTTTTTTGATATATAAATTACCAGGATATTGGAATACAGAGTAGAATTTCTAATTTTGCCGATGACACCAAACTTGGGGTGTGGCAAACAGTGATGATGATACCAATCGACTGCAACAGGACATAGAAAGGCTAGCAGAATGGGCAGACAAGTGGCAGATAGAATTTAATACAGAGAAGTGCGAGGTGATGCATTTGGGCAGAAGGAACAGGGAGAGGCAATATACACTTAATGGCACAGTTTTAAAGAGTGTGCAGGGACAGAGGGACCTGGGAGTTAATGTGCATAGGTCCCTGAAGGTGGCGGGACATATTGAGAGAGTGGTTAACAAAGCATATGGGATCTTGGGCTTCATAAATAGAGGTATTGAGTACAGAAGTGGAGAAGTTATGCTGAACCTTTATTAAACGCTGGTTAGGCCACAACTGGAGTATTGCGTCCAGTTCTGGTCATCACACTTTAGGAAGGATGTGAAGGCCCTTGAGAGGGTGCAGAAGAAATTTACCACAATGGTTCCGGGAATGGGGGATGTTAGCTACAAGGACAGCCGGAGAAGCTGGATTTGTTTTCATTAGAGCAAAGGCGGTTGAGGAGTGACTTGATAGAGGTGTACAAGATTATGATGGGTTTGGATAGGCTAGACAGGGAAAGGCTGTTCCCATTATTTCATGGTACAAGGACTAGGGGACACAGATTTAAGGTTTTGGGCAAGAGATATACGGGGATGTGAGGAAAAACTTTTTTACACAGTGAGTGGTGAGGACCTGGAACTCGCAGCCGACGGAAGTGGTGGAAGCGGAGACACTCAATGTTTTCAAGGAGAGACTGGATAGACACTTGAGGGAAATAAACTTGCAGGGCTACGGGGATAGAGCGGGGGAATGGGACTGACTGGATTGCTCTACAGAGAGCCGGCACAGACTCGATGGGCAGAATGGCCTCCTTCTGTGCCGTTATGACTCTGTCGCCTTTGGTTCTTCTGCCAATCATCTTAAATCTGTGTCCTCTGGTCTCGACCCTTTTGCCAATGGGAACAGTTTCTCTCTATCCACTCATGATTTTGAACACCTCTATCAAATTTCTTCTCAACCTTCTCTGCTCTAAGGAGAACCCAGCTTCTTCAGTCTATCCAGGTAACCAAAGTCCCTCATCCATGGAATCATTCTTGTAAATCTTTTCTGCACCCTCTCTAAGGCCTTCACATCCTTCCTAAAATGCGGTGCCCAGAATTGGACACAATATTCCAGTTGAGGTCAGACCAATATTTTATAAAGGTTCATCATAACTTCCTTGCTTTTGTACTCTATGCCTCTATTTATGAAGCCCAGGATCCCGTATGCTTTTTTCCACCTGCCCTGCCACCTTCACTGATTTGTGCACATATACCCCCAGGTCTCTCTGTCCATGCACCCCCTTTAGGATTGTACCCTTTAGTTTATATTTCCTCTCCTCGTTCTTCCTACCAAAATGTATCACTTTGCACTTTTCTGCGTTAAATTTCATCTGCCACGTGTCCGCCCATTTCATCAGCTTGTCTGTGTCCGCTTGAAGTCTGTCACTATCTTCATGGCTGATCATCCAAATTCAGTACCCTGTCCCTGCATTCTCCCCATACCTCTTGATCCCTTTAGCCTTAAGAAATAGATCCAACTCCTTCTTGAATATATTTAATGAATTGGCCTCTTCTGCCTTCTGTGATAGAGAATTCCACAGGTTCACCACTCTCTGGGTGAAGAAATTCCTCCTCATCTCTGTCCTAAATGGCTTACCCCTTATCCGTAGACTGTGACCCCTGGTTCTGGACTCCCCCGCCATCGGGAACATCCTTCCTGCATCTAGTCTGTCTAGTCCTGTTAGAATTTTATAAGTTTCAATGAGATCCCCTCTCATTCTTCTAAACTCCAGCGAGTACAAGCCCAATCGTCCCAATCTCTCCTCATACGTCATTCCTGCCATCCCAGGTATCAGCCTGGTGAATCTTCGCTGAACTCCTTCCATGGCAAGAACATCCTTCCTCAGATAAGGCGACCAAAACTGCACACAATACTCAAGCTGTGGTCTCACCAAGGCCCTGTACAACTGCAGCAAGACATCCTTCAAATCAAATCAACTTTTATTGTCATTGTTAGTGCACAAGTGCAGTACAACGAAATGTAGGCTTGCGGCTCCCGAGAGTGTACATTTAGATTAAGACATTTAAACATTCAACATACATTTGGCTTGTAATACATTAACATAAACATAACCATAATAAAGTGCATTGGCAGATGTGCAGCCTTTAGAGTTTATTTGTGGAGTTCAGTAGGATGACAGCCCTGGGAAAGAAGCTGTTCCTAAATCTGGTCGTACGGGTGCGAATGCATCTGTAGCGTCTCCCAGATGGCAGGAGGGCGAACAGACTGTGGCTGGGGTGGGTAGGGTCTTTGATGATGGTCCGTGACCTCCGTAAACAGCGTTTCTGGTATATGTGCTCTATGGTCGGTAGCCGGGTGCCGGTAATGCGTTGGGCAGTTTTGACTACCCGCTGCAGGGCTTTCCGGTCATAGTAGCTACAGCTGCCATACCATACTGTGATACAGTTCGTCAGGATGCTCTCTATTGTGCAGCGATAAAAGTTAGAGAGGATCAGGGGTGACAGGTTACATCCCTTCAGCCTCCTTAGGAAATATAGGCGCTGCTGGGCCTTCTTCACCAGAGAGGAGGTATTAAGGGACCTTGTTCTGATCCTTGTTCCTGTACTCAAACCCTCTCGCTACGAAGGCCAACATACCATTTGCCTTCTTAACCGCCTGCTGCACCTGCATGCTTACCTTCAGCGACTGGTGCACAAGGACGCCCAGGTCTCGTTGCACTTCCTCTTCTCCCAATCTATTGCCATTCAGATAATAATCTGCCGCCTTGTTTTTGACACCAAAGTGGATAACCTCGCATCTATCCATGTTATTTTGCATCTGCCATGCTTCTGCCCAATCACCCAACCTGTCCAAATCATATTGGAGTTTCTCGGCATCCTCCTCACAGCACACACGCCCACCCAGCTTTGTGTCGTCTGCAAACCTGGAGATATTACATCTAGTTCCCTCCTCCAGATCATTAATATATATTGTGAATAGCTGGGGTCCAAGGACCGATCCCTGCGGTACCCCACTAGTCACTGCCTGCCACTCGGAAAATGACCCGTTTATTCCAACTCTTTGCTTTCTGTCTGCCAACCAGTTCTCTATCCAAGTCAATACCTTGCCCCCAATCCCATGTGCCTTAACTTTACACGCTAATCTCTTATGCGGGACCTTATCGAAAGCCTTCTGAAAGTCCAAACACACCACATCCACTGGTTCTCCCTTATCTATTTTACCAGTTACACCCTCAAAAAATTCCAGTAGATTAGTCAAGCACGATTTACCTTTTGTAAATCCATGTTGACTTTGTCCGATCCGGTCACTGTTTTCCAAGTGCTCTGCTATACCATCTTTTATAATGGACTCTAGCATTTCCCCCACTACTGATGTCAGGCTTACCGGTCTGTAATTCCCCGTTTTCTCTCTACCACCTTTTTTGAACAGTGGGGTAACATTAGCTACCCGCCAATCCATGGGTACTGTTCCAGAGTCTATCGAATTTTGGAAGGTGACCAGCAATGCATCTCCTATTTCGAGGGCCACTTCCTTAAGTACCCTAGGATGTAGATTATCAGGCCCAGGGGATTTATTGGCCTTCAATCCCGTCAATTTCTCTAACACCATTTCCCTACAAATACTGATTTCTATCAGTTCCTCCCTTTCATTAGACCCTATGTTCCCCGACATCTCTGGGAGGTTATTTGTGTCCTCCTTTGTGAAGACAGAAGGAAAGTATGTATTTAATTGGTCTGCCATTTCTTTGTTCCCCATTATAAATTCCCCTGATTCTGAGTGCAAGGGACCTATGCTTGACTTCACCAATCTTTTTATCTTCACATATCTATAAAAGCTTTACAGTCAGTTTTTATGTTCCCTGCAAGCTTACTCTCATACTCTATTTCCCCCCTCTTAATTAATCCCTTTGTCCTCCTTTGTTGAATCCTAAACTGCTCCCAATCCTCAGGTTTACTGCTTTTTCTGGGCAATTTATATGTCCTCTCCTTGGATCTTATGCTATCTCTAATTTCCCTTGTTAGCCACGGTTGAGTCACCTTTTTTGTTTTATTTTTATGCCAAACTGGGATGAACAAATTCTGTAGTTCATCCATGCGATCTTTGACTGTTTGCCATTGCCTATCCACCGTCAACCCTTTGAGTGACATTCCCCAATCAATCCTACCCAAATCGCGCCTCATACCATCGTAGTTTCCTTTATTTAAATTCAGGACCCTAGTCTCTGAGTCAACTACTTCACTCTCCATCTTAATGACGAATTCTATCATATTATGACCGCTCCGACCCAAGGGGCCTCGCACAACAAGATTGCTAATTAATCCTTTCTCGTTACATAATCCCCAGTCTAAGATGGCCTGATCTCTAGTTGGTTCCTCGACATATTGGTCCAGGAAACCATCCCGTATACACTCCAGGAATTCCTCCTCCACAGTATTGTTACTGATTTGGTTAGCCCAATCTACATGTAGATTAAAGTCACCCATGATAACTGCTGTGCCCTTATTGCACACTTCTCTAATTTCCCTTTTAATGCCATCCCCGACCACCGCATTACTGTTTGGAGGTCTATATACCACTCCCACTAACGTTTTCTGCCCCTTGGTATTTATCAGTTCTACCCATACAGATTTCACATCATCAGAGCTAATATCCTTCCTTACAATTGTGTTAATCCCCTCTTTAACCAGCAATGCTACCTCACCTCCTTTTCCTTTTTGCCTATCTTTCCTGAATATTGAATACCCCTGGATGCTGAGTTCCCAGTCTTGGCCACCCTGGAGCCATGTTTCCGTAATCCCAATCATATATTCGTTTACCTCTATTTGCGCAGCTGATTCATCCACCTTATTAGGAATGCTCCTCGCATTAAGACACAAAGCCTTCAGGCTTGTTTTTTTAACGCTCTTAGATCTTTTAGAATTATTATTTACTGTGGCCATGTTTGATTTAAACCCTTAATTTCTCTGTCTGCCACTTTTGTTTTTCTCCTTCCTGTCTTTTGCTTTTATCCTTGTTTCCCTTTCCTCTGTCTCCCCGCTCAGGTTCCCAACCCCCTGCCATTTTAGTTTAAACTCTCCCCCAGTGCACTAGCAAACACTCCCCCTTGGACATCGGTGGTAGGGTGAGATGAAGTTGGGTGGGAGGAGGCTGGTGTGGAGCATAAACACTGGCACGGACCAGTTGGGCCAAATGGCCTGTTTCTGTGCTGTAAATTTTATGTAATTCTTTTCAAGACCGCCTACTTCCACCTCAGTAATATCGCCCGTCTCTCCCCCTGCCTTAGCCCATCCGCTGCTGAAACCCTCAGCCACCTCTTTGTCACCTCCACATTTGACGATTCTAATGCTCTTCTGGTCGGCCTCCCACCCTCCAAACTCCAAGTTTCAGCTCATCCAAAGCTCTGCTGCTTATATCCTATCCTGCACCAATCCCCCTCGCCATCACCCCTGTCCTTGTAGACTTACACTGGTTCCCGGTACCCCAATGTATCCAATTTAAAATTCTGGTGTTTAAATCACTTCACAGCCTCTCTTTCTCTCCCTCCAGCCCTGCAAAGTCCCAAAAACCTCTGTTCCTCCAACGATGACCTCTTGTGCATGCACCCCTCATCGCTCTCCACGATTGGCAGCCTTGCCTTAAGCCATCTAGGTTCCTCCCACCGTTACTCCTCTCTCTGCTCCTTTACGGCCTTCCTTAAAACCCACTCCTTTGACCAAGCTTTCAGCCGCCACTCTCCTGTATCTCCTGCTTTGGCTCAGCATTCACTTTTGCCTGGTTACGCCCCTGTGAAGATATCAGGTTGTGTTTCTAAGTTAAAGCCACTATATAAATGCAAGTCATTGATGTTACATGTGAAGTACTTTGAGATATTTGAGCAACGAGATGAGCCACTCTATAAGCGCAACTCTTTGCGTGTTTTAAATGTTTATAGAAAATTATTTTGAGTTTTCTGAATCAAAGGATAAGGTTTCGTTTGTTGGAAAAAGTGATTCCTGAAGCAGCAACAGCCCCCACTCCTCGTCTTGCAGCTTACCTTGTTCAAGAGTCTGGATCAGGAGCTCAGAGGGAGAACTAATGCCCTTTCCTGCAGCTAAACTGAACAGAGAGTCACGTGGCAAGCAATCTGAGGCTCGAATGCAAAGGGGAGCCATTAAAATCTGCCCGGGGCTGTGGACTGCACCCAATATCACTGGAGCCTCTCGCGCTGCAGATGTGGAGGCTGGCTTTCAGGCAGAAGTCTAGTGCGGCATGTAGCAACAATTAAAATCAACTCCATTGCCAAAAGAAAAAGAAGGGGGCTGCTGGGGGGGGAAGAACATCAAAGAAAGATTTGAAATGTATAGTTAGCCGTAAGATTGGGCCTCCTCTTGATCCAACCCCTGCAGCTGTGCACGGCCCCCTTGTTAATGAGATTTCTTGACCCTTGGTTTTATAAGTTAAACTTGTAATCTCAGCTAATGAACTGAACAAAACCCATTCCAGTTTTTTTTCTACCTCTTTGCACTATTCCCGCTTTCCCTTTTTGCACTCTTGTCTGGGAACACAGCGAGCACGGTCCCCGGCCAGACATACAGGAAGCACCTTGATTATTAAGAGCAAAAACACAATTACTTTTGACGAGCGATATTTCCCCTTTCAGTTGTGCGCGGTTCTGTTCTCCAGCTTCTAACCCCAGCAGTGGTTTGGGGACGGACGGACAAATAGAGTTTTTAATAAACCTGGAACTGCTGCTGCAGCTTCCTGGGGAGCCGCGATCGAGAAGGGAGTTCTAGCTGTCCTTAAGTTACATAGGAGCAAATTGCATTTGATCTGAATTCATGGGATGGAACTCCTCTGTTTCGTGCACCATGGGTGGTTTTCCATTGATGATGGGAACACTTTGCAAGAGTAAAAAATGTTTGTGCTTTGTAAACTGTGCGTACTTGTAAAATGCAGCTGTGGCTCAGTGGTCATGCACCAGCCTCCGAGTCAGAAGGTTGTGGTTTCGATCCCCCCGAGCCACATTCCAGGAACTTGAGCACAGCTCACTCCAGCACTGAGGGAGTGCTGCACTGTCGGTGGTGCCGTCTTTCGGATGAGATGTTAAACCGAGGCCCCGTCTGCCCTCTCAGGTGGACGTAAAGGATCACATTGCGAAGAAGAGCAGGGGAGTTCTCCCCGGTGACCTGGCCAATATTTATTCCTCAGTCAACATAAAAAACAGATGATCTGGTCGTTACCACATTGCTGTTTGTGGGATCTTGCTGTGCGCAAATTGGCTGCTGCGTTTCCCACATTACAACAGCGACTACACTCCAAAAAGTACTTCATTGGCTGTAAAGCGCTTTGGGATGTCCTGAGGTCATGAAGGGCGCTATAGAAATGCAAGTCTTTCTTTCTTTGGTGTCTGTCAACTGCTCCAGACAGAGCAAGTGCTTTCAGAATGGGGGAGAAAGTTAGCAAAATAAAAGTTACATTTTATTTTAAAACTCTTGCAACCTGCAATTTTAAAATTACAGTTTAAAAAACAGCAGACCAACTGAGTGGATGTGGAGCTGTGTCCCATTTACCCACCTGCGCAGCATGCTGTGGTCACGACAGGTAAAAAAAGAATGAACTTGCGTTTCTATAGCGCCTTTCTCGACCTCGGGACGTCCCAAAGCGCTTTACAGCCAACAAAGTACTTTTTGAAGTGTAGTCACTGTTGTAATATCAGAAACACGGCAGCCAATTTGGGCACAGCAAGCTCCCACTAATAACAATGAGATAATGACCAGATAATCTATTCTAGTGATGTTGATTGCGGGATAAATATTGGCCAGGACACCGGGGGAGAACTCCCTGCTCTTCTTCGAAATAGTGCCGTGGGATCTTTTACATCCACCTGAGAGGGCAGACAGGGCCTCGGTTTAAAGTCTCCTCCGAAAGACTTCCAGCACTCCCTCAGTACTGCACTGGGAGTGTCAGCGTAGATTTTGTGCTCAAGTCTCTGGAGTGCGACTTGAACCCACAACCTTCCGACTCGGACGTGAGAGTGTTACGCACTGAGCCACGGTAGAAAGAGCAACTTGCACTTATCTCGGGGGTCTGGCCCTGTGTTGTGCAGGCTCGCTCTTTACGCACCTGCCCTATGACATTCTGGTGTGGTGTCAGTGCCGTGCTCCTCTGTCACGCAGCTGCACTTCCTACCTCGTTTGTTTTGAATTGAGGATTGGTCTGGGGAGGCACCTCCACGGGTGGGAGGATTGATGGATTACGTCCATTCCTACTACTCACTTCCTACTGCTGCAATTGATAGCTCTAAACCAGTATTGAATGAGGGATAGGGGCCTGCCTGTCCACCTGCCCCTCACTCATCGAATCATAGACATTTACAGCACGGAAGGAGGCCATTCGGCCCATCGTGTCCGTGCCGGCCGACAGAGCTCTCCAGCCTAATCCCACTTCCCAGCTCTTGGTCCGTAGCCCTGTAGGTTACAGCTCTTCAAGTGCATATCCAAGCACTTTTTAAATGTGATGAGGGTTTCTGCCTCTACCAACTTTTCAGGCAGTGAGTTCCAGACCCCCACCACCCTCTGGTGAAAAAAGTTCTCCTCAAATCCCCTCTAATCCTTCTACCAATTACTTTAAATCTCTGCCCCCTGGTTGTTGACCTCTCTGCTAAGGGAAATAGGTCCTTCCTATCCACACTCTCTAGACCATTCATAATGTTATCCACCTCAATAAGGTCTCCTCTCAGCCGCCTCTGTTCCAAAGAAAACAACCCCAGCCTATCCAATCTTTCCTCATAGCTAAAATACCCCAGTCCAGGCAACATCCTCATTAATCCCCTCTGTACCCTCTCTAGTGCAATCACATCCTTCCTGTAATGTGGTGACCAGAACTGCACGCAGTACTCTAGCTGTGGCCTAACTAGTGTTTTATACAATTCAAGCACAACATCCCTGCTCTTGTATTGTATGCCTCGGCCAATAAAGGCAGGTATCCTGTATGCCTTCTTTAACCACCTTATCTACTTGGCCTGCTACCTTCAGGGATCTGTGGACCTGCACTCCAAGGTCCCTTTGTTCCTCTACACTTCTCAGTGTCCTACCATTTATTGTTTATTCCCTTGCCTTGTTAGCCCTCCCCAAATGCATTACCTCACACTTCTCCAGATTGAATTCCATTTGCCACTGTTCTGTCAGTCAGGGAATGTAGGGAAACCCAGTCTGGGAATAATGTAGGGAAACAGATTCAGGAGAGAGAGAGAGAGTGGGCGGAAGAGAGAGAGAATGCAGGAAGCAGATTTAGACCCAAAATGACACATTGAACTGAGATGAAACAGGATAAGCAGGATTTCCAACAAGGTCAAGTTTAATGATTGATTAAGCATTTTGATTTTAAGCTTAAACCCAATAATTAACCCCTTGAAAAATGAATTGATCAGTTGGAATTTTAACACAATAAAGCCTGCAAATGCCGTGATCACCACCTGCAGTTCTAGTGTGACTAACACAGCCACTTCCTCTGTGTGTCACAGGGCGTTCCTCTCGCTGCAGCGATGAACGACGTCAGCACACATTTTAAGAACATAGGAATTAGGAGCAGAAGTCGGCCTATGGCCCCTCGAGCCTACTCTGCCATTCAATACGATCATGGCTGGTCTTCGACCTCAACTCCACTTTCCTGCACTATCCCCATTTCTCTTAATTTCTCTGGAGTCCAAAAATCTATCGATCTCAGCCTTGAATATACTCAACGACTGAGCTAGGGCAGAGAATTCCAAAGATTTCTGACTCTCTGAGTGAAGAAATTCCTCCTCATATCAGTCTTAAAAGACCGGCCCCTATCCTGAGACCCTGCCCCCTAGTTCTGGACTCTCCAGCCAGGCGAAACAACTCCTCAGCATCCACCCTGTCAATCCCCCAGCACGGTGGCATAGTGGTTAGCACTGTTGCCTCACAGCGCCAGGGACCCGGGTTCAAATCCGGCCTCGGGTGACTGTCTGTGTGGAGTTTGCACATTCTCCCCGTGTTTGCGTGGGTTTCCTCCGGGTGCTCCGGTTTCCTCCCACAGTCCAAAGATGTGCGGGTTAGGTTGATTGGCCATGATAAAAATTGGCCCTTAGTGTTAGGGGGATTAAATATACGGGGTTACGGGGATAGGGCTTGGGTGGGATGGCTGTTGGTGTAGGGACCGGGTGCTAAGGTTTGGATAATCAGCCATGATCTCGTTGAATGGCGGAGCAGGCTCGAAGGGCCGAATGGCCTACTCCTGCTCCTAGTTTCTATGTTTCTATGTAATCTTGTATGTTTCAATGAGCTCACCTCTCATTCTTCTAAACTCCAGAGAGTATCGGCTCAATCTCTCCTCATGGGACAACCCTCTCATCCCAGGGATCAGTCTAGTGAACCTTCGTTGCACTGCCTCCGAGGCAAGTATATCCTTCCTTAATGTTGCTGAGAAATCTGCTAAAAGATCTACCTCAACTCCTTTTAGCATCACATTTTGTGAGAACTTCAGTAAACATTTACTGTTTGAGATGTTTTATTTGTCCCTTACAAATTCTTTTTGACTCGAATGTGTTCTGATTTTGAAATTCTGAAATAATTCTGACCCAGGAAGAGCAGGTTTTGGCTTCATCAGATGATGTTAGAGCAGAAGTGAAGGGGGAAAAAACGAAAATCTGAAAGCTACGGATGAAATAGCCGGCTCGTGGACAGAGTCATTGTTAGGATAAGCACGCAGTTTGAGCAAACGTTGTCCTTGTACCTTGGCAGGAAGAGGAACCAGGCAGGCACACTTCATTTTTGGGTGATGATGCTGTGTAAAAGCAACAGCTACATTCACCATTGACCTGATCCCCTTGCCCAATTACTTTTTATTCATTCTCGGGATGCGGGCGTTGCTGGTAAGGCCGGCATTTATTGCCCATCTCTAGTTACCCTGAGAAAGTGTTTGATACAATTGAGTGGCTCACTAGGTCACTTCATAGGGCAGTTAAGAGTCAGCTACATTGGTGTGGGACTGGAGTCACATATAGGCCCAGGCGGCAAGTTTCCTTCCCTAAAGGACACCAGTGAACCAGTTGGGTTTTTACGACAATCCGACAGCTTCACGGTCACTTTTACTGACACCGGCTTTTTATTTCCATAGGTTTTAAACTGAATTCAATTCTCAAACTGCCCTTGTGGGATTTGAACTTGCGTTCCCTTGATTTGCTAGTCCAGTAACATAACCAATACAATACTGTACCCATAAATCATGCAACCTCCTGTGAGGCAAAAAAAAACAAACAAAACTGAGGCTAATTTAGGATAACTTGCGGGAAATTCCTCTCCGATTGCCTCAGGCCGTCAAACAAAGCTCCTCGAGACCATGGTAACCCATAAATCCTTCTGCTGGCCCCTGCTAACTCACAGACCTATCTTCGATACCTGGAAATGTTCTCTCAAGAACTTGATGCAAAGATTACAATGGGAGTAATCGCAAAATCTAATAAAATAACACTTGAATTTACATTGCACTAATCACAAAGTGCCTTGTACAATTAATGTCCTCTCTCAGGAACTTGTCCAGCTCCCGTTCAAGGACTGTAGGGAATCCATACTCACCGCACATGTCAGTAATCTGTTCCAGAAGGCAATGACTAAAAAAAATGTGCTTCCTAACATCTAATGTAACTTTCTGCCTACGGATTGTTTCTGCATGCCCTCTAGTCCTGCCACTCATTTCCATCTCAAATAACCTATCTGACTGGACAGAACTAATCCCTTCTTCATTTTAGGAACCTCAGTCGTAGCCCCTCTAAACCTTTGTTTCTCTAAAAGAAAATAGCCCCAACTCCTGAAACCTGTCCTTATAACTAAGAACCCCCGAGGCTGGATTTAATTTTCATTGCCCTTCTCTGTACCTTTCCCCAGGGGCCTAACATTACCCAGCTGTGTATGGGGACCAAAACTGGACGCACTGCTCCAAGTGTGGCCACACCAAAGGCTGGATGAGCCAAAGTGCAGTGTCCGTAGTTTTAGATGCTGTTTGATGTAGAACGACTACTGAGCGCTTTGTTTGAGTATAAAACAAGGCTCAGTAGTCTTTTTACATCAATTTAATCAACTGTGTCAAAACCATGAGATTTCTAGTTACAATCACTAGTTCCTGGTTACAGAAACATCCTGAGCAAGCTGGGCCCACGCCCGAGTATTTATACTCCTTGGACGGCGCCACCAGCTGGCTGTCCAGTGTTACTTCATGAGTCATGATAAGATTCATGACACTGTTGTCCGTACCTTCCCAATGACCTCGTCACACGGCGGTGGACCTTTCATGATTTATCGACTATGATGCTCAAATCCTTCTCTTGATATTTAACCATTAGCTGGTAACCTTGCATGGTAGAAACATGCCTGGAGTTTCCCAAACCCAACTGCAACAACAACAACAGCTTGCATTTATATCGCGTCTTTAACATAGTAAACCGTCCCAAAGTGCATCACAGGAGGGTTATCGTGCAAAAATCGACACCGAGCCACACAAGGAGATATTAGGACAGGTGACCAAAAGCTGGGTCAAAGGGGTAGATTTTAAGGAGCGTCTTAAAGGAGGAGAGAGAGGCGGAGAGGTTTAGGGAGGAAATTCCAGAGCTTAGGGCCCAGGCAGCTGAAGGTAGTGGACCGATGGAAATCGGGATTGCTCAAGAGGTCAGAATTGGAGGAACGCGGAATTCTCGGAGGGTTATAGGGCTGGAAGAGGTTACAATGCATAACACTGCACTTAGCCACATTCAAGGACACCTGCCACACACAAGCATAGCCCCCTAACTTACCTAAATCAGACCGTACCCCATTGTAATGCCATAGTGAGTTTGCTGTGCGAAAGTGTCTTTACTATGCAGTGATCCAATTTAATACAGATCACAAATTGACTTAAATCAGATGCGTTAGCTGGGCTCATTTGGTAGCACTCTCGTCTCTCAATCAGAAGGTTCAAGGCCCGCTCCAGAGATGTGAGCACATAACCTGGGCTGACACTGAGGGAGTGCTGCACTGTCTGAGGTGCTGTCGGATAAGATTACAATCGAGGGCTGTGGTGCCAGCTGTTCCCGTGGTTCAAGATTTGAACATTCCCCTGGTGTCCTAGCCAGCAATTCCTCCAGTGTCACAAGAAACAGATTAACCGATCATTTTATTGCTGCTTGTGGGATCCTGCTATGCGCAGTGTGGCTATGACATTTACCTACATAACAACAGTGACTTCACCTTGAAGTAAATCATTATATATGAAGGATTTTGGGATGTTTCTGAGATGTGGTAGGTCACTATGAATCTAAGTCTTATTTCAAATCACACCCGAGTGTTTTATCAAGCAAAGATCTGTCCGAAGATTTTTTGATTAAAATCTGTGCCCCTTTTAAAATACGGGAATATTATGAAGGATGGCACTAAACGATGGTGGGGTCTTGTTATAAAAAAAAAACACATACTTTCCAGAGCATATTGCCAACTTATTAAAATTGATCAAATGAAAAATGCGATGAATATATAAAAAAAATTAAACTGCGTTAAAAAAAGAGCATGGCTTAGATTTAATATTTCATAATTGCCAAGGGACATTCTTTGAGATCAATAGATTTTTACTTGAGACATGCGTCAAAAAATAGCAAGCTGTGTCTTAGTCTTTCAGGGAACGCTAGTCCATTTAATTGTTGTGTCTGATGAATGTGAAATATGCCTAACCTGCCCTTCTGTCTTTCTAGAGGCCAGGCTCTGGGCAAATGCTGCCACTTATAATTGGTCACTGTTTGAGGAATGGCCAGCTAGCCAATAAAGCGTCAACTCTGATGGATCTGTCTCTTCACTCCCTATCACTTTTATTTCTGTCTCTCTCCTTTTGTGAAATTTCTTTAATGGCCCATATGTCTGCATTTAAATTATTTCTTTCTCTTTCCTACCCACAGAAACCCTCCCTGCCCCCCTCCCCCCACTACAAGAGCAAAGAAAAGAATCCTCTCGCTCTGTCGATGTCCCTGCATATGTTTGTGAAATCGCAGTGTTAGCATGTAGCGCTCCAAGCCTTTCACAATATAAAAATCGGATCCACCACCTTAAACATTCACTCCCTCCCCCTTGTAGGCTCTACAAGATGCACTGCAGCAACTCGCCAAGGCTCCTTCGGCAGCACCTCCCAAACCCACGACCTCTTCCACCTAGAAGAACAAGGGCAGTAGGCGCATGGGAACACCACCACCTCCAAGTCACACACCATCCTGACTTGGAAATATATCGCCGTTCCCTCATCGTCGCTGGGTCAAAATCCTGGAACTTGCTCCCTAACAGCACCGTGGGAGTACCTTCACCACACAGACTGCAGCGGTTCAAGAAGACGGCTCACCACCATATTCTCAAGGGGCAACTAGGGATGGGCAATAAATGCTGGCCTTGCCAGCGACGCCCACATCCCAGGAACGAATAATAAAAAAAAGATTTGCCCTATCTCAGCTGCGCTATTGGGGGTGGGGGGGGGGGAGGGCAGGAGATTATTAGAGACCAGTTGTCCCTTTATGAATCGGAAGGAGAGGCTGTCCTTTGCCAGTATTGTGGCTTCCCAGTTGCACTGGGAGAGTGCTGATCACAGAAATCACAGAAACCCCACAGTGCAGATAGAGGCCATTTCGGCCCATCGAGCCTGCACCGACACATATCCCACCCAATCCCCGTAACCCCTACACCAACACATATCCCACCCTATCCTTGTAACCCCACGTATTTAATCCCCCTAACACTAAGGGTCAATTTATCATGGCCAATCAACCTAACCTGCACATCTTTGGACTGTGGGAGGAAACCGGAGCACCCGGAGAAAACCCACGCAAACACGGGGAGAATGTGCAAACTCCACACAGACAGTCGCCCGAGGCCGGATTCGAACCCGCGTCTCTGGCGCTGTGAGGCAACAGTGCTAACCACTATGCCACCGTGCTGCCTACTCCACTGCTGTGCGAATCAGGGGAGCTGGCGGTGAGTGGAAGAGATGCAGGAATTCCTGGTTTTACAAAAAATTCAAATCATCTCAGGCAACTTGGCATCAAGGCATCCTCATAGAGGTTTTTGTTTGAATGTTTCCCTCGTGTGCTGACTGGTGTATTTCATTTTTTTTTGGCTCGTTTCCCGGTAAACATTTTATGGGTGTTATTTTTTTTCTGTCTTAAGTAACGTTACAGGACTAGTGTAGACTTGATGCGAAGACTACACTGGGAGGAATCCAAAAATGTAAGAAAATAGCATTTGTGTTTACTTTGCGCTAATCACACTGCCTGGAACCGCCTTGCACAATTAATGACTTTCCAGTGCAGTAACTTCCTTGTAGGCAAATATGACAACTATTTTGCACACAGCAAGATCCCACAAACAACAATGAGATCAAGCTGTTTTTGACGGTGTTGATTGAGGGCAGTATATTGGATAGCAGGAAAATTCCCTGGTTATCTTCAAATTATATTATATTGAGAGATTTTCAACATTGTTTGAAAAGGCAGATGGAGGGGGTCACTGTTTAACGTCTCCTCTCATGGACGACATCTCTGAGAATGCAACACTCCTGCACCCGAGGGTCCATTTGGGTTCTGTGCTGGAGTGGGGCTTCAATCCACTCTGACTCTGGCAACTGGACCAAGCTGGTGCTCGATTTGCACCCACCTATAGCAACAAGTTCAGTTGAGGTGTGTTGCGGTCTTGTATAACTGTTATATATTTTTCATATTTTTCCAAAGGTTTCCAGGTACAAAAATCACTAAAAGCAAATGCACAGGTACAAAACGTCATCAAAAAACGAATGGAATGTTGGTCTTTATCTCAGAGTTGAAATACAAAAGCCAAGGAAGTGACGCTTCAGTGTGCCTTGGTCAGTCTCCGCCTGGAGTAACTGGGTTCGGTTCTGGGCACGGCACCTCCGGAAGGATATGTTGGCCTTTGGAGCAGTTGCAGGGCAGATTCGCCAGAATGATACTTGGGATTAAAAGGGTTAAATTGTTGCACAAACTTGGCTTGTATTCCTTTGAGTTTAAATGGTTGAGGGGGGGTGACCTTATCGAGGTGTTTAAAATGATAAAGAGTCTCAGTAGGGTAGATAGAAACTAGTTCCTCTGGTGGGGGAATCCAGAACATAATCTGAACATTAGAGCTGGGCCATTCAGGAGTGAAACCAGGAAGTACCTTTTCCACATAAAGGGTAGTGGTTATCTGGAACTCTCGCCCCCGAAATGATTGTGGATGCTGGGGGTTGATTGAAGCTTTCAAGACTGAAATCGATAGATTTTTGTTGGCTAAGGGCATCAAGGGATTTGGTGCAAAAGCAGGTAAATGGAGTTAAGATACAGATCAGCCGTGATCTAATTGAATGGCGGAACAGGCTCGAGGGGCAGAATGACCTCCTCCTGTTCCTATGTTTCTTCCTTTGTTAGCTTAGATTACATAGAAACATAGAAACATAGAGATAGGAACAGGAGTAGGCCATTCGGCCCTTCGAGCCTGCTCCGCCATTCAATGAGATCATGGCTGATCTTCGTCTGAGATCTTAGCTGATCTTACCAGTTCAGTACCCCGTCCTCGCCTTTTCTCCGTAACCCTTAATCCCCTTAGCCTTCAGAAATATATCCAATTCTCTCTTGAAAATATTTATTGAATTAGCCTTCACAGCCCTCTGTGGCAGGGAATTCCACAGGCTCACCACTCTTTGAGTGAAGAAATTCTTCCTCATCTCTGTTTTAAATGATTTGCCCGCTATTTTTAGACTGTGGCCCCTGGTTCTGTGCTCCCCTGCCATTGGAAACATTCTCTCTGAATTCAGCCTGTCCAGGCCTGCCATAATTTTATATGTTTCGATGAGATCCCCTCTCAATCTTCTAAACTCCAGTGAGTACAAGCCCAAACTATTCAATCTCTCCTCGTAGGTCATTCCCGCCATTCCAGGTATCAGCCTGGTGAATCGCCGCTGCACTCTTTCCATGGCAAGAACATCCTTCCGCAGATGGGGCGACCAAAACTGTACACAATACTCCAGATGCGGTCTCACCAGCACCTTGTACAGCTGTAGTAAGGTATCCCTATTCCTATACTCGAACCCCCTTGATATGAAGGCCAACATACCATTTGCCTTCTTAATCGCCTGTTGCACCTGCATGCTCTCCTTCAGTGACTGGTGCACAAGAACACCCAGGTCCCTCTGCACTTCCCCATCTCCCAATCTATTGCCATTTAGATAATAATCTACCCTCCTGTTTTTACCCCCAAAGTGGATAACCTCGCATTTATCCACATTATAGTGCATCTGCCACGTATCCGCCCATTCCCCCAACCTGTCCAAATCGCACTGTAGCCTCCTGACATCCTCATCAGAGCCCACCCCTCCTCCTAGTTTAGTGTCGTCAGCGAATTTGGAAATATTGCATCCAATTCCCTGATCCAGATCATTTATATATATTGTGAACAGCTGGGGTCCCAGGACAGATCCTTGCGGCACCCCGCTGGTCACTGCCTGCCACTCCGAAAACGAGCCATTTATTCCAACTCTCTGTTTTCTATCCGCCAGCCAGTTCTCTATCCACGTTAATACTTTGCCCCCAATCCCATGAGCCTTAATTTTGCATGATAATCTTTTGTGTGGAACCTTATCGAAGGCTTTCTGGAAGTCAAGGTACACCACATCCACTGGCTCTCCCCCATCTATTTTACCAGTTACTTCCTCAAAAAATTCCAGCAGATTAGTCAAACACGATTTACCCTTTGTAAATCCATGTTGACTCTGTCCGATCCTTTCCCCATTTGTCAAGTGCTCCGCTATTTTATCCTTAATAATGGACTCTAGCATTTTGCCCACAACCGATGTAAGGCTTACTGGTCTATAATTCCCTGCTTTCTCTCTACCCCCCTTTTTAAATATTGGGGTAACATTAGCTACCCTCCAATCCACGGGTACTGTTCCCGAGTCAATGGAGTTCCGGAAGATGATCCTTAGAGCATCTGCTATCTCCAGGGCCACCTCCTTAAGTACCCTAGGATGTAGTTTATCAGGCCCCGGGGATTTGTCGGCCTTCAGTCCCCTCAACTTACCCAACACCATATCCCTAGAGATACTAATTTCTGTCAGCTCCTCCCTCTCATTAGTCCCTATGTTTGCCGATATTCCTGGGAGGTTATTTGTGTCCTCCTTTGTGAATACAGAACCAAAGTATGAGTTTAATTGGTCTGCCATTTCCTTATTCTCCATTATATATTCTCCCGAATCGGACTGCAAGGGACCGACTTGGGATTTTACCAGTCTTTTCCTCCTGATATACCGATAAAAGCTTTTGCAGTCTGTCTTTATGTTTGCTGCAAGTTTACTTTCGTATTCTATTTTCCCCTTCCTGATTAATCCCTTTGTCCTCTTTTGCTGTATCCTGTACTGCCCCCAATCTTCCGGTCTGGTGCTTTTTTTTGCCAGTTGATATGCCCTTTTTTTTGATTTTATGCTGTCCCTAATTTCCCTCGTTATCCACGGTTGAGCCACCTTTTTAGGTTTATTTTTATGCCAAACCGGTATAAACATGTTCTGGAATTCTTCCATTCTATCTTTGAATGCTTGCCATTGTCTATCCACTGTCAATCCCCCCAGAAACACCACCCAATCAATCTTACCCAATTCCCGTCTCATACCCTCGTAATTCCCTTTATTTAAGTTCTGGACCTTAGTCTCTGATTCAATTTCCTCACTCTCCATCTCGACTGAGAGCTCGATCATATTATGATCGCTCTGACCCAAGGGGCCTCGTACAAGAAGATTGTTGATAAGTCCCTTCTCATTGCACAATACCCAGTCTAAAATGGCCTGATCTCGAGTCGGCTCCTCGACATATTGGTCCAGATAACCGTCCCGAAAACATTCCAGGAATTCCTCCTCCTCAGAATTTTTACTAATTTGGGTAGTCCAATCAATATGTAAATTAAAGTCACCCATGATGACAGCTGTGCTCTTATCGCACGCTTCTCTAATTTCCCTTTTTATGCCTTCCCTCACCTCCATATTACTATTTGGAGGCCTATATATCACACCCACTAACGTTTTCCTCCCCTTGCTATTTCTCATTTCTACCCATACAGATTCCGTTTCATCCGAGTTAATATCCTTCCTTTCCATTGCATTAATCCCCTCCTTTACCAGCAATGCTACCCCACCTCCCCTACCTTTTTGCCGATCCTTCCTAAATATTGTATATCCCTGGATGTTAAGTTCCCAGCCTTGCCCACCCTGCAGCCACGTTTCTGTAATCCCAATCAAATCATACTTGTTTACCTCTATTTCCACAACTAATTCATCCACCTTGTTCCTAATGCTTCTAGCATTAAGATACAAAGCCTTCAGGCTTGCTTTTTTCACACTCTCATTATGAATTAGTTTGGCCCTTTGTGTTTCTCTCCTTTGCTTATTGCTTCTCACCTTTCTACCATCTATTTCTGACTTCATATGACTTCCCTCTTTTCCACTATCTAGGTTCCCATCCCCCTGCCAAATTAGTTTAAATCCTCCCGAACCGCCCTAGAAAATTACGGGCTCAAACACAATCTTCTGACTTGTTCCTGCACATCAGGTATAATTTGCAGGCAGGTGGAGAGGCTCTGTTGATGGCACTGTGGAATTGGACGGGGCGGGGGGGGATAATATTTGGGAGCAGGCAAGGGTGACTTTCTGTCCGGACTTCAGTCTATTCCAACGTGGATGATCAGCCATGATCGCATTGAATGGCAGAGCAGGCTCGAGGGGCCGAATGGCCGACTCCTGCTCCTATCTTCTATGTTTCTATGTGGCGCTCGGAGCTTCCTGGTCCTATAGAGCTGAATTTTGAGCTTGCTGTGTAAGTAGGCTGCATCCTTGAAGAGGTAAAATACCACCATGAGCCCCACTCCCCCATAGTGTCTTAATTACCCTCCCTGGCCCACAACCTCTACCGCTGGGAACACATTCTCCCAGTCACACTCCATTCTGACTGGGACACCTATCACTGTCGCTGGGTCAATATCCGGAAATTCCCAACCTCGCACCATCATTGGAGCCTCATCACCACCCAGACTGCTGAAGTTCAAGAAGAAGGCCCACCACCACCTTCTCGGGGCAAGACTGGGGATGGGCAGTAATGCAGCTTTGCCAGCAATGCCCATAGCCCAAGTATCTGGAGAAAAATTGAAGACCCTTTGCAACCCAAATTTTGTTACCTCTTTGCAGAATTCTTGCTTGTTTACACGGGGACAACAGAAGGTAAAGATTCTAAGGGGTGGAGATCAAATTAATATTGATAATGTTATCACATACTCTACAAAAAGTGGCACTGACTAGAGCTCAGAAAAGAGATAAATGAACAAAAGGTTCTGATTTAACTCCTTCACACAGGAATGTTGAACCTATCAAACAGATGTACAAGAAGGAGATCAGTAGTGTTGGCAAATTCAAGAGAGAAGTGGATCGATACTCAGTAGGAAAAGCGGGTGGTATGAAGGAGAGACCTGTGTGTGGAACTTATTTAAACATTGGGATCAGTCAGATAGATGATACGGTTTTCTGGTTTCTATATGTTCCTTATCCATTCACATTTACCACTAGTTCATCTCCTCATTTCATTGGTGAAGAGTCAGCCCTGGCTCAGTGGGCAGCGCTCTTGCCTCTGAGTCAGAAGGTTGTGGGTTCAAGTCCCACTCCAGAGACTTGAGCACAAAATCTAGGCTGACACTCCAGGGCAGTACTGAGGGAGTGCTGCACTGTCGGAGGTGCCGTCTGTTTTCTCAGGTGGACGTAAAAGATCCCATGGCATTATTTTGAAGAAGAGCAGGGGCGTTCTCTCTGGTGTCCTGGGCCAATATTTATCCCTCAACCAACGTCGGGAAAGCAGATGAACTGATCATTTATCTCATTGCTGTTCGTGGGAGCTTGCTGTGCTCAAGTTGGCTGCCGTGTTTCCTACATTACAACAGGGACTACACTTCAAAAGTAATGAATTTGCTGCGAACCCCTTTGGGACGTCCTGAAGATGTGAAAAGTGCTGTATAAATGCAAGTTCCTTCTAGTGGGGCAGTGATGAGGAATGAGGATGTCCCTATTTGGTTTAGGTTTCTGCATTGCCAGAATCGCAGAATGCAACCCTGTAATTTCTTGTCTTAGCTGCAGTAATGTGTGCTTAAAGTTCCATGATTACAAGCTTTTCATAAAAATCACAGTGCTCCCTCAGTGCCTCGGGAAAGTGCACTTCACACTAGCACTGGCCCATACAGACACTGAGTGCCAGCTTCAATGTCCAGACTGCTGAGTTAGCCGATGGAGTCTATGCGACCTGCAATTGTCTTCAGTGTCACTAAGCAAGTGAAGAAATAAAGAACTTGCATTTATATAGCAACCTTTGACAACCACTGGACGTCCCAAAGGGCTTCAGTCAATTCAGCACTTTTGAAGTGTAGCCGCTGTTGTGTTGTAGGGGAATAGTCGCAACCGCACCCCAGCAAGGGATGGGTGAGTTTAGGACAGAAGCAGGAATAAAATGATTCACAGTTTGCACACAGCAAGCTCCCACAAACAGCGATTTGATCATGACCAGATCATCTGTTTTTTTTAGTGATGTTGGTTGAGAGATAAATATTGGCCAGGACTCCCCCTGCTCTACTTTGAAATGGTGCCATGGGATCCTTTACATCCACCTGAGAGAGCAGACGGGACCTCGGTTTAACGTCTCATCCGAAAGACGGCACCTCCAGCAGAGCGGCGCTCCCTCAGTACTGCACTGCAGTGTCAGCCTGTATTACATGCACAAGTCTCTGGAGTGGGACTTGAACCTACAGCCTTCTGACTGAGGCCAGAGTGCCACCCACTGAGCCACGGCTGGAAGGGAAATATCAGGCGCTGTCACTACTTCTGATCTGGTGACCTCTGCTGCAAACCATGTGCACGTGGAGATGACTGGGCAGAGCTTGGTTGTGATTGCCCCCAGTGTTGAATAGCCAGCCTCATTACAGTATCGGCTCAGTAATGGTCACTTGAGAAGGGCACCACAGACAGCCCACTGAACCGCACCCCAGCAGGGAGTGGGTGAGTTTCGGACAGAAGCAGGAATAAAATGAGTGTTGCGGTTCCTTGAACTTGGCAGCTGTGACTTTGAAGGTCACGAACAGCAGGGACACATGAAAAGGCCGAGTTTCCCGAAGCTTTTATAGAGATTCTCAACCAGTGACAGAATTCCTTGATCTGTACTCCAGACCGCATCTAGTTTTCTTCTTGTTTTTCAGCAATGTTGCATCACTCTCTTTTTGTCAGACCTTTGATCTTTTCGTTGTACAATAATAGGTTATTAATATTTCAGGCCCCGTCCTATCTGTTAACCTGCCTCGTCTCTATTAGATGCTGACAGTTCTGTGGTGTCTTTCCGGCATTTCCCATTTTTACTTCAGATTTACAATATTTGCAATTTTACTATTTATCTGTCATCTTTAGAACATAAGAAATAGGAGCTGGAGTCGGCCACTCGGCCCCTCTAGCCTGCTCCACCATTCAATAAGATCATGGCTGATCTTCTACCTCAACTCCACTTTCCTGCCCGATCCCCATATCCCTTGATTCCCTTAATATCCAAAAATCTATTGATCTCTATCTTGAATATACTCAATGACTGAGCCTCCACAGCCCTCTGAGGTAGAGAATTCCAAAGATTCACCACCCTCTGAGTGAAGAGTTTTAGAAACATAGAAACTAGGAGCAGGAGTAGGCCATTCGGCCTTCGAGCCTGCTCCGCCATTCAACGAGATCATGGCTGATCATCCAAACCCTAGCACCCAGTCCCTACACCGACAGCCATCCCACCCAAGCCCTATCCCCGTAACCCCGCATATTTAATCCCCCCTAACACTAAGGGCCAATTTTTTAATCATGGCCAATCAACCTAACCCGCACATCTCCTCATCTCAGTCCAAAATGGCCGACCCCTTATTCTGAGACTGTGACCCCTGGTTCTAGACTCCACAGCCAAGGGAAACATAACATCCTCCCTGCATCTACCCTGTGAAGCACTAAGAATTGTATATGTTTCAATGAGATCACCTCTCATTCTTCTAAATTCCAGGGAATATAGGCCTAGTCTACTCAATCTCTCCTCCTAGCACAATCCCCCCATCCCAGGAATCAGTCTGGTGAACCTTTGTTGCACTCCCAATTAGACCAGTCTATTCTTCTTAGGTAAGGAGACCACAACTGTACACAATACTCCAGGTGTGGGCTCTCCAAGGCCCTATATAATTGCAGTAAAACTGCTTTACTTTTATACTCCAATTCTTTTGTAATATAGGCCAACATACCATTTGCTTTCCTAATTGCTTGCTGTACCTGCATGTTAACTTTCAGTGATTCGTGTACAAGGACACCCAGGTCCCTCTGAACACCAACATTTCCCAATCTCTCACCATTTAAAAAAAATATTCTGCTTTTCTATTTTTCCTACCAAAGTGGATAACTTCACATTTCTCCACATTATATTCCATCTGCCATGTTCTTGCCCAATCACTTAACCGATCAATAACCCTTTGCAGCCTCTCTGCATCCTCCTCACAACTTACTTTCCCACCTAGCCTTGTACAGTATTGTCGGCAAACTTGGATACATTGCACTCGGTCCTCTGATCTAAGTCATTGATCCAGATTGTGAATAGTTACAGCCTGCCAACCTGAAAATGACCAGTTTATTCCTACTCTCTGTTTTCTGTCCATTAACCAATCCTCAGTCCATTCTAATATATTACCCCCAATCCCATGAGCCCTAATTTTGTGTAATAACCTTTTATGGGGCATCTTATCGAATGCTTTCTGAAAATCCAAATACACTACATCCACTGGTTCCCCCCTTAGCTACCCTGCTATTTACAACCTCAAAGAACTCTACCAGATTTGTCAAACATGATTTCCCTTTCAAAAAACGATGTTGCCTCTGCCCAATCATATTATGATTTTCTAATTGCCCTGTTACCACGTCCCTAATAATAGATCCTAGCATTTTCTTTACTGCTGATGTCAGGCTAACTGGAGCAAGAGTAGGCCATTCAGCCCTTCGATGAAGTCATGGCTGATCTTCTGCCTCAACTCCATCCACCGGCCCTATCGCCATATCCCTTGATGCCCTTACTAGTCAGAAATCTATCGACTTCTGTTTTGAATATACCCAATGACTGAGCCTCCACAGCCCTCTGGGGTAGAGAATTCCAAAGATTCACCACCCTCTGTGTGAAGAAATTTCTTCTCATCTCAGTCCTAAATGGCCTTCCCTTTATCTTGAGGCTGTGGCCCCTGGTTCTAGACTCCCAAGCCAAGGGAAACATTCTCCCAGCATCCATCCTATGAAACCCTGTAATAATTTTGTATGCTTCAATGAGATCCCCTCTCATTCTTCTGAATTCAAGAGAATACAGGCCTAGTTTACTCAATCTCTTCTCATACGACAGTCCTGCCATCCCAGGAATCAATCTCATGAACCTTCGTTGCACTCCCTCTATGGCAAGTATATCCTTCCTTGGGTAAGGAGACCAAAATTGTACACAGTACTCCAGGTGTGGTCTCACCAAGGCCCTATATAATTGGAGTAAGACTTCTTTACTCCTCTCCTCAAATCCTCTTGTAATGAAGGCCAGCATACCATTTGCCTTCCTAATGGCTTGCTGCACCTGCACATTCACTTTCAGTGACTCATGTACAAGGACACCCAGGTCCCTTTGAGCATCTGCATTCCCCAATCTTTCACCATTTAGGAAATACTCTGCTTTTCTGTTTTTTCTACCAAAGTGGATAACTTCACATTTATCCACATTATACTCCATCTGCCATGTTCTCGCCCACTCACTGAGCCTGTCGAGATCTCCTTGATGCCTCTTCACATCCTATTCGCAACTGGCACTGCCACCTAGCTTTGTATCATCAGCAAATTTGGAAATGTTACATTTAGTCCCCTCATCCAAATCATTGATATAGATTGTGAATAGCTGGAGCCCAAGCACCGATCTTTGCGGTACCCCACTAGTCACAGCCTGCCATCCTGAAAAAGACCCGTTTATCCCTACTCTTTGTTTCCTGTCTGTTAACCAATTCTCAATCCATGCTAGTATATTACCGCCAATTCCATGTGCCCTAATTGTGTTCACCAACCTCGTGTGTGGGACCTTATCGAAGGCCTTCTGAAAATCCAGATACACCACATCTACCGGTTCCCCTTTGTCTACTCCATTAGTTACATCCTCAAAGAACTCCAATAGGTTTGTCAAACAGGATTTCCCTTTCATAAATCCATGTTGACTCTGCCCAATCTGACTATTAGTTTCTAAGTGCCCAGTTATTGCATCCTTTATAATAGATTCCAGCATTTTCCCAACTACTGATGTGAGACTAACAGGTCTGTAGTTCCCCGTTTTCTCTCTCCCTCCTTTCTTAAATAGCGGGGTTACATTTGCTATCCTCCAATCTGCAGGAACCGTTCCAGAATCTATAGAATTTTGGAAGATGACAACCAATGCGTCCACTATTCTAATGGCCACCTCTTTCAAAACCCTAGGATGTAGGTTATCCGGTCCTTGGGATTTGTCGACTTTTAGTCCCATTAATTTTGCTAGTACTGTTTTTTTAAACTAATAATGGCCCAGCAATTCCTGTCACAACACGTGAGTACGGACAGGGTACTCACGCGTGTGCCAGGAGGAATTGCCGGTTTTCAGCATGCACAGCGCATGCGCTGAAAACCGGCATTTCCTGTCCTCTGACCCAAGGGGTTAAGAGGCTGAACGCATGCGCGGTATTGGGCAGCGTGTGCGACTTGGATTTCCTGTATTTTTACAGATTTGCGCGTGTGTAAAGGCCTCCGGTTTTTACGCATTGAAAAACCACACGTAAGTACTTAGTTTTACAGGTAAGTGGTCTTTTAGTACAATTTAGAATTTTTTTTTCCACAGGTTTATTATTTTTAAAGAATCTACAGTAAGGTAAGTTTAGTTTTAGACCCTATTTTTTAAAAATTTATTTTTTTCAAAAATTTGATTAATTGTTTAAAATAGTTTTTTAAAGTTATTCATAGTTAATTTAATTATTGGGATGCTTTTTAAAATTTTATTTAAAGTTTAAGTAGTGTTTTGGGGTGCAGTACTTTTCATGAGTTTGACAGTCTTTACTATCAAACTTATGAATGAAGTTTCCCCTCCCCTGATTGGCTGAACAGTGCTCACCTGATCCCAGCCGGCACATCGCACTAACTACGCCGCTGGGTCAGGTTAGCACAGCGCGCCGAGATCAGAACCGGGCCACTGACAGGAAATCCACTGCGGGCCAGGTTTCAGATGTCGGCGCGCCGGGTAAGTGCACATCGGGGGCTTGCACGCGCGGCAAGCCCCCGACACCAAGTTCTGGGCCAATAATTTCTTTAAGTTCCTCATTCTCATCACACCCTTGGTTTTCTCGTCTTTCTGGGAGGTTTTTTGTGTCTTCCTCCGTGAAGACAGAAACAAAGTATTTGTTTAATTTCACTACCATTTCCTCATTCCCCATTATAAATTCTCCCGTCTCTGACTGTAAAGGACCCACATTTACTTTCACTAAGCTCTTCCTTTTTACATACCTATAGAAGCTTTTACAATCTGTTTTTATGTCTCTTGTGGTCCTCCTTTGCTGAATTCTAAAATCCTCGCAACCCTCAGGCTTACTACTCTTTTTGGCAACATTATAAGTCTCTTCCCTTAATCCAATACTATCTTTAACTTCTCTTGTTAGCCACGGATGGACCATTTTTCCCATGGGATTTTTATTCCTTAGGGGAAAGTATATTCGTTGTGAATTATGAATTGTTTCTTTAAATGTTTGCTATTACTTCTCTAGCGTCATATCTTTTAATCTAGTTTTCCAACCTACCTTAGCCAACTCGCCTCAATTGAAAACAAATACTAAAAATAACAAATATTTTAGACCCAATTGCAAACAAGGAGGGGAAGGAGATGATGGGTTTTACTTTCATAGGATTACATCGGATATACGGCACAGAAACAGGCCATTCGGCCCAACCAGTCCATGCCGGCGTTTATGCTCCACTCGAGCCTCCTCCCGTCTTTCCTCATCTAACTCTATCAGCGTAACCCTCGATTCCCTTCTCCCTCATATGCTTGTCTAGCCTCCCCTTAAATGTATCTATACTATTCGCTTCAACCACTCCCTGTGGTAGCGAGTTCCACATTCTCACCACTCTCTGGGTAAAGAATTTTCTTCGTAATTCCCAATTGGATTTCTTGGTGACTATCTTATATTGATGGCCTCTAGTTATAAGAACATAAGAAATAGGAGCAGGAGTAGGCCAATCGGCCCCTCGAGCCTGCTCCACCATTCAATAAGATCATGGCTGATCTGATCCTAACCTCAAATCTTCTATCACTCTGCATCCACCCGAACCCATGTGATCTCCCGGGAGAGGCGAAAAACCAGATGAAGACCCAATGGCCAATTTGGGAGAAAAAAATCTGGGAAATTCCTCTCCGACCCATCTAGGCGATCGAAATTCTTCCAGGAGATCACTGTCCCTATATTTTCTACAGTACTTACCTTCTGTAAAGGCGATCTCCACCCCAGCCAGGAACAGGAATAAAACCATCTCCTGAAATCTAACACAGAATTAGAACACAGTAGGAGCAGAACCAGGCTACACGGCCCCTGCGCCCAGTCCACTACCCACAGGGCCATGACCATTCCGAACCTAGACTCATGTCCAATTTCCTGCCCGCTCTCCGTAACCCTTAATTCCCTTTACTTCTAGGAAACTCTATTTCTGTTTTAAATGTATTTAATGATGTAGCTTCCACAGCCTTCTGGGGCAGCAAATTCCACAAACCCACCACCCTCTGAGTGAAGAAGTTTCTCCTCATCTCAGTTTTGAAAGAGCAGCCCCTTATTTTAAGATTATGCCCCCTAGTTCTAGTTCCACCCTTCATTGGGAACATCCTCACCGCATCCACCCGATCAAGCCCCTTCACAATCTTATATGTTTCAATAAGATCGCCTCTCATTCTTCTGAACTCCAATGAGTAGAGTCCCAATCTACTCAACCTCTCCTCATATGACCACCCCCTCATCCCCGGGATTAACCGAGTGAACCTTCTTTGTACTGACTCGAGAGCAAGTATGTCTTTTCTTAAGTATGGACACCAAAACTGTATGCAGTATTCCAGGTGCGGTCTCACCAATACCTTGTACAACTGCAGCAATACCTCCCTGTTTTTATATTCCATCCCCCTAGCAATAAAAGCCAACATTCCATTGGCCTTCTTAATCACTTGCTGCACCTGCATACTAACCTTTTGAGTTTCGTGCACCAGGACCCCCAGATCCCTTTGTACTACAGTACTTTCCAGTTTCTTGCCATTAAGATAATAACTTGCTCTATGATTTTTCCTGCCAAAGTGCATAACCTCACACTTTCCGGTATTGTATTCCATCTGCCAAATCTCTGCCCACTTACTTAGCCTGTCTATGTCCCTTTGCAGGTTTTTTATGTCCTCCTCACTCACTACTTTCCGTCCCATCTTTGTATCATCTGCAAACTTTGATATGTTACACTCGGTCCCCTCCTCCAAATCATTAATATAGATTGTAAAGAGTTGGGGACCCAGCACTGACCCCTGCAGAACACCACTAGTTACTGGTTGCCAATCTGAGAACGAACCATTTATCCCAACTCTCTGCTTTCTGTTAGAGAGCCAATCCTCCACCCACGCTAGAATATTACCCCCAATCCCGTGATTTTTTATCTTGAGCAATAATCTTTTGTGTGGCACCTTGTCAAATGCCTTTTGGAAGTCTAAATACACTACGTCCACTGGTTCCCCTTTATCCACCCTGTATGTTACTTCCTCAAAAAACTCAAGCAAATTTGTCAAACATGACTTCCCCTTCATGAAACCATGCTGAGTTTGTCCTATTAAATTATGTTTATCCAAATGTCCCGTTACTGTCTCCTTAATAATGGACTCTAACATTTTACCAACCACAGATGTTAGGCTAACAGGCCTATAGTTTTCAGCCTTCTGCCTACTACCCTTTTTAAATAAGGGTGTTACATTAGCAGTTTTCCAATCTGCCGGGACCTTTGCTGAGTCCAGTGAGTTTTGGAAAATTATTACCAATGCATACACAATCCCTACCGCCACTTCCCTCAAGACCCTAGGATGCAAGCCATCAGGTCCAGGGGATTTATCCGCCTTGAGTCCCATTATTTTACCGAGTACCACTTCCTTAGTGATTTTAATCGTATTTAGTTCCTCCCCCCCTATAGCCCCCTGTTTGTCCAGTGTTGGGATAGTCTTAGTGTCCTCTACTGTAAAGACTGATACAAAATAATTGTTCAGTGTTTTTGCCATCTCCATGTTTCCCACCATTAATTTCCCGGTCTTCCTCACAAGTGGAAACATTCTCTCTGAACCTTTTATAATTTTATATGACCTCTATTAGGTCACCCCTCAGCCTTTTTTCAAGAGAAAAGAGACCCAGCCTGTTCATCCTTTCCATATATATACCCTCGCATTTCTGGTATCATCCTTGTAAAGCTCCTCTGCACCCTCTCCAGTGCCTCTGTATCCCATCTCCACTTCCATCACTTCAGTCAGCAGCGAGTGGTGATCACCTCAAATTCGCTGCCGACGGAAGTGGTGGAAGCGGAGACACTCGATGATTTCAAGGGGAGACTGGATAGGCATTTGAGGGAAATAAACTTGCAGGACTACGGGGATAGAGCGGGGGAATGGGACTGACTGGATTGCTCTACAGAGAGCCGGCACGGACTCGATGGGCCGCATGGCCTCCTTCTGTACCGTTATGACTATGACTCTATATCCTTTCTCTCTCTCTCAGGCAGTCCCTCGGAACCGAGGATGACTTGCTTCCACACTAAAAATGAGTTCTCAGGTGATGAGTCCAGTGTGGGACCTACAGTCTCTGTCACAGGTGGGGCAGACGGTGGTTGAAGGGGCAGGTGGGTGGGGTGCTTGGGTTGACGTGCGCGCTGCTTGCACTTGGCTTCCGCTTGCTCCCGGCGAAGAGACTCGAGGTGTTCGGCACCTTCCCGGATGCTTCTCCTTCACTTTGTGCGGTCTTGGGCCAGGGATTCCCAGGTGTCAGTGGGGATGTTGCACTTTTTCAAGGAGGCTTTGAGGGTGTCCTTGAAGCATTTGCGCTGCAGACCTGGGGCTTTCTTGCCGTGTCGGAGCTCCGAGTAGAGCACTTGTTTTGGGAGTCTCGTATCGGGCATGCGGACGATGTGTCCTGTCCCTCGGAGCTGATCGAGCGTGGTCAAAGCTTCGATGCTTGGGATGTTGGCCTGAGCGAAAATACTGATGTTGGTGCGCCTATCCTGCCAATGGATTTGCAGAATCTCGTGGAGGCAGCGTTGGTGGTACCTCTCCAGTGCTTTGAGGTGCCTGCTGTACATGGTCCATGTCTCTGAGGCATACAGGAGGGCGGGTATCACTGCTGCTCTGTAGACCATGAGCTTAGTGCCGGGTTTGAGGTCCTGGTCTTCAAACATTCTCTTCCTCAGGCGACCGAAGGCTGCACTGGCACACTGAAGGCGGTGTTGGACTTCGTCATTGACGTCTGCCCTTGTTAACAGTAGGCTCCTGAGGTATAGAAAGTAGTCCACGTTGTCCAAGGCCGTGTCGTGGATTTTGATAATCGGGGAGCGGTACTGTGTGGCGGGGTCAGGTCTCTATGACTATGACTCTATATCTTTTAATAATATGGCAACCAGAACTGTACGCAGTACTCTGTGGTCTAACCAAGGTTCGATACAGGTTTAGCATACCTTCCCTACTTTTCCATTCTATCCCTCTAGAAATAAACCCTAGTACTTGGTTTGCTTTTTTTATGGCCTTGCTAACCTGTGGCGCAACTTTTAGTGATTTGTGTATTTGTACTCCGAGATCCCTTTGTTCCTCTACCCCACCGAGACTCGCACCCTCCAAGTGATAAGTGACCTCCCTATTCTTCCTACCAAAATGTAATACCTCACATTTATCTGTGTTGAACTTCATTTGCCAATTATATGCCCATTCTGCAAGTTTATTAATGTCCTCCTGTAATTTGTTGCAGTCCTCCTCAGTATTGACTATTCCCCCCAATTTGGTGTCATTTAGAAATTGTGTTTTTGATTCCAAAGTCTAAATCGTTAATGTAAATTGTGAACAGCAGTGGTCCCAGCACTGATCCTTGTGGAACACCACTACCCACCTTCTGCCGCTGTGAATAGCTACCCTTTACTCCCACTCTCTGCTTTCTGTCCTGAAGCCAGCCAGCGATCCATTCTGCTACTTGTCCCCTGACTCTGCATTCTCTGACCTTGTTCATCAGTCTATTATGGGATACCTTATCGAAGGCCTTTTGAAAATCCGGATAAATTACATCTACTGCATTACCCTTGTCTACTCTCTCTGTTACCTCTTCAAAAAATTCAATGAGGTTGGTCAAGCAAGACTTTCCCTTTTGAAACCCATGCTGACTATTCATTATTATATTTTTGGTTTCTAGATGTTCTTCTATTTTCTCCTTTAGTAGGGATTCCATTATTTTTCCTACCACCGATGTTAAGCTGACTGGTCTATAATTCCCTGGACATGTTCTATCCCCCTTCTTAAATATCGGTATTACGTTAGCTACCCGCCAGTCCTCTGGCACTACACCTTTTTCCAAAGAATTATTAAATGTGTGTAGTAATGCCTCTGCTATCTCTTCCCTAGATTCTTTTAAAATGCGTGGATACAATCCATCCAGACCAGGGGTTTTATCCTCTTTGAGTTTGATTAATTGATTTAATATATCCCCTTTTAAAAATTTTAAATGCACTTATCTCATTACTAATCTCATCATCCAATGTCATGTCCACCTGTTCTATCTCCCTGGTAAATACTGAAGCAAATTAATTGTTTAATATTTCTGCCATCTCTCTATCGTTACCTGTGGTGTTATCCTGTCTGTCCCTTAATGGCCCTATTCCCAACCTTCCTTTTTTTTATTGATGTGCCTGTAAAATATTTTACTATTTTGTTTTCTGTTCCTTGATAATTTAGTTTCATAGTTCCTCTTTGCCTCCCTAATTGTTTTTTTGACTTCTCTCCTAATCTTTTCATATTCTCCCTTATCATGCACTCCCTTGACACGTAGTGAAAAAGTGGCCAAGTCAGAACTAGACCGTGCAGCCAGATTACAACAATTTGATCTCCCAGGTGCGACAGGATTTACCAGTGTGACACGCCAGGCAGCCCTCATGAGATGTCACAGGTGATGCACAATATCCCCCAAAGCTCAAAGGCAAAAAAAATGTCGGGTCTGTTTAGACTTTGCTGCTAGAAGATTGGAGCCTTGTGTGCCCAAAGTGGATGTGGACCACAGATTGGGATTGGGTGGGGAGGAATCACAGGAAACACTCCGATGCTAGCACAGAATGGGAAGTTGCCCTAAGTCAGAACATTGCCCCTCCTCTTGAATGCAAAGTATAATAATTGCATGCCTGTTTTGCGATTAATCCACTTGTGAGTTCAGTATATAAAAGAAAAAACAGTTTCTGTTTTCTTGAAGAGGTTGTATCAGCAGAACAGCACAGTCTGTATCCCCATTCTCTTGCTTAATCCCTCCCACTGTGTTTATTAAGGTATGTTTTTCTGGAATTATTTTTGAGATTAACAAGGTGACACATGTTACGACTGGAGAAAGTAGCAATTCACATTCCACACAACCAGTGTACCGATTACACACTCTCCAGTACAGCACGGGTTAGATACAGAGTAACGCTCCCTCTACACTGCCCCATCAAACACCCCCAGGGCAGGTACAGCACGGGTTAGATACAGAGTAAAGCTCCCTCTACACTGCCCCATCAAACACCCCCAGGGCAGGTACAGCACAGGTTAGATACAGAGTAAAGCTCCCTCTACACTGTCCCATCAAACACCCCCAGGGCAGGTACAGCATGGGTCAGATACAGAGTAAAGCTCCCTCTACACTGTCCCATCAAACACCCCCAGGGCAGGTACAGCACGGGTTAGATACAGAGTAAAGCTCCCTCTACTCTGTTCCATCAAACACCCCCAGGGCAGGTACAGCACAGGTTAGATACAGAGTAAAGCTCCCTCTACACTGTCCCCATCAAACACACCCAGGGCAGGTACAGCACGGGTTAGATACAGAGTAAAGCTCCCTCTACACTGTTCCATCAAACACCCCCAGGGCAGGTACAGCACAGGTTAGATACAGAGTAAAGCTCCCTCTACACTGTCCCATCAAACACTCCCAGGGGAGGTACAGCACGGGTTAGATACAGAGTAAAGCTCCCTCTATACTGCCCCATCAAACACCCCCAGGGCAGGTACAGCACGGGTTAGATACAGAGTAAAGCTTCCTCTACACTGTTCCATCAAACAATCCCAGGGGAGGTACAGCACGGGTTAGATACAGAGTAAAGCTCCCTCTACTCTGTTCCATCAAACACTCCCAGGACAGGTACAGCACGGGTTAGATACAGAGTAAAGCTCCCTCTATACTGCCCCATCAAACACCCCCAGGGCAGGTACAGCACAGGTTAGATACAGAGTAAAGCTCCCTCTACACTGTCCCATCAAACACCCCCAGGGCAGGTACAGCACAGGTTAGATACAGAGTAAAGCTCCCTCTATACTGCCCCATCAAACACCCCCAGGGCAGGTACAGCACAGGTTAGATACAGAGTAAAGCTCCCTCTACACTGTTCCATCAAACAATCCCAGGGGAGGTACAGCACGGGTTAGATACAGAGTAAAGCTCCCTCTACTCTGTTCCATCAAACACTCCTAGGGCGGATACAACACGGGTTAGATACAGAGTAAAGCTCCCTCTGCACTGTCCCATCAAACACTCCCAGGATAGGTACAGCACGGGTTAGATACAGAGTAAAGCTCCCTCTACACTGTCCCATCAAACACTCCCAGGATAGGTACAGCACGGGTTAGATACAGAGTAAAGCTCCCTCTACACTGTCCCATCAAACACTCCCAGGGCAGGTACAGCACGGGTTAGATACAGAGTAAAGCTCCCTCTACACTGTCCCATCAAACACTCCCAGGGCAGGTACAGCACAGGTTAGATACAGAGTAAAGCTCCCTCTACACTGTCCCATCAAACACTCCCAGGGCAGGTACAGCCCAGGTTAGATACAGAGTAAAGCTCCCTCTACACTGTCCCATCAAATACTCCCAGGGCAGCTGCAGCCAATTGGTGAACGGGACTTGGTGCGAGTTAGGATACGGCCAACAGAGTTTTGGATGAGCTTAACTTTATGGAGGGTGGAATGTGGGAGGTCGGCCAGGAGTGCGTTGGAATAGTCAAGTCTAGAGGTAACAAAGGCATGGATGTGGGTTTCAGCAGCAGATGAGCTGAGGCAGTGACGGAGTCAGGCGATGTTACAGCGGTGGGAATAGGCGGTCTTAGTGATGGCGCGGACATGTGGTCGTAAGCTCAACTCGGGGTCAAATACGACACCAATGTTGCGTACAGTCTGGTTCAGCCTCAGACAGTTATCCAGGAGAGGGATGAAGTTGGTGGCTAGAGAACGGAGTTTGTGGCGGGGACGGACGACAATGGTTCGGTCTTCCCACTATTTAGTTGGAGGAAATTTCTGCTCATCCAGTACTGATGTCGGACAGCAGTCTGACTGTTTAGAGACAGTGGAGGGGTCGAGAGAGGTGGTGGTGACGTGTATTCGGATGATGTCGCCAAGGGGCAGCATGTAGATGAGAAATAGGAGGGGGCCAAGGATAGATCCTTGGGGAAACACTAGAGGTAATGGTGCGTGAGTAGGAAGAGAAGCCATTGCAGATGATTCTCTGGCTACGACTGGATAGATAGGAATGGAACCAGTCGAGTGCAGTTCCACCCAGCTGGAGGCCAGAGGGGAGGGGTAGGAGGAGAATGGAGTGGTCAGCCGTGTCAAAGGCTGCAGACAGGTCGAGAAGGACGAGGAGGGATAGTTTACCTTTGCCACAGTCACATAGGTTGTCATTTGTGACTTTGATAAAAGCCATTTCGGTACTGTGGCGGGGCGGAAACCTGATTGGAGAGATTCGAACATCGAGTTCTGGGAAAGATAGGTACAGATTTGGGAGGCGATAGCACGCTCACGGACCTTGGCGAGGAAAGGGAGGTTGGAGATGGGGCGGTAGTTTGCAAGGTCAGAGGGGTCAAGGGTTGGTTTTTTGAGAAGTGTGGTGATGACGGCAGATTTGTAGGAGAGGGGGACAGTACTTGAGGTGAGAACCATTAACAATGTCCGCTAACGTGGGCCAGTTAGGGAAGTTGGGTGGTCAGCAGTTTAGTGGGAATACGGTCGAGGGAGCAGGAGGTGGGTCTCATGATGGGGGAGAGCCAGTGGATGTGGTGTACCTTGACTTCCAGAAAGCCTTCGATAAGGTTCCACACAAAAGATTATCATGCAAAATTAAGGCTCATGGGATTGGGGGCAAAGTATTAACGTGGATAGAGAACTGGCTGGCGGATAGAAAACAGAGAGTTGGAATAAACGGCTCGTTTTCGGAGTGGCAGGCAGTGACCAGCGGGGTGCCGCAAGGATCTGTCCTGGGACCCCAGCTGTTCACAATATATATAAATGATCTGGATCAGGGAATTGGATGCAATATTTCCAAATTCGCTGACGACACTAAACTAGGAGGAGGGGTGGGCTCTGATGAGGATGTCAGGAGGCTACAGTGCGATTTGGACAGGTTGGGGGAATGGGCGGATACGTGGCAGATGCACTATAATGTGGATAAATGCGAGGTTATCCACTTTGGGGGTAAAAACAGGAGGGTAGATTATTATCTAAATGGCAATAGATTGGGAGATGGGGAAGTGCAGAGGGACCTGGGTGTTCTTGTGCACCAGTCACTGAAGGAGAGCATGCAGGTGCAACAGGCGATTAAGAAGGCAAATGTTATGTTGGCCTTCATATCAAGGGGGTTCGAGTATAGGAATAGGGATACCTTACTACAGCTGTACAAGGTGCTGGTGAGACCGCATCTGGAGTATTGTGTACAGTTTTGGTCGCCCCATCTGCGGAAGGATGTTCTTGCCATGGAAAGAGTGCAGCGGCGATTCACCAGGCTGATACCTGGAATGGCAGGAATGACCTACGAGGAGAGATTGAATAGTTTGGGCTTGTACTCACTGGAGTTTAGAAGATTGAGAGGGGATCTCATCGAAACATATAAAATTATGGCAGGCCTGGACAGGCTGAATTCAGAGAGAATGTTTCCAATGGCAGGGGAGCACAGAACCAGGGGCCACAGTCTAAAAATAGCGGGCAAATCATTTAAAACAGAGATGAGGAAGAATTTCTTCACTCAAAGAGTGGTGAGCCTGTGGAATTCCCTGCCACAGAGGGCTGTGAAGGCTAATTCAATAAATATTTTCAAGAGAGAATTGGATATATTTCTGAAGGCTAAGGGGATTAAGGGTTACGGAGAAAAGGCGGGGACGGGGTACTGAACTGGTAAGATCAGCTAAGATCTCAGACGAAGATCAGCCATGATCTCATTGAATGGCGGAGCAGGCTCGAAGGGCCGAATGGCCTACTCCTGTTCCTATCTCTATGTTTCTATGTTTCTATGAACAAGATTAGGTCGGAGAGGACATATGGGGAGATAGGAGAGAAACTAGAGAAAGATGTGAGTTCAGGGCTAGGGCGGGGGGGAATCCTGGAGGAGATTTGGCCCAGTGGACAAGGGGAAGGGAGGGAAGCAGCAAAAACTCCCTCTGCACTGCGCCAGAATGTGCCTCAGTCCTTCCATGTTCCATCTTTTCCTTTTCCTGCACACGAGCTGGCTTGTGGCTTCTTGGGCCAAATGTGGGGAAGTTTTCTGCTGTGGATCCTTGGTCAGAAGGAACTGGATTGAGAGTAAATTGGTTTCAGTTACGATGAACTCTAGCAGAGAGATTAGACTGAGTCTGAGAAGGGAGCTGGTTTACCAGCGTCACACACTTCCCCTCGATCTGAACTTCAGGAGCAGTGAAGTGATTTGTGTGAAATGCTTTGAGACGTTTATCACAAACATGGTGCGGCGCTGTAGAAATGGATGCCTCTCTAAACCTCTCTGCCTCTCAACCCCTCCTCCTTTTAAGTTGCTCCTTAAAACCGACCTCTTTGACCAAGCTTTAGGTCACCTGTCTTAATATCCCTTCATGTGGCTTGGTGTCAAATTTTCTCTGAGAACGCTCCTGTGAATTGCCTTGGGATGATTTACTATGTTTTCACCCAGAGAGCGGTGATTCACCCGGAGAGCGGTGATTCACCCGGAGAGCGGTGATTCTCCCGGAGAGCGGTGATTCTCCCGGAGAGCGGCGATTCTCCCGGAGAGCGGCGATTCTCCCGGAGAGCGGCGATTCTCCCGGAGAGCGGCGATTCTCCCGGAGAGCGGCGATTCTCCGGGAGAGCGGCGATTCACCCGGAGAGCGGCGATTCACCCGGAGAGCGGCGATTCACCCGGAGAGCGGCGATTCACCCGGAGAGCGGCGATTCACCCTCCCGGAGAGCGGCGATTCACCCTCCCGGAGAGCGGCAATTCACCCTCCCGGAGAGCGGCGATTCACCCTCCCGGAGAGCGGCGATTCACCCGGAGAGTGGCGATTCACCCAGAGTGGCGATTCTCCCAGAGAGTGGCGATTCTCCCAGAGAGTGGCGATTCTCCCAGAGTGTGGCGATTCTCCCAGAGAGTGGTGAACCTGTGGAATTCTCTACCACAGAAGGTAGTTGAGGCCAATTCATTAAATATATTCAAGAAGGAGTTAGATATATTTCTTAAGGCTAAAGGGATCAAGGGATATGGGGAGAAGGCAGGGACAGGGTACTGAGTTTGGATGATCAGCCATGATCGCATTGAATGGCGGAGTAGGCTCGAGGGGCCGAATGGCCTACTCCTGCTCCTATCTTCTGTGTTTCTATGTAAAGGCAAGTTATTGTTGTTATGTCCGTGTATAATAAGACACAGACTGCAGGAGAACGGTACAACAGGTGTTTACTCAACGGGGCTCACACTGGAACTGATCTGTACAGATTACTACTCAGTGCTATATACAGGTGTGGTCACTGCCGGTACTGCAGTATACATGAGCTGTAAAAGATAGTTCCCCACTTAAAGGTATATACATTACAATTCCTCCCCTTTTAGATTAACAGTACCATAACACTCATTTAACAATTAAATATCAAACTAATTACAATTAACACTGTTAACATGCAACATTAGCTGAAAATAGTCTATTTATATATTCAGTCTTTGGGTAGGCTTCCTGATCCTCTCTGGATAGCGCCTTTCCCGAGTGTCTTGCTCTTGGTGCGGAGGCGATTCTGGCCCCCTGTCGTCGGTTGGTTCATCAGCTTCCGATGCTACTGTTTCTGGGGTAGATGCGACCTGTACGTCGGGTTCATCACCAGGTACGTATGGGCGAGGCATGGGATTGACTTGTTCCTGTGACTCTAGGACCTGGTCAGCATGGCGTCTCACGATGCTCTCCCCAACGTCCACTGTGTACATTAGTGGGCCCTGCCGTGTGCATATCGTTCCTGGCTGCCATTTTTCTGTTCGGTAGTCGCGGGCCAAGACTGGTTGCCCTACATTGAAGCTCCTTGTTGGCTTCTCATGGATGTGCTGGAATTGTTTACTCTCAACATCTCTTCGTACGTTTGGTCTGAATAAATCCAGGCGAGATCTTAACCTTCGGTTAAAGAACATCATGGCTGGGGCCTGGTTGGTGACTGCATGTGTCGCATTCCGGTAGGCGAACAGGAAATTGTCCACCTTGTGCTGCAGCGGAATGTTGTCATTGTACATAGCCTTTATTGCCTTCTTAACGGTTTGTACGAACCTCTCAGCCAATCCATTTGTGGCTGGATGATACGGGGCGGCTGTGTAATGCCTTACCCCATTCTTTTTCAAGAACCTCCGGAACTCTTCGGACACAAACTGTGGTCCGTTGTCGGAGCAAATCTGTTCTGGCAAGCCATTCCTGGCAAAAATGGTCCATAGGACTGCAATAGTTTTCTCCGTGGTGGTGGAGGACCTTTTGTTGACCTCAGGCCATTTCAAGTGCGCATCCACGGCTATTAAAAACATTGAGTCCATGAATGGACCAGCAAAATCAATATGCACCCGTTGCCATGGAGACGAGGGCCACTCCCACGGGTGTAGAGGGGCCTGTGGTGGTGCATTTTGGACTTTCTGGCATCCTGAGCAGCTCTTGGTCAGGTCCTCGATTTGTTTATCGATTCCCGGCCACCACACATAGGCTTTTCATTTTTACCCCTCCCAGATGACCCTCATGAAGCTCATTGAGCACTCTATCCCTTAACTTGGGTGGAATTACCACTCGGGATCCACACATCAAGGTCCCCCGGCACACTGACAGCTGTTCTCTCCTTGTCGAGAATGCTGGCAACAGTGAGTCACCATGTGCTGGCCATCCCTTCACCGTCAAATCATATACCCGAGACAGTGTCGGGTCATTTCGGGTTTCCTTTTCGATACAAGCGTTAGTTACTGGTAGGTATTCAACTATAGTCGAATGGAATATTTCGACAGGATCCACTGCTGGTGCTTCCTCCGCAGTAGGCAGTGGCAGGCGTGATAGCCCATCAGCATTTCCATGCTGTTTTGTGCCCTTATATTCAATCTCATAGTGGTGCGCCCCTAGAAAAAGTGACCATCTTTGTAGTCGTTGCGCAGTCATCACCGGAACGCCCTTCTTCGGATTAAAAATGGAGACAAGAGGCTGGTGATCAGTCAGCAAGGTGAATTTCTGCCCGTGCAGATAGTGATTGAACTTTTTCACTCCCCACACTAGGCTGAGGGCCTCCCTGTCAATCTGGGCGTAGTTACGCTTGGCTGAGGTTAGTGATCGTGACGCAAAGGCTATTGGCCTCTCTGAGCCGTCCGAGAATTTGTGCGACAGCACCGCTCCACTGCCGTAGGGTGAAGCATCACATGCCAACCGAATTGGTAATGCCGGGTTGTAATGGGCCAATACCTCTTTCGATGTGATTAGTGTTTTGCTCTTCTGGAAAGCTCGTCTACATTCGTCACTCCACTTCCATGGCACCCCAGTTTGCAGTAGGGTGCTCAGTGGGTGTAGTATTGTAGACAAATTTGGCAAGAACTTGTGGTAGTAGTTTACCAGCCCGAGGAACAACCTCAGTTGTGACACATTTTCCGGTGCTGGAGCCTTGACTACTGCCTCAGTCTTCTCTGGGGACTTATGTAACCCCTCTTTATCGATAACGTGGCCACAATACGAGATCTGTTTTCTAAAAAACTCGCATTTGGGGCGGTTAGCTCGGAGCCCATATTCCTGCAATCTAGTGAGCACCTGCTCCAGGTTGGCAAGGTGATCACTGTCATTTTCACCCGTGACCAGGATGTCGTCCAAATAACACTGGGTACCTGGGATCCCTTGCAGGACTTGTTCCATTGCCCTCTGCCAAATAGCCGGAGCTGACGCTACCCCGAATACCAGCCGGTTGTATTGGTAGAGACCTTTTTGGGTGTTGATTGTGAGGTATTTTTTTGATGCTTCTTCTACCTCCATTTGCAGATACGCCTGGGCCAGATCAATCTTAGTGAAGCGTTTCCCTCCAGATAGCGAGGCGAAAATATCTTCACTCCGCGGAAGTGGATATTGTACGGTGTGAAGGACCGGGTTCACTGTTACCTTAAAGTCCCCACAGATGCGAACCTTCCTTGGTTCCCCAGGTGTGCTGCTCAACGACTTTTTCATCACAGGGACGATGGGTGTAGCCCACTCGCTCCAGTCTACCTTGGACAGTACACCTGAACGTTCCAGACTCTCCAGCTCTGCTTCGACGGCTGGGCGGATTGCATAAGGTCTGGCCTTAAAAAATTTTGGGCTTGCATTTTCTTCAATTTTAATCGTCGCTGTCATGCCTTTTAGTGTTCTGAGTCCTTGCTGGAACACTTCTTTCGCGTCAGTTAGGATCTTTGACAGTCGCCCAGGCGTGACATCGTCATCCTTTTTGTCAGCCACAGTCAGTACCTGTATGGAATGCCAATCCAGTTGTATCTTCCGGATCCATTCACGTCCCAGTAATGGTGGTCCTCCATCTTGCAATACATACAGGTCTAGTTTTGGTGTTTCCTTACCGTTATATATAACGGTCACCCTTATTTTTCCTTTGGGGTAGACTTTTTGCCCCGTGTATGTCTTCAAAATAATTTTTGTGTCTCTCAAGGGTATGTGTGAGAATAGCCGCTCATAGTCCCGTCGGTTTATGACTGTTAGGGCTGATCCTGTGTCCAATTCCATCTTTACCTGGACTCCTGCTATCTTGCGAGTGACCCAAATGGTTCGGTGATCCTCCGTTGTGATCACATTATGTAGTTTCAGACAACTCAGTTCCCTGCTTTCGGAGTCGTTATCACTCTTTTGTTCGTCTGAACTATTCTCCGTCATCTTATGTACCTTCTTGTACTTTTCTTTGGTAGGTTTCTTATTGCTGGTTTTCTTTCCCGACCTGCAGACTCGTGCTATGTGTCCTACTTTTCTACTCTGTCTGCACATTTTGTCTTTGAACCAGCAATCATTCTGGTCGTGTGTTCTGCCGCAGCGATAGCACTTCTCTGTACCATATGACATTTCGTTTGTGCCATATTCTTGCGGTCTCTGTTGTATCTCTGCAGTGCCCCGTGCTGCTGCTTCATATGATACCGCAATGCTGAAAGCCTTTTCCAGCGTAAGGTCCTTTTCAGATAAAAGCCGTTTCTGGGTTCCTTCACTTTGAAGCCCACACACAAACTTGTCCCTTAAGGTATCTGCCAGTCCCGCTCCAAACTGGCAGTGTTTCGATAGTTTGCGCAGTTCTGTTAAATAATCAGCATTGCTTTCATCCTTATGCTGGTTCTGTTTGTGAAACTTGAATCTTTCTGCTATCAGCAGCGGTGTGGGGTTTAAATGTTCCTGTAGTATCGTTACTATGTCTTCAAAACTCTTTTCCATTGGCTTCGTTGGAGTTACTAGATTTCGTAATAAACCATACGTCTTTGCACCCATTAAATTTAACAATACCGACGCTTTCTTGTCATCTGACACCCCATTTGCCTTGCAGTACACCTCTATTCGTTCGACATATGTAGTCCAATCTTCGACTTCATTGTCAAATGCGGTGATACTGCCACTCTTCGGCATTTTGGGTGTGGTTTAAAATGGCGTCTCCCAATGGCTTAAAATGGCATCTCCCGCGCTTTCCTTCCTCCCCCGCTGCTGCCAACGCCGCTCCCGGCGGTTCTCGTGGCAATGGCGGCGCCCTGTAGGTTTCGCGCGCTTCTCCTGCGCTGCTGCCAACGCCGCTCTCGGCGGTCCTCGTGGCAATGGCGGCGCCTCGCGGGTTTCTGCGCGTCTCTCTCTCCCTCTCTTCGACGCTGCTCGGCCCCTGAACACCGGCTGCGCCCTGTGCGCTCTGCCCTCTCTCTCTCTCCCCCGTCGACGCTGCTCGGCCCTTTGCTGTGCCGCTCAGTCGGGCTCTAACCCGCCGCCGGCCGGGAAGGGTCTGTGCACTATCTGTTGCCAGCCCGTTTCGCTGGACCACCTCAACTGGAAAGCCAAGCCTGGCTCTCGACAGCCTCCCCCGCAATTCTCGAGTCTCTGCTGGATGACTGGGCGGTTGCCCGTGGTCGACGCCCGAGTCTCTGGCCTTGACCTCCAATCCACTGATCTCCAGGAACGAATCCCCGGGAGGTGATGCAGAGTTGCAGGTAGGTTCGAACTTGCCTTGTCGCCAATGTTGTGTCCGTGTATAATAAGACACAGACTGCAGGAGAACGGTATAACAGGTGTTTACTCAACGTGGCTCACATGGGAACTGATCTGTACAGATTACTACTCAGTGCTATATACAGGTGTGGTCACTGCCGGTACTGCAGTATACATGAGCTGTAAAATATAGTTCCCCCCTTAAAGGTATGTACATTACAATTGTTGTTCAAATAAAATTCTGACAGGATTAGACAGACTAGATGCAGGAACGATGTTCCCGATGGCCGGGGAGTCCAGAACCAGGGGTCATAGTCTAAGGATAAGGGGTAAGCCATTTAGGACTGAGATGAGGAGGAATTTCTTCATCCAGAGAGTGGTGAACCTGTGGAATTCTCTGCCACACAAGGCAGTTGAGGCCAATTCATTAAATATATTCAAGAAGGAGTTAGATATATTTCTTAAGGCTAAAGGGATCAAGGGATATCGGGAGAAGGCAGGGACAGGGTACTGAGTTTGGATGATCAGCCATGATCTCATTGAATGGCGGAGCAGGCTCGAGGGGCCAAATGGCCTACTCCTGCTCCTATCTTCTATGTTTCTATAGCACTTTTTCAAGCTAGCCTTCTGAGTTGGGCCCCAGAGGTGAAATGTCAGTGTCGGACCCCCTGTGGCACCCAATCTCCTCACTCTCTTCACTATTCTCCCCCATAAAAACGCAGCCAGCCGTTTTCAAATGGCTGCTATCTGTCCTATCAAATTCTTTAATCATCTTAAACACCTCAGTTAGATCACCCCTTAATCTTCTAAACTCGCAGGAAAGTAGGCAGGCAATATCGTGAAAATACAGCCGCTTTTCCTGAGCACTTGCTATTGCTGTAGCCCATTGTGACATTTTCATGTCCCACACTGTCTATCCTTGTCTCCTCTTCGGTGCTTGTTTTAATGCAGTTTGGGCCTGTGGACCTGTATCCAATGGGAGTTGGGTTGAGGTAGCCCAATATCCTTTGTTTCGTGACCCTCAGCAGCCTTCAGTGAAGGAGCTATGGTGAGCAGGCCATAATCCCATCTGTCCTGGCTGGAGTGGAGCCCAGAACCTACAGAGATTTGCCAGAAGAGTGTTCCAGCACACTGCACTACTCAGTCCCCCAGGAGAATGAGAGTTCCTTCATCCCTTCTGTCTCGGCACAGTTCATAGCCAGCTTTCCGAGACATCACTGAAATCTCTATCTGAACTCTGTATTTTACACTGAAGTCACTGGATAATCTAATTGAGGGGCCTTTAGTAATCAAGACATTTAAGATTTCAAAAACATGCTGCATTATTTTGTGTCGAAGGAGCGCTTGTTTGTGGTTGAAGCTTTGAAAACAACAATCCTGCACCCTCTTCCTCCTCCCTGCCAAATCCTGCACCCTCTGCCTCCTCCCTGCCAAATCCTGCACCCTCTTCCTCCTCCCCGCCAAATCCTGCACCCTCTTCCTCCTCCCTGCCAAATCCTGCACCCTCTGCCTCCTCCCCGCCAAATCCTGCACCCTCTTCCTCCTCCCCGCCAAATCCTGCACCCTCTTCCTCCTCCCTGCCAAATCCTGCACCCTCTGCCTCCTCCCCGCCAAAACCTGCACCCTCTTCCTCCTCCCTGCCAAATCCTGCACCCTCTTCCTCCTCCCCGCCAAATCCTGCACCCTCTGCCTCCTCCCCGCCAAATCCTGCACCCTCTGCCTCCTCCCCGCCAAATCCTGCACCCTCTGCCTCCTCCCCGCCAAATCCTGCACCCTCTGCCTCCTCCCCGCCAAATCCTGCACCCTCTTCCTCCTCCCTGCCAAATCCTGCACCCTCTGCCTCCTCCCTGCCAAATCCTGCACCCTCTGCCTCCTCCCCGCCAAATCCTGCACCCTCTGCCTCCTCCCTGTAATTTAGCTGAAAATGTAGCCGGTCATTCTCCCTCACAATCGCACCTCTCTCCACTGCTCTCCCCACTTTGTTCCCTTTCGGTACCTCGCCCAGCTGGCCATTGCTCAGGTTACGCCAGTGTTGCCTGGCTTTTCGACCTTGGGCCATCACACCTGGGGCTAATGCTTATCCTTCTTCTCATCCAATATCCACACTTGGGAACTATCAGGCATGGGTCAGTGACCGGAATTCTCCCCTCCCTTGTCATTAATGGGTTACTTGAGTTCTCCAAACTTGTCAAGAGAATTTATGTAAAGTTTCCAAGTTTCTAGACTGGAGCTAAAGTTCTTCCTTTGAGCGTGCCAAAGTCATTCCCAGATATTGCCTGTATTGGCAGATACTGCAGCCAGGACTCGGATCAGTTATTCTAGTTTTGCTTTAGCATGGCCTCACATGGTGAATTGTGGGATGTAGAGATAATGGTGCTGTAGCAGTAGATTCCTGCCTGACTCTCAGAGCTGCAGCATGTCCTTCCTCGGCTCCTGCCACGCAAGCATTTCCACAAGTGGGACTCTTGGCACCATTTTTGAAGGCAGTGGGATGTGTTTTGTGGTCAGGTGGGTGACTGTCAGAGGAGGACTGTGACAGGGCCAGTTATTGTACCTACAATGGTCACTGCATTCCAGAAAATCTTTCATTGTGTGAAGTGCTTTGAGATGTTTTGATGGTGTGTTAAGGTGCTATATCAATACAAGTCTTCACTTCTCTACCTCCGACCCCTCTTCAACCCTCCGAGCCCTCTTCAACCCCCCGAACCCTCCTCAACCCCCCGAACCCTCCTCAACCCCCGACCCCTCTTCAACCCCCCGACCCCTCTTCAACCCCCCGACCCTTCTTCAACCCCCCGACCCCTCCTCAACCCCCCGACCCCCTCTTCCCTCCCCCTCCGACCCCTCTTCCCTCCCCCTCCGACCCCTTTCTCTCCCCCCGACCCCACTTTCCCCGCCCGACCCCTCTCATCCCCCCCCAACCCCACTCCCCCCCGACCCCACTCCCCCCCTGACCCCACTCTCCCCTCCTCGACCCCTCTCCCCCCCGACCCCTATCTTCCCCGACCCCTCTCCCCCCCGACCCCTATCTTCCCCGACCCCTCACTCCCCCCCGACCCCACTCTCCCCCCCAAACCCACTCTCTCCCCCGACCCCTCTCTCCCCCCCGACCCCACTCTCCCCCCCCGACCCCACTCTCCCCCCTGACCCCACTCTCCCCCTGACCCCACTCTGCCCCCCCGACCTCACTCTCCCCCGACCCCTCTTCCCTCCCCCCCGACCCCTTTCTCTCCCCCCGACCCCTTTCTCTCCCCCCAACCCCACTCTCCCCCGACCCCACTCCCCCCCCGACCCCACTCTCCCCCCCCGACCCCACTCTCCCCCCCGACCCCACTCTCTCCCCCGACCCCACTCTCTCCCCCGACCCCACTCTCCCCCCCGACCCCACTCTCCCCCCCGACCCCACTCTCCCCCCCGACCCCACTCTCCCCCCCGACCCCACTCTCCCCCCCGACCCCACTCTCCCCCCCCGACCCCACTCTCCCCCCCCGACCCCACTCCCGCCCCGACCCCACTCCCCCCCGACCCCACTCCCCCCCGACCCCACTCCCCCCCCGACCCCACTCTCCCCCCCCGACCCCACTCTCCCCCCCGACCCTACTCTGCCCCCCGACCCCACTCTCCCCCCCCGACCCCACTCCCCCCCGACCCCACTCCCCCCCGACCCCACTCTCCCCCCCCGACCCCACTCTCCCCCCCGACCCCACTCTCCCCCCCCGACCCCACTCCCCCCCGACCCCACTCCCCCACCGACCCCACTCCCCCCCCGACCCCACTCCCCCCCCCGACCCCACTCCCCCCCCGACCCCACTCTCCCCCCCCGACCCCACTCTCCCCCCCGACCCCACTCTCCCCCCCCGACCCCACTCTCCCCCCCCGACCCCACTCTCCCCCCCGACCCCACTCTCCCCCCCGACCCCACTCTCCCCCCCGACCCCACTCCCCCCCCGACCCCACTCTCCCCCCCCGACCCCACTCTCCCCCCCCCGACCCCGCTCTCTCCCCCGACCCCTCTCTCTCCCCCCGACCCCACTCTCCCCTCCACCCCACTCTCCCCCCCGACCCCACTCTCCCCCCGACCCCACTCTCCCCCCCGACCCCACTCTCCCCCCCGACCCCACTCCCCCCCGACCCCACTCTCCCCCCCGACCCCACTCTCCCCCCCGACCCCACTCTCCCCCCCCGACCCCACTCTCCCCCCCCGACCCCACTCCCGCCCCGACCCCACTCCCCCCCGACCCCACTCCCCCCCGACCCCACTCCCCCCCCGACCCCACTCTCCCCCCCCCCCCCGACCCCACTCTCCCCCCCGACCCTACTCTGCCCCCCGACCCCACTCTCCCCCCCCGACCCCACTCCCCCCCGACCCCACTCCCCCCCGACCCCACTCTCCCCCCCCGACCCCACTCTCCCCCCCGACCCCACTCTCCCCCCCGACCCCACTCCCCCCCGACCCCACTCCCCCACCGACCCCACTCCCCCCCCGACCCCACTCCCCCCCCCGACCCCACTCCCCCCCCGACCCCACTCTCCCCCCCCGACCCCACTCTCCCCCCCGACCCCACTCTCCCCCCCCGACCCCACTCTCCCCCCCCGACCCCACTCTCCCCCCCGACCCCACTCTCCCCCCCGACCCCACTCTCCCCCCCGACCCCACTCCCCCCCCCGACCCCACTCTCCCCCCCCGACCCCACTCTCCCCCCCCCGACCCCGCTCTCTCTCCCCGACCCCTCTCTCTCCCCCCGACCCCACTCTCCCCTCCACCCCACTCTCCCCCCCGACCCCACTCTCCCCCCCGACCCCACTCTCCCCCCCCGACCCCACTCTCCCCCCCGACCCCACTCCCCCCCGACCCCACTCTCCCCCCCCGACCCCACTCTCTCCCCCCTCGACCCCACTCTCCCCCCCCTCGACCCCACTCTCCCCCCCCTGACCCCACTCTCCCCCCTGACCCCACTCTCCCCCCCGACCACTCTCTCCCCCCCGACCTCACTCTCCCCGACCCCACTCTCCCCCTCGACCCCACTCTTCCCCCCCCTGACCACACTCTCCCCCCCCCGACCCCTCCCCCCTGACCCCACTCTCCCCCCGCAACTCCACTCTTCCCCCCCCCCGACCGCACTCTCCCCCCCGACCCCTCTCTCCCCCCGACCCCGCCCGACCCCTCTCTCCCCCCCGACCCCTCTCTTCCCCCTCTCTACCCCCCGACCCCACTCTCCCCCCCCGACCCCTCTTCTCCCCCTACCCCTCTATTTCCCAGTATTGTGGCCGAGATCTGAAACTCAGCCTGGGAAGGAGTGAGAGACAGACTTGCACAGTGCCTTATTGGACCTCTCAAACGTCCCAAAGTCCTTCACAAGCAATGAATTTCTGTTAAGTGCAGTGAGTGTTGTTGTAGACAGTTCAATCCTGCACAGCAAGATCCCATTGAGCAGCGTGATGAATGAGCAGTTAATTTGTTGTAGTGGTGTTGGTTGAGGCAAGAATTTCAGTGCACTGGGAGACCTTACTGCTCCTCTTATTGCCGTGGAATCATTAACTTAAACAGGTAGACGTGGCCTCGGTTTAACATCTCATTTAACAGATGTCATAGAGTTATACAGCACAGAAAGAGGCCCATCGTGTCCACGCCGGCCATCAAGCCCTGTCTATTCTAATCCCATTTTCCAGCACTTGGTCCGTAGCCTTGTATGCTATGGCGTTTCAAGTGCTCATCCAAATGCTTCTTGAATGTTGTGAGGGTTCCTGCCTCTACCACCCTTTCAGGCAGTGAGTTCCAGCTTCCAACCACCCTCTGGGTGAAAAAGTTCTTCCTCAAATCCCCTCTAAACCTCCTGCCCCTTACCTTGAAACTATGCCCTCTGGTTATTGACCCCTCTACTAAGGGGAAAAGTTCCTTTCCATCTACCCTATTTATGCCCCTCATAATTTTGTACACCTCAGTCAGGTCCCCCCTCAGCCTTCTCTGCTCTAAGGAAAACAACCCCAGCCTGTCCAGTCTCTCTTCATAGCTGAAGCGCTCCAGCCCAGGTAACATCCTGGTGAATCTCCTCTGCACCCTCTCCAATGCAATCACATCCTTCCTATAGTGTGGCGACCAGAACTGCACACAGTATTCCAGCTGTGGCCTAATTAGCGTTTTGTACAGCTCCATCATAACCTCCCTGCTCTTGCCTTCATTAGCCGAGGCATAGAATATAAGTATCCCATATGCCTTTTTAACCACCTTATCTACCTGTCCTGCTGCCTTCAGGGATCTATGTACATGCACACCAAGGTCCCTCTGATCCTCTGTCCTTCCTAGGGTCCTACCATTCATTGTGTATTCCCTTGCCTTGTTAGTCCTCCCAAAATGCATCACCTCACACTTTTCAGGGTTAAATTCCATTTGCCACTGTTCTGCCCATCTGACCAACCCGTCTATATCGTCCTGTAGCCTGAGGCTTCCCTCCTCGCTATTTACCACTCCACCAATTTTCGTGTCATCTGCGAACTTACTGATCATACCTCCTACATTCATATCTAAATCATTAATGTACACTGCAAACAGCAAAAGGACCCAGCACCGATCCCTGCGGTACACCATTGGACACAGACATTCAGTCACAAAAACAACCTTCGACCATCACCCTCTGCTTCCTGCCACTAAGCCAATTTTGGATCCAATGTGCCAAATTGCCCTGGATCCCATGGGCTCTTACCTTCTTGACCAGCCTTTCTATACTCCTCTAGAGCTTCCACTGTTTTTAGTCCTTTGTATCTGCCGAAAGCCTCCTTTTTTTTCCTAATCCATTCTTGTATATCCCTTGACATCCAGGGTTCCCTGGACTTGTTGGTCCCACCCTTGACCTTTGCGGGAACATGTTGGCGCTGTACTCTCTCTATTTCCTTTCTGAATGACTCCCACTGCCCTGATGTGGATTTTCCTACAAGTAGCTGATCCCAGTCCACTTTGGCCAGATCCTGCCTTATCATATTAAAATCGGCCTTCCCCCAATTTAGAAGCTTTATTTCCGGTCCATTTTTGTCCTTTTCCATGACTACCTTAAATCTCACCGAATTATGGTCACTGTCACCAAAATGCTCTCCTACTGACACTTCTACCACTTGCCCGACTACATTCCCTAGAATTAGGTCCAGTACTGCCCCCTCTCTTGTAGGACTTTCTACATGTTGGCTCAAAAAGCTCTCCTGGATGCACTTTAAGAATTCCGCACCCTCTAAGCCTTTCACACTCTGACTATCCCAGTTAATATTGGGGAAGTTGAAATCCCCTACTATTATTACCCTATTATTTCTACACTGCTCTGAGATTTGCCTACATATCTGTTCCTCTATCTCCCCCTGACTGTTTGGGGGCCTATAGTACACTCCCAGCAAAGTGCTTGCCCCCTTTTTGTTTTTTAGTCCTACCCATATGGCCTCATTAGAGGATCCTGCTAAGATATCATCCCTCCTTACTGCAGTAATTGACTCCTTGATTAATATTGTGACACCCCCTCCTCTTTTACACCCCCCTCTGTCTCGCCTGAAGATTCTATACCCCGGAATATTGAGCTGCCAGTCTTGCCCCTCCCTCAACCATGTCTCTGTGATAGCAACAATACCATACTCCCATGTGTTCATCAACACCTTCAATTCATCTGCCTTACTCGCAAGACTCCTTGCATTAAAATAAATGCCATCAAGCCTTGCCATACTCCCTTGTGCCATTACATATTTGCTCTGCCTTCCAGACTGACTTGTTTTTTCCTCTATATTTGGCTGTGCATCACCCCCTACTATAGCTCCACTCTGTATCCCATCCCCCTGCCAAGTCATCTCTGACAGTGCTGCACTCCCTCAGTACTGCACTGGAGTATCAGCCTGGAATATATGCTGAGGTCTCAGGCTTGAACTCACACCTGAACTAACTGAAAGACGCGTGCTACTGACTGAGTCGGGCTGGCAGAGGTCAGATGTTGAATCATCGTATTTGCTTCGGTCAGAAATGTAGTTAATAGCCTGAGTTTGTTGTGTAGCCAGTCACACAACCCACCACACAGCGGAACAGCTAACTCGCAGAGCATCAAGAATGCTACCACATCCGTCTAAACAGCCAAAAATTCCAATCTGTTTCCATGTAAATTGCCTGACGTGAACTCGCAGATAGCTCGGGGGCAGAGCGAGGCTGCAGGGGAACGGGGATAGTTTGCAAGGTATCAATCAGCACTGGTGTTCACAACCTCTGACTTCCCTCCTCGGTACCTAATATTCTGTCAGATTGTTAGAAGCAGACGAGAATTTCCACAATGTGTCTTTTATTCAGCACTCCTCATTAAGAGGAGAGGGTTAATCTTGCGAAACAATTTAATTTCCACTAAAACTGATACCAGAACAATGAGGATATTTTGACTATTACAGAATGTCACTTAATAAATACATAATGCTCCACAAAGAAGCCACTCTCATGTGTAACTTAAAATAAACCACGCCATGGTAATGTTTTGGGGCTTCTTGCTGCAAACCTCCAGCCAGGCAAACCTTTTTTTTTCAGACCAGGAGAAAAAGGAAGAAAGATTTAAAAAAACACCTTATTACTTCGAACTCCTGCGAGCCATTTTAGTCTCTAAAGGTTTTGGATTGCCTGGGGCGGTATGTCTGCAGTGTTTCGGGAAATGAGTTGCCTTCGCACGAACACTGCTGTGTTCTGCAGCATTGCGGCCCCCAGCATCCCCGCTTGATTTCTGTTAACCCTTCGCTACCTCGAAGCCTCGTCTCAAACTGTACAGCGGGGGGACGGAGAATGGGGAAAGGGGGTAGGAGAAGAGAGGACTTGTCCAATTTAAGAGTCTTATCTATTTTTTTAAAAATCCCCCGGAGGTGCAGCGATACCTTTTCAGTTTATTAAAAAAAACATACAGACAGACAGAATAAGGAAAAAATAATGTAATTTGTTTCTTGAGAATTGGATTTAAATTGGAGCTGGGGTTTGCTGTGTGTTTTAGGTGGGGTGGGAGGGGGAAGAGTTCATTTGGTTAAACGCTAAATTAAAGTTTCTTTGGAAAAAGCTGGCTTTGCCCCCGAGCTCAGTCCCCCCTCCCCCGCACCCTCCTCCCCAGCACCCCGCACCCCCCTCCCCCGCACCCGCATCCCCCTCCCTCGCATTCCCCCTCCCCGCATCCCCCGCACCTCCCTCCCCCGCATCCCCAGTCGGTAAAGGTCATCCTGAAGCGCTGAGATATTGGAAGCCAAAAAGGGGCTGAGGTTCCGGGAGACTGGTGTTTGCAAACCACCTAAATCCGGCTCCCTTACCCTGTCACCATCATCGACCCAGGGCTGATCGTGGCCTGTTTATCTGCCCACACAGGCACAGCCCTCCTGCAAGGTATAGCAGCACCTTAACACTGCTTGAAGCCAAGTTGCATTCTCTTAGCTACCTTGCACCCAATTTCTTAAAATCAACCCTCATTATCAGGCTCTGTTATAAAATTGTTTCTGTTATATACACCCTGCATTCATTACCAGGCTTTCTGTTATAGCACTGTCTCTGTTATATCAACCACCCTCACTGTCAAGCTTTCTGTTATAACACTGTTTCTGCTTTACACCCATCCCCTTTTACAGGCTCTCGGTTATAGCACTGTCTCTGTTGTACCGAGCACCCTCACGATCAGGCTCGGTGTTCTAACGCTGTCTCTCTTATATGCCTTACCCTGATAGCCAGCCTCTGCTCTAGCACTCTGGACATGCTCCTGACTGCACTCCCCTTGCGTTTGATGCTTTGTTCTAGGATGCTGACTATGGCACCCACCTCGTTCTAACTTGTTTCCCAAGGGCTGTGCTGTGATCAGGGTGGAGTACATTAAAAGCGGTCTTGTTTCATTAAAGCCGCAGGTAGTAAAGGTTGATTTTGGGTCACTGTCATGGCAACTTCCCACATCATTTTTTTTCCTCAATAGTAATGCAGATGGTAAACCAATATTCTTCTTTATTACAATCAGCCCTGTGATGTGAGTCCTGTGTATACTGATGCTGGGATTGCCGGTCTCTACTTGGTGAAATGCCAGAGTTCAACTTGAGGCTTTTCTGAAGCCGGTTTTATATATCGCCCGTGGCTTTGGGAGAATGCACAGGAACCCCCCTCACTCCATCCACCATGTTCTCCATTGGTTTCCAGGCAGAAATGCGTTTGGCAAATCTGGCAGCAGCTTCCCAGAACAAGGGGAGCTGGCGAGTTTACTGACACTGGCTCCCACTCCAGCAGCACCTCGATTTTAACATTCTCATCCTTGTTTTCAAATCCCTCCATGGACTCGCCTCTCTTCATTCTGTAATCTCCTCCAGCCCTACAACCCTCCGAGATCTCTGTGTTCCTCCAATTTTACCCTCTTGCGCATCCCCGATTTTAACCACTCCACCATTGGTGGCCGTGCCTTCAGCTGCCTGGGCCCCAAGCTCTGGAATTCCTGCCCTAAACCCCTCTACCTCTCTCCACCTTTACGATGCTCCTTAAAACTTACCTCTTTGACCAAGCTTTTGGTCATCTACCCTAATACCTCCTTATGTGGCTCAATGTCAGATTGTGTTTGTCATTCCTATGAAGCGCCTTGGGACATTTTTACTACATTAAGGGCTATGTAAATGCAAATAAACCACAGCCAATAGCAAGAGTACCGTGCAGTTGGAGCTGGCGAAAGTTTTTAAAACTAGTTAGTTATTGTGTTGAACTCTGAGAGCCCTGAGCACTCCTGATGACGCTTCCAGTCATGAGGGTTGGTTCCTAGGACAAACCTCTCCGAAAGCACGTTGGCCCCAGGGCCACGTTAGATCCTGGAGAAAGCTTGTGCCAAAGGAGATATAGCCCCCACTGCAGTGACGCAAAGAAAGACTCGTATTTATATCTCAGCTTGTCTTGTCTCTCAAACATTTCAAAGTTCTCCAAATACAATGAATTACTTTGAAGCCAGGTAACCAAATGTGGCAGCCATCTTGTTTATCTATATTCATTCTCGGGATGTGGGCATCGCTGGCAAGGCCGGTATTTGGTGCCGGTCCCTAAACTGAGTGGCTTGCTAGGCCACTTCAGAGTGGCCTTTAATAGTTAACCACGTAGGTGTGGGACTGGAGTCACATACAGGCCCAGACCAGGAAAGGACATCAGTGAACCAGTTGGGTTTTTACCACCATCCGACAGCTTCATGGTCACTTTTGCTGATACCAGCTATTTTACAACCAGATTTTTTTTTTTAACTGAATTCAAATTCTGAAATTGCCATGGTGGGATTTGAATTCATGTTCTAAGGATTACCAGCCCAGCCTCTGGATTACTAGCCCAGTAACATAACCAATACACTATCGTGTGCATATCAAGATCCCACAAACATTACAGCTTCTGTTGCCACCCCGGGGCGGTCACCTGTGGAGTTTCCTACAGACCATCCTTGGGAATGTCGGGGGGCTTTATCTACATGTAGATTGTGTGTGACATCGCCTGCCTGCATGGGGCCAGATTCCATACTGACAACACCTAGCTCTGCCTCTCCATCACTTCCCTCAACCACTTGTGTGTTGGCAGATCGATCTGCCTGACCTTGTGTGGACGAGACAGAAGCTTCTCTAACTGAACCTCAACAAGACAGAAGCCATAGATTTTAGCCACTGCCACTGACTCCATCCCTCTCCCTGGCTCCTCTCTCAGGCGGCCTCGGATTTCTGTTTGACTGAGCTTCCAACCCCATATCCTATCCATCACCAAGACAACCACAATAACTTGAATTTATATAGCACCTTTAACGTAGTAAAACATCCCAAAACGCTTCACAGGAGCGATTATCAAACACAATTTGACACCGAGCCACATAAGATACTAGGACAGGTGACCAAAAACTTGGTCAAAGAGGTAGGTTGTAAGACCCCCACTTACTCTCACTTTTGCTCACGTCTGCTATTGCTTTGCACCCAAGTACTCCCTGGGAGACCAATCCCAGCTTCTCCAGTCTCTCTAGATAACTGAAACCCCTCAACCCTGGTACCATTCTGGTAAATCTCCTCCGCATCCTCTCCAAGGCCTTGACGGCCGTTCTAAAGTGTGACGCCCGGAATTGGGCACAGTTTGTGAATACACAGTCACAGAGCACCATTCGCTGTGGCCTGGGAGCAGATTGTCCATTTGTCCTCTGAATCAGGGAGTGGTATGTGGCAATTAGTTGTGAAGGTCGCCGGGGGGGGGGGGGGGGGGGGGTGCGGGGTGGCGGTGTGTAAAAGAGGTGGAGGAAGGAAGATAAATTTACAGAACCACAAAACAAATGGAAGAACGAGCATTCAATGTCAAGTAAAATATTTTAATGTAAAGTAAATGGAAACAATTTTTTTTAAACTGCTAATGACAGCAAATGTAATACAATATGTTTGTGAAACTTCAGGGCATAGAATGAAGAAAATATTCCAGCTAACTGCTGCCGAGTGTGGGGCACTCTTTCTGCAGTGGTTCTGTCCACAAAAAGCAGGACAAATCCAATCTGGCCAATTACCGCCCCATCAGCCTACTCTCAATCATCAGCAAAGTGATGGAAGGTGTCGTTGACAGTGCTACCAAGTGGCACTTGCTCACTGATGCTCAGTTTGGGTTCTGCCAGGACCACTCAACTCCAGTCTCACCTCATGACTCCCCAAAGCCTTTCCACCATCTACAAAGCTCCAGACCTCATTACAACCTTGGTCCAAACATGGACAATAGAGCTGAATTCCAGAGGTGAGGTGAGAGTGACTGCCCTAGACAGTGTGGCATCATGGAGCCCCAGTAAAATTTAAGTCAATGGAAATCAGGGGGAAAACTCTCCACTGGCTGGAGCCATACCTAGCACAAAAGAAGATGGTTGTGGTTGTTGGAGGCCAATCATCTCAGCCCCAGGACATCGCTGCAGGAGTTCCTCAGGGCAGTGCCCTAGGCCCAACCATCTTCAGCTGCTTCATCAATGACTTTCCCTCCATCATAAAGTTAGAAGTGGAGATGTTCGCTGATGATTGCACAGTGTTCAGTTCCATTCGCAACTCCTCAGATAATAAAGCAAGACCTGGATGACATTCAGGCTTGGGTTGATAAGTGGCATGTAACATTTGCGCCACACAAGTGCCAGGCAATGACTATCTCCAACAAGAGAAAGTCTAACCATTCAACAATTGAACCATTCCCCTTGACATTCAACAGCATTGCCATCGCCAAATCCCCTACCATCAACATTCTGGGGGCCGCCATTAACCAGAAACCTAACTGGACCAGACACATAAATACTCTGGCTGTAAGAGCAGGTCAGAGGCTGTGTATTCTGCAGCGAATGTCTCACCTCCTGACTCCCCAAAGCCTTTCCACCATCTGCAAAGCACAAGTCAGGAGTGTGATGGAATATTCTCCACTTGCCTGGATGAGTGCAGCTCCAACAATCGATACCATCCAGGTCAAAGCAGCCTGCTTCATTGGCACCCGATCCATCACCTTAAACATTCACTCCCTCCACCACCGTGACTGCAGTGTGTACCATCTACAAGATGCACTGCAGCAACTCGCCAAGGCTTCCTCGACAGCACTTCCCAAACCCGCGACCTCTACCACCTAGAAGGCCAAGGGCAGCAGGCGCATGGGAACACCACCACCATCAAGTTCCCCTCCAAGTCACACACCATCCTTCATCATCACTGGGTCAAAATCCTGGAATTCCCTCCCTAACAGCACTGTGGGAGTACAGTCACCACACGGACTGCAGCGGTTCAGGAAGGCGGCTCACCGCCACCTTCTCGAGGGTAATTAGGGATGGGCAATAAATGCTGGCCTTGCAAGCGACGCTCACATCCCATGAACGAATTTTTTTTTAAAGGTGGTGGTCTTGGACACCTGGGAGAAGCAGATAAGGCATGCATTTCTCCTGTTGGTGTAGAGACCCTGGACTGTCGGCGTGCTGTTATCTTCCCGTCACTATTCCCTTGACCTCTGGAACTGTCTCTCTCACTCCCTCCGTATCACCACCTCACCCTATTTTCAATAATTTCCTAAAAACCCTTTAATTTACCTGTGCTTCTCCCCCTATCCCCCACAGTTTTTCTGTGTTCCCGCTTTCCGGCCTGCTCATTGCCTATTTTATCCTTTCCCCTGTAAAGTTTTGAGATGTCTTTGTGTATATGAGGAAGGCTCAGTAGTTGGTTCAGTACAGGAGAGATTGAGCAACATACTGTAAATCCTAACATGTTGAGCACTATGTCAGACAGTCAAAGGAAAGATACCACGGGGGTGGTGGGGGCGCAATTAACCCGTGACATGCTCCCCATCTCCCAGTAGCAGGGCTAGGAGTTCAGTGGAATAAAGGAATATTTGGAACTTGTTGGGTTTGGGAATTTTGCCAGTCGGGCAATGCTGGGATCAAAACCACAACATATAGGCTGGAGAATATCAGCTTTGATGTGCTGTTGGTTTGAGAAGGGTGGGGTGGATATTCTAGATTTCAAGCCTTCAGCTCCAGTCAGATTGAGAATGAAGTTGCCCCCATTTAAAGGTCAGGAAAACCCACCCTCTGTGTCAATCCTCAGACGTCCAAAACATTCACCTGGACAGATCAAGATGGCCTGATGGCCCCTCGCAGCCGACCCATATTCCCCACTCCCGCTCACCACCGTCCAGACGTCTGAGGGAAGTGCTTTGAGACGGGAACGTGACTGATTTTCCTGTGTGTCGAGACCATGCTTAATTTAACTGGCTTGTGCTTCTTGTCCCGAGGCAGAGCTTTGTTCAATTAGGGAATTGCTTCCCTGATGTGCTGGGTCGAGCTGCTGTTGGAACTCCTCAATTCATCAGTTACAGACATCCAATATGCCTGCGTTTTTCTCCTCCCCATTTTCTCCCCTCCTGAAGATGCTGACTGACTGGAACCGATCCACGGGCCCCTCGCAACCGATCCTCGGGCCCCTCGTAACCAATCCACGGGCCCCTCGCAACTGATCCTCGGGCCCCTCGCAACCGATCCACGGGCCCCTCGCAACCGATCCACGGGCCCCTCGCAACCGATCCTCGGGCCCCTCGTAACCGATCCACGGGCCCCTCGCAACCGATCCACGGGCCCCTCGCAACCGATAGTCAGGCCCCTCGCAACCGATCCACGGGCCCCTCGCAACCGATCCACGGGCCCCTCGCAACCGATCCACGGGCCCCTCGCAACCGATCCACAGGCCCCTCGCAACTGATCCACGGGCCCCTCGCAACCGATCCACGGGCCCCTCGCAACCGATCCTCGGGCCCCTCGTAACCGATCCACAGGCCCCTCGCAACTGATCCTCGGGCCCCTTGCAACCGATCCACGGGCCCCTCGCAACCGATCCTCGGGCCCCTCGCAACCGATCCACGGGCCCCTCGCAACCGATCCACGGGCCCCTCGCAACCGATCCACGGGCCCCTCGCAACCGATCCACGGGCCCCGCGCAACCGATCCACGGGGTCCTCGCAACCGATCCACGGGCCCCTCGCAACCGATCCACGGGCCCCTCGCAACCGATCCACGGGCCCCTCGCAACCGATCCACGGGCCCCTCGCAACCGATCCACGGGGTCCTCGCAACCGATCCACGGGCCCCTCGCAACCGATCCACGGGCCCCTCGCAACCGATCCACGGGCCCCTCGCAACCGATCCACGGGCCCCTCGCAACCGATCCACGGGCCCCTCGCAACCGATCCACGGGGTCCGCGCAACCGATCCACGGGCCCCTCGCAACCGATCCACGGGCCCCTCGCAACCGATCCACGGGCCCCTCGCAACCGATCCACAGGGCCCCTCGCAACCGATCCACGGGCCCCTCGCAACCGATCCACGGGCCCCTCGCAACCGATCCGCGGGCCCCTCGCAACCGATCCGCGGGCCCCTCGCAACCGATCCGCGGGCCCCTCGCAACCGATCCGCGGGCCCCTCGCAACCGATCCGCGGGCCCCTCGCAAACGATCCGCGGGCCCCTCGCAAACGATCCGCGGGCCCCTCGCAACCGATCCACGGGCCCCTCGCAACCGATCCACGGGCCCCTCGCAACCGATCCTCGGGGTCCTCGCAAACGATCCTCGGGGTCCTTGGAACCGATCCACGGGCCCCTCACAACCGATCCTCGGAACCAATCCACGGGCCCCCGGTGCCTCCCCCAAGTAGCTCCTCACAACATAGCTGGTCGCAATACTGTCCTCACTATGCATGCACTACTCACACACACACAGTAGGATCAAGAACTGTGGATGATTTTATCCTCCCTCATTCAGGGGCGCCAAGTCCAATTGTGATGCTCCGACAGTTATCCCTTCCAAGCTCAGTTAGTTGTGCACCGGACCCAAGGTGGTGATAAGTCCCACGGACCAGAATGTGCTCGGTTCAATTCCTGCTGTCCATTGAGTTCACTTTCAGCCAGGCAGCAGTTAGCCTTAGCACCTAAAGAGGGGGGTGGGGGTGGAATAATGACTCTAGTGATTCCCGCTGGACTGTGCATGTATGTGGACATCAGGGGAGGCCAGGATCACTGGGCTAATCTCAGCCTGTGCGTTACTGCAATGGCCTTTATCCTTCGCGTGTGGGGAATGTTATAGCTCTTTTAGTCACTCCTGCAACTTTGTGGCGATCTTAACATTTACGGCCATGGGGAAGGGGCTGTGTTGGTTTCAAGCCTCTCACTGGTGCAACATATTCTCAATTACATTGATAGTGCAAAACAGATCCGAAAAAAGACTTGTATTTGTACAGTAACTTATCGTGTCTCTCAAATGTCTGAAAGCACTTGACATACAATGCATCGCTTTGAAGTGCAGGTTTGTAGAGGCAAATGATGCAGGCGTTTGAACACGAAGTCTGCAGTGAGAAAAGGCCATTCAGTCCATCAATCCCACTCCACTCAGAGTCCGTGTTCGACTATCCTCCCACACACACTCTGTTGATCCACAGCCTCCACTAAAAGAAATACATAGTGCTGTTAATATCTCTTACACTTGATCCCTCTTCTCAACAAATATTGATCCAGCCCCTTCTAACGGTCCCAATGTACCCCGAATCAACTCCTTTCCCAGGGGACCTATTGGGAACAGAGGAACAGGAGGAGGCCATTCAGCCCCTCGAGCCTGATCCGCCATTCAGCTAGATGAAGGCTGATCTGTACCTCATCTCCATTTACCCCCCTTTGCTCCATATCCTTTGATACCCAACAAAAATCTCAGTCTTGAAAGCTTCATTTGTCCCTCAGCATCCACAGCTTTTTTGCGGGGAGAGTTCCAGATTTCCACTAACCTTTCTGTGAAAAAGTGCTTCCTGACATCACCCGAATGTCCTAGCTGTAATTTTAAGATTGTGTCCTCTCGTTCTTGATTTCCCCACCAGAGGAAATAGACTCTCCATACCTACACTTCCGAAACCCTTTTAACATTTTAACCACGTCGATCAGATCGATCTTCAATCAATCCTCAATTCCACCATTTTGTGAGCAAAACAATATCGCATGAGCAGTAATGAGAGGAATTGCAAGTTAATCTGTACTTGGTGGTGTTGTTTGAGGGAGGAATGTTGGCCCCTGATCCTCCAAATCATGTCATGAAGTCCTCACTATCCACCTGAAGCACTGACAGGAGCAGGCGGGGCCTCCATTTAACATCTCATCTGAAACACGGCACCTTTAACAATGCAGCACTTCCTCAGCACTGCACTAGGTGGCAATTTAGAGTTTAGTCAGGGGTGCAGCCTGTGAACTCACTGGTGGAGTACAGTCATAGGCAAAGCTTATCTATGACTGTTTATGTACGTGCAAATCTGGCTTGGAGCAGGTTAGTGGGAGAGCGCACACTTGGGATGTGATCCCAGTCTTGTGTAACTGGTCAGGCAGGTCATGTGCTGTGCTGCTTGTGAGTCCTGGCTCCTGCTTTGCCAGGGTGTGGGTACAGTCGACAGTGTATCTGAGCTCGAGACTTTGGGTTTGAAAAAAAAAACCACAAAAATGTCAGATAGCTTGTTTCAGATGGCTGCCAGAGGACTGTCTACTGGCTGCTGTTGTGGTTTTGTCTGGGTTTCCCTAACTTGTTTTTGCCCCAAAAGGGTTAATACCTTACAGAGCAATACTGGGCTAGCTTTCTGCTCCTCTCTCCCAGTCAGTGCGCAACTAATAGGGAGGGGAGGCCTCGCTATAGTCTGGTAATATACACAGGGGCTGCTATTCCCTATAATATACTCAGGGGCTGCTATTCTCTACAATATACACAGGGGCTGCTATTCTCTATAATATACACAGGGGCTGCTATTCCCTATAATATACTCAGGGGCTGCTATTCTCTACAATATACACAGGGGCTGCTATTCCCTATAATATACACAGGGGCTGCTATTCCCTATAATATACACAGGGGCTGCTATTCTCTACAATATACACAGGGGCTGCTATTCTCTATAATATACACAGGGGCTGCTATTCTCTATAATATACACAGGGGCTGCTATTCTCTATAATATACACAGGGGCTGCTATTCCCTATAATATACACAGGGGCTGCTATTCCCTATAATATACACAGGGGCTGCTATTCCCTATAATATACACAGGGGCTACTATTCTCTACAATATACACAGGGGCTGCTATTCTCTATAATATACACAGGGGCTGCTATTCTCTATAATATACACAGGGGCTGCTATTCTCTATAATATACACAGGGGCTGCTATTCCCTATAATATACTCAGGGGCTGCTATTCTCTACAATATACACAGGGGCTGCTATTCCCTATAATATACACAGGGGCTGCTATTCCCTATAATATACTCAGGGGCTGCTATTCTCTACAATATACGCAGGGGCTGCTATTCTCTATAATATACACAGGGGCTGCTATTCCCTATAATATACACAGGGGCTGCTATTCTCTACAATATACACAGGGGCTGCTATTCTCTATAATATACACAGGGGCTGCTATTCCCTATAATATACACAGGGGCTGCTATTCTCTATAATATACACAGGGGCTGCTATTCTCTACAATATACACAGGGGCTGCTATTCTCTATAATATACACAGGGGCTGCTATTCTCTATAATATACACAGGGGCTGCTATTCTCTATAATATACACAGGGGCTGCTATTCCCTATAATATACACAGGGGCTGCTATTCCCTATAATATACACAGGGGCTGCTATTCCCTATAATATACACAGGGGCTGCTATTCTCTACAATATACACAGGGGCTGCTATTCTCTATAATATACACAGGGGCTGCTATTCTCTATAATATACACAGGGGCTGCTATTCTCTATAATATACACAGGGGCTGCTATTCTCTATAATATACACAGGGGCTGCTATTCCCTACAATATACACAGGGGCTGCTATTCCCTATAATATACACAGGGGCTGCTATTCTCTATAATATACACAGGGGCTGCTATTCTCTACAATATACACAGGGGCTGCTATTCCCTATAATATACACAGGGGCTGCTATTCCCTATAATATACACAGGAGCTGCTATTCTCTATAATATACACAGGGGCTGCTATTCTCTATAATATACACAGGGGCTGCTATTCTCTATAATATACACAGGGGCTGCTATTCCCTATAATATACACAGGAGCTGCTATTCTCTATAATATACACAGGGGCTGCTATTCTCTATAATATACACAGGGGCTGCTATTCTCTATAATATACACAGGGGCTGCTACTCCCTATAATATACACAGGGGCTGCTATTCTCTATAATATACACAGGGGCTGCTATTCTCTATAATATACACAGGGGCTGCTATTCTCTATAATATACACAGGGGCTGCTATTCTCTATAATATACACAGGGGCTGCTACTCCCTATAATATACACAGGGGCTGCTATTCTCTATAATATACACAGGGGCTGCTATTCTCTATAATATACACAGGGGCTGCCATTCTCTATAATATACACAGGGGCTGCTATTCTCTATAATATACACAGGAGCTGCTATTCTCTATAATATACACAGGGGCTGCTATTCCCTATAATATACACAGGAGCTGCTATTCTCTATAATATACACAGGGGCTGCTATTCTCTATAATATACACAGGGGCTGCTATTCTCTACAATATACATAGGGGCTGCTATTCTCTATAATATACACAGGAGCTGCTATTCTCTATAATATACACAGGAGCTGCTATTCTCTGTAATATACACAGGGGCTGCTATTCCCTATAATATACACAGGGGCTGCTATTCTCTATAATATGCACAGGGGCTGCTGTTCTCTATAATATACACAGGGGCTGCTATTCCCTATAAGATACACAGGGGCTGCTATTCTCTATAATATACACAGGGGCTGCTATTCTCTATAATATACACAGGGGCTGCTATTCCCTATAATATACACAGGGGCTGCTATTCTCTATAATATACACAGGGGCTGCTATTCCCTATAATATACACAGGGGCTGCTATTCTCTATAATATACACAGGGGCTGCTATTCTCTATAATATACACGGGGCTGCTATTCTCTATAATATACACAGGGGCTGCTATTCCCTATAATATACACAGGGGCTGCTATTCTCTATAATATACACGGGGCTGCTATTCTCTATAATATACACAGGGGCTGCTATTCCCTATAATATACACAGGGGCTGCTATTCTATATAATATACACGGGGCTGCTATTCTCTATAATATACACGGGGCTGCTATTCCCTACAATATACACAGGGGCTGCTATTCCCTATAATATACACAGGGGCTGCTATTCTCTATAATATACACAGGGGCTGCTATTCCCTATAATATACACAGGGGCTGCTATTCCCTATAATATACACAGGGGCTGCTATTCTCTATAATATACACAGGGGCTGCTATTCTCTATAATATACACAGAGGCTGCTATTCTCCATAATATACACAGGGGCTGCTATTCTCTATAATATACACAGAGGCTGCTATTCTCCATAATATACACAGGGGCTGCTATTCTCTATAATATACACAGGGGCTGCTATTCTCTATAATATACACAGGAGCTGCTATTCTCTATAATATACACAGGGGCTGCTATTCTCTATAATATACACAGGGGCTGCTATTCTCTATAATATACACAGGAGCTGCTATTCCCTATAATATACACAGGGGCTGCTATTCTCTACAATATACACAGGGGCTGCTATTCTCTATAATATACTCAGGGGCTGCTATTCTCTATAATATACACAGGGGCTGCTATTCTCTATAATATACACAGGGGCTGCTATTCTCTATAATATACACAGGGGCTGCTATTCTCTATAATATACACAGGGGCTGCTATTCTCTATAATATACACAGGGGCTGCTATTCCCTATAATATACTCAGGGGCTGCTATTCTCTATAATATACACAGGGGCTGCTATTCTCTAATATACACAGGGGCTGCTATTCTCTATAATATACACAGGAGCTGCTATTCTCTATAATATACACAGGGGCTGCTATTCCCTATAATATACACAGGAGCTGCTATTCTCTATAATATACACAGGGGCTGCTATTCTCTATAATATACACAGGGGCTGCTATTCTCTACAATATACATAGGGGCTGCTATTCTCTATAATATACACAGGAGCTGCTATTCTCTATAATATACACAGGAGCTGCTATTCTCTGTAATATACACAGGGGCTGCTATTCCCTATAATATACACAGGGGCTGCTATTCTCTATAATATACACAGGGGCTGCTATTCTCTATAATATACACAGGGGCTGCTATTCTCTATAATATACACAGGGGCTGCTATTCCCTATAATATACTCAGGGGCTGCTATTCTCTATAATATACACAGGGGCTGCTATTCTCTAATATACACAGGGGCTGCTATTCTCTATAATATACACAGGGGCTGCTATTCTCTATAATATACACAGGGGCTGCTATTCCCTATAATATACACAGGGGCTGCTATTCTCTATAATATACACAGGGGCTACTATTCTCTATAATATACACAGGGGCTGCTATTCCCTATAATATACACAGGGGCTGCTATTCTCTATAATATACACAGGGGCTGCTATTCCCTACAATATACACAGGGGCTGCTATTCTCTATAATATACACAGGGGCTGCTATTCCCTATAATATACACAGGGGCTGCTATTCTCTATAATATACACAGGGGCTGCTATTCCCTACAATATACACAGGGGCTGCTATTCCCTATAATATACACAGGGGCTGCTATTCTCTACAATATACACAGGGGCTGCTATTCTCTATAATATACACAGGGGCTGCTATTCTCTATAATATACACAGGGGCTGCTATTCTCTATAATATACACAGGGGCTGCTATTCCCTATAATATACACAGGGGCTGCTATTCTCTACAATATACACAGGGGCTGCTATTCTCTATAATATACACAGGGGCTGCTATTCTCTATAATATACACAGGAGCTGCTATTCTCTATAATATACACAGGGGCTGCTATTCTCTATAATATACACAGGGGCTGCTATTCTCTATAATATACACAGGGGCTGCTATTCTCTATAATATACACAGGGGCTGCTATTCTCTATAATATACACAGGGGCTGCTATTCCCTACAATATACACAGGGGCTGCTATTCCCTATAATATACACAGGGGCTGCTATTCCCTATAATATACACAGGAGCTGCTATTCTCTACAATATACACAGGAGCTGCTATTCTCTATAATATACACAGGGGCTGCTATTCTCTATAATATACACAGGGGCTGCTATTCTCTACAATATACACAGGGGCTGCTATTCCCTATAATATACACAGGAGCTGCTATTCTCTATAATATACACAGGGGCTGCTATTCTCTATAATATACACAGGGGCTGCTATTCTCTATAATATACACAGGGGCTGCTACTCCCTATAATATACACAGGGGCTGCTATTCTCTATAATATACACAGGGGCTGCTATTCTCTATAATATACACAGGGGCTGCTATTCTCTATAATATACACAGGGGCTGCTATTCTCTATAATATACACAGGAGCTGCTATTCTCTATAATATACACAGGGGCTGCTATTCCCTATAATATACACAGGAGCTGCTATTCTCTATAATATACACAGGGGCTGCTATTCTCTATAATATACACAGGGGCTGCTATTCTCTACAATATACATAGGGGCTGCTATTCTCTATAATATACACAGGAGCTGCTATTCTCTATAATATACACAGGAGCTGCTATTCTCTGTAATATACACAGGGGCTGCTATTCCCTATAATATACACAGGGGCTGCTATTCTCTATAATATACACAGGGGCTGCTATTCTCTATAATATACACAGGGGCTGCTATTCTCTACAATATACACAGGGGCTGCTATTCTCTATAATATACACAGTTGGTTGTTTCTCGGGTTACTGACCCTCGTATTTTTCCGCTCTCCTTCCTACTTGTTTCTTTTGCTGTGGAGAAATCCCTAAATCCCAGGGATCCCATGTGTACGAGGGATGATGGACCAAGACCTGCACTGTACCCCCCGCCCCTGCTGCTGCTATTGACAGTGCAGCAGTGCCTCATCCCACATAGTTGGTAGCTGAGAACATAGGGTAGAAGTGAGGTGGTTCCACCCTGGGCAAAACAAAATTGTTTTGCAAAACCACCGTCATTTGACACGCCCTTGCCTGATCGCTTCCTGGCATCCGATCACAGGATAAGAGAACAGCAGCTGCAGCCAAGGCCAGCGACAAGCTGTTCCACCCTCTTGGCTGGAGGAGAATGCCTCAAGGCAAACAGCCTACGAACAAGGCAAGCTTTGTTTAATATAAGCAGCCCTGACGGCAAAATAAGACGCATACCCTTATATGTAGCTGAAAAGTATATACACACGCACATATAGGCATGCATATATATAAATATATATATACACGCACACACGCATGTATCTGGAAAAAGGAAAATGCAAGCAGGGAGAGGAATGGGAATTGAGACGTGACGAGAGAGCCCGGAGTGTGGGTAACCGCGTGGCACATTACCTGAGGGCTATTTTGTTGTGTTTTTTTCCTGCTGTGTGCTGCTCACTAATTTGTTACTATGGCTACAGACAATGTTGGCCTCTGTTTGAGTTCCTTAAGGTGCAGCTACTCTATTGAAGGTGTTTTTTTGCCTGTGATTCCGACCGTAGTAACAAGTGCATGCTGATAACCTGGGATTTATTTAAAAGTAAAGAAAAGCAATCTTATGTATTCTTTGATCTCCTCAGTTGTTGTCCTATTAAAGAGCTGATTACCTTCTGGCTTCCAGTTGTTGCACCCAAAAAAAAATCTTTCCTGATACTGGCAGACTTGCTGTGTATTTCTAGCTGAAACCTTTCCACTCCCCTCCCTCCCCCTCCCTCCAGAGACTCCGCGCTTCCCCGCCTATTGCTCAAATACTTTAATATGGGCGACGTTGGCAAGGCGCCGTTTATTGCAAATTACACGTTTCGGCGTTTTCTGGCCTTGGATATTCTCGGGTACAGAGGTGCTTGTTCACCTACCCAATATCTAACCATACAATAACATAACCCAGAGAAATGGTGGGAGGAGGCTCGTGTGGAGCATAAATGCCAGCATAGACCAGTTGGGCCGAATAGTCTGTTTCTGCGCTGTAGAGTCTACGTAACAGAGTGTCCTTCTTGACGTGTGAACTGGATATTGTGTCTTTCACACGTGCGCTCGCGTGTACTTCTACAACCATTTCGAAGCCGGACCTAGAAAGCACTTGGCACAGTGAGGCCAGCTTTTAATCGTTAAGCTGTTTCATTGCACAGAAAGCAAGCGAACACAGAGACCAACAATTATGGCGCAAACTCCCTTCATTCAATCATTTGTCTTTATAAATAATATAAAACAATAAAGTTGCTATACTTCCCCACATCAGTGGGTCGTCTTACTTCACTTAAGCAAAATAGCTTCTAACTGCTATTGTGTATCTTAGCCTTCTGAGTCTGCTGAAAGCTTGCTCTTTCAAAAAAAACCTTGCCGTGTATGTTCCTGTTTTGTTCACGAGCAGGAATCCCCTGCTCAGTATCTGGGCCCAGGGAACCCCCACAACACAACGGGTGTGAGGTTTATCCATTCCTGAGACAGACTAACAAACTGCTGGTTTTCAGTATTTGGGGAAATGACTTGCTCATTAGCATTTTAACCTCCTTTAAACATGAATGCACTTTGCTTTATACAAATGCTTAAATGTAACCCCACTATTTAAGAAAGGAGGGAGAGAGACAACGGGGAACTACCGACCAGTTAGCCTGACATCAGCAATAGGGAAAATGCTAGAATCTGTTATTAAGGACGTGGTAACAGGGCACTTAGAAAATAATAATAGGATTCGGCAGAGTCAACACGGATTTATCAAAGGGAAATCGGGTTTGACGAATCTGTTAAAGTTTTCTGAGGTTGTAACTAGCAGAATAGATGAGGGGGAACCAGTGGATTTGGTGTATTTAGATTTTCAGAAGGCTTTCGATAAGGTGCCACACAAGAGGTTATTAAACAAAATTAGGGCTCATGGGATTGGGGGTAATATACTAGCATGGATTGAGGATTGGTTAACGGACAGAGAGTAGGAATAAACGGGTCATTCTCGGGTTGGCAGGCTGTAACTAGTGGGGTACCGCAAGGATCAGTGCTTGGGCCCCAGCTATTCACAATCTACATCAATGATTTGGTGAGGGGACCAAATGTAATAAATCCAAGTTTGCTGATGATACAAAGCTGGGTGGGAATGTAAGTTGTGAGGAGGATGCAAGGAGGCTTCAAGGGGATATAGACAGGCTAAGTGAGTGAGCAACAACATGGCAAATGGAATATAATGTGGAGAAATGTGAAGTTAGCCACTTTGGTAGGAAAAATAGAAAAGCAGAGTATTTTCTAAATGGTGAGAGATTGGGAAATGTTGGTGTTCAGAGGGACCTGGGTGTCCTTGTACACGAATCACTGAAAGTTAACATGCAGGTACAGCAAGCAATTAGTAAAGCAAATGGTATGTTGGCCTTTATTACAAGAGGATTTGAGTATAAGAGTAAAGACGTCTTACTGCAATTATATAGGGCCCTGGTGAGACCACACCTGGAGTATTGTGTACAGTTCTGGTCTCCTTACCTAAGGAAGGATATACTTGCCCTAGAGGGAGTGCAACGAAGGTTCACCAGACTGGTTCCTGGGATGGGGGGATTGTCCTATGAGGAGAGGTTGAGTAGACTAGGCCTATATTCTCTAGAGTTTAGAAGAATGAGAGGTGATCTCATTGAAACAAACAAGATTCTTACAGGGTAGATGCAGGGAGGATGTTTCCCCTGGCTGGGGAGTCTAGAACCAGTGGTTCTTGAGGGGTTTGCTGGAGTTCTTTGAGGATGTAACGAGCAGGGTGGATAAAGGTGAACCAGTGGATGTGGTGTATTTGGATTTCCAGAAGACATTCGATAAGGTGCCACATAAAAGGTTACTGCACAAGATTGGCTATGATAAATTGACCCTTAGTGTTAGGGGGATTAAATACGTGGGGTTACGGGGATAGGGTGGGATATGTGTTGGTGTAGGGGTTATGGGGATCGGGTGGGATATGTGTTGGTGTAGGGGTTACGGGGATCGGGTGGGATATGTGTTGGTGTAGGGGTTACGGGGATCGGGTGGGATATGTGTCGGTGCAGGCTCGATGGGCCGAAATGGCCTCTATCTGCACTGTGGGGTTTCTGTGATTCTGTGAAGGTAAGAGCTCACAGGGTTGGGGGTAATATATTAGCATGGATAGAGGATTGGCTAACTAACAGAAAATAGAGTCAGGATAAATGGGTCATTTTCCAGTTGGCAATTGGTAACTAGTGGGGTGCCACAGGGATCAGTGCCGGGGCCTCAACTGTTTACAATCTATATTAATGACTTGGATGAAGGGACCGAGTGTACTGTAGCCAAATTTGCTGATGATACAAAGATGGGTGGGAAAGCAAGTTGTGAACTGGACACAAAGAACCTGCAAAGGGATATAGACAGGCTAAGTGAGTGGGCAAACATTTGGCAGATGGAGTATAATGTGGGAAAGTATGAGGTTATCCACTTTGGTAAGAAAAAGAAAAAAGCTAATTATTGTTTAAATGGAGAGAGATTACAAAATGCTGCAGTACAGAGGGACCTGGGGGTCCTTGTGCATGAAACACAAAAAGTTACCATGCAGGTACAGCAAGTAATCAGGAAGGGAAATTGAACGTTGGCCTTTATTGCAAGGGGGTTGGAGTATAAAAGCAGGGAAGTCCTGCTACAACTGTAACATAGAAACATAGAAGATAGGGGCAGGAGTAGACCATTCGGCCCCTCGAGCCTGTTCCGCCATTTAATGAGATCATGGCTGATCATCCAAATTCAGTACCCTGTCCCTACCTTCTCCCCATATCCCTTGATCCCTTTAGCCTTAAGAAATATATCTAACTCCTTCTTGAATATATTTAATGAATTGGCCTCAACTGCCTTGTGTGGTAGAGAATTCCACAGGTTCACCACTCTCTGGGTGAAGAAATTCCTCCTCATCTCAGTCCTAAATGGCTTACCCCTTATCCTTAGACTGTGACCCCTGGTTCTGGACTCTCCCGCCATCGGGAACATCCTTCCTGCATCTAGTCTGTCTAGTCCTGTTAGAATTTTATAAGTTTCAATGAGATCCCCACTCATTCTTCTAAACTCTAGCGAATATAAACCTAATCGACCCAATCTCTCCTCATACGTCATTCCTGCCATCCCAGGTATCAGTCTGGTGAATCTTCGCTGCACTCTCTCCATGGCAAGAACATCCTTCCTCAGATAAGGTGATCAAAACTGCACACAATACTCAAGGTGTGGTCTCACCAAGGCCCTGTACAACTGCAGCAAGACATCCTTGTTCCTGTGCTCGAATCCTCTCGCTATGAAGGCCAACATACCATTTGCCTTCTTAACCGCCTGCTGCACCTGCATGCTTACCTTCAGCGACTGGTGCACAAGGACACCCAGGTCTCATTGCACTTCCCCTTTTCCCAATCTATTGCCGTTCAGATAATAATCTGTCTTCCTGTTTTTGCCACCGAAGTGGATAATCTCGCATTTATCCACATTATACTGCATTTGCCATGCATCTGCCCAATCACCCAACCTGTCCAAATCGTACTGTACAGGGCGTTGGTGAGACCGCACCTGAAGTACTACATACAGTTTTGGTCTCCTTATTTAAGGAAGGATATACTTACATTGGAGGCAGTTCAGAAAAGGTTCACGAGGTTGATTCCTGAGATGAAGGGGTTGTCTTATGAAGAAAGGTTGAGCAGGCTGGGCCTTTACTCATTGGAGTTTAGAAGAATGAGAGGGGATCTTACTGAAACATATAAGATACTGAGGGGGCTCGACAGTGTTACGTCCGTGTATAAGAAGACACAGACTGCGGAGAACGGTACAATAGGTGTTTACTCAACGTGGCTCAGACTGCAACTGATCTGTACAGATTACTACTCAGCGTTATATACAGGTGTGGTCACTGCCGGTACTACAGTATACATGAGCTGTAAAAAGTAGTTCCCCCCCTTAAAGGTACATACATTACAATTCCTCCCCTTTTAGATTAACAGTACCATAGCACTCATTTAACAATTAAATATCAAACTAATTACAATTAACACTTTTAACATGCAACATTAGCTGAAAATAGTCTATTTATAAATTCAGTCTTTGGGGAGGCTTCCTGATCCTTTCTGGATAGTGCCTTTCCCGAGTGTCTTGCTCTTGGTGCGGAGGCGATTCTGGCCCCCTGTCATCGGTTGGTTCATCAGCTTCCGATGCTACTGTTTCTGGGGTAGATGCTACCTGTACGTCGGGTTCATCACCAGGTACGTATGGGCGAGGCATGGGGTTGACTTGTTCCTGTGACTCTAGGATCTGGTCAGCATGGCGTCTCACGATGCTATCCCCAACGTCCACTGTGTACATTAGTGGGCCCTGCCGTGTGCATATCATTCCTGGCTGCCATTTTTCTGTTCGGTAGTCGCGGGCCAAGACTGGTTGCCCTACATTGAAGCTCCTTGTTGGCTTCTCATGGATGTGCTGGAATTGCTTACTCTCAACATCTCTTTGTACGTTTGGTCTGAACAAATCCAGGCGAGATCTTAACCTTCGGTTAAAGAACATCATGGCTGGGGCCTGGTTGGTGACTACATGTGTCGCATTCCGGTAGGCGAACAGGAAATTGTCCACCTTGTGCTGCAGCGGAATGTTGTCATTGTTGCCTTCTTAAAGGTTTGTACGAACCTCTCAGCCAATCCATTTGTGGCTGGATGATACGGGGCGGATGTGTAATGCCTTACCCCATTCTTTTTCAAGAACCTCCGGAACTCTTCGGACACAAACTGTGGTCCGTTGTCGGAGCAAATCTGTTCTGGCAAGCCATTCCTGGCAAAAATGGTCCATAGGACTGCAATAGTTTTCTCCGTGGTGGTGGAGGACATTTTGATGACCTCAGGCCATTTCGAGTGTGCATCCACGGCTATTAAAAACATTGAGTCCATGAATGGACCAGCAAAATCAATATGCACCCGTTGCCATGGAGATGAGGGCCACTCCCATGGGTGTAGAGGGGCCTGTGGTGGTGCATTTTGGACTTTCTGGCATCCTGAGCAGCTCTTGGTCAGGTCCTCGATTTGTTTATCGATTCCCGGCCACCACACATAAGCCCTGGCTAGGCTTTTCATTTTTACCCCTCCCAGATGACCCTCATGAAGCTCATTGAGCACTCTATCCCTTAACTTGGGTGGAATTACCACTCGGGATCCACACATCAAGGTCCTCCGGCACACTGACAGCTGTTCTCTCCTTGTCGAGAATGCTGGCAACAGTGAGTCGCCATGTGCTGGCCATCCCTTCACCGTCAAATCATATACCCGAGACAGTGTCGGGTCATTTCGGGTTTCCTTTTCGATACAAGCGTTAGTTACCGGTAGGTATTCAACTATAGTCGAATGGAATATTTCGACAGGATCCACTGCTGGTGCTTCCTCCGCAGTAGGCAGTGGCAGGCGTGATAGCCCATCAGCATTTCCATGCTGTTTCGTGCCCTTATATTCAATCTCATAGTGGTGCGCCCCTAGAAAAAGTGACCATCTTTGTAGTCGTTGCGCAGTCATCACCGGAACGCCCTTCTTCGGATTTAAAATGGAGACAAGAGGCTGGTGATCAGTCAGCAAGGTGAATTTCTGCCCGTGCAGATAGTGATTGAACTTTTTCACTCCCCACACTAGGCTGAGGGCCTCCCTGTCAATCTGGGCGTAGTTACACTCAGCTGAGGTTAGTGATCGTGACACAAAGGCTATTGGCCTCTCTGAGCCGTCCAAGAATTTGTGCGACAGCACCGCTCCAATGCCGTAGGGTGACGCATCACATGCCAACCGAATTGGTAATGCTGGGTTGTAATGGGCCAATACCTCTTTCGATGTGATTAGTGTTTTGCTCTTCTGGAAAGCTCGTCTACATTCGTCACTCCACTTCCATGGCACCCCAGTTTGCAGTAGGGTGTTCAGTGGGCGTACTATTGTAGACAAATTTGGCAAGAACTTATGGTAGTAGTTTACCAGCCCGAGGAACGACCTCAGTTGTGACCCATTTTCCGGTGCTGGAGCCTTGACTACTGCCTCAATCTTCTCTGGGGACTTATGTAACCCCTCTTTATCGATAACGTGGCCACAATACGAGATCTGTTTTCTAAAAAACTCGCATTTGGGGCGGTTAGCTCGGAGCCCATATTCCTGCAATCTAGTGAGCACCTGCTCCAGGTTGGCAAGGTGATCACTGTCATTTTCGCCCGTGACCAGGATGTCGTCCAAATAACACTGGGTCCCTGGGATCCCTTGCAGGACTTGTTCCATTGCCCTCTGCCAAATAGCCGGAGCTGATGCTACCCCGAATACCAGCCGGTTGTATTGGTAGAGACCTTTATGGGTGTTGATTGTGAGGTATTTTTTTGATGCTTCTTCTACCTCCATTTGCAGATACGCCTGGGCCAGATCAATCTTAGTGAAGCGTTTCCCTCCAGATAGCGAGGCGAAAATATCTTCAATCCGCGGAAGTGGATATTGTACGGTGTGAAGGACCGGGTTCACTGTTAACTTAAAGTCCCCACAGATGCGAACCTTCCTTGGTTCCCCAGGCGTGCTGCTCAACGACTTTTTCATCACAGGGACGATGGGTGTAGCCCACTCGCTCCAGTCTACCTTGGACAGTACACCTGAACGTTCCAGACTCTCCAGCTCTGCTTCGATGGCTGGGCGGATCGCATAAGGTACAGGTCTGGCCTTAAAAAATTTTAGGCTTGCGTTTTCTTCAATTTTAATCGTTGCTGTCATGCCTTTTAGTGGTCCGAGTCCTTGCTGGAACACTTCTTTCGCGTCAGTTAGGATCTTTGACAGTCGCCCAGGTGTGACGTCGTCATCCTTTTTGTCAGCCACAGTCAGTGCCTGTATGGAATGCCAGTCCAGTTGTATTTTCCGGATCCATTCATGTCCCAGTAATGGTGGTCCTCCATCTTGCAATACATACAGGTCTAGTTTTGGTGTTTCCTTACCGTTATATATAACGGTCACCCTTATTTTTCCTTTGGGGTAGACTTTTTTGCCCCGTGTGTGGTGTATGTGCCTTTAAGAGCCCCCTGTGTACTGTAATGCCGGTAATTGCCACTCGGGCTATATAAGCCTGTATATTGTCTTGCATCTGTTAGTTCACCTCCAGACTTTGTTCAGTAAACACCTGTGAAACCTACTCCTGCCTTCCGTGTCTCTATTAACACACGGATACAACAGTGGCGACGAAGTGGAAACGGACTTACCTGCCATTCGGCAGCACCTCAAGAAGATCGATTCCTCAGACGAAAGTCAAAGAAAAGCAAGAAAAAAAAACACCAAAAAAAACTGTGGTTTCACCAGCTAGCCGAGCTGGTGGCAGGTACTGCAATAATCCTTCCTGGGCGGTGGGCTGGGGCTCCATCGGCTGGCTCTGCAGCGGGGCCGAGCAGCGAAGGCGGAGGCAAACAGAGACAGAGGGAGGGAAAAGTCCCAGAGAGTCCGGCGGGAACGAGTCTCCACCTGTAAATAAAAACCGCGGAAAACAGCGTTGTCAGCAGCAGCAGCAGCGGCGTGAAAGCGCGGGAGGCGCCATTTTTTCCCCCAAGATGCCTAAGGCTGACAATATTAATGCTTTCGATAACGATATAAAGAATTGGACCACATATGTGGAAAGAGTGGAGAAATATTGCACAGCGAATGAAATAAAAGATGATAAAAAGGCATCGGTACTTCTAAATCTAATGGGCGCAAGGACATACGGGCTGTTAAGAAACTTAATCACTCCAGCCAAACCGATGGACAAGAATTTTAAGGAGATTGTTGATACCCTACACTGCCAATTCGGGACAGGACTGGCAGATTCTCTACGAGACAAATTTGTCTGCGGTCTCCTAAATGAAGGAACACAAAAAAAGCTACTTTCTGAGAAAGATTTGACACTGGACAAGGCTTTCAGTGTGGCTGTATCATACGAAGCAGCAGCAAGAGGAGCTGCAAAGATACAGCAAAAGCCACAGGACTTCGGCACCCATGAAATGACACGGGGTTTCGAGAGATGTTATCGCTGCGGCAGATCCACCCATGACCAGAGGGACTGCTGGTTCAAGGACAAAGCATGCAGGCAATGCGGAGAGATGGGACACATTACACGTGTATGCCGATCTGGAAACAAAAAATCCACTGACAGAAAAAAAATCAATAAAGAAAAGTACAGAAAGATACAAATGATGACGGACAGTAGCTCCGAAGACCAGAAGAGCGATAGCGACTCCGGAAACAAGAGACTAAGCTCTCTCAAATTACATAATGTAATTGCCAAAGAAGATTACCAGACCATTTGGGTTACCCTCACGATAGCGGGGTCCCCAGTTAAAATGGAGCTAGATACAGGATCAGCTCTGACCGTCATAAGTAGACGGGATTACGAGCGGCTATTTCCGCATATACCTTTGAAAGACACATCCATTATCTTGAAAACATATACGGGGCAGAAAGTATACCCCAAAGGGAAAATAAAGGTGCCTGTTGTATACAACGGCAAGGAAATACAGAAGCTGTATTTATACGTTCTGCAAGATGGTGGTCCACCGCTGTTGGGACGTGAATGGATCAGGAAGACACGTTTGGACTGGCGCTCCATTCAGGCACTGACGGTGACCAGTAAGAAAAAAAATGATGATGACATCATACCTGAACAATTAAAAGACATCTTGGACAACACCAAAGAAGTGTTCCAACAGGAACTAGGAACCTTGAAAGACGTCACCGCCTCAATGAAGGTGGAAGATGCGGCATTTCCCAAGTTTTTTAAGGCAAGGCCAGTGCCATACGCAATTCGTCCAGCAGTCGAGGCAGAGCTGGAGAATTTGGAAAAGACAGGCATGTTATCCAAGATAGATTGGAGCGAGTGGGCAACACCCATCGTCCCGGTCATGAAGAAAACGTTAAATAATGATAAATCTGAAGAACAGAGAAAAATTCGCATCTGTGGGGACTTCGAGGTGACTGTAAACCCAGTCCTTCACACGGTACAGTATCCTCTTCCGAGGATAGAAGATATTTTCGCCTCACTATCCGGAGGGAAACGTTTCACAAAAATTGACTTGGCACAGGCATATCTACAGATGGAGGTTGAGGAGGTCTATAAAAAGTATCTCACAATAAACACACACAAAGGCCTGTACCAGTACAATCGACTGGTTTTCGGAATAGCATCAGCTCCAGCTATCTGGCAAAGAGCTATGGAACAAGTCCTGCAAGGGATTCCTGGGACTCAATGCTACCTAGACGACATCCTTGTAACAGGAGAAAACGACAACGAACACCATGCCAATTTGGAGAAGGTACTCACTAGGCTGAGAGAACGGGGCCTACGAGCAAACCGCCCCAAGTGCGAATTTTTCCAGAAACAAATATCATATTGTGGCCACATAATTAATGAAGAAGGGTTGCATAAGTCCCCTGAGAAAATTGAAGCGGTCATAAAAGCACCAGCACCTGAAAATGTCTAACAATTAAGGTCGTTCCTGGGATTGATAAATTACTCCCATAAATTTTTACCGAACTTGTCAACTGTTCTGCACCCTCTTAACGAACTGCTACAAACGGGAGTAATTTGGGAATGGAACGAGGACTGTAAACGTGCCTTCCATAAATGTAAAGGCTTGATCACGTCCAAGGAAGTTTTGGCTCATTACAACCCATCACTGCCAATCAGACTGGCGTGCGATGCATCCCCTTACGGCGTAGGAGCGGTATTATCACATAGATTCCCTGATGGCTCAGAACGGCCGATAGCTTTTGCGTCACGCTCATTGAACTCAGCTGAGCGTAACTATGCCCAGATCGACAGGGAAGCACTCAGCCTGGTATGGGGAGTGAAGAAATTCAACCATTACCTACACGGACAAAAATTTACCTTGTTGACTGACCATCAACCCCTTGTCTCCATATTCAACCCTAAAAAGGGTGTTCCCATTATGACAGCGCAAAGGCTACAGAGGTGGTCCCTTTTCCTAGGGGCACACCAATATGACATAGAATACAAAGGATCAAAACAGCATGGAAATGCTGACGGTTTATCGCGCCTACCATTGCCAACGGTAGAAGAGGCACCTACAGTAGACCCAGTGGAGATGTTCCACTCAACCATAGCGGAATGTCTACCAGTAACAAATTCTGCCATTGAAAAGGAAACGAGAAATGACCCGACTCTCTCACGAGTCTACGATTTAACGGTGAAGGGATGGCCAGCACATGGCGAACCACTGTTGCCAGCATTCTCGCAAAGAAGAGAACAGCTGTCAGTGTGCCGAGGAACCTTGATGTGTGGATCCAGAGTGGTGATTCCACCCAAACTCCAGGATAAAGTGCTAAAGGAGCTTCACGAGGGGCATCTGGGTGGAGTGAAAATAAAGAACCTAGCCAGAGCGTTTGTGTGGTGGCCAGGTATCGATGGAGACATCGAAGAAATGACCAAGAGCTGCCTAGGATGCCAGAAGGTCCAAAACGCCCCACCACAAGCCCCTCTACATCCATGGGAGTGGCCCTCATCTCCATGAGAAAGGGTACACATCGACTTTGCTGGTCCATTTATGGACTCAATGTTCTTAATCGCGGTTGATGCACACTCCAAGTGGCCGGAGGTAATAAAGATGTCCTCCACCACCACGGAAAAAACCATCACAGTATTAAGGACCATATTTGCCAGGAATGGGCTGCCTGAACAGATCTGTTCTGATAATGGACCGCAATTTGTGTCCGAAGAATTCAGGAAGTTCTTAAAAAACAATGGGGTTAAGCACTACACGTCCGCCCCATACCATCCCGCCACCAATGGATTGGCTGAAAGGTTTGTCCAGACCTTCAAGAAGGCCATAAAGGCCATGGGCAATGAAGACATAAAACTTCAGCATAAGGTAGATAACTTCTTGTTTGCACACAGGAATGCAACACGTGGTTACAAACCAAACTCCCGCCATGATGTTCTTCAATAGAAGCCTAAGATGCCGGCTGGATTTGATCAAGCCAAACATCAGAAGGGATGTGGAGAACCGGCAATTTCAAGGCATGAATGAAAGGCCAACTAGAACCTTCCAGATAGGTCAACAAGTTTTGGCCCGGGACTACCGTACCGAGAAATGGCAGCCTGGAACTTTTTGCACACGACTAGGACCGCTGATGTATACCGTGGACATTGGAGAAAGCATAATAAGGCGCCATGCTGACCAGATCATAGAGTCATCCGAAAAGGGACAACCTATACCACAACTCTATACGCCTAATGATGAAATAGAGATACCCATAGTATCTACCTCCGATCCGGTAATACTGGAACAAGATGAACCCGACACTGGCATTCAAGCCGAATCAGCCTTGCCAAAAGAACCTACTACACCACCAGAAACTACTACACCACCGAGGCGTTATCCGGACCGAGTCAGGAAGCCTCCAGAAAGACTGACTTATAATTGATTAACTGCAGCAATGTGTAGATTATTGTTCTTGTAACATGTTAATTAATGATTACTTAAAATATTATGGACTGGTTGTCTAAAAGGGGAGGAATTGTGGTGTATGTGCCTTTAAGAGCCCCCTGTGTACTGTAATGCCGGTAATGGCCACTCGGGCTATATAAGCCTGTATATTGTCTTGTATCTGTTAGTTCACCTCCAGACTTTGTTCAGTAAACACTTGTGAAACCTACTCCTGCCTTCCGTGTCTCTATTAACACACGGATACAACACCGTGTACGTCTTCAAAATAATTTTTGTGTCTCTCAAGGGTATGTGTGAGAATAGCCGCTCGTAGTCCCGTCGGTTTATGACTGTTAGGGCTGATCCTGTGTCCAATTCCATCTTTACCTGGACTCCTGCTATCTTGAGAGTGACCCAAATGGTTCAGTGATCCTCCGTTGTGATCACATTATGTGGTTTCAGACAACTCAGTTCCCTGCTTTCGGAGTCGTTATCACTCTTTTGTTCGTCTGAACTATTCTCCGTTATCTTATGTACCTTCTTGTACTTTCCTTTGGTCGGTTTCTTATTGCTGGTTTTCTTTCCCGACCTGCAGACTTGTGCTATGTGTCCTACTTTTCCACACTGGAGCACACTTTGTCTTTGAACCAGCAATCATTCTGGTCGTGTGTTGTTCTGCCGCAGCAATAGCACTTCTCTGTTCCATATGACATTTCGTTTGTGCCATATTCTTGCGGTCTCTGTTGTATCTCTGCAGCGCCCCGTGCTGCTGCTTCATATGATACCGCAATGCTGAAAGCCTTTTCTAGCGTAAGGTCCTTTTCAGATAAAAGCCATTTCTGGGTTCCTTCACTTTGAAGCCCACATACAAACTTGTCCCTTAAGGCATCTGTCAGTCCCGCTCCAAACTGGCAGTGTTTCGATAGTTTGCGCAGTTCTGTTAAATAATCAGCATTGCTTTCATCCTTATGCTGGTTCCGTTTGTGAAACTTGAATCTTTCTGCTGTCAGCAGCGGTGTGGGGTTTAAATGTTTCTTTAGTATCGTTATTATGTCTTCAAAACTCTTTTCCATTGGCTTCGTTGGGGTTACTAGATTTCGTAATAAACCATACGTCTTTGCACCCATTAAATTTAACAATACCGACGCTTTCTTGTCATCTGACACCCCATTTGCCTTGCAGTACACCTCTATTCGTTCGACATAGGTAGTCCAATTTTTGACTTCATTGTCAAATGCGGTGATACTGCCACTCTTCGGCATTTTGGGTGTGGTTTAAAATGGCATCTCCCGTGCTTTCCTTCCTCCCCCGCTGCTGCCAACGCCGCTCCCGGCGGTTCTCGTGGCAATGGCGGCGCCCTGTAGGTTTCACGCGCTTCTCTCTCTCCCTCTCTCCGACGCTGCTCGGCCCCTGAACACCGTCTGCGCCCTGTGCGCTCTGCCCTCTCTCTCCCCCGTCGACGCTGCTCGGCCCTTTGCTGTGCCGCTCGGTCGGGCTCTAGCCGCCGCTGTCCGGGAAGGGTCTGCGCACTACCTGTTGCCAGCCCGTTTCGCTGGACCACCTCGACTGGAAAGCCAAGCCTGGCTCTCGACAGCCTCCCCCGCAATTCTCGAGTCTCTGCTGGATGACTGGGCGGTTGCCCGTGGTCGACGCCCGAGTCTCTGGCCTTGACCTCCAATCCACTGATCTCCAGGAACGAATCCCCAGGAGGTGATGCAGAGTTGCAGGTAGGTTCGAACCTGCCTCGTCGCCAACGTTACGTCCGTGTATAAGAAGACACAGACTGCGGAGAACGGTACAATAGGTGTTTACTCAACGTGGCGCAGACTGCAACTGATCTGTACAGATTACTACTCAGCGTTATATACAGGTGTGGTCACTGCCGGTACCACAGTATACATGAGCTGTAAAAAGTAGTTCCCCCCCTTAAAGGTACATACATTACAGACAGGGTAGGTGCAGAGAAGCTGTTTCTCCTCATGGGGGGATCTAGAACTAGGGGGCATAGTTTCAGAATAAGGGGTCACCCATTTAAGAAAGAAAGAAAGACTTGCATTTCTATAGCGCCTTTCACGACCACCAGACGTCTCAAAGTGCTTTACAGCCAATGAAGCACTTTTTGAAGTGTAGTCACTGTTGTAATGTGGGAAACGCGGTGTGGTAAACCACTGTTATTGTATCCTACTGTTATCGTTATTGCATATTGTTACCTCTGGTTGGCGCTGTGTACCAATGCATGCCTCAGCTGGCTCCGCCCACATGACCAGGTATAAAGGTGGGTGTTTCGGCAACCCACTTCCTTCTTGGAACCAGTTGGCCACGAGAGGCATGCTCTGTTCTTTAGTTAATAAAAACCTCTTCATTACTTTCCTAATTCATCACCTTTTATGGAGTAATTGATAAGCGTATCAATTTTATTAACTAAAAGTAAAATGTCCGGAACTGAGCAGCAACAACAGCAGGCGTTGCTGCGAGCCCTCAGACCAGCATGCCTGGACCTCGACCCTCAAGCAGCGGGTTCATCGACCAATTTCGAACACTGGCTGAGCTGCTTTGCATCCTTCCTAGAAGCCTCCGCCGTGACATCGGAGGAGAACAAACTAAAAGTTTTGACCGCCCAGGTGAGCCCTCAAGTATATACACTCATCCGGGACGCTACTACGTACACGGCGGCCCTCGAACTACTAAAAGGGCAATACACGCGCCCAGTGAACACGATTTACGCCAGACACCTCTTGGGATCCCACAGGCAGCAACCGGGGGAATCGGTAGAGGCATTTTTACGGGCGTTACAGACACTCTGCAGGGACTGCGACTGTAAGGAGGTAACGGCTGCGGGGCACGCGGAGGGACTTACCTGTGATGCCTTCGTTAGGGGCCTCCAGTCCGACTACTCCCGGCAGAGACTGCTCGAAAGCAAGGAGCTCGACCTGAAGACGGCCGTAGCCCTTGCGCTCTCGTTAGATGCGGCCCACCGAAACCTCGAAGCATACTCACGTAACGGCGCCGCGCCATGGCCATCGCGACCTTGGGACATGGGACCGCCGCCCCCGGTACCAACTGCTGCAGCGATGTCCCGAAATCAACCGGGACCGCCGCCCCCGCTACCAACTGCAGCGATGCCCCGTAACCAGGCCCAAAAATGCTATTTCTGTGTCCAGTTAAAACACCCTAGAGCGCGCTGCCCGGCTAAGACCGCTACCTGCTCAGGCTGCAGGAAGAAAGGCCATTACGCCAATGCCTGCAGGGGGAAACCCGCGAACGCCAGCAGCGCCGCGTGCGAACCGTGGGGGCAGCCATCTTATCCGCCATTTTGTGCACCTCCGGCCGCGTGGGGACCTGAATCATGGCCGCCGCCATTTTGTCCGCCGCACTCAACCGCCATTTTGTCTCCGGACTCGACCACCGTCTCGTCGGACGACCATATCGACTCACTAAGCCATACACTGGCCTCCATTACGCTGGATCAAGCCCTGCCTCATCATCTGTCCAGGTCCATGATGGACATCATGGTAAACGGCCGCGCCACCACTTGCCTATTTGACAGCGGGAGCACAGAGAGTTTTATTCACCCCGACACGGTACGTAGCCACTCCCTCACGGTCCTGCCAACGCGCCATCGGATTTCTATGGCGTCTAAGTCCCATTCAATGGACGTCGGCGGCTACTGTGTGGTGACCCTTTCGGTTAGGGGCACAGAATATAAAAATTTTAAACTTCTTGTCCTGCCCCGTCTTTGCGCTGCCGTGCTGCTAGGGTTGGATTTTCAGTGCCACCTTAAAAGTGTCACATTAGCATACGGTGGACCCCTCCCCCCACTCACAGTCTGCAACCAACACCTTTTAAATCGCCCGCCGCACACCACTTGCAGCCTTTCCACACTCAAAGTCCCCCCCCCTCCCTTGTTCGCTAACCTCACCCGCGACTGTAAACCCATCGCTACCAAGAGCAGGCGGTACAGCGCCGGGGACAGAGCTTTTATTAGCTATGAGGTGGAGCGGCTCCTGAAGGAGGGCATTATCGAAGGGAGCACCAGCCCCTGGCGAGCCCAGGTTGTAGTCGTTAAAACCACCGATAAACGCCGCCTGGTCATTGACTACAGCCAAACCATAAACCGGTACACTCAGCTGGACGCATACCCCCTTCCTCGCATATCTGATATGGTCAATCAGATTGCGCAATACAGAGTATTCTCCACCATTGACCTTAAGTCAGCATACCACCAACTCCCCATCCGCCATGAGGACCGCCAGTATACTGCCTTCGAGGCGAACGGCCGCCTCTACCACTTCCTTAGGGTTCCCTTCAGCGTCACCAACGGGGTTTCAGTCTTCCAAAGGGAGATGGACCGGATGGTTGACCAGAACGCGCTGCAGGCCACCTTTCCCTACCTGGATAACGTCACCATCTGCGGCCACGACCAGCAGGACCATGACGCTAATCTAGAAAAATTCCTCCGTACGGCCCAGCGGCTGAACCTAACGTACAATAAGGAGAAATGTATGTTTCGCACCAAACGCCTTGCCATTCTCGGCTGCGTAGTGGAGAACGGAGTCATCGGGCCCGACCCCGACAGAATGCGCCCCCTTATGGAGCTCCCCCTCCCCCACTGCCAAAAAGCACTGAAGAGATGCCTGGGGTTTTTCTCTTACTATGCTCAGTGGGTGCCCCACTATGCGGACAAAGCCAGACCCCTCATCAAATCCACCTCCTTCCCCCTGACACCAGAGGCGTGTGCAACCTTCACTCTTATCAAGAGCGATATTGCGAAGGCCACAATGCACGCAGTGGATGAGTCCATCCCCTTCCAAGTGGAGAGCGATGCATCCGACTTCGCCCTAGCTGCGACCCTTAACCAGGCGGGGAGACCCGTGGCCTTTTTCTCAAGGACCCTCCAGGGCCCCGAGATTCAACACTCCTCTGTCGAAAAGGAGGCCCAGGCTATTGTGGAAGCGGTGCGTCACTGGAGGCATTACCTGGCCGGAAAACGGTTTACCCTTCTCACTGACCAGCGTTCAGTTGCTTTTATGTTCAATAATAAGCAGAGGGGCAAAATCAAGAACGACAAGATCTTGAGGTGGAGAATTGAACTCTCCACCTACAATTACGATATCTTGTACCGGCCCGGGAAACTCAATGAGCCCCCAGATGCCCTATCACGTGGTACATGCGCCAACGCGCAGCTTAATAGACTGCAGTCCCTCCACAATGACCTCTGCCACCCGGGGGTCACCAGGTTCTTCCATTTCATCAAATCCCGTAACCTGCCCTACTCCATCGAGGAGCTCAGGACCATGACCAGGAACTGCCAAATCTGTGCCGAGTGCAAACCGCATTTTTATAGGCCAGACAGAGCAAGCCTGATCAAGGCCACTCGCCCCTTCGAGCGCCTGAGCGTCGATTTTAAAGGGCCCCTCCCCTCCTCTGACCGCAACGTGTACTTCCTCAACATAACTGATGAGTACTCCCATTTCCCGTTCGCCATCCCTTGCCCAGACATGACCAGTACCACGGTCATCAAATGTCTGAATGACCTCTTCGCCCTGTTCGGGTTCCCTAGCTATATACATAGCGACAGGGGCTCATCTTTCATGAGCGACGAACTTCGTCAGTACCTGCTCGCGAGAGGTATTGCTACGAGCAGGACCACCAGCTACAACCCCCGGGGGAACGGCCAGGTGGAAAGAGAGAACGCGACGGTTTGGAAGGCCGTCCTCTTAGCCTTAAAATCTAAGGGCCTTCCGACCTCTGGCTGGCAGGAGGTCCTCCCTGCGGCACTCCACTCCATCCGGTCACTGCTTTGTACTGCCACTAATGCCACCCCTCATGAGCAAATGTTCATTTTCCCCAGGAAGTCCACATCGGGAACCTCGCTACCGACATGGCTGACTTCTCCTGGGCCCGTCCTACTGCGGAGGCACGTGAAGACCCATAAAACGGACCCCCTGGTCGAGAGGGTGAACCTCCTACACGCCAACCCCCAGTATGCCTACGTGGCATACCCAGACGGGCGGGAGGACACGGTCTCCATACGAGACCTCGCACCCTCGGGTGCCCCTGAATTACCACCGTTATTCCCCACCACTTCTCCCAACCCAACCCCTGTAGACGGCATGCCGGAGCCCCAGGACCCTTCGTTGACCACCCAGACACCAGATTCGACGTTGGATACTGCACCACCGCCGCCGCCACCACGACGATCAGGACGTCATACAAGGCCTCCTGATAGACTTACCTACACGAACTTGTAGTACACTTCACCCCGCCGGACTAAATTTTAAACAAGGGGTGAATGTGGTAAACCACTGTTATTGTATCCTACTGTTATCGTTATTGCATATTGTTACCTCTGTGTACCAATGCATGCCTCAGCTGGCTCCGCCCACATGACCAGGTATAAAGGTGGGTGTTTCGGCAACCCACTTCCTTCTTGGAACCAGTTGGCCACGAGAGGCATGCTCTGTTCTTTAGTTAATAAAAACCTCTTCATTACTTTCCTAATTCATCGCCTTTTATGGAGTAATTGATAAGCGTATCACGCGGCAGCCAATTTGCGCACAGCAAATTCCCACGAACAGCAATGTGATAATGACCAGATAATCTGTTTTTTGTTATGGTGGTTGAGGGATGAATATTGGCCAGGACACTGGGGATAACTCCCCTGCTCTTCTTTGAAATAGTGCCATGGGATCATTTACGTCCACCTGAGAGAGCTGATGGGGCCTCGGTTTAATGTCTCATCCGAAAGACGGCACCTCCAACAGTGCAGCGCTCCCTCAGTAGTGTATTGGAGTGTCAGCCTAGCTTTATGTGCTCAAGTCCCTGGAGTGGGACTTGAACCCACGACCTTCTGACTCAGAGGCGAGGGTGCTACCAACTGAGGCACGGCTGACATTTAAAACTGAGATGAGGAGGAATTTCTTCTCTCAGAGGGTTGTAAATCTGTGGAATTCTCTGCCCCAGAGAGCTGTGGAGGCGGAGTCAGTGAATACATTCAAGGTGGAGATAGATATTTGAACAATAAGGGAGTGAAGGGTTATGGGGAGCGGGCGGAGCTGAGCCCAAGATCAGATCAGCCATGATCTCATTAAATGGCGGGGCAGGCTCGAAGGGCCAAATGGCCGACTCCTGCTCCTATTTCTTATGTTTTTATGGGTCACAATCTTAGAATAAGGGGTCGGCCATTTAGGACTGAGAGGAGGAGGAATTTCTTCACTCAGAGGGTGGTGAATCTTTGGAATTCTCTACCCCAGAGGGCAGTGGAGGCTCAGTCGTTGAGTATATTCAAGACAGAGATCGATACATATTTAGATATTAAGGGAATCGAGGGATATGGGGATAGTGCAGGAAAGTGGAGATGAGGTAGAAGATCAGCCATGATGTTATTGAATGACGGAGCAGGCTCGAGGGGCTGAATGGACTCCTGCTCCTATTTCTTATGTTCTTATGTTATGTTCTTAAATGAAAAAATTAAATCACAAACCGTGACCGTATCCATCTTCAGTTGTCCTGAGGTGATGTTGGCTGACGTCCTTGTGGTTCTTCTAGAAAGAAGAAAGAACTTGCATTTCTCCAGCATCTTTCACGACCTCAGGACGTCCCAAAGCGCTTCACAGCCAATGAAGTACTGGTGTAATGTAGCAAACGCAGCAGCCAATTTGCGCAGAGCAAGCTCCTACAAATGAGATAAATGACCAGATAATCTGTTTTAGTGATGTTTATTGAGTGATAAATATTGGCCAGGACACTGGAACGCTCCTGTTCGTCTTCGAATCATGCCATGGGATTATTTATGTCCACCCAGTGCAGACAGGGCCTCATTTTAACGTCTCATCCAAAAGACGGCACCTCCAACAGTGCAGTACTCCCTCAGTACTGCACAGGAGTGGCAGCCTGGATTATGTGCTCAAGTCTCTGGAGGGGGTGGGTGCTTGAACCGAAGGCGAGACTGCTGCCCACTGAGACACGCCTGATACCTTCTTAGCAGTGTTTTACAACCAAGGGTCTTGCCCACTTCTGTGGGGATGAAGAATGAGCCATGTGATGTGGGACTGGAGTCGGATGTAGTCCAAACCAGGCAGGAGTCCCGGCTCCCTGCCCTCAAAGGCATGAGCAATCCAGTTGGGTTTTTGCAATTCAGCTGCTTTTCCTGCTCCTTTCTCATGTTGCCAACCTACAAATGACCAGATTTGTAGCAGCCCGTTGCACAATTTGCCATGGTGGGATTTGAGCTCCACTGGCTCTGTTGGTGAATATTGCCAGAGAGCGACAAGCTTGGAGCTGTTGCTTCTGCCAGGCATTGGAGCTCGAGACAGAGTCTTTGCTTCTGGACTTTATTAGAGCGAATGGTATTCTCAGACAACACAGACGACGGCGCGAAGGCTGCGGGAGACCTCGCGTTACAGGTGCTGGGCTCAGTCGCAGGGTGGTTAGCCTCATAGTTTCCGCGACAACGGTCTGACCTTTATCCTCAGCTAGAAGGCCATGACATCACTTCCTCCATGACCTTCACCCTTGGCTTCCAATAACTCATCATTCCAAAGAGTGGGTCCCATAACTAAAGCTGTCCTTCCGTGTATAGAAATGGTAAACATATAGTCATCAAATGGATAGATATTAGAAGGTTAGATCTACGCTGGACGATCTTATATGACGGCACTCGGTACAGCCTTGCAAAGGGGCTGTGGTGATTTGAGCCGCATTCTACAGATATAACAAATTTTGCAAAATAAACTGACTTTTAACCACAAAATTAAGTCCTGAACATAAAATGGATTCTATAATAAAACCTTCCTGTTAGCATTCCTAGCAGGGGAGGTGGGGTGGGCGGGGGGTGAAGGGGTGGGAGAGAGAATCAGATGTGATTCCCACTCCGGATCATTATCCCTGCAGGAATATGATGTTGGGTGTGTACAGGATTGGGCTTGGCTGCGATGCCTTCATGGTCGAACAGCCCACCGACACTCTCGACTCCTGCATCATGAACGGCTAGAAGCTTTCCGGCCCCCGGGGAATGGTGGCGGGATCGAGGATAAATACAGTTGCTGTTGAGCAGTGATCTTTTGGTTTAATGTGACGGTTGCCTTTGATTCCCGCAATGACGGACGTTTCTCTTCCTTACAGGGTGCGGGTCCCACGACGGGCTCTCAGGCAGGATCCGGGCCGGCCTCGTCCCGCCAGTACGCACGACAGAGGGTGACTCGGGTAAACCTCAGGGACTTCATCTTCTACATGGAACAGGAACGGGACACCAGGCACTCACTCGTACTGTACCGGGCGCTGCTGAAGTAGAGGGCGGGGGACGGAGAGCTCGGCCTCTCTGACCCACATCCGCAGGCGATCAGCATTCAGTGACCGTCGCCTTGTGCCTTTTCCTAAAACAAATCATTTAGTATCCAAATTTGTTTACTGTTGCCTCAGACCTCATCTTCCAATAACCTTTAGATACCTCCGGCTGAATGTTTGCATCCAGTATTTAAATTCTCCGCAAATCCCCACCCCATTTTTGTCGATATGTCGTTAGAGATTAAAAAAAGAACAACTGTGAATGCTGGTAAATCCGTAATGAAAATACTGGAACGCGCACACACACGACAGGTCAGTCAGTGCCTGAAACACAAGGCAGGAATACAATTCTGAGTTGGTGTCAGAGAAGGAAAAGGTCCCCGACCAAATCGCTACCCGACCTTTCCCTCTCCCAGTGCCTCACAGACCCGTTGTGTGTATGCAGCAGTTTTAGATTTTAATTTTGCCTTTTCTTCCCCCCTCTTTGTGTTTATTTTTGGTGGGGAATGGGGACGCTGGAATTACACAGCTGCCTATTGTAGTCTTGGATCTGGTTTTGATTCTTTAGTTTGTTTGTTCACAAGGTATTATGTTGCAACCTACTCCAGAGGTTGCAGTCGGAATAGCTACTCCTGGATTCAAAAGCCTTTAGCAGTATTGAGAACTATACGTTGAAGGGAAATATATATATTTTTTCCAGTTTATAACTTTATTTAAAGTTCCTTTATAAAGCTAAAAATAAAGGGTTACACGGCCGGGACCCGGTGAGATTGCCCGAGATGTTTTAGCCGTGAAGAGATGTTGCTCGGTGAAGATCTCCTTCACGGGTGATTAAACTGGGCATTGCTGGTGTCACCAGCGTGTGATCTGTTTGTAACAACCGGTGCGGGGGATCGTTTAGTTTAAACTCATTTTAAAAGTTTTTCTCTAAATTTTATTTGCGGGGGTGGGGGGTGGGAATAGTACAAGTGTGGGCACACCCTTGTAATTCCCTGTATCGTTATCACACAAGTCGCCTCTCTCTCTCTCTCTCTCTCTCAAACATGTTGCTGTAGCATTAAAACCTAACTCACAACTGAGTGAAGTAGCAGTGCCAGTCACTCGGTCGGTTAAAGAAGGTGCCATTCCAACCCAGGAGGTCCCAGCTTCCAATCCCAGTCTGTGCAGAGTCACTAACTCTCAGCCGCAGCTAAACCTCAGCGTCCCTGCGCTAAAGTGGAGCTGCCGATGATTATCCAGCGACCCCTGGGCTGAGTGCGTGTGCGGGCGTGGCATGAGTTTGAAATCCAGTTTGACTGTGATGCCCCCCCCATGGGTGAAGTGCCAGTATGAATTCCCCCTTCCCCCAGTATGAATTCCCTCTTTCCCAGTATGAATTCCCCCTTCCCCCAGTATGAATTCCCCCTTTCCCAGTATTACACAGAGTGAGTGTGAATATTCAGGCCGATGCTTTCACATAGGAGAGAGAAATTTTGACCTCTTTTGCCAAATTTGCAGCCATAAACCCTGTACTCCATCTACAAACAGCGTGCAATCATCGCACTGCTCCGTACAGCCGCAGTGTGTGCACGCGTACACTACACTTAGACCAGCAGTCAGAGAGAGAGAGGGGGGACTGGTCTTCCAATCCATGATGTTTCCTTGTGCGTCGCTCCCCTGAATTCTGCTTGGAGCACACGGTAACCTCTGTCAGGCTGGTCGGATTTATCCCAACCAACCCCCCACCACCCCTGGTTGTATAAGTGTGCTCTGGCACTCTGAGGCAATATGGTTTTAACATAGTGAAGTATTGGGGGGTGGGGGGGGAGACGGACGTTGAGAAAAAGCACAAATAAAGCAATTTGTCAGTCAGTTTAAGAATAGTTTTAATAATTTTTTACGGTTCTTAAAGAACGAGCAGGTATATTTTGCACTTCATCTGCAGTCTAGCCAAAATATTATTTAAGGTGTTAACTCGAATGAGCAAGCATAACAATCATGTAGGAAACAGAAGAGCTGGTTTTAGAAAGACAATAATTTGTACATAGTGTTTACAAAGACTTTTGTGTTTATTAGAATGCCGTTATTTTTGGTATCGGACCCTGTACATACGATTACGCTCCGCAGTCCGTGTGCAAAGACATACTCGCAAACTTTGTACTTATTTTGTAAAGAAATAAAACAGCTGTTTATTAAACATTTTATGTGGGCTCCTTTCTCTCATTCACACTGAAAGGACGTTTCACCAAAAGTCCACCCCCCTCCCCAGTTATGGGGAAAGAGCCGGGGGGCGTGGGAGTAATTGGGGAGCTCTTCCAAACAGCCAGCACAGGGACAACGGGCCGAATGGCCTCCTGTCCTGTATCATTCTATGATTTCCTTCTATTACCTCCTCTGGGGGGGCAAAGGAAACCAGCAGCACCATTGATGTTCCGTTGACACTCAATCCTCCCATCCCAACACGTTATCAATCCAATTGACCTGGTAAAAAGAAAGACTTGCATTTCTCCAGCGCCTTTCACGACCTCGACGTCCTAAAGTGCTTTACAGCCAATGAAATACTTTTTGAAGTGTAGTCATTGTTGTAATGTGGGAAACGCGGCCGCCAATATGGGCAGAGCAAGATCCCACAAACAGCAATGTGATAATGACCAGATCATCTCTTTTAGTGATGTTGATTCAGGGATAAATACTGGCCAGGACACCAGGGAGAGCTGCCCCTGCTCTTCTTCGAAATAGTGCCATGGGATCTTTTACGTCCACCACACATCTCATCCGAAAGACGGCACCTCCAACAGTGCAGCGCTCCCTCAGTACTGCCCCTCCGACACTGCAGTACTCCCTCAGTGCAGCAGTCTCTCAATACTGCCCCTCCAACAGTGCAGCATTCCCTCAGTACTGCCTCTCCAACAGTGCAGTGCTCCCCCAGTACTGCCCCTCCGACAGTGCAGCGCTCCCTCAGTACTGCCCCTCTGACAGTGCAGCGCTCCCTCAGTATTGCCTCTCCGACAGTGCAGTGCTCCCCCAGTACTGCCCCTCCGACAGTGCAGCGCTCCCTCAGTACTGCCCCTCCGACAGTGCAGCGCTCCCTCAGTATTGTGCCTCCGACAGTGCGGCACTCCCTCAGTACTGCCCCTCTGACAGTGCAGCGCTCCCTCAGTACTGACCCTCTGACAGTGCAGCGCTCCCTCAGTACTGCCCCTCCGACAGTGCGGCACTCCCTCAGTACTGCCCCTCCGACACTGCAGTACTCCCTCAGTGCAGCAGTCTCTCAATACTGTCCCTCCAACAGTGCAGCATTCCCTCAGTACTGCCTCTCCAACAGTGCAGTGCTCCCCCAGTACTGCCCCTCCGACAGTGCAGCGCTCCCTCAGTACTGCCCCTCTGACAGTGCAGCGCTCCCTCAGTATTGCCTCTCCAACAGTGCAGTGCTCCCCCAGTACTGCCCCTCCGACAGTGCGGCGCTCCCTCAGTAGTGCCCTTCTGACAGTGCAGCGCTCCCTCAGTACTGACCCTCTGACAGTACAGCTCTCCCTCAGTACTGCCCCTCCGACAGTGCGACGCTCCCTCAGTACTGACACTCCGACAGTGCAGCACTCCCTCATTACTGCCCCTCTGACAGTGCAGCGCTCCCTCAGTACTGACACTCTGACAGTGCAGCGCTCCCTCAGTACTGTCCCTCCGACAGTGCGGCGCTCCCTCAGTACTGCATCTCTGACAATGCAGCACTCCCTCAGTACTGCCCCTCCGACACTGTGGCACACCCTCAGTACTGCCCCTCCGCCAGTGTGGCGCTCCCTTAGTACTGCCCCTCCGACAGTGCGGCTCTCCCTCAGTACTGCTCCTCTGACAGTGCAGCGCTCCCTCAGTACTGCCCCTTGGACAGTGCAGCGCTCCCTCAGTACTGCCCCTCCGACAGTGCAGCGCTCCCTCAGTACTGCCCCTCCGACAGTGCAGCACTCCCTCAGTACTGCCCCTAGACAGTGTGGCGCTACCTCATTACTGCCCCTCTGACAGTGCGGCGCTCCCTCAGTACTGCCTCTCCGACAGTGCGGCTCTCCCTCAGTACTGCCCCTAGACAGTGTGGCGCTCCCTCAGTACCGCCCCTCCGACAGTGCGGCGCTCCCTCAGTACTGCCCCTCCGACAGTGCGGCGCTCCCTCAGTACTGCCCCTCCGACAGTGCAGCGCTCCCTCAGTACTGCCCCTCTGACAGTGCAGCGCTCCCTCAGTACTGCCCATCCGACAGTACGGCGCTCCCTCAGTACTGCCCCTCCGACAGTGCGGCGCTTCCTCAGTACTGCCCCTCCGACAGTGCGGTGCTCCCTCAGTACTGCCCCTCTGACAGTGCAGCGCTCCCTCAGTACTGCCCATCCGACAGTACGGCGCTCCCTCAGTACTGCCCCTCCGACAGTGCGGCCCTCCCTCAGTACTGCCCCTCCGACAGTGCGGCGCTCCCTCAGTACTGCCCCTCCGACAGTGTGGCACTCCCTCAACACTACACTGGAATGTCAGCCTAAATTTTTGTGCTCAAGTCTCTGGAGTGAGACTTGAACCCACAAGCTTCGAACTAGCTCCCTTCTCTGTCCACAGTCCTTCCTGTGGGGGTAAGACATTTTTCTAATTTCTATCCTTGCTTGTGCATTTTGTGCCTGTGTGTCCTCCAGTTCTCCACTTATTGTCCAAGTTAAATAGTTCATTTACTTCAACCGTATCCCACACCTTTCATTGTTTTGAAAACCAGGATCGCTGTCTCACCCTCTGTGTTTTCTCCAGTGGCGATCAGTTTAGATTCTTGGGTTGTTCTCCACGGCCTCGGCCTAGAATCATCCTGCTCGTACCTCTTTGAATCCTCTCCAATGCATCTACATCTTTTTTTGGAGGCAGGTTCACCAAAACTGCAGGCCAGATTCCAGAACTGGTCTCCCCACTGACCCGTGTAAGCTCAGTATCATCTACTGTGACTTGAACTGTGAGACACGGACAGAGTTGGAACCTGACAGAGAAGATTTGTACTGAGAGGTAAGAAAGAAATTGCATTTCTATAGCGTCTTTCACAAACTCAGGACCTCCCAAAGCGCCTTACAGCCAATGAAGTACATTTGAAGCGTGGTCAGAGTTGAAATGTAGGGAAATGCGACAGCCAATTTGCGCACAGCAAGCTCCCATAAACAGAAATGAGATGATGATCAGATGATCTGTTTTTTAGTGGTGTTAGTTGAGGGATAAATATTGACCAGGACACTGGGGAGATCTCCAAAAGTGCAGCACTCCCATCAACAGTGCACCGGAGTGTCATCTTAGATTATGGGCTCGAGCCTCTGGAGTGGGACATGAACCCACGTCCTTCTGACTCCGAGGCGAGAGTGAATAACTGAGCTAAGGCATTTTGTCCTGAGTGGGAGTTGGTGCTGAAATACAGCCGGTCTGTACCTGCAGCACCAGGACAGGTAAGTGAGAAAATCACCTGGTTACACTTAACAAATTAAGAGGACTGTCCTCATAATTTAACCTTATAAGCATTGGTGTAATTCTGGTGAATCTGCGCTGCACCCCCTTCAAGGTCAGTATATCCTCCCTGAGGGGTGGGGCCCAGAACTGAACATCGTGACTCCAGGTGGGGTCTAAGGGTTTAAACTAGCTTGGCAGGGGGATGGGCACCAGCATATAGAAGTAGAAAAGAGGAATAAAGTGCATGAAAGAGTGAGTGTGTTGGATAGTACTGGAGAAGGAAGTAGTAACATATTAGATAAAAACAGACTAAGAAAGATTACAAAAAATTCAAAAATGGGTTTAGAATGCATGTACGTAAAAACACAAAATGTAGTGAATAAGGTTGGTGAGCTACAAGCACAATTAGCCGTGTGGCAATATGATGTTGTGGCAATAATGGAAACGTGGCTTAAAAACGGTGAGGACTGGGCACTTAATATTCAAGGGTACAAGGTGTTCAGAAAAGATAGGGAAGGAAAAAAGGGAGGTGGGGTGGCAGTGCTGATTAAGGAAGACATTGTCGTGTTGGAAAGGGAGGATGTTCTTGAGGGGACAAGGACAGAATCCATTTGGTTAGAGTTGAGGAGCAAAAAGGGTATGATCACACTATTGGGGGTATTCTACAGGCCTCCAAATAGTGAGAGGGAGGTAGTGGAGCAAATCTGCAGGGAAATCGCAGAGATATGCAAGAGCTATAGAGTGGTGATATTGGGGGACTTTAATTACCCAAATATCGATTGGGATAATGCTAGGGTAAAGGGAAAGGAGGGGGAGGAATTTCTGAAATGTGTTCAGGAGAATTTCCTTGACCAGTATGTTCCTGGCCCAACTAGGAAGGAGGCATTGCTGGATCTGGTGCTGGGGAATGAGGTGGGCCAGGTCGACCAAGTGTCTGTGGGAGAACACTTGGGTACGAGTGATCATCGTATCATAAGATTTAGATTAGCAATGGAGAGAAGCAAGGAACAATTGAGAGTGGAACTTCTAAACTGGAATAGGGCTAACTTCAATAGGATGCGAAAGGATCTAGCCAGGGTAAAATGGAACCAAAGACTGGAACCAAAAACTGTAACGGAACAATGGGTGATCTTTAAGGCGGAGATGTTCCAAGTACAGGCTAGGTACATTCCAACAAGAGGGAAGGGTAAGGGAACCAAAGCAAGGGCTCCTTGGATGACGGGGGAGATAGAGAAGATGATGAAACAAAAAAAGTGGGTGTATGATTCATGTCAGGTGAATTCTTCAAGGGAGAACCAGACCAAATACAATAAGTTGAGAGGGGAAGTGAAGATGAAAATAAGATTGGCAATGAGAGAATATGAAAGTAGAATGGCGGTTAACATAAAAGGGAACCCAAAAATCTTCTACCGGCATGTAAACAGTAAGCGGGTAGTAAGAGGTGGGGTGGAGCCTATTAGAGACAAAGAAGGTGATGTGTGCTTAGAGGCGCAGGGCAAGGCTAGAATACTCAATGAGTACTTTGTATTGGTGTTTACTAAGGAGGTGGATGCTGACAAAATATCATTAGCAGTGGAAAAGGTAGAAGCAATGGAAGGGGTGAAAATTGATAGACAGGATGTACTAGAAAGGCTGGGTATGCTTAGAGTGGATAAGTCGCCTGGTCCAGATGGCTTGCATCCCAGGTTGCTAAGGGAATTGGGGGAGGAGATAGCGGAAGGGCTTGCCATAATTTTCCAATCTTCCCTAGATGTGGGGGAAGTGCCTGAGGATTGGAAAGTGGCAAATGAGACACCATTGTTCAAGAAAGGGTGTAAGGACAATCCTAGTAACTACAGGCCGGTCAGTTTAACATCAATGGTGGGTCAAGTTTTAGAAACAATAATCAAGGAAAAAATTAACGGGCACTTAGAGAGGTTTAAGCTAATTAAGGAGAGCCAACACAGATTTGTATAAAGCATATCATGTTTGACTAATCTAATTGAATTTTTTGATGAAGTAACAAGGAGGATCGATGAAGGGAATGCAATGGATGTTGTCTACATGGATTTTAGGAAGGCGTTTGACAAGGTACCACATAGAAGGCTGGTTAACAAAATTGAGGCTCACAGAAAAGGTGAGTCAGTGGCAGATTGGATAAGGAATTGGCTGAAGGACAGAAAACAGCAAGTTGTGGTAAATGGCTGTTTTTCAGACTGGAGGATGGTAGACAGTGGTGTTCCCCAAGGGTCAGTGCTGGGGCCACTGCTTTTTTTGATATATATAAATGACCTGGATATTGGAATACAGAGTAGAATTTCTAAATTTACATAAGAACATAAGAAGTAGGAGCAGGAGTAGGCCATACGGCCCCTCGGGCCTGCTCCGCCATTCAATAGGATCATGGCTGATCCGAATCTAGACTCACGTCCACTTCCCTGCCCTCTCCCCATAACCCCTAATTCCCTTATCTGCTAGGAAAATGTCTCCATTTTAAATTTATTTAATGTTGCAGCTTCCACAGCTCTCTGGGGTAGCAAATTCCATAGATTTACTACCCTCTGAGTGAAGAAGTTTCTCCTCATCTCAGTTTTGAAAGGGCAGCCCCTTATTCTAAGATTATGCCCCCTAGTTCTAATCTCACCCACCAGTGGAAACATCCTCACCGCATCCACCCGATCAAGCCCCCTCACAATCTTATATGTTTCGATAAGATCGCCTCTCATTCTTCTGAACTCCAATGAGTAGAGTCCCAACCTACTCAACCTTTCCTCATACGTCAACCCCCTCATCTCTGGAATCAACCGAGTGAACCTTCTCTGAACTGCCTCGAGAGCAAGTATATCTTTTCTTAAATATGGAAACCAAAACTGTACGCAGTATTCCAGGTGTGGCCTTACCAATACCCTGTATAACTGCAGCAAGACTTCCCTGTTTTTATACTCCATCCCCCTCGCAATAAAAGCCAAGATTCCATTGGCCTTCCTGATCACCTGCTGCACCTGCATACTAACTTTTTGTGTTTCATGCACCAGGACCCCCAGATCCCTTTGTACTGTAGCACTTTGCAGTTTCTCTCCATTTAGATAATCACTTGCTCTTTGATTTTTTCTGCCAAAGTGCATAACCTCACACTTTCCAACGTTATATTGCATCTGCCAAATCTCTGCCCACTCACTTAGCCTGTCTATGTCCTTTTGCAGGTTTTTTATGTCCTCCTCACTCACTGCTTTCCCTCCCATCTTTGTATCGTCGGCAAACTTGGATATGTTGCACTCGGTCCCTTCCTCCAAATCGTTAATATAGATTGTAAAGAATTGGGGTCCCAGCACTGACCCCTGCGGAACACCACTAGTTACTGATTGCCAGCCCGAGAACGAACCATTTATCCCAACTCTTTGTTTTCTGTTAGATAGCCAATCTTCCACCCATGCCAGTATATTACCCCCAATCCCGTGATTTTTTATCTTGATCAGTAATCTTTTGTGTGGAACCTTGTCAAATGCCTTTTGGAAGTCCAAATACACTACATCCACTGGTTCCCCTTTATCCACCCTGTATGTTACATCCTCAAAGAATTCGAGCAAATTTGTCAAACATGACTTCCCCTTCGTAAAACCATGCTGACTCTGTCCTATTAAATTATGTTTATCCAAATGCTCTGTTACTGTATCCTTAATAATGGACTCCAACATTTTGCCAACCACAGATGTTAGGCTAACTGGTCTATAGTTTCCAGCTTTTTGTCTACTTCCCTTCTTAAATAAGGGTGTTACATTAGCAGTTTTCCAATCTGCCGGGACCTTTCCTGAGTCCAGGGAGTTCTGGAAAATGATCACCAATGCATCCACAATCCCTACCGCCACTTCTCTCAAGACCCTAGGATGTAGGCCATCAGGTCCGGGGGATTTATCCGCCTTAAGCCCCATTATTTTACTGAGTACCATCTCCTTAGTGATTTTAATCGTGTTTAGCTCCTCCCCCCCATTGCCCCCTGTTTGTCCAGTGTTGGGATATTTTTAGTGTCCTCTACTGTAAAGACTGATACAAAATATTTGTTCAGCGTCTTTGCCATCTCCATGTTCCCCACCACTAGTTTCCCAGTCCCATCCTCTAAGGGACCAACGTTCACTTTAGCCACCCTTTTTCTTTTTATATAGCTGTAGAAACTCTTGCTATCTGTTTTTATATTTTTTGCTAGTTTACTTTCATAATCTATCTTCCCTTTCTTAATTAATCTTTTAGTTATTGTTTGCTGGCTTTTAAATGCTTCCCAATCTTCTATCCTCCCACTAGATTTGGCTAATTTATATGCCCTTGTTTTCAGTCGAATACTATCCTTTATTACTTTACTAAGCTATGGATTTGCAGATGACTCCAAACTTGGGGCTGTGGCAAACAGTGAGGATGATACCAATCGACTGCAACAGGACATAGAAAGGCTAGCAGAATGGGCAGACAAGTGGCAGATGGAATTTAATATAGGGAAGTGTGAGGTGATGCATTTTGGCAGAAGGAACAGGGAGAGGCAATATACACTTAATGGCACAGCTTTAAAGAGTGTGCAGGGACAGAGGGACCTGGGAGTTAATGTGCACAGGTCCCTGAAGGTGGCAGGACATATTGAGAGAGTGGTTAGCAAAGCATATGGGATCCTGGGTTTAATAAATAGAGGTATTGAGTACAAAAGTAGAGAAGTTATGCTGAACCTTTATAAAGCGCTGGTTAGGCTGCAACTGGAGTATTGCGTCCAGTTCTGGTCACCACACTTTAGGAAGGATGTGAAGGCCCTTGAGAGGGTGCAGAGGAGATTTACCAGAATGGTTCCGGGGATGGGGGATCTTAGCTACAAGGACAGGTTGGAGAAGCTGGATTTGTTTTCATTAGAGCAAAGGAGGTTGTGGGGTGATTTGATAGAGGTGTACAAGATTATGACGGGTTGGATAGGCTAGACAGGGAAAGGCTGTTCCCACTAGTTGATGGTACAAGGACTAGGGGACACAGATTTAAGGTTTGGGGAAAGAGATACAGGGGGGACGTGAGGAAAAACTTTCTTACGCAGCGAGTGGTGAGGACCTGGAACTCGCTGCCGACGGAAGTGGTGGAAGCGGAGACACTCGGTGTTTTCAAGGGGAGACTGGATAGGCACTTGAGGGAAATAAACTTGCAGGGCTACGGGGATAGAGCGGGGGAATGGGACTGACTGGATTGCTCTACAGAGAGCCGGCACGGACCCGATGGGCCGAATGGCCTCCTTCTGTGCCGTTATGATTCTATGACTTTATGACTCCTGCCCTATCCCCATAAGAAATAGGAGCAGGAGTTGGCCATTCGGCCCCTCGAGCCTGCTCCGCCATTCAATAAGATCATGGCTGATCTTCGACCTCATCTCCACTTTCCTGCTCTATCCCCATATCCCTTGATTCCCTTAATATTCAAAAATCTATCGTTCTCTGTCTTGAATATGCTCAACGACTGAGCCTCCACAGCCCTCTGGGGTAGAGAATTCCAAAGATTCACCACCCTCTGAGTGAAGAAATTCCTCCTCATCTCAGTCCTAAAAGGCCGACCCCTTATTCTGAGACAGTGACCCCTGGTTCTAGACTCCCCAGCCAGGGGAAACATCCTCCCTGCATCTACCCTGTCAAGCCCTGTAAGAATTTTGTATGTTTCAATGAGATCACCTCTCATTCTTCTAAACTCTAGAGAATATAGGCCTAGTCTACTCAATCTCTCCTCATAGGACAATCCCCCCATCCCAGGAACCAGTCTGGTGAACCTTCGTTGCACTTCCTCTATGGCAAGCATATCCTTCCTTAGGTAAGGAGATCAAAACTGTCCACAATACTCCAGGTGTGGTCTCACCAGGGCCCTATATAATTGCAGTAAGACGTCTTTACTCTTATACTCAAATCCTCTTGTAATAAAGACCAACATACCATTTGCTTTCCTAATTGCTCGCTGTACCTGCATGTTAACTTTCAGTGATTCGTGTACAAGGACACCCAGGTCCCTCTGAACACCAGCATTTTCCAATCTCTCACCATTTAAAAAATACTCTGCTTTTCTATTTTTCCTACCAAAGTGGATAACTTCACATTTGAGAACATAAGAAATAGGAGCAGGAATAGGCCACTTGGCCCCTCGAGCCTGCTCCGCCATTCAATAAGATCATGGCTGATCTTGGGCTCAAACCTACTTCCCCGCCTGCTCCCCATAACCCTTCACTCCCTTATCTTGCAAAAATCTGTCTATCTCCACCTTAAATATATTCAATGACCCAGCCTCCACAGCTCTCTGGGGCAGAGAATTCCAAAGATTCACCGCCCTCTGAGTGAAGAAATTTCTCCTCATCTCAATCTTAAATGGCCGACCCCTTATCCTGAGACTGTGACCCCTGGTTCTAGACTCTCCAGCCAGGGGGAAACAACCTCTCAGCATCGACCCTGTCAATCCCCCTCAGAATTTTATACCTTTCAATGAGCTCACCTCTCATTCTAAACTCCAGGGAGTATAGGCTCAATCTTTCGTCATAGGACAGCCCTCTCATCCCAGGAATGAAATCAAAGGATTACCCATGGACACAAGAGCACTGCTCAGTGAGAAAAGGTAAGTGTTGGTGTGACAGATCAGAGGTCACTCCTATTTAATATCACAAGAAACTCTACGTTCTATATGTAGCATTTTTGCTGGGTTTGTAGCTGTACCAAGTGTGGGCTCTTTAAGTTGGTTACTGATTGATTACCTCCCTATCTCTGTAATCTCCTTCAGCCCCACAACCCCCCCGAGATCGCTGCGCCCCTCTAATTCTACCCTCCTGAGCATCCCTGATTATAATCGCTCCACCATTGGAGGCCGTGCCTTCTGTTGCCGAGGCCCTAAGCTCTGGAATTCCCTGCCTAAACCTCTCTGCCTCTCTACCTCTCTCTCCTCCTTAAGACGCTCCTTAAAACCTGCCACTTTGACCAAGCTTTTGGTCACCTGCCCTCATTTCTCCTTATGTGGCTCGGTGTCAAAGTTTTTGTCTTGTAATACTCCTGTGAAGCACCTTGGGACATTTTACTACCTTAAAGGCGCTATATAAATGCAAGTTGTTGTTGTAGAATCATGGAATTTTACTGAACAACAACAAACATAGAAACATAGAAGATAGGAGCAGGAGTAGGCCATTCGGCCCCTCGAGCCTGCTCCGCCATTCAATCAGATCATGGCTGATCATCCAAACTCAGTACCCTGTCCCTGCCTTCTCCCCATATCCCTTGATCCCTTTAGCCTGAAGAAATATATCCAACTCCTTCTTGAATATATTTAATGAATTGGCCTCAACTGCCTTCTGTGGTAGAGAATTCCACAGGTTCACCGCTCTCTGGGTGAAGAAATTCCTCCTCATCTCAGTCCTAAATGGCTTACCCCTTATCCTTAGACTGTGACCCCAGGTTCTAGACTCCCCCGCCATCGGGAACATCCTTCCTGCATCTAGTCTGTCGAGTCCTGTTAGAATTTTATAAGTTTCAATGAGATCCCCTCTCATTCTTCTAAACTCCAGCGAGTATAAGCCCAGTTGACCCAATCTCTCCTCATACGTCATTCCTGCCATCCCAGGTATCAGCCTGGTGAATCTTCGCTGCACTCCCTCCATGGCAAGAACATCCTTCCTCAGATAAGGCGACCAAAACTGCACACAATACTCAAGGTGTGGTCTCACCAAGGCCCTGTACAACTGCAGCAAGACATCCTTGTTCCTGTACTCAAACCCTCTCGCTATGAAGGCCAACATACCATTTGCCTTCTTAACCACCTGCTGCACCTGCATGCTTACCTTCAGCGACTGGTGCACAAGGACACCCAGGTCTTGTTGCACTTCCCCTTCTCCCAATCTATTGCCATTTAGATAATAATCTGCCTTCCTGTTTTTGCCACCAACGTGGATAACCTCACATTTATCCACGTTATATTGCATTTGCCATGCTTCTGCCCAATTACCCAACCTGTCCAAATCAACTTACATTTATATGGCACCTTTAACATAGTAAAACGTCCCAGGGCGCTTTGAGGAGCGATTCAAAATTTGACACCGAGCCACATAAGGAGATATTAGGACAGGTGACCAAAAGCTTGGTCAAAGAGGTCGGTTTTAAGGAGCATCTTAAAGGAGGAGAGAGAGAGTTGGAGAGGTTTAGGGAGGGAATTCCAGAGCTCAGGGCCCAGGCAGCTGAAGGCACGGCCGCCAATGGTGAAGCGATTAAAATCGGGGATGTGCAAGAGGCCAGAATTAGAGGAGCGCAGACATCTTGGAGGGTTGTAGGACTGTAAGGGGTTACAAAGATTGAGCGGGACGAGGCCATGGAGAGATTTGAAAACAAGGATGAGAATTTTAAAATCTAGGCATTGCCGGACCGGGAGCCAATGTAGGTCAGCGAGCACAGTGGGTGATGGGTGAACGGGACCTGGTGCGACTTAGGACACGGGGCAGCGAGCACAGGGGGAGATGGGTGAACGGGACCTGGTGCGACTTAGGACACGGGGCAGCGAGCACAGGGGGAGATGGGTGAACGAGACTGGGTGTGAGTTAGGACACGGGGCAGCGAGCACAGGGGGTGATGGGTGAACGGGACCTGGTGCGACTTAGGACACGGGGCAGCGAGCACAGGGGGAGATGGGTGAACGGGACTGGGTGCGAGTTAGGACACGGGGCAGTGAGCACAGGGGGTGATGGGTGAACGGGACTGGGTGCGAGTTAGGACACGGGGCACTGAGCACAGGGGGTGATGGGTGAACGGGACTGGGTGCGAGTTAGGACACGGGGCACTGAGCACAGGGGGTGATGGGTGAACGGGACTGGGTGCGAGTTAGGACACGGGGCACTGAGCACAGGGGGTGATGGGTGAACGGGACCTGGTGCGAGTTAGGACACGGGGCAGCGAGCACAGGGGGAGATGGGTGAACGGGACCTGGTGCGACTTAGGACACGATGCAGTGAGCACAGGGGGTGATGGGTGAACGGGACTGGGTGCGAGTTAGGACACGGGGCACTGAGCACAGGGGGTGATGGGTGAACGGGACCTGGTGCGAGTTAGGACACGGGGCAGCGAGCACAGGGGGAGATGGGTGAACGGGACTGGGTGTGAGTTAGGACACGGGGCAGTGAGCACAGGGGGTGATGGGTGAACGGGAACTGGTGCGACTTAGGACACGGGGCAGCGAGCACAGGGGGAGATGGGTGAACGGGACCTGGTGCGAGTTAGGACACGGGGCAGTGAGCACAGGGGGTGATGGGTGAACGGGACCTGGTGCGAGTTAGGACACGGGGCAGTGAGCACAGGGGGTGATGGGTGAACGGGACTGGGTGTGAGTTAGGATGCGGGGCAGTGAGCACAGGGGGTGATGGGTGAACGGGACTGGGTGCGAGTTAGGACGCGGGGCAGTGAGCACAGGGGGTGATGGGTGAACGGGACTGGGTGTGAGTTAGGACACGGGGCAGGGAGCACAGGGGCTGATGGGTGAACGGGACTTGGTGCGAGTTAGGACACGGGGCAGTGAGCACAGGGGGTGATGGGTGAACGGGACTGGGTGTGAGTCAGGACACGGGGCAGTGAGCACGGGGTGATGGGTGAACGGGACTGGGTGTGAGTTAGGACACGGGGCAGTGAGCACAGGGGGTGATGGGTGAACGGGACTGGGTGCGAGTTAGGACACGGGGCAGTGAGCACAGGGGGTGATGGGTGAACGAGACTGGGTGTGAGTTAGGACACGGGGCAGTGAGCACAGGGGGTGATGGGTGAACGGGACCTGGTGCGAGTTAGGACACGGGGCAGTGAGCACAGGGGGTGATGGGTGAACGGGACTGGGTGCGAGTTAGGACACGGGGCAGTGAGCACAGGGGGTGATGGGTGAACGGGACTGGGTGTGAGTTAGGACACGGGGCAGTGAGCACAGGGGGTGATGGGTGAACGGGACCTGGTGTGAGTTAGGACACGGGGCAGTGAGCACAGGGGGTGATGGGTGAACAGGACTGGGTGCGACTTAGGACACGGGGCAGTGAGCACAGGGGGTGATGGGTGAACGGGACTGGGTGTGAGTTAGGACACGGGGCAGTGAGCACAGGGGGTGATGGGTGAACGGGACTGGGTGTGAGTTAGGACACGGGGCAGTGAGCACAGGGAGTGATGGGTGAACGGGACTGGGTGTGAGTTAGGACACGGGGCAGTGAGCACAGGGGGTGATGGGTGAACGGGACTGGGTGTGAGTTAGGACACGGGGCAGTGAGCACGGGGGTGATGGGTGAACGGGACTGGGTGTGAGTGAGGACACGGGGTAGTGAGCACAGGGGGTGATGGGTGAACGGGACTGGGTGTGAGTTAGGACACGGGGCAGTGAGCACAGGGGGTGATGGGTGAACAGGACCTGGTGCGAGTTAGGACACGGGGCAGTGAGCACAGGGGGTGATGGGTGAACGGGACCTGGTGCGAGTTAGGACACGGGGCAGTGAGCACAGGGGGTGATGGGTGAACAGGACTGGGTGAGAGTTAGGACACGGGGCAGTGAGCACAGGGGGTGATGGGTGAACGGGACTGGGTGTGAGGACACGGGGCAGTGAGCACAGGGGGTGATGGGTGAACGGGACTGGGTGAGAGTTAGGACACGGGGCAGTGAGCACAGGGGGTGATGGGTGAACGGGACTGGGTGTGAGTTAGGACACGGGGCAGTGAGCACAGGGGGTGATGGGTGAACGGGACTTGGTGTGAGTTAGGACACGGGGCAGTGAGCACAGGGGGCGATGGGTGAACGGGACTTGGTGCGAGTTAGGACACGGGGCAGTGAGCACAGGGGGTGATGGGTGAACGGGTCTGGGTGTGAGTTAGGACACGGGGCAGTGAGCACAGGGGGTGATGGGTGAACGGGACCTGGTGCTAGCTAGGACACGGGGCAGTGAGCACAGGGGGTGATGGGTGAACGGGACTGGGTGTGAGTTAGGACACGGGGCAGTAAGCACAGGGGGTGATGGGTGAACGGGACTGGGTGTGAGTTAGGACACGGGGCAGTGAGCACAGGGGGTGATGGGTGAACGGGACTGGGTGTGAGTTAGGACACGGGGCAGTGAGCACAGGGGGTGATGGGTGAACGGGTCTGGGTGTGAGTTAGGACACGCGGCAGCGAGCACAGGGGGTGATGGGTGAATGGGACCTGGTGCGAGTCAGGACACGGGGCAGTGTGCACAAGGGGTGATGGGTGAACGGGACTAGGTGTGAGTTAGGAGACGGGGCAGCGAGCACAGGGGGTGATGGGTGAACGGGACTGGGTGTGAGTTAGGACACGGGGCAGCGAGCACAGGGGGTGATGGGTGAACGGGACTGGGTGCGAGTTAGGACACGGGGCAGTGAGCACAAGGGGTGATGGGTGAACGGGACTGGGTGTGAGTTAGGACACGGGGCAGTGAGCACAGCGGGTGATGGGTGAACGGGACTGGGTGTGAGTTAGGACACAGGGCATTGAGCACACGTGTGATGGGTGAACGGGACTGGGTGTGAGTTAGGACACGGGGCAGTGAGCACAGGGGGTGATGGGTGAACGGGACTTGGTGTGAGTTAGGACACGGGGCAGTGAGCACAGGGGGTGATGGGTGAACGGGACTGGGTGTGAGTTAGGACACGGGGCAGTGAGCACAGGGGGTGATGGGTGAACGGGACCTGGTGCGAGTTAGGACACGGGGCAGTGAGCACAGGGGGTGATGGGTGAACGGGACTGGGTGGGAGTTAGGACACGGGGCAGTGAGCACAGGGGGTGATGGGTGAACGGGACTGGGTGCGAGTTAGGACACGGGGCAGTGAGCACAGGGGGTGATGGGTGAACGGGACTGGGTGTGAGTTAGGACACGGGGCAGTGAGCACAGGGGGTGATGGGTGAACGGGACTGGGTATGTGTTAGGACACGGGGCAGTGAGCACAGGGGGTGATGGGTGAACGGGACTGGGTGAGTGTTAGGACACGGGGCAGTGAGCACAGGGGGTGATGGGTGAACGGGACTGGGTGAGTGTTAGGACACGGGGCAGTGAGCACAGGGGGTGATGGGTGAACGGGACTGGGTATGTGTTAGGACACGGGGCAGTGAGCACAGGGGGTGATGGGTGAACGGGACTGGGTGTGTGTTAGGACACGGGGCAGTGAGCACAGGGGGTGATGGGTGAACGGGACTGGGTGAGTGTTAGGACACGGGGCAGTGAGCACAGGGGGTGATGGGTGAACCGGACTGGGTGCGAGTTAGGACACGGGGCAGTGAGCACAGGCGGTGATGGGTGAACGGGACTGGGTGTGAGTTAGGACACGGGGCAGTGAGCACAGGGGGTGATGGGTGAACGGGACTGGGTGCGAGTTAGGACACGGGGCAGTGAGCACAGGGGGTGATGGGTGAACGTGACTGGGTGTGAGTTAGGACACGGGGCAGGGAGCACAGGGGGTGATGGGTGAACGGGACTTGGTGCGAGTTAGGACACGGGGCAGTGAGCACAGGGGGTGATGGGTGAACGGGACTGGGTGCGAGTTCGGACACGGGGCAGTGAGCACAGGGGGTGATGGGTGAACGGGACAGGGTGTGAGTTAGGACACGGGGCAGTGAGCACAGGGGGTGATGGGTGAACGGGACTGGGTGTGAGTTAGGACACGGGGCAGTGAGCACGGGGTGATGGGTGAACGGGACTGGGTGTGAGTTAGGACACGGGGCAGTGAGCACAGGGGGTGATGGGTGAACAGGACTGGGTGTGAGTTAGGACACGGGGCAGTGAGCACAGGGGGTGATGGGTGAACGGGACTGGGTGCGAGTTAGGACACGGGGCAGTGAGCACAGGGGGTGATGGGTGAACGGGACTGGGTGTGAGTTAGGACACGGGGCAGTGAGCACAGGGGGTGATGGGTGAACGGGACCTGGTGTGAGTTAGGACACGGCGCAGTGAGCACTGGAGGTGATGGGTGAACGGGACAGGGTGTGAGTTAGGACACGGGGCAGTGAGCACAGGGGGTGATGGGTGAACGGGACTGGGTGTGAGTTAGGACACGGGGCAGTGAGCACAGGGGGTGATGGGTGAACGGGACTGGGTGTGAGTTAGGACACGGGGCAGTGAGCACAGGGGGTGATGGGTGAAAGGGACTTGGTGTGAGTTAGGACACGGGGCAGTGAGCACAGGGGGTGATGGGTGAACGGGACCTGGTGCGAGTTAGGACACGGGGCAGTGAGCACAGGGGGTGATGGGTGAACGGGACTGGGCGTGAGTTAGGACACGGGGCAGTGAGCACAGGGGTTGAAGGGTGAACGGGACTGGGTGTGAGTTAGGACACGGGGCAGTGAGCACAGGGGGTGATGGGTGAACGGGACCTGGTGCGACTTAGGACACGGGGCAGTGAGCACAGGGGGTGATGGGTGAACGGGACTGGGTGTGAGTTAGGACACGGGGCAGTGAGCACAGGGGTGATGGGTGAACGGGACCTGGCGCGAGTTAGGACACGGGGCAGTGAGCACAGGGGGTGATGGGTGAACGGGTCTGGGTGCGAGTTAGGACACGGGGCAGTGAGCACAGGGGGTGATGGGTGAACGGGACTGGGTGCGAGTTAGGACACGGGGCAGTGAGCACAGGGGGTGATGGGTGAACGGGACTGGGTGCGAGTTAGGACACGGGGCAGTGAGCACAGGGGGTGATGGGTCAACGGGACTGGGTGCGAGTTAGGACACGGGGCAGTGAGCACAGGGGGTGATGGGTGAACGGGACCTGGTGTGAGTTAGGACAGGGGGCAGTGAGCACAGGGGGTGATGGGTGAACGGGGCTCGGTGTGAGTTAGGACACGGGGCAGTGAGCACAGGGGGTGATGGGTGAACGGGACTGGGTGTGAGTTAGGACGCGGGGCAGTGAGCACAGGGGGTGATGGGTGAACGGGACTGGGTGCGAGTTAGGACACGGGGCAGTGAGCACAGGGGGTGATGGGTGAACGGGACTGGGTGCGTGTTAGGACGCGGGGCAGTGAGCACAGGGGGTGATGGGTGAACGGGACTGGGTGCGAGTTAGGACACGGGGCAGTGAGCACAGGGGGTGATGGGTGAACGGGACTGGGTGTGAGTTAGGACACGGGGCAGTGAGCACAGGGGGTGATGGGTGAACGGGACTGGGTGTGTGTTAGGACACGGGGCAGTGAGCACAGGGGGTGATGGGTGAACGGGACTGGGTGTGTGTTAGGACACGGGGCAGTGAGCACAGGGGGTGATGGGTGAACGGGACTGGGTGTGAGTTAGGACACAGGGCATTGAGCGCACGTGTGATGGGTGAACGGGACTGGGTGTGAGTTAGGACACGGGGCAGTGAGCACAGGGGGTAATGGGTGAACGGGAATTGGTGTGAGTTAGGACACGGGGCAGTGAGCACAGCGGGTGATGGGTGAACGGGACTGGGTGTGAGTTAGGACACGGGGCAGTGAGCACAGGGGGTGATGGGTGAACGGGACCTGGTGCGAGTTAGGACACGGGGCAGTGAGCGCAGAGGGTGATGGGTGAACGGGACTGGGTGTGAGTTAGGACACGGTGCAGTGAGCACAGGGGGTGATGCGTGAACGGGACTGGGTGTGAGTTAGGACACGGGGCAGTGAGCACAGGGGGTGATGGGTGAACGGGACTGGGTGCGAGTTAGGACACGGGGCAGTGAGCACAGGGGGTGATGGGTGGACGGGACTGGGTGCGAGTTAGGACACGGGGCAGTGAGCACAGGGGGTGATGGGTGAACGGGACTGGGTGTGAGTTAGGACACGGGGCAGTGAGCACAGGGGGTGATGGGTGAACGGGACTGGGTGTGAGTGAGGACACGGGGTAGTGAGCACAGGGGGTGATGGGTGAACGGGACTGGGTGTGAGTTAGGACACGGGGCAGTGAGCACAGGGGGTGATGGGTGAACGGGACTGGGTGTGAGTTAGGACACAGGGCATTGAGCACACGTGTGATGGGTGAACGGGACTGGGTGTGAGTTAGGACACGGGGCGGCGAGCACAGGGGGTGATGGGTGAACGGGACTGGGTGCGAGTTAGGACACGGGGCAGTGAGCACAGGGGGTGATGGGTGAACGGGACTGGGTGTGAGTTAGGACACGGGGCAGTGAGCACAGGGGGTGATGGGTGAACGGGACTGGGTGCGAGTTAGGACACGGGGCAGTGAGCACAAGGGGTGATGGGTGAACGGGACTGGGTGTGAGTTAGGACACGGGGCAGTGAGCACAGGGGGTGATGGGTGAACGGGACTGGGTGTGAGTTAGGACACGGGGCAGTGAGCACAGGGGGTGATGGGTGAACGGGACTGGGTGTGAGTTAGGACACGGGGCATTGAGCACACGTGTGATGGGTGAACGGGACTGGGTGTGAGTTAGGACACGGGGCAGTGAGCACAGGGGGTGATGGGTGAACGGGACTTGGTGTGAGTTAGGACACGGGGCAGTGAGCACAGGGGGTGATGGGTGAACGGGACTGGGTGTGAGTTAGGACACGGGGCAGTGAGCAGAGGGGGTGATGGGTGAACGGGACCTGGTGCGAGTTAGGACACGGGGCAGTGAGCACAGGGGGTGATGGGTGAACGGGACTGGGTGTGAGTTAGGACACGGGGCAGTGAGCACAGGGGGTGATGGGTGAACGGGACTGGGTGTGAGTTAGGACACGGGGCAGTGAGCACAGGGGTGATGGGTGAACGGGACTGGGTGTGAGTTAGGACACGGGGCAGTGAGCACAGGGGGTGATGCGTGAACGGGACTGGGTGCGAGTTAGGACACGGGGCAGTGAGCACAGGGGGTGATGGGTGAACGGGACTGGGTGCGAGTTAGGACACGGGGCAGTGAGCACAGGGGGTGATGGGTGAACGGGACTGGGTGCGAGTTAGGACACGGGGCAGTGAGCACAGGGGGTGATGGGTGAACGGGACTGGGTGCGAGTTAGGACACGGGGCAGTGAGCACAGGGGGTGATGGGTGAACGGGACCTGGTGTGAGTTAGGACATGGGGCAGTGAGCACAGGGGGTGATGGGTGAACGGGGCTCGGTGTGAGTTAGGACACGGGGCAGTGAGCACAGGGGGTGATGGGTGAACGGGACTGGGTGAGTGTTAGGACACGGGGCAGTGAGCACAGGGGGTGATGGGTGAACGGGACTGGGTGTGAGTTAGGACGCGGGGCAGTGAGCACAGGGGGTGATGGGTGAACGGGACTGGGTGCGAGTTAGGACGCGGGGCAGTGAGCACAGGGGGTGATGGGTGAACGGGACTGGGTGTGAGTTAGGACACGGGGCAGGGAGCACAGGGGGTGATGGGTGAACGGGACTTGGTGCGAGTTAGGACACGGGGCAGTGAGCACAGGGGGTGATGGGTGAACGGGACTGGGTGCGAGTTAGGACACGGGGCAGTGAGCACAGGGGGTGATGGGTGAACGGGACTGGGTGAGAGTTAGGACACGGGGCAGTGAGCACAGGGGGTGATGGGTGAACGGGACTGGGTGCGAGTTAGGACACGGGGCAGTGAGCACAGGGGGGTGATGGGTGAACGGGACTGGGTGTGAGTTAGGACACGGGGCAGTGAGCACAGGGGGTGATGGGTGAACGGGAATTGGTGTGAGTTAGGACACGGGGCAGTGAGCACAGCGGGTGATGGGTGAACGGGACTGGGTGTGAGTTAGGACACGGGGCAGTGAGCACAGGGGGTGATGGGTGAACGGGACCTGGTGCGAGTTAGGACACGGGGCAGTGAGCGCAGAGGGTGATGGGTGAACGGGACTGGGTGTGAGTTAGGACACGGTGCAGTGAGCACAGGGGGTGATGCGTGAACGGGACTGGGTGTGAGTTAGGACACGGGGCAGTGAGCACAGGGGGTGATGGGTGAACGGGACTGGGTGCGAGTTAGGACACGGGGCAGTGAGCACAGGGGGTGATGGGTGGACGGGACTGGGTGCGAGTTAGGACACGGGGCAGTGAGCACAGGGGGTGATGGGTGAACGGGACTGGGTGTGAGTTAGGACACGGGGCAGTGAGCACAGGGGGTGATGGGTGAACGGGACTGGGTGTGAGTTAGGACACGGGGTAGTGAGCACAGGGGGTGATGGGTGAACGGGACTGGGTGTGAGTTAGGACACGGGGCAGTGAGCACAGGGGGTGATGGGTGAACGGGACTGGGTGTGAGTTAGGACACAGGGCATTGAGCACACGTGTGATGGGTGAACGGGACTGGGTGTGAGTTAGGACACGGGGCAGTGAGCACAGGGGGTGATGGGTGATTGGGACTTGGTGTGAGTTAGGACACGGGGCAGTGAGCACAGCGGGTGATGGGTGAACGGGACTGGGTGTGAGTTAGGACACGGGGCAGTGAGCACAGGGGGTGATGGGTGAACGGGTCTGGGTGTGAGTTAGGACACGCGGCAGCGAGCACAGGGGGTGATGGGTGAACGGGACCTGGTGCGAGTCAGGACACGGGGCAGTGTGCACAAGGGGTGATGGGTGAACGGGACTGGGTGTGAGTTAGGACACGGGGCAGTGAGCACAGGGGGTGATGGGTGAACGGGACTGGGTGTGAGTTAGGACACGGGGCAGTGAGCACAGGGGGTGATGGGTGAACGGGACCTGGTGTGAGTTAGGACACGGCGCAGTGAGCACTGGAGGTGATGGGTGAACGGGACAGGGTGTGAGTTAGGACACGGGGCAGTGAGCACAGGGGGTGATGGGTGAACGGGACTGGGTGTGAGTTAGGACACGGGGCAGTGAGCACAGGGGGTGATGGGTGAACGGGACTGGGTGTGAGTTAGGACACGGGGCAGTGAGCACAGGGGGTGATGGGTGAAAGGGACTTGGTGTGAGTTAGGACACGGGGCAGTGAGCACAGGGGGTGATGGGTGAACGGGACCTGGTGCGAGTTAGGACACGGGGCAGTGAGCACAGGGGGTGATGGGTGAACGGGACTGGGCGTGAGTTAGGACACGGGGCAGTGAGCACAGGGGTTGAAGGGTGAACGGGACTGGGTGTGAGTTAGGACACGGGGCAGTGAGCACAGGGGGTGATGGGTGAACGGGACCTGGTGCGACTTAGGACACGGGGCAGTGAGCACAGGGGGTGATGGGTGAACGGGACTGGGTGTGAGTTAGGACACGGGGCAGTGAGCACAGGGGTGATGGGTGAACGGGACCTGGCGCGAGTTAGGACACGGGGCAGTGAGCACAGGGGGTGATGGGTGAACGGGTCTGGGTGCGAGTTAGGACACGGGGCAGTGAGCACAGGGGGTGATGGGTGAACGGGACTGGGTGCGAGTTAGGACACGGGGCAGTGAGCACAGGGGGTGATGGGTGAACGGGACTGGGTGCGAGTTAGGACACGGGGCAGTGAGCACAGGGGGTGATGGGTCAACGGGACTGGGTGCGAGTTAGGACACGGGGCAGTGAGCACAGGGGGTGATGGGTGAACGGGACCTGGTGTGAGTTAGGACATGGGGCAGTGAGCACAGGGGGTGATGGGTGAACGGGGCTCGGTGTGAGTTAGGACACGGGGCAGTGAGCACAGGGGGTGATGGGTGAACGGGACTGGGTGTGAGTTAGGACGCGGGGCAGTGAGCACAGGGGGTGATGGGTGAACGGGACTGGGTGCGAGTTAGGACACGGGGCAGTGAGCACAGGGGGTGATGGGTGAACGGGACTGGGTGCGTGTTAGGACGCGGGGCAGTGAGCACAGGGGGTGATGGGTGAACGGGACTGGGTGCGAGTTAGGACACGGGGCAGTGAGCACAGGGGGTGATGGGTGAACGGGACTGGGTGTGAGTTAGGACACTGGGCAGTGAGCACAGGGGGTGATGGGTGAACGGGACTGGGTGTGTGTTAGGACACGGGGCAGTGAGCACAGGGGGTGATGGGTGAACGGGACTGGGTGTGTGTTAGGACACGGGGCAGTGAGCACAGGGGGTGATGGGTGAACGGGACTGGGTGTGAGTTAGGACACAGGGCATTGAGCACACGTGTGATGGGTGAACGGGACTGGGTGTGAGTTAGGACACGGGGCAGTGAGCACAGGGGGTAATGGGTGAACGGGAATTGGTGTGAGTTAGGACACGGGGCAGTGAGCACAGCGGGTGATGGGTGAACGGGACTGGGTGTGAGTTAGGACACGGGGCAGTGAGCACAGGGGGTGATGGGTGAACGGGACCTGGTGCGAGTTAGGACACGGGGCAGTGAGCGCAGAGGGTGATGGGTGAACGGGACTGGGTGTGAGTTAGGACACGGTGCAGTGAGCACAGGGGGTGATGCGTGAACGGGACTGGGTGTGAGTTAGGACACGGGGCAGTGAGCACAGGGGGTGATGGGTGAACGGGACTGGGTGCGAGTTAGGACACGGGGCAGTGAGCACAGGGGGTGATGGGTGAACGGGACCTGGTGTGAGTTAGGACATGGGGCAGTGAGCACAGGGGGTGATGGGTGAACGGGACTGGGTGCGAGTTAGGACACGGGGCAGTGAGCACAGGGGGTGATGGGTGAACGGGACTGGGTGCGAGTTAGGACACGGGGCAGTGAGCACAGGGGGTGATGGGTGAACGGGACTGGGTGCGAGTTAGGACACGGGGCAGTGAGCACAGGGGGTGATGGGTGAACGGGACTGGGTGCGAGTTAGGACACGGGGCAGTGAGCACAGGGGGTGATGGGTGAACGGGACCTGGTGTGAGTTAGGACATGGGGCAGTGAGCACAGGGGGTGATGGGTGAACGGGGCTCGGTGTGAGTTAGGACACGGGGCAGTGAGCACAGGGGGTGATGGGTGAACGGGACTGGGTGAGTGTTAGGACACGGGGCAGTGAGCACAGGGGGTGATGGGTGAACGGGACTGGGTGTGAGTTAGGACGCGGGGCAGTGAGCACAGGGGGTGATGGGTGAACGGGACTTGGTGCGAGTTAGGACACGGGGCAGTGAGCACAGCGGGTGATGGGTGAACGGGACTGGGTGTGAGTTAGGACACGGGGCAGTGAGCACAGGGGGTGATGGGTGAACGGGACCTGGTGCGAGTTAGGACACGGGGCAGTGAGCGCAGAGGGTGATGGGTGAACGGGACTGGGTGTGAGTTAGGACACGGTGCAGTGAGCACAGGGGGTGATGCGTGAACGGGACTGGGTGTGAGTTAGGACACGGGGCAGTGAGCACAGGGGGTGATGGGTGAACGGGACTGGGTGCGAGTTAGGACACGGGGCAGTGAGCACAGCGGGTGATGGGTGGACGGGACTGGGTGCGAGTTAGGACACGGGGCAGTGAGCACAGGGGGTGATGGGTGAACGGGACTGGGTGTGAGTTAGGACACGGGGCAGTGAGCACAGGGGGTGATGGGTGAACGGGACTGGGTGTGAGTGAGGACACGGGGTAGTGAGCACAGGGGGTGATGGGTGAACGGGACTGGGTGTGAGTTAGGACACGGGGCAGTGAGCACAGGGGGTGATGGGTGAACGGGACTGGGTGTGAGTTAGGACACAGGGCATTGAGCACACGTGTGATGGGTGAACGGGACTGGGTGTGAGTTAGGACACGGGGCAGTGAGCACAGGGGGTGATGGGTGATTGGGACTTGGTGTGAGTTAGGACACGGGGCAGTGAGCACAGCGGGTGATGGGTGAACGGGACTGGGTGTGAGTTAGGACACGGGGCAGTGAGCACAGGGGGTGATGGGTGAACGGGACTGGGTGTGAGTTAGGACACGGGGCAGTGAGCACAGGGGGTGATGGGTGAACGGGACCTGGTGTGAGTTAGGACACGGCGCAGTGAGCACTGGAGGTGATGGGTGAACGGGACAGGGTGTGAGTTAGGACACGGGGCAGTGAGCACAGGGGGTGATGGGTGAACGGGACTGGGTGTGAATTAGGACACGGGGCAGTGAGCACAGGGGGTGATGGGTGAACGGGACTGGGTGTGAGTTAGGACACGGGGCAGTGAGCACAGGGGGTGATGGGTGAAAGGGACTTGGTGTGAGTTAGGACACGGGGCAGTGAGCACAGGGGGTGATGGGTGAACGGGACCTGGTGCGAGTTAGGACACGGGGCAGTGAGCACAGGGGGTGATGGGTGAACGGGACTGGGCGTGAGTTAGGACATGGGGCAGTGAGCACAGGGGTTGAAGGGTGAACGGGACTGGGTGTGAGTTAGGACACGGGGCAGTGAGCACAGGGGGTGATGGGTGAACGGGACCTGGTGCGACTTAGGACACGGGGCAGTGAGCACAGGGGGTGATGGGTGAACGGGACTGGGTGTGAGTTAGGACACGGGGCAGTGAGCACAGGGGTGATGGGTGAACGGGACCTGGCGCGAGTTAGGACACGGGGCAGTGAGCACAGGGGGTGATGGGTGAACGGGTCTGGGTGCGAGTTAGGACACGGGGCAGTGAGCACAGGGGGTGATGGGTGAACGGGACTGGGTGCGAGTTAGGACACGGGGCAGTGAGCACAGGGGGTGATGGGTGAACGGGACTGGGTGCGAGTTAGGACACGGGGCAGTGAGCACAGGGGGTGATGGGTCAACGGGACTGGGTGCGAGTTAGGACACGGGGCAGTGAGCACAGGGGGTGATGGGTGAACGGGACCTGGTGTGAGTTAGGACATGGGGCAGTGAGCACAGGGGGTGATGGGTGAACGGGGCTCGGTGTGAGTTAGGACACGGGGCAGTGAGCACAGGGGGTGATGGGTGAACGGGACTGGGTGTGAGTTAGGACGCGGGGCAGTGAGCACAGGGGGTGATGGGTGAACGGGACTGGGTGCGAGTTAGGACACGGGGCAGTGAGCACAGGGGGTGATGGGTGAACGGGACTGGGTGCGTGTTAGGACGCGGGGCAGTGAGCACAGGGGGTGATGGGTGAACGGGACTGGGTGCGAGTTAGGACACGGGGCAGTGAGCACAGGGGGTGATGGGTGAACGGGACTGGGTGTGAGTTAGGACACGGGGCAGTGAGCACAGGGGGTGATGGGTGAACGGGACTGGGTGTGTGTTAGGACACGGGGCAGTGAGCACAGGGGGTGATGGGTGAACGGGACTGGGTGTGTGTTAGGACACGGGGCAGTGAGCACAGGGGGTGATGGGTGAACGGGACTGGGTGTGAGTTAGGACACAGGGCATTGAGCACACGTGTGATGGGTGAACGGGACTGGGTGTGAGTTAGGACACGGGGCAGTGAGCACAGGGGGTAATGGGTGAACGGGAATTGGTGTGAGTTAGGACACGGGGCAGTGAGCACAGCGGGTGATGGGTGAACGGGACTGGGTGTGAGTTAGGACACGGGGCAGTGAGCACAGGGGGTGATGGGTGAACGGGACCTGGTGCGAGTTAGGACACGGGGCAGTGAGCGCAGAGGGTGATGGGTGAACGGGACTGGGTGTGAGTTAGGACACGGTGCAGTGAGCACAGGGGGTGATGCGTGAACGGGACTGGGTGTGAGTTAGGACACGGGGCAGTGAGCACAGGGGGTGATGGGTGAACGGGACTGGGTGCGAGTTAGGACACGGGGCAGTGAGCACAGGGGGTGATGGGTGAACGGGACCTGGTGTGAGTTAGGACATGGGGCAGTGAGCACAGGGGGTGATGGGTGAACGGGACTGGGTGCGAGTTAGGACACGGGGCAGTGAGCACAGGGGGTGATGGGTGAACGGGACTGGGTGCGAGTTAGGACACGGGGCAGTGAGCACAGGGGGTGATGGGTGAACGGGACTGGGTGCGAGTTAGGACACGGGGCAGTGAGCACAGGGGGTGATGGGTGAACGGGACTGGGTGCGAGTTAGGACACGGGGCAGTGAGCACAGGGGGTGATGGGTGAACGGGACCTGGTGTGAGTTAGGACATGGGGCAGTGAGCACAGGGGGTGATGGGTGAACGGGGCTCGGTGTGAGTTAGGACACGGGGCAGTGAGCACAGGGGGTGATGGGTGAACGGGACTGGGTGAGTGTTAGGACACGGGGCAGTGAGCACAGGGGGTGATGGGTGAACGGGACTGGGTGTGAGTTAGGACGCGGGGCAGTGAGCACAGGGGGTGATGGGTGAACGGGACTGGGTGCGAGTTAGGACGCGGGGCAGTGAGCACAGGGGGGTGATGGGTGAACGGGACTGGGTGTGAGTTAGGACACGGGGCAGGGAGCACAGGGGGTGATGGGTGAACGGGACTTGGTGCGAGTTAGGACACGGGGCAGTGAGCACAGGGGGTGATGGGTGAACGGGACTGGGTGCGAGTTAGGACACGGGGCAGTGAGCACAGGGGGTGATGGGTGAACGGGACTGGGTGAGAGTTAGGACACGGGGCAGTGAGCACAGGGGGTGATGGGTGAACGGGACTGGGTGCGAGTTAGGACACGGGGCAGTGAGCACAGGGGGTGATGGGTGAACGGGACTGGGTGTGAGTTAGGACACGGGGCAGTGAGCACAGGGGGTGATGGGTGAACGGGAATTGGTGTGAGTTAGGACACGGGGCAGTGAGCACAGCGGGTGATGGGTGAACGGGACTGGGTGTGAGTTAGGACACGGGGCAGTGAGCACAGGGGGTGATGGGTGAACGGGACCTGGTGCGAGTTAGGACACGGGGCAGTGAGCGCAGAGGGTGATGGGTGAACGGGACTGGGTGTGAGTTAGGACACGGTGCAGTGAGCACAGGGGGTGATGCGTGAACGGGACTGGGTGTGAGTTAGGACACGGGGCAGTGAGCACAGGGGGTGATGGGTGAACGGGACTGGGTGCGAGTTAGGACACGGGGCAGTGAGCACAGGGGGTGATGGGTGGACGGGACTGGGTGCGAGTTACGACACGGGGCAGTGAGCACAGGGGGTGATGGGTGAACGGGACTGGGTGTGAGTTAGGACACGGGGCATTGAGCACAGGGGGTGATGGGTGAACGGGACTGGGTGTGAGTGAGGACACGGGGTAGTGAGCACAGGGGGTGATGGGTGAACGGGACTGGGTGTGAGTTAGGACACGGGGCAGTGAGCACAGGGGGTGATGGGTGAACGGGACTGGGTGTGAGTTAGGACACAGGGCATTGAGCACACGTGTGATGGGTGAACGGGACTGGGTGTGAGTTAGGACACGGGGCAGTGAGCACAGGGGGTGATGGGTGATTGGGACTTGGTGTGAGTTAGGACACGGGGCAGTGAGCACAGCGGGTGATGGGTGAACGGGACTGGGTGTGAGTTAGGACACGGGGCAGTGAGCACAGGGGGTGATGGGTGAACGGGTCTGGGTGTGAGTTAGGACACGCGGCAGCGAGCACAGGGGGTGATGGGTGAACGGGACCTGGTGCGAGTCAGGACACGGGGCAGTGTGCACAAGGGGTGATGGGTGAACGGGACTGGGTGTGAGTTAGGACACGGGGCGGCGAGCACAGGGGGGTGATGGGTGAACGGGACTGGGTGCGAGTTAGGACACGGGGCAGTGAGCACAGGGGGTGATGGGTGAACGGGACTGGGTGTGAGTTAGGACACGGGGCAGTGAGCACAGGGGGTGATGGGTGAACGGGACCTGGTGTGAGTTAGGACACGGCGCAGTGAGCACTGGAGGTGATGGGGTGAACGGGACAGGGTGTGAGTTAGGACACGGGGCAGTGAGCACAGGGGGTGATGGGTGAACGGGACTGGGTGTGAGTTAGGACACGGGGCAGTGAGCACAGGGGGTGATGGGTGAACGGGACTGGGTGTGAGTTAGGACACGGGGCAGTGAGCACAGGGGGGTGATGGGTGAAAGGGACTTGGTGTGAGTTAGGACACGGGGCAGTGAGCACAGGGGGGTGATGGGTGAACGGGACCTGGTGCGAGTTAGGACACGGGGCAGTGAGCACAGGGGGTGATGGGTGAACGGGACTGGGCGTGAGTTAGGACACGGGGCAGTGAGCACAGGGGTTGAAGGGTGAACGGGACTGGGTGTGAGTTAGGACACGGGGCAGTGAGCACAGGGGGTGATGGGTGAACGGGACCTGGTGCGACTTAGGACACGGGGCAGTGAGCACAGGGGGTGATGGGTGAACGGGACTGGGTGTGAGTTAGGACACGGGGCAGTGAGCACAGGGGTGATGGGTGAACGGGACCTGGCGCGAGTTAGGACACGGGGCAGTGAGCACAGGGGGTGATGGGTGAACGGGTCTGGGTGCGAGTTAGGACACGGGGCAGTGAGCACAGGGGGTGATGGGTGAACGGGACTGGGTGCGAGTTAGGACACGGGGCAGTGAGCACAGGGGGTGATGGTGTGAACGGGACTGGGTGCGAGTTAGGACACGGGGCAGTGAGCACAGGGGGTGATGGGTCAACGGGACTGGGTGCGAGTTAGGACACGGGGCAGTGAGCACAGGGGGTGATGGGTGAACGGGACCTGGTGTGAGTTAGGACATGGGGCAGTGAGCACAGGGGGTGATGGGTGAACGGGGCTCGGTGTGAGTTAGGACACGGGGCAGTGAGCACAGGGGGTGATGGGTGAACGGGACTGGGGTGTGAGTTAGGACGCGGGGCAGTGAGCACAGGGGGTGATGGGGTGAACGGGACTGGGTGCGAGTTAGGACACGGGGCAGTGAGCACAGGGGGTGATGGGTGAACGGGACTGGGTGCGTGTTAGGACGCGGGGCAGTGAGCACAGGGGGTGATGGGTGAACGGGGACTGGGTGCGAGTTAGGACACGGGGCAGTGAGCACAGGGGGTGATGGGTGAACGGGACTGGGTGTGAGTTAGGACACGGGGCAGTGAGCACAGGGGGTGATGGGTGAACGGGGACTGGGTGTGTGTTAGGACACGGGGCAGTGAGCACAGGGGGTGATGGGTGAACGGGGACTGGGTGTGTGTTAGGACACGGGGCAGTGAGCACAGGGGGGTGATGGGTGAACGGGACTGGGTGTGAGTTAGGACACAGGGCATTGAGCACACGTGTGATGGGTTGAACGGGACTGGCTGTGAGTTAGGACACGGGGCAGTGAGCACAGGGGGTAATGGGGTGAACGGGAATTGGTGTGAGTTAGGACACGGGGCAGTGAGCACAGCGGGTGATGGTGTGAACGGGACTGGGTGTGAGTTAGGACACGGGGGCAGTGAGCACAGGGGGGTGATGGGTGAACGGGACCTGGTGCGAGTTAGGACACGGGGCAGTGAGCGCAGAGGGTGATGGGTGAACGGGACCGGGTGCGAGTTAGGACACGGGGCAGTGAGCGCAGAGGGTGATGGTGTGAACGGGACTGGGTGTGAGTTAGGACACGGTGCAGTGAGCACAGGGGGTGATGCGTGAACGGGACTGGGTGTGAGTTAGGACACGGGGGCAGTGAGCACAGGGGGTGATGGGGTGAACGGGACTGGGTGCGAGTTAGGACACGGGGCAGTGAGCACAGGGGGTGATGGGTGGACGGGACTGGGTGCGAGTTAGGACACGGGGCAGTGAGCACAGGGGGGTGATGGGTGAACGGGACTGGGTGTGAGTTAGGACACGGGGCAGTGAGCACAGGGGGTGATGGGTGAACGGGACTGGGTGTGAGTGAGGACACGGGGTAGTGAGCACAGGGGGTGATGGGTGAACGGGACTGGGTGTGAGTTAGGACACGGGGCAGTGAGCACAGGGGGTGATGGGTGAACGGGACTGGGTGTGAGTTAGGACACAGGGCATTGAGCACACGTGTGATGGGTGAACGGGACTGGGTGTGAGTTAGGACACGGGGCAGTGAGCACAGGGGGTGATGGGTGATTGGGACTTGGTGTGAGTTAGGACACGGGGCAGTGAGCACAGCGGGTGATGGGTGAACGGGACTGGGTGTGAGTTAGGACACGGGGCAGTGAGAGTGAGCACAGGTGGTGATGGGTGAACGGGTCTGGGTGTGAGTTAGGACACGCGGCAGCGAGCACAGGGGGTGATGGGTGAACGGGACCTGGTGCGAGTCAGGACACGGGGCAGTGTGCACAAGGGGTGATGGGTGAACGGGACTGGGTGTGAGTTAGGACACGGGGCGGCGAGCACAGGGGGTGATGGGTGAACGGGACTGGGTGCGAGTTAGGACACGGGGCAGTGAGCACAGGGGGTGATGGGTGAACGAGACTGGGTGTGAGTTAGGACACGGGGCAGTGAGCACAGGGGGTGATGGGTGAACGGGACTGGGTGCGAGTTAGGACACGGGGCAGTGAGCACAAGGGGTGATGGGGTGAACGGGACTGGGTGTGAGTTAGGACACGGGGCAGTGAGCACAGGGGGTGATGGGTGAACGGGACTGGGTGTGAGTTAGGACACGGGGCAGTGAGCACAGGGGGTGATGGGTGAACGGGACTGGGTGTGAGTTAGGACACGGGGCATTGAGCACACGTGTGATGGGTGAACGGGACTGGGTGTGAGTTAGGACACGGGGCAGTGAGCACAGGGGGTGATGGGTGAACGGGACTTGGTGTGAGTTAGGACACGGGGCAGTGAGCACAGGGGGTGATGGGTGAACGGGACTGGGTGTGAGTTAGGACACGGGGCAGTGAGCAGAGGGGGTGATGGGTGAACGGGACCTGGTGCGAGTTAGGACACGGGGCAGTGAGCACAGGGGGTGATGGGTGAACGGGACTGGGTGTGAGTTAGGACACGGGGCAGTGAGCACAGGGGGTGATGGGTGAACGGGACTGGGTGTGAGTTAGGACACGGGGCAGTGAGCACAGGGGTGATGGGTGAACGGGACTGGGTGTGAGTTAGGACACGGGGCAGTGAGCACAGGGGGTGATGCGTGAACGGGACTGGGTGCGAGTTAGGACACGGGGCAGTGAGCACAGGGGGTGATGGGTGAACGGGACTGGGTGCGAGTTAGGACACGGGGCAGTGAGCACAGGGGGTGATGGGTGAACGGGACTGGGTGCGAGTTAGGACACGGGGCAGTGAGCACAGGGGGTGATGGGTGAACGGGACTGGGTGCGAGTTAGGACACGGGGCAGTGAGCACAGGGGGTGATGGGTGAACGGGACCTGGTGTGAGTTAGGACATGGGGCAGTGAGCACAGGGGGTGATGGGTGAACGGGGCTCGGTGTGAGTTAGGACACGGGGCAGTGAGCACAGGGGGTGATGGGTGAACGGGACTGGGTGAGTGTTAGGACACGGGGCAGTGAGCACAGGGGGTGATGGGTGAACGGGACTGGGTGTGAGTTAGGACGCGGGGCAGTGAGCACAGGGGGTGATGGGTGAACGGGACTGGGTGCGAGTTAGGACGCGGGGCAGTGAGCACAGGGGGTGATGGGTGAACGGGACTGGGTGTGAGTTAGGACACGGGGCAGGGAGCACAGGGGGTGATGGGTGAACGGGACTTGGTGCGAGTTAGGACACGGGGCAGTGAGCACAGGGGGTGATGGGTGAACGGGACTGGGTGCGAGTTAGGACACGGGGCAGTGAGCACAGGGGGTGATGGGTGAACGGGACTGGGTGAGAGTTAGGACACGGGGCAGTGAGCACAGGGGGTGATGGGTGAACGGGACTGGGTGCGAGTTAGGACACGGGGCAGTGAGCACAGGGGGTGATGGGTGAACGGGACTGGGTGTGAGTTAGGACACGGGGCAGTGAGCACAGGGGGTGATGGGTGAACGGGAGTGGGTGTGAGTCAGGACACGGGGCAGTGAGCACGGGGTGATGGGTGAACGGGACTGGGTGTGAGTTAGGACACGGGGCAGTGAGCACAGGGGGTGATGGGTGAACGGGACTGGGTGCGAGTTAGGACACGGGGCAGTGAGCACAGGGGGTGATGGTGTGAACGGGACTGGGTGTGAGTTAGGACACGGGGCAGTGAGCACAGGGGGTGATGGGTGAACGGGACCTGGTGCGAGTTAGGACACGGGGCAGTGAGCACAGAGGGTGATGGGTGAACGGGACTGGGTGCGAGTTAGGACACGGGGCAGTGAGCACAGGGGGTGATGGGTGAACGGGACCTGGTGTGAGTTAGGACACGGAGGCAGTGAGCACAGGGGGTGATGGGTGAACAGGACTGGGTGCGAGTTAGGACATGGGGCAGTGAGCACAGGGGGTGATGGGTGAACGGGACTGGGTGTGAGTTAGGACACGGGGCAGTGAGCACAGGGGGTGATGGGTGAACGGGACTGGGTGTGAGTTAGGACACGAGGCAGTGAGCACAGGGAGTGATGGGTGAACGGGACTGGGTGTGAGTTAGGACACAGGGCAGTGAGCACAGGGGGTGATGGGTGAACGGGACTGGTTGTGAGTTAGGACACGGGGCAGTGAGCACGGGGGTGATGGGTGAACGGGACTGGGTGTGAGTGAGGACACGGGGTAGTGAGCACGGGGGTGATGGGTGGACGGGACTGGGTGCGAGTTAGGACACGGGGCAGTGAGCACAGGGGGTGATGGGTGAACGGGACTGGGTGCGAGTTAGGACACGGGGCAGTGAGCACAAGGGGTGATGGGTGAACGGGACTGGGTGTGAGTTAGGACACGGGGCAGTGAGCACAGGGGGTGATGGGTGAACGGGACTGGGTGTGAGTTAGGACACAGGGCATTGAGCACACGTGTGATGGGTGAACGGGACTGGGTGTGAGTTAGGACACGGGGCAGTGAGCACAGGGGGTGATGGGTGAACGGGACTGGGTGTGAGTTTGGACACGGGGCAGTGAGCACAGGGGGTGATGGGTGAACGGGACTGGGTGCGAGTTAGGACACGGGGCAGTGAGCACAGGGGGTGATGGGTGAACGGGACTGGGTGTGAGTTAGGACACGGGGCAGTGAGCACAGGGGGTGATGGGTGAACGGGACTGGGTGTGAGTCAGGACACGGGGCAGTGAGCACGGGGTGATGGGTGAACGGGACTGGGTGTGAGTTAGGACACGGGGCAGTGAGCACAGGGGGTGATGGGTGAACGGGACTGGGTGCGAGTTAGGACACGGGGCAGTGAGCACAGGGGGTGATGGGTGAACGGGACTGGGTGTGAGTTAGGACACGGGGCAGTGAGCACAGGGGGTGATGGTGAACGGGACCTGGTGCGAGTTAGGACACGGGGCAGTGAGCACAGAGGGTGATGGGTGAACGGGACTGGGTGCGAGTTAGGACACGGGGCAGTGAGCACAGGGGGTGATGGGTGAACGGGACTGGGTGTGAGTTAGGACACGGGGCAGTGAGCACAGGGGGTGATGGGTGAACGGGACCTGGTGTGAGTTAGGACACGGGGCAGTGAGCACAGGGGGTGATGGGTGAACAGGACTGGGTGCGAGTTAGGACATGGGGCAGTGAGCACAGGGGGTGATGGGTGAACGGGACTGGGTGTGAGTTAGGACACGGGGCAGTGAGCACAGGGGGTGATGGGTGAACGGGACTGGGTGTGAGTTAGGACACGGGGCAGTGAGCACAGGGGTGATGGGTGAACGGGTCTGGGTGTGAGTTAGGACGCGGGGCAGTGAGCACAGGGGGTGATGGGTGAACGGGACTGGGTGTGAGTTAGGACACGGGGCAGTGAGCACAGGGAGTGATGGGTGAACGGGACTGGGTGTGAGTTAGGACACGGGGCAGTGAGCACAGGGGGTGATGGGTGAACGGGACTGGTTGTGAGTTAGGACACGGGGCAGTGAGCACGGGGGTGATGGGTGAACGGGACTGGGTGTGAGTGAGGACACGGGGTAGTGAGCACAGGGGGTGATGGGTGAACGGGACTGGGTGTGAGTTAGGACACGGGGCAGTGAGCACAGGGGGTGATGGGTGAACGGGACTGGGTGTGAGTTAGGACACGGGGCAGTGAGCACAGGGGGTGATGGGTGAACGGGAATTGGTGTGAGTTAGGACACGGGGCAGTGAGCACAGCGGGTGATGGGTGAACGGGACTGGGTGTGAGTTAGGACACGGGGCAGTGAGCACAGGGGGTGATGGGTGAACGGGACCTGGTGCGAGTTAGGACACGGGGCAGTGAGCGCAGAGGGTGATGGGTGAACGGGACTGGGTGTGAGTTAGGACACGGTGCAGTGAGCACAGGGGGTGATGCGTGAACGGGACTGGGTGTGAGTTAGGACACGGGGCAGTGAGCACAGGGGGTGATGGGTGAACGGGACTGGGTGCGAGTTAGGACACGGGGCAGTGAGCACAGGGGGTGATGGGTGGACGGGACTGGGTGCGAGTTAGGACACGGGGCAGTGAGCACAGGGGGTGATGGGTGAACGGGACTGGGTGCGAGTTAGGACACGGGGCAGTGAGCACAGGGGGTGATGGGTGAACGGGACCTGGTGTGAGTTAGGACATGGGGCAGTGAGCACAGGGGGTGATGGGTGAACGGGGCTCGGTGTGAGTTAGGACACGGGGCAGTGAGCACAGGGGGTGATGGGTGAACGGGACTGGGTGTGAGTTAGGACACGGGGCAGTGAGCACAGGGGGTGATGGGTGAACGGGACCTGGTGCGAGTGAGGACACGGGGCAGTGAGCACAGAGGGTGATGGGTGAACGGGACCTGGTGTGAGTTAGGACACGGGGCAGTGAGCACAGGGGGTGATGGGTGAACGGGACTGGGTGTGAGTTAGGACGCGGGGCAGTGAGCACAGGGGGTGATGGGTGAACGGGACTGTGTGCGAGTTAGGACACGGGGCAGTGAGCACAGGGGGCGATGGGTGAACGGGACTGGGTGCGTGTTAGGACGCGGGGCAGTGAGCACAGGGGGTGATGGGTGAACGGGACTGGGTGCGAGTTAGGACACGGGGCAGTGAGCACAGGGGGTGATGGGTGAACGGGACTGGGTGTGAGTTAGGACACGGGGCAGTGAGCACAGGTGGTGATGGGTGAACGGGTCTGGGTGTGAGTTAGGACACGCGGCAGCGAGCACAGGGGGTGATGGGTGAACGGGACCTGGTGCGAGTCAGGACACGGGGCAGTGTGCACAAGGGGTGATGGGTGAACGGGACTGGGTGTGAGTTAGGACACGGGGCGGCGAGCACAGGGGGTGATGGGTGAACGGGACTGGGTGCGAGTTAGGACACGGGGCAGTGAGCACAGGGGGTGATGGGTGAACGAGACTGGGTGTGAGTTAGGACACGGGGCAGTGAGCACAGGGGGTGATGGGTGAACGGGACTGGGTGCGAGTTAGGACACGGGGCAGTGAGCACAAGGGGTGATGGGTGAACGGGACTGGGTGTGAGTTAGGACACGGGGCAGTGAGCACAGGGGGTGATGGGTGAACGGGACTGGGTGTGAGTTAGGACACGGGGCAGTGAGCACAGGGGGTGATGGGTGAACGGGACTGGGTGTGAGTTAGGACACGGGGCATTGAGCACACGTGTGATGGGTGAACGGGACTGGGTGTGAGTTAGGACACGGGGCAGTGAGCACAGGGGGTGATGGGTGAACGGGACTTGGTGTGAGTTAGGACACGGGGCAGTGAGCACAGGGGGTGATGGGTGAACGGGACTGGGTGTGAGTTAGGACACGGGGCAGTGAGCAGAGGGGGTGATGGGTGAACGGGACCTGGTGCGAGTTAGGACACGGGGCAGTGAGCACAGGGGGTGATGGGTGAACGGGACTGGGTGTGAGTTAGGACACGGGGCAGTGAGCACAGGGGGTGATGGGTGAACGGGACTGGGTGTGAGTTAGGACACGGGGCAGTGAGCACAGGGGTGATGGGTGAACGGGACTGGGTGTGAGTTAGGACACGGGGCAGTGAGCACAGGGGGTGATGCGTGAACGGGACTGGGTGCGAGTTAGGACACGGGGCAGTGAGCACAGGGGGTGATGGGTGAACGGGACTGGGTGCGAGTTAGGACACGGGGCAGTGAGCACAGGGGGTGATGTGTGAACGGGACTGGGTGCGAGTTAGGACACGGGGCAGTGAGCACAGGGGGTGATGGGTGAACGGGACTGGGTGCGAGTTAGGACACGGGGCAGTGAGCACAGGGGGTGATGGGTGAACGGGACCTGGTGTGAGTTAGGACATGGGGCAGTGAGCACAGGGGGTGATGGGTGAACGGGGCTCGGTGTGAGTTAGGACACGGGGCAGTGAGCACAGGGGGTGATGGGTGAACGGGACTGGGTGAGTGTTAGGACACGGGGCAGTGAGCACAGGGGGTGATGGGTGAACGGGACTGGGTGTGAGTTAGGACGCGGGGCAGTGAGCACAGGGGGTGATGGGGTGAACGGGACTGGGTGCGAGTTAGGACGCGGGGCAGTGAGCACAGGGGGTGATGGGTGAACGGGACTGGGTGTGAGTTAGGACACGGGGCAGGGAGCACAGGGGGTGATGGGTGAACGGGACTTGGTGCGAGTTAGGACACGGGGCAGTGAGCACAGGGGGTGATGGGTGAACGGGACTGGGTGCGAGTTAGGACACGGGGCAGTGAGCACAGGGGGTGATGGGTGAACGGGACTGGGTGAGAGTTAGGACACGGGGCAGTGAGCACAGGGGGTGATGGGTGAACGGGACTGGGTGCGAGTTAGGACACGGGGCAGTGAGCACAGGGGGTGATGGGTGAACGGGACTGGGTGTGAGTTAGGACACGGGGCAGTGAGCACAGGGGGTGATGGGTGAACGGGAGTGGGTGTGAGTCAGGACACGGGGCAGTGAGCACGGGGTGATGGGTGAACGGGACTGGGTGTGAGTTAGGACACGGGGCAGTGAGCACAGGGGGTGATGGGTGAACGGGACTGGGTGCGAGTTAGGACACGGGGCAGTGAGCACAGGGGATGGTGATGGACGGGACTGGGTGTGAGTTAGGACACGGGGCAGTGAGCACAGGGGGTGATGGTGAACGGGACCTGGTGCGAGTTAGGACACGGGGCAGTGAGCACAGGGGTGATGGTGAACGGGACTGGGTGTGAGTTAGGACGCGGGGCAGTGAGCACAGGGGGTGATGGGTGAACGGGACTGTGTGCGAGTTAGGACACGGGGCAGTGAGCACAGGGGGCGATGGGTGAACGGACTGGGTGCGTGTTAGGACGCGGGGCAGTGAGCACAGGGGGTGATGGGTGAACGGGACTGGGTGCGAGTTAGGACACGGGGCAGTGAGCACAGGGGTGATGGGTGAACGGACTGGGTGTGAGTTAGGACACGGGGCAGTGAGCACAGGGGGTGATGGTGAACGGGACTGGGTGTGAGTTAGGACACGGGGCAGTGAGCACAGTGGGTGATGGGTGAACGGGACTGGTGTGAGTTAGGACACGGGGCAGTGAGCACAGGGGGTGATGGGTGAACGGGACTGGTGTGTGTTAGGACACGGGCAGTGAGCACAGGGGGTGATGGGTGAACGGGACTGGGTGTGTGTTAGGACACGGGCAGTGAGCACAGGGGGTGATGGGTGAACGGGACTGGGTGAGTGTTAGGACACGGGGCAGGGAGCACAGGGGGTGATGGGTGAACGGGTCTGGGTGTGAGTTAGGACACGCGGCAGCGAGCACAGGGGGTGATGGGTGAACGGGACCTGGTGCGAGTCAGGACACGGGGCAGTGTGCACAAGGGGTGATGGTGAACGGGACTGGGTGTGAGTTAGGACACGGGGCGGCGAGCACAGGGGGTGATGGGTGAACGGGACTGGGTGCGAGTTAGGACACGGGGCAGTGAGCACAGGGGGTGATGGGTGAACGGGACTGGGTGTGAGTTAGGACACGGGGCAGTGAGCACAGGGGGTGATGGGTGAACGGGACTGGGTGCGAGTTAGGACACGGGGCAGTGAGCACAAGGGGGGATGGGTGAACGGGACTGGGTGTGAGTTAGGACACGGGGCAGTGAGCACAGGGGGTGATGGGTGAACGGGACTGGGTGTGAGTTAGGACACAGGGCATTGAGCACACGTGTGATGGGTGAACGGGACTGGGTGTGAGTTAGGACACGGGGCAGTGAGCACAGGGGGTGATGGGTGAACGGGACTTGGTGTGAGTTAGGACACGGGGCAGTGAGCACAGGGGGTGATGGGTGAACGGGACTGGGTGTGAGTTAGGACACGGTGCAGTGAGCACAGAGGGTGATGGGTGAACGGGACCTGGTGCGAGTTAGGACACGGGGCAGTGAGCACAGAGGGTGATGGGTGAACGGGACTGGGTGTGAGTTAGGACACGGGGCAGTGAGCACAGGGGGTGATGGGTGAACGGGACTGGGTGTGAGCTAGGACACGGGGCAGTGAGCACAGGGGTGATGGGTGAACGGGACTGGGTGTGTGTTAGGACACGGGGCAGTGAGCACAGGGGGTGATGGGTGAACGGGACTGGGTGTGTGTTAGGACATGGGGCAGTGAGCACAGGGGGTGATGGGTGAACGGGACTGGGTGAGTGTTAGGACACGGGGCAGTGAGCACAGGGGGTGATGGGTGAACGGGACTGGGTGTGAGTTAGGACGCGGGGCAGTGAGCACAGGGGGTGATGGGTGAACGGGACTGGGTGCGAGTTAGGACGCGGGGCAGTGAGCACAGGGGGTGATGGGTGAACGGGACTGGGTGTGAGTTAGGACACGGGGCAGGGAGCACAGGGGCTGATGGGTGAACGGGACTTGGTGCGAGTTAGGACACGGGGCAGTGAGCACAGGGTGTGATGGGTGAACGGGACTGGGTGCGAGTTAGGACACGGGGCAGTGAGCACAGGGGGTGATGGGTGAATGGGACTGGGTGTGAGTTAGGACACGGGGCAGTGAGCACAGGGGGTGATGGGTGAACGGGACTGGGTGTGAGTCAGGACACGGGGCAGTGAGCACGGGGTGATGGGTGAACGGGACTGGGTGTGAGTTAGGACACGGGGCAGTGAGCACAGGGGGTGATGGGTGAACGGGACTGGGTGCGAGTTAGGACACGGGGCAGTGAGCACAGGGGGTGATGGGTGAACGGGACTGGGTGTGAGTTAGGACACGGGGCAGTGAGCACAGGGGGTGATGGGTGAACGGGACCTGGTGCGAGTTAGGACACGGGGCAGTGAGCACAGGGGGTGATGGGTGAACGGGACTGGGTGCGAGTTAGGACACGGGGCAGTGAGCACAGGGGGTGATGGGTGAACGGGACTGGGTGTGAGTTAGGACACGGGGCAGTGAGCACAGGGGGTGATGGGTGAACGGGACCTGGTGTGAGTTAGGACACGGGGCAGTGAGCACAGGGGGTGATGGGTGAACAGGACTGGGTGCGAGTTAGGACACGGGGCAGTGAGCACAGGGGGTGATGGGTGAACGGGACTGGGTGTGAGTTAGGACACGGGGCAGTGAGCACACGTGTGATGGGTGAACGGGACTGGGTGTGAGTTAGGACACGGGGCAGTGAGCACAGGGGGTGATGGGTGAACGGGACTGGGTGCGAGTTAGGACACGGGGCAGTGAGCACAGGGGGTGATGGGTGAACGGGACTGGGTGTGAGTTAGGACACAGGGCATTGAGCACACGTGTGATGGGTGAACGGGACTGGGTGTGAGTTAGGACACGGGGCAGTGAGCACAGGGGGTGATGGGTGATTGGGACTTGGTGTGAGTTAGGACACGGGGCAGTGAGCACAGCGGGTGATGGGTGAACGGGACTGGGTGTGAGTTAGGACACGGGGCAGTGAGCACAGGGGGTGATGGGTGAACGGGTCTGGGTGTGAGTTAGGACACGCGGCAGCGAGCACAGGGGGTGATGGGTGAACGGGACCTGGTGCGAGTCAGGACACGGGGCAGTGTGCACAAGGGGTGATGGGTGAACGGGACTGGGTGTGAGTTAGGACACGGGGCGGCGAGCACAGGGGGTGATGGGTGAACGGGACTGGGTGCGAGTTAGGACACGGGGCAGTGAGCACAGGGGGTGATGGGTGAACGGGACTGGGTGTGAGTTAGGACACGGGGCAGTGAGCACAGGGGGTGATGGGTGAACGGGACTGGGTGCGAGTTAGGACACGGGGCAGTGAGCACAAGGGGTGATGGGTGAACGGGACTGGGTGTGAGTTAGGACACGGGGCAGTGAGCACAGGGGGTGATGGGTGAACGGGACTGGGTGTGAGTTAGGACACAGGGCATTGAGCACACGTGTGATGGGTGAACGGGACTGGGTGTGAGTTAGGACACGGGGCAGTGAGCACAGGGGGTGATGGGTGAACGGGACTGGGTGTGAGTTTGGACACGGGGCAGTGAGCACAGGGGGTGATGGGTGAACGGGACTGGGTGCGAGTTAGGACACGGGGCAGTGAGCACAGGGGGTGATGGGTGAACGGGACTGGGTGTGAGTTAGGACACGGGGCAGTGAGCACAGGGGGTGATGGGTGAACGGGACTGGGTGTGAGTCAGGACACGGGGCAGTGAGCACGGGGTGATGGGTGAACGGGACTGGGTGTGAGTTAGGACACGGGGCAGTGAGCACAGGGGGTGATGGGTGAACGGGACTGGGTGCGAGTTAGGACACGGGGCAGTGAGCACAGGGGGTGATGGGTGAACGGGACTGGGTGTGAGTTAGGACACGGGGCAGTGAGCACAGGGGGTGATGGGTGAACGGGACCTGGTGCGAGTTAGGACACGGGGCAGTGAGCACAGAGGGTGATGGGTGAACGGGACTGGGTGCGAGTTAGGACACGGGGCAGTGAGCACAGGGGGTGATGGGTGAACGGGACTGGGTGTGAGTTAGGACACGGGGCAGTGAGCACAGGGGGTGATGGGTGAACGGGACCTGGTGTGAGTTAGGACACGGGGCAGTGAGCACAGGGGGTGATGGGTGAACAGGACTGGGTGCGAGTTAGGACATGGGGCAGTGAGCACAGGGGGTGATGGGTGAACGGGACTGGGTGTGAGTTAGGACACGGGGCAGTGAGCACAGGGGGTGATGGGTGAACGGGACTGGGTGTGAGTTAGGACACGGGGCAGTGAGCACAGGGGTGATGGGTGAACGGGTCTGGGTGTGAGTTAGGACGCGGGGCAGTGAGCACAGGGGGTGATGGGTGAACGGGACTGGGTGTGAGTTAGGACACGGGGCAGTGAGCACAGGGAGTGATGGGTGAACGGGACTGGGTGTGAGTTAGGACACGGGGCAGTGAGCACAGGGGGTGATGGGTGAACGGGACTGGTTGTGAGTTAGGACACGGGGCAGTGAGCACGGGGGTGATGGGTGAACGGGACTGGGTGTGAGTGAGGACACGGGGTAGTGAGCACAGGGGGTGATGGGTGAACGGGACTGGGTGTGAGTTAGGACACGGGGCAGTGAGCACAGGGGGTGATGGGTGAACGGGACTGGGTGTGAGTTAGGACACGGGGCAGTGAGCACAGGGGGTGATGGGTGAACGGGAATTGGTGTGAGTTAGGACACGGGGCAGTGAGCACAGCGGGTGATGGGTGAACGGGACTGGGTGTGAGTTAGGACACGGGGCAGTGAGCACAGGGGGTGATGGGTGAACGGGACCTGGTGCGAGTTAGGACACGGGGCAGTGAGCGCAGAGGGTGATGGGTGAACGGGACTGGGTGTGAGTTAGGACACGGTGCAGTGAGCACAGGGGGTGATGCGTGAACGGGACTGGGTGTGAGTTAGGACACGGGGCAGTGAGCACAGGGGGTGATGGGTGAACGGGACTGGGTGCGAGTTAGGACACGGGGCAGTGAGCACAGGGGGTGATGGGTGGACGGGACTGGGTGCGAGTTAGGACACGGGGCAGTGAGCACAGGGGGTGATGGGTGAACGGGACTGGGTGCGAGTTAGGACACGGGGCAGTGAGCACAGGGGGTGATGGGTGAACGGGACCTGGTGTGAGTTAGGACATGGGGCAGTGAGCACAGGGGGTGATGGGTGAACGGGGCTCGGTGTGAGTTAGGACACGGGGCAGTGAGCACAGGGGGTGATGGGTGAACGGGACTGGGTGTGAGTTAGGACACGGGGCAGTGAGCACAGGGGGTGATGGGTGAACGGGACCTGGTGCGAGTGAGGACACGGGGCAGTGAGCACAGAGGGTGATGGGTGAACGGGACCTGGTGTGAGTTAGGACACGGGGCAGTGAGCACAGGGGGTGATGGGTGAACGGGACTGGGTGTGAGTTAGGACGCGGGGCAGTGAGCACAGGGGGTGATGGGTGAACGGGACTGTGTGCGAGTTAGGACACGGGGCAGTGAGCACAGGGGGCGATGGGTGAACGGGACTGGGTGCGTGTTAGGACGCGGGGCAGTGAGCACAGGGGGTGGTGGGTGAACGGGACTGGGTGCGAGTTAGGACACGGGGCAGTGAGCACAGGGGGTGATGGGTGAACGGGACTGGGTGTGAGTTAGGACACGGGGCAGTGAGCACAGGGGGTGATGGGTGAACGGGACTGGGTGTGAGTTAGGACACGGGGCAGTGAGCACAGTGGGTGATGGGTGAACGGGACTGGGTGTGAGTTAGGACACGGGGCAGTGAGCACAGGGGGTGATGGGTGAACGGGACTGGGTGTGTGTTAGGACACGGGGCAGTGAGCACAGGGGGTGATGGGTGAACGGGACTGGGTGTGTGTTAGGACACGGGGCAGTGAGCACAGGGGGTGATGGGTGAACGGGACTGGGTGAGTGTTAGGACACGGGGCAGGGAGCACAGGGGGTGATGGGTGAACGGGTCTGGGTGTGAGTTAGGACACGCGGCAGCGAGCACAGGGGGTGATGGGTGAACGGGACCTGGTGCGAGTCAGGACACGGGGCAGTGTGCACAAGGGGTGATGGGTGAACGGGACTGGGTGTGAGTTAGGACACGGGGCGGCGAGCACAGGGGGTGATGGGTGAACGGGACTGGGTGCGAGTTAGGACACGGGGCAGTGAGCACAGGGGGTGATGGGTGAACGGGACTGGGTGTGAGTTAGGACACGGGGCAGTGAGCACAGGGGGTGATGGGTGAACGGGACTGGGTGCGAGTTAGGACACGGGGCAGTGAGCACAAGGGGTGATGGGTGAACGGGACTGGGTGTGAGTTAGGACACGGGGCAGTGAGCACAGGGGGTGATGGGTGAACGGGACTGGGTGTGAGTTAGGACACAGGGCATTGAGCACACGTGTGATGGGTGAACGGGACTGGGTGTGAGTTAGGACACGGGGCAGTGAGCACAGGGGGTGATGGGTGAACGGGACTTGGTGTGAGTTAGGACACGGGGCAGTGAGCACAGGGGGTGATGGGTGAACGGGACTGGGTGTGAGTTAGGACACGGTGCAGTGAGCACAGAGGGTGATGGGTGAACGGGACCTGGTGCGAGTTAGGACACGGGGCAGTGAGCACAGAGGGTGATGGGTGAACGGGACTGGGTGTGAGTTAGGACACGGGGCAGTGAGCACAGGGGGTGATGGGTGAACGGGACTGGGTGTGAGCTAGGACACGGGGCAGTGAGCACAGGGGGTGATGGGTGAACGGGACTGGGTGTGTGTTAGGACACGGGGCAGTGAGCACAGGGGGTGATGGGTGAACGGGACTGGGTGTGTGTTAGGACATGGGGCAGTGAGCACAGGGGGTGATGGGTGAACGGGACTGGGTGAGTGTTAGGACACGGGGCAGTGAGCACAGGGGGTGATGGGTGAACGGGACTGGGTGTGAGTTAGGACGCGGGGCAGTGAGCACAGGGGGTGATGGGTGAACGGGACTGGGTGCGAGTTAGGACGCGGGGCAGTGAGCACAGGGGGTGATGGGTGAACGGGACTGGGTGTGAGTTAGGACACGGGGCAGGGAGCACAGGGGCTGATGGGTGAACGGGACTTGGTGCGAGTTAGGACACGGGGCAGTGAGCACAGGGTGTGATGGGTGAACGGGACTGGGTGCGAGTTAGGACACGGGGCAGTGAGCACAGGGGGTGATGGGTGAATGGGACTGGGTGTGAGTTAGGACACGGGGCAGTGAGCACAGTGGGTGATGGGTGAACGGGACTGGGTGTGAGTCAGGACACGGGGCAGTGAGCACGGGGTGATGGGTGAACGGGACTGGGTGTGAGTTAGGACACGGGGCAGTGAGCACAGGGGGTGATGGGTGAACGGGACTGGGTGCGAGTTAGGACACGGGGCAGTGAGCACAGGGGGTGATGGGTGAACGGGACTGGGTGTGAGTTAGGACACGGGGCAGTGAGCACAGGGGGTGATGGGTGAACGGGACCTGGTGCGAGTTAGGACACGGGGCAGTGAGCACAGGGGGTGATGGGTGAACGGGACTGGGTGCGAGTTAGGACACGGGGCAGTGAGCACAGGGGGTGATGGGTGAACGGGACTGGGTGTGAGTTAGGACACGGGGCAGTGAGCACAGGGGGTGATGGGTGAACGGGACCTGGTGTGAGTTAGGACACGGGGCAGTGAGCACAGGGGGTGATGGGTGAACAGGACTGGGTGCGAGTTAGGACACGGGGCAGTGAGCACAGGGGGTGATGGGTGAACGGGACTGGGTGTGAGTTAGGACACGGGGCAGTGAGCACAGGGGGTGATGGGTGAACGGGACTGGGTGTGAGTTAGGACACGGGGCAGTGAGCACAGGGAGTGATGGGTGAACGGGACTGGGTGTGAGTTAGGACACGGGGCAGTGAGCACAGGGGGTGATGGGTGAACGGGACTGGGTGTGAGTTAGGACACGGGGCAGTGAGCACGGGGGTGATGGGTGAACGGGACTGGGTGTGAGTGAGGACACGGGGTAGTGAGCACAGGGGGTGATGGGTGAACGGGACTGGGTGTGAGTTAGGACACGGGGCAGTGAGCACAGGGGGTGATGGGTGAACAGGACCTGGTGCGATTTAGGACACGGGGCAGTGAGCACAGGGGGTGATGGGTGAACGGGACCTGGTGCGAGTTAGGACACGGGGCAGTGAGCACAGGGGGTGATGGGTGAACAGGACTGGGTGTGAGTTAGGACACGGGGCAGTGAGCACAGGGGGTGATGGGTGAACGGGACTGGGTGAGAGTTAGGACACGGGGCAGTGAGCACAGGGGGTGATGGGTGAACGGGACTGGGTGTGAGTTAGGACACGGGGCAGTGAGCACAGGGGGTGATGGGTGAACGGGACTTGGTGTGAGTTAGGACACGGGGCAGTGAGCACAGGGGGCGATGGGTGAACGGGACTTGGTGCGAGTTAGGACACGGGGCAGTGAGCACAGGGGGTGATGGGTGAACGGGTCTGGGTGTGAGTTAGGACACGGGGCAGTGAGCACAGGGGGTGATGGGTGAACGGGACCTGGTGCGAGCTAGGACACGGGGCAGTGAGCACAGGGGGTGATGGGTGAACGGGACTGGGTGTGAGTTAGGACACGGGGCAGTGAGCACAGGGGGTGATGGGTGAACGGGACTGGGTGTGAGTTAGGACACGGGGCAGTGAGCACAGGGGGTGATGGGTGAACGGGACTGGGTGTGAGTTAGGACACGGGGCAGCGAGCACAGGGGGTGATGGGTGAACGGGTCTGGGTGTGAGTTAGGACACGGGGCAGTGAGCACAGGGGGTGATGGGTGAACGGGTCTGGGTGTGAGTTAGGACACGGGGCAGCGAGCACAGGGGGTGATGGGTGAACGGGTCTGGGTGTGAGTTAGGACACGCGGCAGCGAGCACAGGGGGTGATGGGTGAATGGGACCTGGTGCGAGTCAGGACACGGGGCAGTGTGCACAAGGGGTGATGGGTGAACGGGACTGGGTGTGAGTTAGGACACGGGGCAGCGAGCACAGGGGGTGATGGGTGAACGGGACTGGGTGTGAGTTAGGACACGGGGCAGCGAGCACAGGGGGTGATGGGTGAACGGGACTGGGTGCGAGTTAGGACACGGGGCAGTGAGCAGAAGGGGTGATGGGTGAACGGGACTGGGTGTGAGTTAGGACACGGGGCAGTGAGCACAGCGGGTGATGGGTGAACGGGACTGGGTGTGAGTTAGGACACAGGGCATTGAGCACACGTGTGATGGGTGAACGGGACTGGGTGTGAGTTAGGACACGGGGCAGTGAGCACAGGGGGTGATGGGTGAACGGGACTTGGTGTGAGTTAGGACACGGGGCAGTGAGCACAGGGGGTGATGGGTGAACGGGACTGGGTGTGAGTTAGGACACGGGGCAGTGAGCACAGGGGGTGATGGGTGAACGGGACCTGGTGCGAGTTAGGACACGGGGCAGTGAGCACAGGGGGTGATGGGTGAACGGGACTGGGTGTGAGTTAGGACACGGGGCAGTGAGCACAGGGGGTGATGGGTGAACGGGACTGGGTGCGAGTTAGGACACGGGGCAGTTAGCACAGGGGGTGATGGGTGAACGGGACTGGGTGTGAGTTAGGACACGGGGCAGTGAGCACAGGGGGTGATGGGTGAACGGGACTGGGTATGTGTTAGGACACGAGGCAGTGAGCACAGGGGGTGATGGGTGAACGAGACTGGGTGTGATTTAGGACACGGGGCAGGGAGCACAGGGGGTGATGGGTGAACGGGACTTGGTGCGAGTTAGGACACGGGGCAGTGAGCACAGGGGGTGATGGGTGAACGGGACAGGGTGTGAGTTAGGACACGGGGCAGTGAGCACAGGGGGTGATGGGTGAACGGGACTGGGTGTGAGTTAGGAAACGGGGCAGTGAGCACGGGGTGATGGGTGAACGGGACTGGGTGTGAGTTAGGACACGGGGCAGTGAGCACAGGGGGTGATGGGTGAACAGGACTGGGTGTGAGTTAGGACACGGGGCAGTGAGCACAGGGGGTGATGGGTGAACGGGACTGGGTGCGAGTTAGGACACGGGGCAGTGAGCACAGGGGGTGATGGGTGAACGGGACTGGGTGTGAGTTAGGACACGGGGCAGTGAGCACAGGGGGTGATGGGTGAACGGGACCTGGTGTGAGTTAGGACACGGGGCAGTGAGCACAGGGGGTGATGGGTGAACGGGACAGGGTGTGAGTTAGGACACGGGGCAGTGAGCACAGGGGGTGATGGGTGAACGGGACTGGGTGTGAGTTAGGACACGGGGCAGTGAGCACAGGGGGTGATGGGTGAACGGGACTGGGTGTGAGTTAGGACACGGGGCAGTGAGCACAGGGGGTGATGGGTGAACGGGACTTGGTGTGAGTTAGGACACGGGGCAGTGAGCACAGGGGGTGATGGGTGAACGGGACCTGGTGCGAGTTAGGACACGGGGCAGTGAGCACAGGGGGTGATGGGTGAACAGGACTGGGCGTGAGTTAGGACACGGGGCAGTGAGCACAGGGGTTGAAGGGTGAACGGGACTGGGTGTGAGTTAGGACACGGGGCAGTGAGCACAGGGGGTGATGGGTGAACGGGACCTGGTGCGACTTAGGACACGGGGCAGTGAGCACAGGGGGTGATGGGTGAACGGGACCTGGTGCGAGTTAGGACACGGGGCAGTGAGCACAGGGGTGATGGGTGAACGGGACCTGGCGCGAGTTAGGACATGGGGCAGTGAGCACAGGGGGTGATGGGTGAACGGGTCTGGGTGCGAGTTAGGACACGGGGCAGTGAGCACAGGGGGTGATGGGTGAACGGGACCTGGTGTGAGTTAGGACATGGGGCAGTGAGCACAGGGGGTGATGGGTGAACGGGGCTCGGTGTGAGTTAGGACACGGGGCAGTGAGCACAGGGGGTGATGGGTGAACGGGACTGGGTGTGAGTTAGGACGCGGGGCAGTGAGCACAGGGGGTGATGGGTGAACGGGACTGGGTGCGAGTTAGGACACGGGGCAGTGAGCACAGGGGGTGATGGGTGAACGGGACTGGGTGTGAGTTAGGACACGGGGCAGTGAGCACAGGGGGTGATGGGTGAACGGGACTGGGTGCGAGTTAGGACACGGGGCAGTGAGCACAAGGGGTGATGGGTGAACGGGACTGGTTGTGAGTTAGGACACGGGGCAGTGAGCACAGGGGGTGATGGGTGAACGGGACTGGGTGTGAGTTAGGACACAGGGCATTGAGCACACGTGTGATGGGTGAACGGGACTGGGTGTGAGTTAGGACACGGGGCAGTGAGCACAGGGGGTGATGGGTGAACGGGACTTGGTGTGAGTTAGGACACGGGGCAGTGAGCACAGGGGGTGATGGGTAAACGGGACTGGGTGTGAGTTAGGACACGGGGCAGTGAGCACAGGGGGTGATGGGTGAACGGGACCTGGTGCGAGTTAGGACACGGGGCAGTGAGCACAGAGGGTGATGGGTGAACGGGACTGGGTGTGAGTTAGGACATGGGGCAGTGAGCACAGGGGGTGATGCGTGAACGGGACTGGGTGTGAGTTAGGACGCGGGGCAGTGAGCACAGGGGGTGATGGGTGAACGGGACTGGGTGCGAGTTAGGACACGGGGCAGTGAGCACAGGGGGTGATGGGTGAACGGGACTGGGTGCGTGTTAGGACGCGGGGCAGTGAGCACAGGGGGTGATGGGTGAACGGGACTGGGTGCGAGTTAGGACACGGGGCAGTGAGCACAGGGGGTGATGGGTGAACGGGACTGGGTGTGAGTTAGGACACGGGGCAGTGAGCACAGGGGGTGATGGGTGAACGGGACTGGGTGTGTGTTAGGACACGGGGCAGTGAGCACAGGGGGTGATGGGTGAACGGGACTGGGTGTGTGTTAGGACACGGGGCAGTGAGCACAGGGGGTGATGGGTGAACGGGACTGGGTGAGTGTTAGGACACGGGGCAGTGAGCACAGGGGGTGATGGGTGAACGGGTCTGGGTGTGAGTTAGGACACGCGGCAGCGAGCACAGGGGGTGATGGGTGAACGGGACCTGGTGCGAGTCAGGACACGGGGCAGTGTGCACAAGGGGTGATGGGTGAACGGGACTGGGTGTGAGTTAGGACACGGGGCGGCGAGCACAGGGGGTGATGGGTGAACGGGACTGGGTGCGAGTTAGGACACGGGGCAGTGAGCACAGGGGGGTGATGGGTGAACGGGACTGGGTGTGAGTTAGGACACGGGGCAGTGAGCACAGGGGGTGATGGTGTGAACGGGACTGGGTGCGAGTTAGGACACGGGGCAGTGAGCACAAGGGGTGATGGGTGAACGGGACTGGTTGTGAGTTAGGACACGGGGCAGTGAGCACAGGGGGTGATGGGTGAACGGGACTGGGTGTGAGTTAGGACACAGGGCATTGAGCACAGGGCGTGATGGGTGAACGGGACTGGGTGTGAGTTAGGACACGGGGCAGTGAGCACAGGGGGTGATGGGTGAACGGGACTGGGTGTGAGTTAGGACACGGGGCAGTGAGCACAGGGGGTGATGGGTGAACGGGACTTGGTGTGAGTTAGGACACGGGGCAGTGAGCACAGGGGGTGATGGGTGAACGGGACTGGGTGTGAGTTAGGACACGGGGCAGTGAGCACAGGGGGTGATGGGTGAACGGGACCTGGTGCGAGTTAGGACACGGGGCAGTGAGCACAGAGGGTGATGGGTGAACGGGACTGGGTGTGAGTTAGGACATGGGGCAGTGAGCACAGGGGGTGATGCGTGAACGGGACTGGGTGCGAGTTAGGACACGGGGCAGTGAGCACAGGGGGTGATGGGTGAACGGGACTGGGTGCGAGTTAGGACACGGGGCAGTGAGCACAGGGGGTGATGGGTGAACGGGACTGGGTGCGAGTTAGGACACGGGGCAGTGAGCACAGGGGGTGATGGGTGAACGGGACTGGGTGCGAGTTAGGACACGGGGCAGTGAGCACAGGGGGTGATGGGTGAACGGGACCTGGTGTGAGTTAGGACATGGGGCAGTGAGCACAGGGGGTGATGGGTGAACTGGGCTCGGTGTGAGTTAGGACACGGGGCAGTGAGCACAGGGGGTGATGGGTGAACGGGACTGGGTGTGAGTTAGGACGCGGGGCAGTGAGCACAGGGGGTGATGGGTGAACGGGACTGGGTGCGAGTTAGGACACGGGGCAGTGAGCACAGGGGGTGATGGGTGAACGGGACTGGGTGCGTGTTAGGACGCGGGGCAGTGAGCACAGGGGGTGATGGGGTGAACGGGACTGGGTGCGAGTTAGGACACGGGGCAGTGAGCACAGGGGGTGATGGGTGAACGGGACTGGGTGTGAGTTAGGACTCGGGGCAGTGAGCACAGGGGGTGATGGTGTGAACGGGACTGGGTGTGTGTTAGGACACGGGGCAGTGAGCACAGGGGGTGATGGGTGAACGGGACTGGGTGTGTGTTAGGACACGGGGCAGTGAGCACAGTGGGTGATGGGTGAACGGGACTGGGTGAGTGTTAGGACACGGGGCAGTGAGCACAGGGGGTGATGGGTGAACGGGACTGGGTGTGAGTTAGGACGCGGGGCAGTGAGCACAGGGGGGTGATGGGTGAACGGGACTGGGTGCGAGTTAGGACGCGGGGCAGTGAGCACAGGGGGTGATGGGTGAACGGGACTGGGTGTGAGTTAGGACACGGGGCAGGGAGCACAGGGGGTGATGGTGTGAACGGGACTTGGTGCGAGTTAGGACACGGGGCAGTGAGCACAGGGGGTGATGGGTGAACGGGACTGGGTGCGAGTTAGGACACGGGGCAGTGAGCACAGGGGGTGATGGGTGAACGGGACTGGGTGTGAGTTAGGACACGGGGCAGTGAGCACAGGGGGTGATGGTGTGAACGGGACTGGGTGTGAGTCAGGACACGGGGCAGTGAGCACGGGGTGATGGGTGAACGGGACTGGGTGTGAGTTAGGACACGGGGCAGTGAGCACAGGGGGTGATGGGTGAACGGGACTGGGTGCGAGTTAGGACACGGGGCAGTGAGCACAGGGGGTGATGGGAGAACGGGACTGGGCGTGAGTTAGGACACGGGGCAGTGAGCACAGGGGGTGATGGGTGAACGGGACTTGGTGTGAGTTAGGACACGGGGCAGTGAGCACAGGGGGTGATGGGTGAACGGGACCTGGTGCGAGTTAGGACACGGGGCAGTGAGCACAGGGGGTGATGGGTGAACGGGACTGGGCGTGAGTTAGGACACGGGGCAGTGAGCACAGGGGGTTGAAGGGTGAACGGGACTGGGTGTGAGTTAGGACACGGGGCGTGAGCACAGGGGGTGATGGGTGAACGGGACCTGGTGGACTTACGACACGGGGCAGTGAGCACAGGGGGTGATGGGTGAACGGGACTCGGTGTGAGTTAGCACACGGGGCAGTGAACACAGGGGTGATGGGTGAACGGGACCTGGCGCGAGTTAGGACACGGGGCAGTGAGCACAGGGGGTGATGGGTGAACGGGTCTGGGTGCGAGTTAGGACACGGGGCAGTGAGCACAGGGGGTGATGGTGTGAACGGGACTGGGTGCGAGTTAGGACACGGGGCAGTGAGCACAGGGGGTGATGGGTGAACGGGACTGGGTGCGAGTTAGGACACGGGGCAGTGAGCAAAGGGGGTGATGGTGTGAACGGGACTGGGTGCGAGTTGGGACACGGGGCAGTGAGCACAGGGGGTGATGGGTGAACGGGACCTGGTGTGAGTTAGGACATGGGGCAGTGAGCACAGGGGGTGATGGGCGAACGGGGCTCGGTGTGAGTTAGGACACGGGGCAGTGAGCACAGGGGGTGATGGGTGAACGGGACTGGGTGTGAGTTAGGACACGGGGCAGTGAGCACAGGGGGGTGATGGTGTGAACGGGACTGGGTGTGAGTTAGGACGCGGGGCAGTGAGCACAGGGGGTGATGGGTGAACGGGACTGGGTGCGTGTTAGGACGCGGGGCAGTGAGCACAGGGGGTGATGGGTGAACGGGACTGGGTGCGAGTTAGGACACGGGGCAGTGAGCACAGGGGGTGATGGGTGAACGGGACTGGGTGTGAGTTAGGACACGGGGCAGTGAGCACAGGGGGTGATGGAGTGAACGGGACTGGGTGTGTGTTAGGACACGGGGCAGTGAGCACAGGGGGTGATGGGTGAACGGGACTGGGTGTGTGTTAGGACACGGGGCAGTGAGCACAGGGGGTGATGGGTGAACGGGACTGGGTGAGTGTTAGGACACGGGGCAGTGAGCACAGGGGGTGATGGGTGAACGGGTCTGGGTGTGAGTTAGGACACGCGGCAGCGAGCACAGGGGGTGATGGGTGAACGGGACCTGGTGCGAGTCAGGACACGGGGCAGTGTGCACAAGGGGTGATGGGTGAACGGGACTGGGTGTGAGTTAGGACACGGGGCGGCGAGCACAGGGGGTGATGGGTGAACGGGACTGGGTGCGAGTTAGGACACGGGGCAGTGAGCACAGGGAGTGATGGGTGAACGGGACTGGGTGTGAGTTAGGACACGGGGCAGTGAGCACAGGGGGTGATGGGTGAATGGGACTGGGTGTGAGTTAGGACACGGGGCAGTGAGCACAGGGGGTGATGGGTGAACGGGACTGGGTGTGAGTTAGGACACGGGGCAGTGAGCACAGGGGGTGATGGGTGAACGGGACTGGGTGTGAGTTAGGACACGGGGCAGTGAGCACAGGGGGTGATGGGTGAACGGGACTGGTTGTGAGTTAGGACACGGGGCAGTGAGCACGGGGGTGATGGGTGAACGGGACTGGGTGTGAGTGAGGACACGGGGTAGTGAGCACAGGGGGTGATGGGTGAACGGGACTGGGTGTGAGTTAGGACACGGGGCAGTGAGCACAGGGGGTGATGGGTGAACGGGACTGGGTGTGAGTTAGGACACAGGGCATTGAGCACACGTGTGATGGGTGAACGGGACTGGGTGTGAGTTAGGACACGGGGCAGTGAGCACAGGGGGTGATGGGTGAACGGGACTGGGTGTGAGTTAGGACACGGGGCAGTGAGCACAGCGGGTGATGGGTGAACGGGACTGGGTGTGAGTTAGGACACGGGGCAGTGAGCACAGGGGGTGATGGGTGAACGGGACCTGGTGCGAGTTAGGACACGGGGCAGTGAGCGCAGAGGGTGATGGGTGAACGGGACTGGGTGTGAGTTAGGACACGGGGCAGTGAGCACAGGGGGTGATGCGTGAACGGGACTGGGTGTGAGTTAGGACACGGGGCAGTGAGCACAGGGGGTGATGGGTGAACGGGACTGGGTGCGAGTTAGGACACGGGGCAGTGAGCACAGGGGGTGATGGGTGGACGGGACTGGGTGCGAGTTAGGACACGGGGCAGTGAGCACAGGGGGTGATGGGTGAACGGGACTGGGTGCGAGTTAGGACACGGGGCAGTGAGCACAGGGGGTGATGGGTGAACGGGACCTGGTGTGAGTTAGGACATGGGGCAGTGAGCACAGGGGGTGATGGGTGAACGGGGCTCGGTGTGAGTTAGGACACGGGGCAGTGAGCACAGGGGGTGATGGGTGAACGGGACTGGGTGAGTGTTAGGACACGGGGCAGTGAGCACAGGGGGTGATTGGTGAACGGGACTGGGTGTGAGTTAGGACGCGGGGCAGTGAGCACAGGGGGTGATGGGTGAACGGGACTGGGTGCGAGTTAGGACGCGGGGCAGTGAGCACAGGGGGTGATGGGTGAACGGGACTGGGTTTGAGTTAGGACACGGGGCAGGGAGCACAGGGGCTGATGGGTGAACGGGACTTGGTGCGAGTTAGGACACGGGGCAGTGAGCACAGGGGGTGATGGGTGAACGGGACTGGGTGCGAGTTAGGACACGGGGCAGTGAGCACAGGGGGTGATGGGTGAACGGGACTGGGTGTGAGTTAGGACACGGGGCAGTGAGCACAGGGGGTGATGGGTGAACGGGACTGGGTGTGAGTCAGGACACGGGGCAGTGAGCACGGGGTGATGGGTGAACGGGACTGGGTGTGAGTTAGGACACGGGGCAGAGAGCACAGGGGGTGATGGGTGAACGGGACTGGGTGCGAGTTAGGACACGGGGCAGTGAGCACAGGGGGTGATGGGTGAACGGGACTGGGTGTGAGTTAGGACACGGGGCAGTGAGCACAGGGGGTGATGGGTGAACGGGACCTGGTGCGAGTTAGGACACGGGGCAGTGAGCACAGGGGGTGATGGGTGAACGGGACTGGGTGCGAGTTAGGACACGGGGCAGTGAGCACAGGGGGTGATGGGTGAACGGGACTGGGTGTGAGTTAGGACACGGGGCAGTGAGCACAGGGGGTGATGGGTGAACGGGACCTGGTGTGAGTTAGGACACGGGGCAGTGAGCACAGGGGGTGATGGGTGAACAGGACTGGGTGCGAGTTAGGACACGGGGCAGTGAGCACAGGGGGTGATGGGTGAACGGGACTGGGTGTGAGTTAGGACATGGGGCAGTGAGCACAGGGGGTGATGGGTGAACGGGACTGGGTGTGAGTTAGGACACGGGGCAGTGAGCACAGGGAGTGATGGGTGAACGGGACTGGGTGTGAGTTAGGACACGGGGCAGTGAGCACAGGGGGTGATGGGTGAACGGGACTGGGTGTGAGTTAGGACACGGGGCAGTGAGCACGGGGGTGATGGGTGAACGGGACTGGGTGTGAGTGAGGACACGGGGTAGTGAGCACAGGGGGTGATGGGTGAACGGGACTGGGTGTGAGTTAGGACACGGGGCAGTGAGCACAGGGGGTGATGGGTGAACAGGACCTGGTGCGATTTAGGACACGGGGCAGTGAGCACAGGGGGTGATGGGTGAACGGGACCTGGTGCGAGTTAGGACACGGGGCAGTGAGCACAGGGGGTGATGGGTGAACAGGACTGGGTGTGAGTTAGGACACGGGGCAGTGAGCACAGGGGGTGATGGGTGAACGGGACTGGGTGAGAGTTAGGACACGGGGCAGTGAGCACAGGGGGTGATGGGTGAACGGGACTGGGTGTGAGTTAGGACACGGGGCAGTGAGCACAGGGGGGATGGGTGAACGGGACTTGGTGTGAGTTAGGACACGGGGCAGTGAGCACAGGGGGCGATGGGTGAACGGGACTTGGTGCGAGTTAGGACACGGGGCAGTGAGCACAGGGGGTGATGGGTGAACGGGTCTGGGTGTGAGTTAGGACACGGGGCAGTGAGCACAGGGGGTGATGGGTGAACGGGACCTGGTGCGAGCTAGGACACGGGGCAGTGAGCACAGGGGGTGATGGGTGAACGGGACTGGGTGTGAGTTAGGACACGGGGCAGTGAGCACAGGGGGTGATGGGTGAACGGGACTGGGTGTGAGTTAGGACACGGGGCAGTGAGCACAGGGGGTGATGGGTGAACGGGACTGGGTGTGAGTTAGGACACGGGGCAGTGAGCACAGGGGGTGATGGGTGAACGGGTCTGGGTGTGAGTTAGGACACGCGGCAGCGAGCACAGGGGGTGATGGGTGAATGGGACCTGGTGCGAGTCAGGACACGGGGCAGTGTGCACAAGGGGTGATGGGTGAACGGGACTGGGTGTGAGTTAGGACACGGGGCAGCGAGCACAGGGGGTGATGGGTGAACGGGACTGGGTGTGAGTTAGGACACGGGGCAGCGAGCACAGGGGGTGATGGGTGAACGGGACTGGGTGCGAGTTAGGACACGGGGCAGTGAGCACAAGGGGTGATGGGTGAACGGGACTGGGTGTGAGTTAGGACACGGGGCAGTGAGCACAGCGGGTGATGGGTGAACGGGACTGGGTGTGAGTTAGGACACAGGGCATTGAGCACACGTGTGATGGGTGAACGGGACTGGGTGTGAGTTAGGACACGGGGCAGTGAGCACAGGGGGTGATGGGTGAACGGGACTTGGTGTGAGTTAGGACACGGGGCAGTGAGCACAGGGGGTGATGGGTGAACGGGACTGGGTGTGAGTTAGGACACGGGGCAGTGAGCACAGGGGGTGATGGGTGAACGGGACCTGGTGCGAGTTAGGACACGGGGCAGTGAGCACAGGGGGTGATGGGTGAACGGGACTGGGTGTGAGTTAGGACACGGGGCAGTGAGCACAGGGGGTGATGGGTGAACGGGACTGGGTGCGAGTTAGGACACGGGGCAGTGAGCACAGGGGGTGATGGGTGAACGGGACTGGGTGTGAGTTAGGACACGGGGCAGTGAGCACAGGGGGTGATGGGTGAACGGGACTGGGTATGTGTTAGGACACGAGGCAGTGAGCACAGGGGGTGATGGGTGAACGAGACTGGGTGTGAGTTAGGACACGGGGCAGTGAGCACAGGGGGTGATGGGTGAACGAGACTGGGTGTGAGTTAGGACACGGGGCAGTGAGCACAGGGGGTGATGGGTGAACGGGACTCGGTGTGAGTTAGGACACGGGGCAGTGAGCACAGGGGGTGATGGCTGAACGGGACTGGGTGTGTGTTAGGACACGGGGCAGTGAGCACAGGGGGTGATGGGTGAACGGGACTGGGTGAGTGTTAGGACACGGGGCAGTGAGCACAGGGGGTGATGGGTGAACCGGACTGGGTGCGAGTTAGGACACGGGGCAGTGAGCACAGGCGGTGATGGGTGAACGGGACTGGGTGTGAGTTAGGACACGGGGCAGTGAGCACAGGGGGTGATGGGTGAACGGGACTGGGTGCGAGTTAGGACGGCAGTGAGCACAGGGGGTGATGGGTGAACGGGACTGGGTGTGAGTTAGGACACGGGGCAGGGAGCACAGGGGGTGATGGGTGAACGGGACTTGGTGCGAGTTAGGACACGGGGCAGTGAGCACAGGGGGTGATGGGTGAACGGGACAGGGTGTGAGTTAGGACACGGGGCAGTGAGCACAGGGGGTGATGGGTGAACGGGACTGGGTGTGAGTTAGGACACGGGGCAGTGAGCACGGGGTGATGGGTGAACGGGACTGGGTGTGAGTTAGGACACGGGGCAGTGAGCACAGGGGGTGATGGGTGAACAGGACTGGGTGTGAGTTAGGACACGGGGCAGTGAGCACAGGGGGTGATGGGTGAACGGGACTGGGTGCGAGTTAGGACACGGGGCAGTGAGCACAGGGGGGTGATGGGTGAACGGGACTGGGTGTGAGTTAGGACACGGGGCAGTGAGCACAGGGGGTGATGGGTGAACGGGACCTGGTGTGAGTTAGGACACGGGGCAGTGAGCACAGGGGGTGATGGGTGAACGGGACAGGGTGTGAGTTAGGACACGGGGCAGTGAGCACAGGGGGTGATGGGTGAACGGGACTGGGTGTGAGTTAGGACACGGGGCAGTGAGCACAGGGGGTGGTGGGTGAACGGGACTGGGTGTGAGTTAGGACACGGGGCAGTGAGCACAGGGGGTGATGGGTGAACGGGACTTGGTGTGAGTTAGGACACGGGGCAGTGAGCACAGGGGGTGATGGGTGAACGGGACCTGGTGCGAGTTAGGACACGGGGCAGTGAGCACAGGGGGTGATGGGTGAATGGGACTGGGCGTGAGTTAGGACACGGGGCAGTGAGCACAGGGGTTGAAGGGTGAACGGGACTGGGTGTGAGTTAGGACACGGGGCAGTGAGCACAGGGGGTGATGGGTGAACGGGACCTGGTGCGACTTAGGACACGGGGCAGTGAGCACAGGGGGTGATGGGTGAACGGGACCTGGTGCGAGTTAGGACACGGGGCAGTGAGCACAGGGGTGATGGGTGAACGGGACCTGGCGCGAGTTAGGACACGGGGCAGTGAGCACAGGGGGTGATGGGTGAACGGGTCTGGGTGCGAGTTAGGACACGGGGCAGTGAGCACAGGGGGTGATGGGTGAACGGGACCTGGTGTGAGTTAGGACATGGGGCAGTGAGCACAGGGGGTGATGGGTGAACGGGGCTCGGTGTGAGTTAGGACACGGGGCAGTGAGCACAGGGGGTGATGGGTGAACGGGACTGGGTGTGAGTTAGGACGCGGGGCAGTGAGCACAGGGGGTGATGGGTGAACGGGACTGGGTGCGAGTTAGGACACGGGGCAGTGAGCACAGGGGGTGATGGGTGAACGGGACTGGGTGCGTGTTAGGACGCGGGGCAGTGAGCACAGGGGGTGATGGGTGAACGGGACTGGGTGCGAGTTAGGACACGGGGCAGTGAGCACAGGGGGTGATGGGGTGAACGGGACTGGGTGTGTGTTAGGACACGGGGCAGTGAGCACAGGGGGTGATGGGTGAACGGGACTGGGTGTGTGTTAGGACACGGGGCAGTGAGCACAGGGGGTGATGGGTGAACGGGACTGGGTGAGTGTTAGGACACGGGGCAGTGAGCACAGGGGGTGATGGGTGAACGGGTCTGGGTGTGAGTTAGGACACGCGGCAGCGAGCACAGGGGGTGATGGGTGAACGGGACCTGGTGCGAGTCAGGACACGGGGCAGTGTGCACAAGGGGTGATGGGTGAACGGGACTTGGTGTGAGTTAGGACACGGTGGCGGCGAGCACAGGGGGTGATGGGTGAACGGGACTGGGTGCGAGTTAGGACACGGGGCAGTGAGCACAGGGGGTGATGGGTGAACGGGACTGGGTGTGAGTTAGGACACGGGGCAGTGAGCACAGGGGGTGATGGGTGAACGGGACTGCGTGCGAGTTAGGACACGGGGCAGTGAGCACAAGGGGTGATGGGTGAACGGGACTGGGTGTGAGTTAGGACACGGGGCAGTGAGCACAGGGGGTGATGGGTGAACGGGACTGGGTGTGAGTTAGGACACGGGGCAGTGAGCACAGGGGGTGATGGGTGAACGGGACTGGGTGTGAGTTAGGACACGGGGCAGTGAGCACAGGGGGTGATGGGTGAACGGGACCTGGTGCGAGTTAGGACACGGGGCAGTGAGCACAGAGGGTGATGGGTGAACGGGACTGGGTGTGAGTTAGGACACGGGGCAGTGAGCACAGGGGGTGATGCGTGAACGGGACTGGGTGCGAGTTAGGACACGGGGCAGTGAGCACAGGGGGTGATGGGTGAACGGGACTGGGTGCGAGTTAGGACACGGGGCGGTGAGCACAGGGGGTGATGGGTGAACGGGACTGGGTGCGAGTTAGGACACGGGGCAGTGAGCACAGGGGGTGATGGGTGAACGGGACTGGGTGCGAGTTAGGACACGGGGCAGTGAGCACAGGGGGTGATGGGTGAACGGGACCTGGTGTGAGTTAGGACATGGGGCAGTGAGCACAGGGGGTGATGGGTGAACGGGGCTCGGTGTGAGTTAGGACACGGGGCAGTGAGCACAGGGGGTGATGGGTGAACGGGACTGGGTGTGAGTTAGGACGCGGGGCAGTGAGCACAGGGGGTGATGGGTGAACGGGACTGGGTGCGAGTTAGGACACGGGGCAGTGAGCACAGGGGGTGATGGGTGAACGGGACTGGGTGCGTGTTAGGACGCGGGGCAGTGAGCACAGGGGGTGATGGGTGAACGGGACTGGGTGCGAGTTAGGACACGGGGCAGTGAGCACAGGGGGTGATGGGTGAACGGGACTGGGTGTGAGTTAGGACACGGGGCAGTGAGCACAGGGGGTGATGGGTGAACGGGACTGGGTGTGTGTTAGGACACGGGGCAGTGAGCACAGGGGGTGATGGGTGAACGGGACTGGGTGTGTGTTAGGACACGGGGCAGTGAGCACAGTGGGTGATGGTTGAACGGGACTGGGTGAGTGTTAGGACACGGGGCAGTGAGCACAGGGGGTGATGGGTGAACGGGACTGGGTGTGAGTTAGGACGCGGGGCAGTGAGCACAGGGGGTGATGGGTGAACGGGACTGGGTGCGAGTTAGGACGCGGGGCAGTGAGCACAGGGGGTGATGGGTGAACGGGACTGGGTGTGAGTTAGGACACGGGGCAGGGAGCACAGGGGGTGATGGGTGAACGGGACTTGGTGCGAGTTAGGACACGGGGCAGTGAGCACAGGGGGTGATGGGTGAACGGGACTGGGTGCGAGTTAGGACACGGGGCAGTGAGCACAGGGGGTGATGGGTGAACGGGACTGGGTGTGAGTTAGGACACGGGGCAGTGAGCACAGGGGGTGATGGGGTGAACGGGACTGGGTGTGAGTCAGGACACGGGGCAGTGAGCACGGGGTGATGGGTGAACGGGACTGGGTGTGAGTTAGGACACGGGAGTGAGCACAGGGGGGTGATGGGTGAACGGGACTGGGTGCGAGTTAGGACACGGGGCAGTGAGCACAGGGGGTGATGGGTGAACGGGACTGGGTGTGAGTTAGGACACGGGGCAGTGAGCACAGGGGGTGATGGGTGAACGGGACTTGGTGTGAGTTAGGACACGGGGCAGTGAGCACAGGGGGTGATGGGGTGAACGGGACCTGGTGCGAGTTAGGACACGGGGCAGTGAGCACAGGGGGTGATGGGTGAACGGGACTGGGTGCGAGTTAGGACACGGGGCAGTGAGCACAGGGGGTGATGGGTGAACGGGACCTGGTGCGACTTAGGACACGGGGCAGTGAGCACAGGGGGTGATGGGTGAACGGGACTGGGTGTGAGTTAGGACACGGGGCAGTGAACACAGGTGTGATGGGTGAACGGGACCTGGCGCGAGTTAGGACACGGGGCAGTGAGCACAGGGGGTGATGGGTGAACGGGTCTGGGTGCGAGTTAGGACACGGGGCAGTGAGCACAGGGGGTGATGGGTGAACGGGACTGGGTGCGAGTTAGGACACGGGGCAGTGAGCACAGGGGGTGATGGGTGAACGGGACTGGGTGCGAGTTAGGACACGGGGCAGTGAGCAAAGGGGGTGATGGGTGAACGGGACTGGGTGCGAGTTGGGACACGGGGCAGTGAGCACAGGGAGTGATGGGTGAACGGGACCTGGTGTGAGTTAGGACATGGGGCAGTGAGCACAGGGGGTGATGGGTGAACGGGGCTCGGTGTGAGTTAGGACACGGGGCAGTGAGCACAGGGGGGTGATGGGTGAACGGGACTGGGTGTGAGTTAGGACGCGGGGCAGTGAGCACAGGGGGTGATGGGTGAACGGGACTGGGTGCGAGTTAGGACACGGGGCAGTGAGCACAGGGGGTGATGGGTGAACGGGACTGGGTGCGTGTTAGGACGCGGGGCAGTGAGCACAGGGGGTGATGGGTGAACGGGACTGGGTGCGAGTTAGGACACGGGGCAGTGAGCACAGGGGGTGATGGGTGAACGGGACTGGGTGTGAGTTAGGACATGGGGCAGTGAGCACAGGGGGTGATGGGTGAACGGGACTGGGTGTGTGTTAGGACACGGGGCAGTGAGCACAGGGTGTGATGGGTGAACGGGACTGGGTGTGTGTTAGGACACGGGGCAGTGAGCACAGGGGGTGATGGGTGAACGGGACTGGGTGAGTGTTAGGACACGGGGCAGTGAGCACAGGGGATGATGGGTGAACGGGTCTGGGTGTGAGTTAGGACACGCGGCAGCGAGCACAGGGGGTGATGGGTGAACGGGACCTGGTGCGAGTCAGGACACGGGGCAGTGTGCACAAGGGGTGATGGGTGAACGGGACTGGGTGTGAGTTAGGACACGGGGCGGCGAGCACAGGGGGTGATGGGTGAACGGGACTGGGTGCGAGTTAGGACACGGGGCAGTGAGCACAGGGGGTGATGGGTGAACGGGACTGGGTGTGAGTTAGGACACGGGGCAGTGAGCACAGGGGGTGATGGGTGAACGGGACTGGGTGCGAGTTAGGACACGGGGCAGTGAGCACAAGGGGTGATGGGTGAACGGGACTGGGTGTGAGTTAGGACACGGGGCAGTGAGCACAGGGGGTGATGGGTGAACGGGACTGGGTGTGAGTTAGGACACATGGCATTGAGCACACGTGTGATGGTGTGAACGGGACTGGGTGTGAGTTAGGACACGGGGCAGTGAGCACAGGGGGTGATGGGTGAACGGGACTGGGTGTGAGTTAGGACACGGGGCAGTGAGCACAGGGGGTGATGGGTGAACGGGACTGGGTGTGACTTAGGACACGGGGCAGTGAGCACAGGGGGTGATGGGTGAACGGGACCTGGTGCTAGTGAGGACACGGGGCAGTGAGCACAGAGGGTGATGGGTGAACGGGACTGGGTGTGAGTTAGGACACGGGGCAGTGAGCACAGGGGGTGATGCGTGAACGGGACTGGGTGCGAGTTAGGACACGGGGCAGTGAGCACAGGGGGTGATGGGTGAACGGGACTGGGTGCGAGTTAGGACACGGGGCAGCGAGCACAGGGGGTGATGGGTGAACGGGACTGGGTGCGAGTTAGGACACGGGGCAGTGAGCACAGGGGGGTGATGGGTGAACGGGGCTGGGTGCGAGTTAGGACACGGGGCAGTGAGCACAGGGGGTGATGGGTGAACGGGACCTGGTGTGAGTTAGGACATGGGGCAGTGAGCACAGGGGGTGATGGGTGAACGGGGCTCGGTGTGAGTTAGGACACGGGGCAGTGAGCACAGGGGGTGATGGGTGAACGGGACTGGGTGGGAGTTAGGACGCGGGGCAGTGAGCAGAGGGGGTGATGGGTGAACGGGACTGGGTGCGAGTTAGGACACGGGGCAGTGAGCACAGGGGGTGATGGGTGAACGGGACTGGGTGCGTGTTAGGACGCGGGGCAGTGAGCACAGGGGGTGATGGGTGAACGGGACTGGGTGCGAGTTAGGACACGGGGCAGTGAGCACAGGGGGTGATGGGTGAACGGGACTGGGTGTGAGTTAGGACACGGGGCAGTGAGCACAGGGGGTGATGGGTGAACGGGACTGGGTGTGTGTTAGGACACGGGGCAGTGAGCACAGGGGGTGATGGGTGAACGGGACTGGGTGTGTGTTAGGACACGGGGCAGTGAGCACAGGGGGTGATGGGTGAACGGGACTGGGTGAGTGTTAGGACACGGGGCAGTGAGCACAGGGGGTGATGGGTGAACGGGACTGGGTGTGAGTTAGGACGCGGGGCAGTGAGCACGGGGTGATGGGTGAACGGGACTGGGTGCGAGTTAGGACGCGGGGCAGTGAGCACAGGGGGTGATGGGTGAACGGGACTGGGTGTGAGTTAGGACACGGGGCAGGGAGCACAGGGGGTGATGGGTGAACGGGACTTGGTGCGAGTTAGGACACGGGGCAGTGAGCACAGGGGGTGATGGGTGAACGGGACTGGGTGCGAGTTAGGACACGGGGCAGTGAGCACAGGGGGTGATGGGTGAACGGGACTGGGTGTGAGTTAGGACACGGGGCAGTGAGCACAGGGGGTGATGGGTGAACGGGACTGGGTGTCAGTCAGGACACGGGGCAGTGAGCACGGGGTGAGGGTGAACGGGACTGGGTGTGAGTTAGGACACGGGGCAGTGAGCACAGGGGGTGATGGGTGAACGGGACTGGGTGCGAGTTAGGACACGGGGCAGTGAGCACAGGGGGTGATGGGTGAACGGGACTGGGTGTGAGTTAGGACACGGGGCAGTGAGCACAGGGGGTGATGGGTGAACGGGACCTGGGTGTGAGTTAGGACACGGGGCAGTGAGCACAGAGGGTGATGGGTGAACGGGACTGGGTGCGAGTTAGGACACGGGGCAGTGAGCACAGGGGGTGATGGGTGAACGGGACTGGGTGTGAGTTAGGACACGGGGCAGTGAGCACAGGGGGTGATGGGTGAACGGGACCTGGTGTGAGTTAGGACACGGGGCAGTGAGCACAGGGGGTGATGGGTGAACAGGACTGGGTGCGAGTTAGGACATGGGGCAGTGAGCACAGGGGGTGATGGGTGAACGGGACTGGGTGTGAGTTAGGACACGGGGCAGTGAGCACAGGGGGTGATGGTTGAACGGGACTGGGTGTGAGTTAGGACACGGGGCAGTGAGCACAGGGAGTGATGGGTGAACGGGACTGGGTGTGAGTTAGGACACGGGGCAGTGAGCACAGGGGGTGATGGGTGAACGGGACTGGTTGTGAGTTAGGACACGGGGCAGTGAGCACGGGGGTGATGGGTGAACGGGACTGGGTGTGAGTGAGGACACGGGGTAGTGAGCACAGGGGGTGATGGGTGAACGGGACTGGGTGTGAGTTAGGACACGGGGCAGTGAGCACAGGGGGTGATGGGTGAACGGGACTGGGTGTGAGTTAGGACACAGGGCATTGAGCACACGTGTGATGGGTGAACGGGACTGGGTGTGAGTTAGGACACGGGGCAGTGAGCACAGGGGGTGATGGGTGAACGGGACTTGGTGTGAGTTAGGACACGGGGCAGTGAGCACAGCGGGTGATGGGTGAACGGGACTGGGTGTGAGTTAGGACACGGGGCAGTGAGCACAGGGGGTGATGGGTGAACGGGACCTGGTGCGAGTTAGGACACGGGGCAGTGAGCGCAGAGGGTGATGGGTGAACGGGACTGGGTGTGAGTTAGGACACGGGGCAGTGAGCACAGGGGGTGATGCGTGAACGGGACTGGGTGTGAGTTAGGACACGGGGCAGTGAGCACAGGGGGTGATGGGTGAACGGGACTGGGTGCGAGTTAGGACACGGGGCAGTGAGCACAGGGGGTGATGGGTGGACGGGACTGGGTGCGAGTTAGGACACGGGGCAGTGAGCACAGGGGGTGATGGGTGAACGGGACCGGGTGCGAGTTAGGACACGGGGCAGTGAGCACAGGGGGTGATGGGTGAACGGGACCTGGTGTGAGTTAGGACATGGGGCAGTGAGCACAGGGGGTGATGGGTGAACGGGGCTCGGTGTGAGTTAGGACACGGGGCAGTGAGCACAGGGGGTGATGGGTGAACGGGACTGGGTGTGAGTTAGGACGCGGGGCAGTGAGCACAGGGGGTGATGGGTGAACGGGACTGGGTGCGTGTTAGGACACGGGGCAGTGAGCACAGGGGGTGATGGGTGAACGGGACTGGGTGCGTGTTAGGACGCGGGGCAGTGAGCACAGGGGGTGATGGGTGAACGGGACTGGGTGCGAGTTAGGACACGGGGCAGTGAGCACAGGGGGTGATGGGTGAACGGGACTGGGTGTGAGTTAGGACACGGGGCAGTGAGCACAGGGGGTGATGGGTGAACGGGACTGGGTGTGAGTTAGGACACGGGGCAGTGAGCACAGTGGGTGATGGGTGAACGGGACTGGGTGTGAGTTAGGACACGGGGCAGTGAGCACAGGGGGTGATGGGTGAACGGGACTGGGTGTGTGTTAGGACAGGGGGCAGTGAGCACAGGGGGTGATGGGTGAACGGGACTGGGTGTGTGTTAGGACACGGGGCAGTGAGCACAGGGGGTGATGGGTGAAAGGGACTGGGTGAGTGTTAGGACACGGGGCAGGGAGCACAGGGGGTGATGGGTGAACGGGTCTGGGTGTGAGTTAGGACACGCGGCAGCGAGCACAGGGGGTGATGGGTGAACGGGACCTGGTGCGAGTCAGGACACGGGGCAGTGTGCACAAGGGGTGATGGGTGAACGGGACTGGGTGTGAGTTAGGACACGGGGCGGCGAGCACAGGGGGTGATGGGTGAACGGGACTGGGTGCGAGTTCGGACACGGGGCAGTGAGCACAGGGGGTGATGGGTGAACGGGACTGGGTGTGAGTTAGGACACGGGGCAGTGAGCACAGGGGGTGATGGGTGAACGGGACTGGGTGCGAGTTAGGACACGGGGCAGTGAGCACAGGGGGTGATGGGTGAACGGGACTGGGTGTGAGTTAGGACACGGGGCAGGGAGCACAGGGGGTGATGGGTGAACGGGACTTGGTGCGAGTTAGGACACGGGGCAGTGAGCACAGGGGGTGTTGGGTGAACGGGACAGGGTGTGAGTTAGGACACGGGGCAGTGAGCACACGGGGTGATGGGTGAACGGGACTGGGTGTGAGTTAGGACACGGGGCAGTGAGCACGGGGTGATGGGTGAACGGGACTGGGTGTGAGTTAGGACACGGGGCAGTGAGCACAGGGGGTGATGGGTGAACAGGACTGGGTGTGAGTTAGGACACGGGGCAGTGAGCACAGGGGGTGATGGGTGAATGGGACTGGGTGCGAGTTAGGACACGGGGCAGTGAGCACAGGGGGTGATGGGTGAACGGGACTGGGTGTGAGTTAGGACACGGGGCAGTGAGCACAGGGGGTGATGGGTGAACGGGACCTGGTGTGAGTTAGGACACGGGGCAGTGAGCACAGGGGGTGATGGGTGAACGGGACAGGGTGTGAGTTAGGACACGGGGCAGTGAGCACAGGGGGTGATGGGTGAACGGGACTGGGTGTGAGTTAGGACACGGGGCAGTGAGCACAGGGGGTGATGGGTGAACGGGACTGGGTGTGAGTTAGGACACGGGGCAGTGAGCACAGGGGGTGATGGGTGAACGGGACTGGGCGTGAGTTAGGACACGGGGCAGTGAGCACAGGGGTTGAAGGGTGAACGGGACTGGGTGTGAGTTAGGACACGGGGCAGTGAGCACAGGGGGTGATGGGTGAACGGGACCTGGTGCGACTTAGGACACGGGGCAGTGAGCACAGGGGGTGATGGGTGAACGGGACCTGGTGCGAGTTAGGACACGGGGCAGTGAGCACAGGGGTGATGGGTGAACGGGACCTGGCGCGAGTTAGGACACGGGGCAGTGAGCACAGGGGGTGATGGGTGAACGGGTCTGGGTGCGAGTTAGGACACGGGGCAGTGAGCACAGGGGGTGATGGGTGAACGGGACTGGGTGCGAGTTAGGACACGGGGCAGTGAGCACAGGGGGTGATGGGTGAACGGGACTGGGTGCGAGTTAGGACACGGGGCAGTGAGCACAGGGGGTGATGGGTGAACGGGACTGGGTGCGAGTTGGGACACGGGGCAGTGAGCACAGGGGGTGATGGGTGAACGGGACCTGGTGTGAGTTAGGACATGGGGCAGTGAGCACAGGGGGTGATGGGTGAACGGGGCTCGGTGTGAGTTAGGACACGGGGCAGTGAGCACAGGGGGTGATGGGTGAACGGGACTGGGTGTGAGTTAGGACGCGGGGCAGTGAGCACAGGGGGTGATGGGTGAACGGGACTGGGTGCGAGTTAGGACACGGGGCAGTGAGCACAGGGGGTGATGGGTGAACGGGACTGGGTGCGTGTTAGGACGCGGGGCAGTGAGCACAGGGGGTGATGGGTGAACGGGACTGGGTGCGAGTTAGGACACGGGGCAGTGAGCACAGGGGGTGATGGGTGAACGGGACTGGGTGTGAGTTAGGACACGGGGCAGTGAGCACAGGGGGTGATGGGTGAACGGGACTGGGTGTGTGTTAGGACACGGGGCAGTGAGCACAGGGGGTGATGGGTGAACGGGACTGGGTGTGTGTTAGGACACGGGGCAGTGAGCACAGGGGGTGATGGGTGAACGGGACTGGGTGAGTGTTAGGACACGGGGCAGTGAGCACAGGGGGTGATGGGTGAACGGGTCTGGGTGTGAGTTAGGACACGCGGCAGCGAGCACAGGGGGTGATGGGTGAACGGGACCTGGTGCGAGTCAGGACACGGGGCAGTGTGCACAAGGGGTGATGGGTGAACGGGACTGGGTGTGAGTTAGGACACGGGGCGGCGAGCACAGGGGGTGATGGGTGAACGGGACTGGGTGCGAGTTAGGACACGGGGCAGTGAGCACAGGGGGTGTTGGGTGAACGGGACTGGGTGTGAGTTAGGACACGGGGCAGTGGGCACAGGGGGTGATGGGTGAACGGGACTGGGTGCGAGTTAGGACACGGGGCAGTGAGCACAAGGGGTGATGGGTGAACGGGACTGGGTGTGAGTTAGGACACGGGGCAGTGAGCACAGGGGGTGATGGGTGAACGGGACTGGGTGTGAGTTAGGACACAGGGCATTGAGCACACGTGTGATGGGTGAACGGGACTGGGTGTGAGTTAGGACACGGGGCAGTGAGCACAGGGGGTGATGGGTGAACGGGACTTGGTGTGAGTTAGGACACGGGGCAGTGAGCACAGGGGGTGATGGGTGAACGGGACTGGGTGTGAGTTAGGACACGGGGCAGTGAGCACAGGGGGTGATGGGTGAACGGGACCTGGTGCGAGTTAGGACACGGGGCAGTGAGCACAGAGGGTGATGGGTGAACGGGACTGGGTGTGAGTTAGGACACGGGGCAGTGAGCACAGGGGGTGATGCGTGAACGGGACTGGGTGCGAGTTAGGACACGGGGCAGTGAGCACAGGGGGTGATGGGTGAACGGGACTGGGTGCGAGTTAGGACACGGGGCAGTGAGCACAGGGGGTGATGGGTGAACGGGACTGGGTGCGAGTTAGGACACGGGGCAGTGAGCACAGGGGGTGATGGGTGAACGGGACTGGGTGCGAGTTAGGACACGGGGCAGTGAGCACAGGGGGTGATGGGTGAACGGGACCTGGTGTGAGTTAGGACATGGGGCAGTGAGCACAGGGGGTGATGGGTGAACGGGGCTCGGTGTGAGTTAGGACACGGGGCAGTGAGCACAGGGGGTGATGGGTGAACGGGACTGGGTGTGAGTTAGGACGCGGGGCAGTGAGCACAGGGGGTGATGGGTGAACGGGACTGGGTGCGAGTTAGGACACGGGGCAGTGAGCACAGGGGGTGATGGGTGAACGGGACTGGGTGCGTGTTAGGACGCGGGGCAGTGAGCACAGGGGGTGATGGGTGAACGGGACTGGGTGCGAGTTAGGACACGGGGCAGTGAGCACAGGGGGTGATGGGTGAACGGGACTGGGTGTGAGTTAGGACACGGGGCAGTGAGCACAGGGGGTGATGGGTGAACGGGACTGGGTGTGTGTTAGGACACGGGGCAGTGAGCACAGGGGGTGATGGGTGAACGGGACTGGGTGTGTGTTAGGACACGGGGCAGTGAGCACAGGGGGTGATGGGTGAACGGGACTGGGTGAGTGTTAGGACACGGGGCAGTGAGCACAGGGGGTGATGGGTGAACGGGACTGGGTGTGAGTTAGGACGCGGGGCAGTGAGCACAGGGGATGATGGGTGAACGGGACTGGGTGCGAGTTAGGACGCGGGGCAGTGAGCACAGGGGGTGATGGGTGAACGGGACTTGGTGTGAGTTAGGACACGGGGCAGGGAGCACAGGGGGTGATGGGTGAACGGGACTTGGTGCGAGTTAGGACACGGGGCAGTGAGCACAGGGGGTGATGGGTGAACGGGACTGGGTGCGAGTTAGGACACGGGGCAGTGAGCACAGGGGGTGATGGTTGAACGGGACTGGGTGTGAGTTAGGACACGGGGCAGTGAGCACAGTGGGTGATGGGTGAACGGGACTGGGTGTGAGTCAGGACACGGGGCAGTGAGCACGGGGTGATGGGTGAACGGGACTGGGTGTGAGTTAGGACACGGGGCAGTGAGCACAGGGGGTGATGGGTGAACGGGACTGGGTGCGAGTTAGGACACGGGGCAGTGAGCACAGGGGGTGATGGGTGAACGGGACTGGGTGTGAGTTAGGACACGGGGCAGTGAGCACAGGGGGTGATGGGTGAACGGGACTTGGTGTGAGTTAGGACCCGGGGCAGTGAGCACAGGGGGTGATGGGTGAACGGGACCTGGTGCGAGTTAGGACACGGGGCAGTGAGCACAGGGGGTGATGGGTGAACGGGACTGGGCGTGAGTTAGGACACGGGGCAGTGAGCACAGGGGTTGAAGGGTGAACGGGACTGGGTGTGAGTTAGGACACGGGGCAGTGAACACAGGGGTGATGGGTGAACGGGACCTGGCGCGAGTTAGAGCACGGGGCAGTGAGCACAGGGGGTGATGGGTGAACGGGTCTGGGTGCGAGTTAGGACACGGGGCAGTGAGCACAGGGGGTGATGGGTGAACGGGACTGGGTGCGAGTTAGGACACGGGGCAGTGAGCACAGGGGGTGATGGGTGAACGGGACTGGGTGCGAGTTAGGACACGGGGCAGTGAGCACAGGGGGTGATGGGTGAACGGGACTGGGTGCGAGTTGGGACACGGGGCAGTGAGCACAGGGGGTGATGGGTGAACGGGACCTGGTGTGAGTTAGGACATGGGGCAGTGAGCACAGGGGGTGATGGGTGAACGGGGCTCGGTGTGAGTTAGGACACGGGGCAGTGAGCACAGGGGGTGATGGGTGAACGGGACTGGGTGTGAGTTAGGACGCGGGGCAGTGAGCACAGGGGGTGATGGGTGAACGGGACTGGGTGCGAGTTAGGACACGGGGCAGTGAGCACAGGGGGTGATGGGTGAACGGGACTGGGTGCGTGTTAGGACGCGGGGCAGTGAGCACAGGGGGTGATGGGTGAACGGGACTGGGTGCGAGTTAGGACACGGGGCAGTGAGCACAGGGGGTGATGGGTGAACGGGACTGGGTGTGAGTTAGGACACGCGGCAGTGAGCACAGGGGGTGATGGGTGAACGGGACTGGGTGTGTGTTAGGACACGGGGCAGTGAGCACAGGGGGTGATGGGTGAACGGGACTGGGTGAGTGTTAGGACACGGGGCAGTGAGCACAGGGGGTGATGGGTGAACGGGTCTGGGTGTGAGTTAGGACACGCGGCAGCGAGCACAGGGGGTGATGGGTGAACGGGACCTGGTGCGAGTCAGGACACGGGGCAGTGTGCACAAGGGGTGATGGGTGAAAGGGACTGGGTGTGAGTTAGGACACGGGGCGGCGAGCACAGGGGGTGATGGGTGAACGGGACTGGGTGCGAGTTAGGACACGGGGCAGTGAGCACAGGGGGTGATGGGTGAACGGGACTGGGTGTGAGTTAGGACACGGGGCAGTGAGCACTGGGGGTGATGGGTGAACGGGACTGGGTGCGAGTTAGGACACGGGGCAGTGAGCACAAGGGGTGATGGGTGAACGGGACTGGGTGTGAGTTAGGACACGGGGCAGTGAGCACAGGGGGTGATGGGTGAACGGGACTGGGTGTGAGTTAGGACACAGGGCATTGAGCACACGTGTGATGGGTGAACGGGACTGGGTGTGAGTTAGGACACGGGGCAGTGAGCACAGGGGGTGATGGGTGAACGGGACTTGGTGTGAGTTAGGACACGGGGCAGTGAGCACAGGGGGTGATGGGTGAACGGGACTGGGTGTGAGTTAGGACACGGGGCAGTGAGCACAGGGGGTGATGGGTGAACGGGACCTGGTGCGAGTGAGGACACGGGGCAGTGAGCACAGAGGGTGATGGGTGAACGGGACTGGGTGTGAGTTAGGACACGGGGCAGTGAGCACAGGGGGTGATGCGTGAACGGGACTGGGTGCGAGTTAGGACACGGGGCAGTGAGCACAGGGGGTGATGGGTGAACGGGACTGGGTGCGAGTTAGGACACGGGGCAGTGAGCACAGGGGGTGATGGGTGAACGGGACTGGGTGCGAGTTAGGACACGGGGCAGTGAGCACAGGGGGTGATGGGTGAACGGGACTGGGTGCGAGTTAGGACACGGGGCAGTGAGCACAGGGGTGATGGGTGAACGGGACCTGGTGTGAGTTAGGACATGGGGCAGTGAGCACAGGGGGTGATGGGTGAACGGGGCTCGGTGTGAGTTAGGACACGGGGCAGTGAGCACAGGGGGTGATGGGTGAACGGGACTGGGTGTGAGTTAGGACGCGGGGCAGTGTGCACAGGGGGTGATGGGTGAACGGGACTGGGTGCGAGTTAGGACACGGGGCAGTGAGCACAGGGGGTGATGGGTGAACGGGACTGGGTGCGTGTTAGGACGCGGGGCAGTGAGCACAGGGGGTGATGGGTGAACGGGACTGGGTGCGAGTTAGGACACGGGGCAGTGAGCACAGGGGGTGATGGGTGAACGGGACTGGGTGTGAGTTAGGACACGGGGCAGTGAGCACAGGGGGTGATGGGTGAACGGGACTGGGTGTGTGTTAGGACACGGGGCAGTGAGCACAGGGGGTGATGGGTGAACGGGACTGGGTGTGTGTTAGGACACGGGGCAGTGAGCACAGGGGGTGATGGGTGAACGGGACTGGGTGAGTGTTAGGACACGGGGCAGTGAGCACAGGGGGTGATGGGTGAACGGGACTGGGTGTGAGTTAGGACGCGGGGCAGTGAGCACAGGGGATGATGGGTGAACGGGACTGGGTGCGAGTTAGGACGCGGGGCAGTGAGCACAGGGGGTGATGGGTGAACGGGACTTGGTGTGAGTTAGGACACGGGGCAGGGAGCACAGGGGGTGATGGGTGAACGGGACTTGGTGCGAGTTAGGACACGGGGCAGTGAGCACAGGGGGTGATGGGTGAACGGGACTGGGTGCGAGTTAGGACACGGGGCAGTGAGCACAGGGGGTGATGGTTGAACGGGACTGGGTGTGAGTTAGGACACGGGGCAGTGAGCACAGTGGGTGATGGGTGAACGGGACTGGGTGTGAGTCAGGACACGGGGCAGTGAGCACGGGGTGATGGGTGAACGGGACTGGGTGTGAGTTAGGACACGGGGCAGTGAGCACAGGGGGTGATGGGTGAACGGGACTGGGTGCGAGTTAGGACACGGGGCAGTGAGCACAGGGGGTGATGGGTGAACGGGACTGGGTGTGAGTTAGGACACGGGGCAGTGAGCACAGGGGGTGATGGGTGAACGGGACTTGGTGTGAGTTAGGACCCGGGGCAGTGAGCACAGGGGGTGATGGGTGAACGGGACCTGGTGCGAGTTAGGACACGGGGCAGTGAGCACAGGGGGTGATGGGTGAACGGGACTGGGCGTGAGTTAGGACACGGGGCAGTGAGCACAGGGGTTGAAGGGTGAACGGGACTGGGTGTGAGTTAGGACACGGGGCAGTGAACACAGGGGTGATGGGTGAACGGGACCTGGCGCGAGTTAGGGCACGGGGCAGTGAGCACAGGGGGTGATGGGTGAACGGGTCTGGGTGCGAGTTAGGACACGGGGCAGTGAGCACAGGGGGTGATGGGTGAACGGGACTGGGTGCGAGTTAGGACACGGGGCAGTGAGCACAGGGGGTGATGGGTGAACGGGACTGGGTGCGAGTTAGGACACGGGGCAGTGAGCACAGGGGGTGATGGGTGAACGGGACTGGGTGCGAGTTGGGACACGGGGCAGTGAGCACAGGGGGTGATGGGTGAACGGGACCTGGTGTGAGTTAGGACATGGGGCAGTGAGCACAGGGGGTGATGGGTGAACGGGGCTCGGTGTGAGTTAGGACACGGGGCAGTGAGCACAGGGGGTGATGGGTGAACGGGACTGGGTGTGAGTTAGGACGCGGGGCAGTGAGCACAGGGGGTGATGGGTGAACGGGACTGGGTGCGAGTTAGGACACGGGGCAGTGAGCACAGGGGGTGATGGGTGAACGGGACTGGGTGCGTGTTAGGACGCGGGGCAGTGAGCACAGGGGGTGATGGGTGAACGGGACTGGGTGCGAGTTAGGACACGGGGCAGTGAGCACAGGGGGTGATGGGTGAACGGGACTGGGTGTGAGTTAGGACACGGGGCAGTGAGCACAGGGGGTGATGGGTGAACGGGACTGGGTGTGTGTTAGGACACGGGGCAGTGAGCACAGGGGGTGATGGGTGAACGGGACTGGGTGTGTGTTAGGACACGGGGCAGTGAGCACAGGGGGTGATGGGTGAACGGGACTGGGTGAGTGTTAGGACACGGGGCAGTGAGCACAGGGGGTGATGGGTGAACGGGTCTGGGTGTGAGTTAGGACACGCGGCAGCGAGCACAGGGGGTGATGGGTGAACGGGACCTGGTGCGAGTCAGGACACGGGGCAGTGTGCACAAGGGGTGATGGGTGAAAGGGACTGGGTGTGAGTTAGGACACGGGGCGGCGAGCACAGGGGGTGATGGGTGAACGGGACTGGGTGCGAGTTAGGACACGGGGCAGTGAGCACAGGGGGTGATGGGTGAACGGGACTGGGTGTGAGTTAGGACACGGGGCAGTGAGCACTGGGGGTGATGGGTGAACGGGACTGGGTGCGAGTTAGGACACGGGGCAGTGAGCACAAGGGGTGATGGGTGAACGGGACTGGGTGTGAGTTAGGACACGGGGCAGTGAGCACAGGGGGTGATGGGTGAACGGGACTGGGTGTGAGTTAGGACACAGGGCATTGAGCACACGTGTGATGGGTGAACGGGACTGGGTGTGAGTTAGGACACGGGGCAGTGAGCACAGGGGGTGATGGGTGAACGGGACTTGGTGTGAGTTAGGACACGGGGCAGTGAGCACAGGGGGTGATGGGTGAACGGGACTGGGTGTGAGTTAGGACACGGGGCAGTGAGCACAGGGGGTGATGGGTGAACGGGACCTGGTGCGAGTGAGGACACGGGGCAGTGAGCACAGAGGGTGATGGGTGAACGGGACTGGGTGTGAGTTAGGACACGGGGCAGTGAGCACAGGGGGTGATGCGTGAACGGGACTGGGTGCGAGTTAGGACACGGGGCAGTGAGCACAGGGGGTGATGGGTGAACGGGACTGGGTGCGAGTTAGGACACGGGGCAGTGAGCACAGGGGGTGATGGGTGAACGGGACTGGGTGCGAGTTAGGACACGGGGCAGTGAGCACAGGGGGTGATGGGTGAACGGGACTGGGTGCGAGTTAGGACACGGGGCAGTGAGCACAGGGGTGATGGGTGAACGGGACCTGGTGTGAGTTAGGACATGGGGCAGTGAGCACAGGGGGTGATGGGTGAACGGGGCTCGGTGTGAGTTAGGACACGGGGCAGTGAGCACAGGGGGTGATGGGTGAACGGGACTGGGTGTGAGTTAGGACGCGGGGCAGTGAGCACAGGGGGTGATGGGTGAACGGGACTGGGTGCGAGTTAGGACACGGGGCAGTGAGCACAGGGGGTGATGGGTGAACGGGACTGGGTGCGTGTTAGGACGCGGGGCAGTGAGCACAGGGGGTGATGGGTGAACGGGACTGGGTGCGAGTTAGGACACGGGGCAGTGAGCACAGGGGGTGATGGGTGAACGGGACTGGGTGTGAGTTAGGACACGGGGCAGTGAGCACAGGGGGTGATGGGTGAACGGGACTGGGTGTGTGTTAGGACACGGGGCAGTGAGCACAGGGGGTGATGGGTGAACGGGACTGGGTGTGTGTTAGGACACGGGGCAGTGAGCACAGGGGGTGATGGGTGAACGGGACTGGGTGAGTGTTAGGACACGGGGCAGTGAGCACAGGGGGTGATGGGTGAACGGGACTGGGTGTGAGTTAGGACGCGGGGCAGTGAGCACAGGGGGTGATGGGTGAACGGGACTGGGTGCGAGTTAGGACGCGGGGCAGTGAGCACAGGGGGTGATGGGTGAACGGGACTGGGTGTGAGTTAGGACACGGGGCAGGGAGCACAGGGGGTGATGGGTGAACGGGACTTGGTGCGAGTTAGGACACGGGGCAGTGAGCACAGGGGGTGATGGGTGAACGGGACTGGGTGCGAGTTAGGACACGGGGCAGTGAGCACAGGGGGTGATGGGTGAACGGGACTGGGTGTGAGTTAGGACACGGGGCAGTGAGCACAGGGGGTGATGGGTGAACGGGACTGGGTGTGAGTCAGGACACGGGGCAGTGAGCACGGGGTGATGGGTGAACGGGACTGGGTGTGAGTTAGGACACGGGGCAGTGAGCACAGGGGGTGATGGGTGAACGGGACTGGGTGCGAGTTAGGACACGGGGCAGTGAGCACAGGGGGTGATGGGTGAACGGGACTGGGTGTGAGTTAGGACACGGGGCAGTGAGCACAGGGGGTGATGGGTGAACGGGACCTGGTGCGAGTTAGGACACGGGGCAGTGAGCACAGAGGGTGATGGGTGAACGGGACTGGGTGCGAGTTAGGACACGGGGCAGTGAGCACAGGGGGTGATGGGTGAACGGGACTGGGTGTGAGTTAGGACACGGGGCAGTGAGCACAGGGGGTGATGGGTGAACGGGACCTGGTGTGAGTTAGGACACGGGGCAGTGAGCACAGGGGGTGATGGGTGAACAGGACTGGGTGCGAGTTAGGACATGGGGCAGTGAGCACAGGGGGTGATTAGTGAACGGGACTGGGTGTGAGTTAGGACACGGGGCAGTGAGCACAGGGGGTGATGGGTGAACGGGACTGGGTGTGAGTTAGGACACGGGGCAGTGAGCACAGGGAGTGATGGGTGAACGGGACTGGGTGTGAGTTAGGACACGGGGCAGTGAGCACAGGGGGTGATGGGTGAACGGGACTGGTTGTGAGTTAGGACACGGGGCAGTGAGCACGGGGGTGATGGGTGAACGGGACTGGGTGTGAGTGAGGACACGGGGTAGTGAGCACAGGGGGTGATGGGTGAACGGGACTGGGTGTGAGTTAGGACACGGGGCAGTGAGCACAGGGGGTGATGGGTGAACGGGACTGGGTGTGAGTTAGGACACAGGGCATTGAGCACACGTGTGATGGGTGAACGGGACTGGGTGTGAGTTAGGACACGGGGCAGTGAGCACAGGGGGTGATGGGTGAACGGGACCTGGTGCGAGTTAGGACACGGGGCAGTGAGCGCAGAGGGTGATGGGTGAACGGGACTGGGTGTGAGTTAGGACACGGGGCAGTGAGCACAGGGGGTGATGCGTGAACGGGACTGGGTGTGAGTTAGGACACGGGGCAGTGAGCACAGGGGGCGATGGGTGAACGGGACTGGGTGCGAGTTAGGACACGGGGCAGTGAGCATAGGGGGTGATGGGTGGACGGGACTGGGTGCGAGTTAGGACACGGGGCAGTGAGCACAGGGGGTGATGGGTGAACGGGACTGGGTGCGAGTTAGGACACGGGGCAGTGAGCACAGGGGGTGATGGGTGAACGGGACCTGGTGTGAGTTAGGACATGGGGCAGTGAGCACAGGGGGTGATGGGTGAACGGGGCTCGGTGTGAGTTAGGACACGGGGCAGTGAGCACAGGGGGTGATGGGTGAACGGGACTGGGTGTGAGTTAGGACGCGGGGCAGTGAGCACAGGGGGTGATGGGTGAACGGGACTGGGTGCGTGTTAGGACACGGGGCAGTGAGCACAGGGGGTGATGGGTGAACGGGACTGGGTGTGAGTTAGGACACGGGGCAGTGAGCACGGGGTGATGGGTGAACGGGACTGGGTGCGTGTTAGGACACGGGGCAGTGAGCACAGGGGGTGATGGGTGAACGGGACTGGGTGTGAGTTAGGACATGGGGCAGTGAGCACAGGGGGTGATGGGTGAACGGGACTGTGTGCGAGTTAGGACACGGGGCAGTGAGCACGGGGTGATGGGTGAACGGGACTGGGTGCGTGTTAGGACGCGGGGCAGTGAGCACAGGGGGTGATGGGTGAACGGGACTGGGTGCGAGTTAGGACACGGGGCAGTGAGCACAGGGGGTGATGGGTGAACGGGACTGGGTGTGAGTTAGGACACGGGGCAGTGAGCACAGGGGGTGATGGGTGAACGGGACTGGGTGTGAGTTAGGACACGGGGCAGTGAGCACAGTGGGTGATGGGTGAACGGGACTGGGTGTGAGTTAGGACACGGGGCAGTGAGCACAGGGGGTGATGGGTGAACGGGACTGGGTGTGTGTTAGGACAGGGGGCAGTGAGCACAGGGGGTGATGGGTGAACGGGACTGGGTGTGTGTTAGGACACGGGGCAGTGAGCACAGGGGGTGATGGGTGAACGGGACTGGGTGAGTGTTAGGACACGGGGCAGGGAGCACAGGGGGTGATGGGTGAACGGGTCTGGGTGTGAGTTAGGACACGCGGCAGCGAGCACAGGGGGTGATGGGTGAACGGGACCTGGTGCGAGTCAGGACACGGGGCAGTGTGCACAAGGGGTGATGGGTGAACGGGACTGGGTGTGAGTTAGGACACGGGGCGGCGAGCACAGGGGGTGATGGGTGAACGGGACTGGGTGCGAGTTCGGACACGGGGCAGTGAGCACAGGGGGTGATGGGTGAACGGGACTGGGTGTGAGTTAGGACACGGGGCAGTGAGCACAGGGGGTGATGGGTGAACGGGACTGGGTGCGAGTTAGGACACGGGGCAGTGAGCACAAGGGGTGATGGGTGAACGGGACTGGGTGTGAGTTAGGACACGGGGCAGTGAGCACAGGGGGTGATGGGTGAACGGGACTGGGTGTGAGTTAGGACACAGGGCATTGAGCACACATGTGATGGGTGAACGGGACTGGGTGTGAGTTAGGACACGGGGCAGTGAGCACAGGGGGTGATGGGTGAACGGGACTTGGTGTGAGTTAGGACACGGGGCAGTGAGCACAGGGGGTGATGGGTGAACGGGACTGGGTGTGAGTTAGGACACGGGGCAGTGAGCACAGAGGGTGATGGGTGAACGGGACCTGGTGCGAGTTAGGACACGGGGCAGTGAGCACAGAGGGTGATGGGTGAACGGGACTGGGTGTGAGTTAGGACACGGGGCAGTGAGCACAGGGGGTGATGCGTGAACGGGACTGGGTGTGAGTTAGGACACGGGGCAGTGAGCACAGGGGGTGATGGGTGAACGGGACTGGGTGCGAGTTAGGACACGGGGCAGTGAGCACAGGGGGTGATGGGTGAACGGGACTGGGTGCGAGTTAGGACACGGGGCAGTGAGCACAGGGGGTGATGGGTGAACGGGACTGGGTGTGAGTTAGGACACGGGGCAGTGAGCATGGGGGTGATGGGTGAACGGGACTGGGTGTGAGTTAGGACACGGGGTAGTGAGCACAGGGGGTGATGGGTGAACGGGACTGGGTGTGAGTTAGGACACGGGGCAGTGAGCACAGGGGGTGATGGGTGAACGGGACTGGGTGTGAGTTAGGACATGGGGCAGTGAGCACAGGGGGTGATGGGTGAACGGGACTGGGTGTGAGTTAGGACACGGGGCAGTGAGCACAGGGGGTGATGGGTGAACGGGACTGGGTGTGAGTTAGGACACGGGGCAGTGAGCACAGGGGGTGATGGGTGAATGGGACTGGGTGTGAGTTAGGACACGGGGCAGTGAGCACAGGGGGTGATGGGTGAACGGGACTGGGTGTGAGTTAGGACACGGGGCAGTGAGCACGGGGTGATGGGTGAACGGGACTGGGTGTGAGTTAGGACACGGGGCAGTGAGCACAGAGGGTGATGGGTGAACGGGACTGGGTGTGAGTTAGGACACGGGGCAGTGAGCACAGGGGGTGATGGGTGAACGGGACTGGGTGTGAGTTAGGACACGGAGCAGTGAGCACAGGGGGTGATGGGTGAACGGGACTGGGTGTGAGTTAGGACACGGGGCAGTGAGCACAGGGGGTGATGGGTGAACGGGACTGGGTGTGAGTTAGGACACGGGGCAGTGAGCACAGGGGTTGATGGGTGAACGGGACTGGGTGTGAGTTAGGACACGGGGCAGTGAGCACAGGGGGTGATGGGTGAACGGGACTGGGTGTGAGTTAGGACACGGGGCAGTGAGCACAGGGGGTGATGGGTGAACGGGACTGGGTGTGAGTTAGGACACGGGGCACTGAGCACAGGGGGTGATGGGTGAACGGGACAGGGTGTGAGTTAGGACACGGGGCAGTGAGCACAGCGGGTGATGGGAGAACGGGACTGGGTGTGAGTTAGGACACGGGGCAGTGAGCACAGGGGGTGATGGGTGAACGGGACTGGGTGTGAGTTAGGACACGGGGCAGTGAGCACAGAGGGTGATGGGTGAACGGGACTGGGTGTGAGTTAGGACACGGGGCAGTGAGCACAGAGGGTGATGGGTGAACAGGACTCGGTGCGAGTTAGGACACGGGGCAGTGAGCACAGGGGGTGATGGGTGAACGGGACTGGGCGTGAGTTAGGACACGGGGCAGTGAGCACAGGGGGTGATGGGTGAACGGGACTCGGTGCGAGTTAGGACACGGGGCAGTGAGCACAGGGGGTGATGGGTGAACGGGACCTGGTGCGAGTTAGGACACGGGGCAGTGAGCACAGGGGGTGATGGGTGAACGGGACTCGGTGCGAGTTAGGACACGGGGCAGTGAGCACAGGGGGTGATGGGTGAACGGGACTGGGTGCGAGTTAGGACACGGGTCAGCGAGCACAGGGGGTGATGGGTGAACGGGACCTGGTGCGAGTTAGGACACGGGGCAGTAAGCACAGGGGGAGATGAGTGAACGGGACCTGGTGTGAGTTAGTACACGGGGCAGTGAGCACAGGGGGTGATGGGTGAACGGGACTGGGTGTGAGTTAGGACACAGGGCAGTGAGCACAGGGGGTGATGGGTGAACGGGACTGGGTGCGAGTTAGGACACGGGGCAGTGAGCACAGTGGGTGTTGGGTGAACGGGACTGGGTGTGAGTTAGGACACGGGTCAGTGAGCACAGGGGGTGATGGGTGAACGGGACTGGGTGCGAGTTAGGACACGGGGCAGTGAGCACAGGGGGTGATGGGTGAACGGGACTGGGTGTGAGTTAGGACACGGGGCAGTGAGCACGGGGGTGATGGGTGAACGGGACTGGGTGTGAGTTAAGACACGGGGCAGTGAGCACAGGGGGTGATGGGTGAACGGGACTGGGTGCGAGTTAGGACACGGGGCAGTGAGCACAGGGGGTGATGGGTGAACGGGACTGGGTGCGATTTAGGACACGGGGCAGTGAGCACAGGGGCGATGGGTGAACGGGACTGGGTGTGAGCTGGGTCACGGGGCAGTGAGCACAGGGGGTGATGGGTGAACGGGACTGGGTGCGAGTTAGGACACGAGGCAGCAGAATTTTGGAGAAGCTCAAGTTTACGGAGGGTGGAATGTGGGAGGCCGGCCCGGAGAACATTGGAATAGTCGCGTCTGGAGGTAACAAAGGCATGGAAGAGGGATCTATTTGCCTCATTGTACCTCTGCCGGCTCTTTGAAAGATATGTCCAGTCAGTCCCACATTCTCCCCACAGCCATGGAACTTGCTCCTTCCTGCCTAGATGAAATACGCATATCTGGACCCGGATTTCAACAACAGTGGCTCCGATCTGTTTAAGTAGTATAACTTTGGGTTTCTTTTTTCCGCTGGTGCCTTTAATTCCTTTTGGGGCTTTATGTAAGACTGAGACCAGCTCTGGGGCACGGGTATCCCTTCACGTCATTGCTTAACAAGTGAGACATAAGAATTAGGAGCAGGAGTAGGTCATACTGCCCTACAGGCAAGTCTCACAGCCCACCCAGGTAACCAAAATGGGGGAAACCCGGCCCCGATATTCCCATATTTCCACTCCATTTAATTTGCTACTATGGCAGGTTTTCAAAGTGAAGTCTGTCTCAACAGGAGGTTTTGTTTAACAGCCTCACAACACTGGGTAGAACAGGCGGAGATGAGATTCTGAAAGGAAGATTTATCCGGCCATATTAGAAGACTTTTGATTGCCAAATCTGCAGCCTGAGTCCTACCTCACATGTACCGCACACTTATCCTAGTTCCCCACTCTACTCATTTTGCAAATGGACGTCAACAAAAGACTTGATAGGAACTCCGTCTTCCAAACTTCCCAGCGTGTTCGCCTGGTCCACACCAGAGGTGGAGCTACTGAGAACTGCAGCAACTTTGAGGCACTGTGAGTTAGTGTTGTGAACAAGCCAATATCCTCACTGGCTTTATTGTTGCTTCTTACCTTTAATAAACTTGTTTCATAATTTGATACATTGAGTCCCATGGTCTGATTGGAGAAGGGGATAAGGAATGAAAAAGCAGCTGTAGAAAGGGGATAGCAGAAGGGGCTAAGGTTGAAACAATTTCCCCCAACTAAATATTGGGAAGACCGAAGCCATTGGCCCCGATTTTCGGCTTGTGTGGGGAATGGTCGGATTTCCCCGAATGTGGGGTTTCTGACACACATAAAAAAGTGTCAGCCAGCTCCACGCAATTTTCCCTCAAGTGGCCAATTAATTCCCAACATGTGGGAAGCCTTGCTAATTGTCCAATTCGAGTCAGAAATCCCCACAGTATGATGTCATCATTCGTGGTGCTTTCAAGGTCCATAGCAAGCACTGCATCCTCTGAAGGCTTCCAAACGAACCATACAGGATGGCAGAGGAGCCTGCAGCAGCTGTGGCCAGTGCCAGACCCCGAGCTACCTCCAAATTCGACGAGGCTTCACTGCAGGCATTATTGGATGGGGTAAGTGCCCACAGGGAGGTCCTCTTCCCTAGGTCAGGGAGGAAGAGGCCTCCCACTGAGACCAATGCTGCACGGATGCAGGTGTCAGAAGATGCCAACTCGCTGGGAGTCACCAGAAGAACCTTGGCATCACATCTCTAACTCCTTCCTTTACTCCCCCACAGTACCATCCAGAGCCCCCGTCCTCACTGTGGAGGAGGAAGAGGCTGTGCAGCCAGACTCCTCAGAGGAAGCTCCAACCTCTGAGGGCGCAGCGTCAGCAGAAGTAAGTGCACCCAGCACTAGCGCAGACACTCACACCTCGGGGGAACCTTCGGGACATAGAGTAGTGTTGTCACCTGGTGTTTCACAGCTGACAAGTGAGCCTCAGCAGATTCTGGAGACAGGGACAGCAGTGGAGAGTCCTCGTCAGAGGGCGCAGGACTCTGCCAGCTCAGCTCAGCTGCGCTGCATGTCGACCCGGCAATGTGGCATCTACCCGGCAATGTGGAAAATTGCCCAAGTATGTCCTGTTTACAAAAAGCAGGACAAATCCGACCCGGCCAATTACCGTCCCATCAGTCTACTCTCAATCATCAGCAAAGTGATGGAAGGTGTCGTCGACAGTGCTATCAAGCGGCACTTACTCAGCAATAACCTGCTAACTGACGCCCAGTTTGGGTTCCGCCAGGGCCACTCAGCTCCTGACCTCATTACAGCCTTGGTCCAAACATGGACAAAAGAGCTGAACTCAAGAGGTGAGGTGAGAGTGACTGCCCTTGACATCAAGGCAGCATTTCATCGAGTGTGGCATCAAGGAGCCCTAACAAAACTGAAGTCAATGGGAATCAAGGGGAAAACTCTCCATTGGTTGGAATCATACCTAGCACAAAGGAAGTTGGCTGTGGTTGTTGGAGGTCATTCATCTCAATCACATGGCATCACTGCAGGAGTTCCTCAGGGCAGTGTCCTAGGCCCAACCATCTTCAGCTGTTTCATCAATGACCTTCCCTCCATCATAAGGTCAGAAGTGGGGATGTTCGCTGATGATTGCACACTGTTCAGCACCATTCGAGACTGGTCAGATACTGACGCAGTCCGTGTCCATATGCAGCAAGACCTGGACAACATTCAGACTTGGGCTGACAAGTGGCAAGTAACATTCGCACCACACAAGTGCCAGGCAATGACCATCTCCAACAAGCGAGACTCTAACCATCTCCCCTTGACATTCAGTGGCATTACCATCACTGAATCCCCCACTATCAACATCCTGGGGGTTACCATTGATCAGAAACTGAACTGGACCAGCCATATAAATACTGTGGCTACAAGAGCAGGCCAGAGGCTGGGAATTCTGCGGAGAGTGTCTCACCTCCTGACTCCCCAAAGCCTTTCCACCATCTACAAGGCACAAGTCAGGAGTGTGATGGAATACTCTCCACTTGCCTGGATGAGTGCAGCTCCAACAACACTCAAGAAGCTCGACACCATTCAGGATAAAGCAGCCCGCTTGATTGGCACTCCATCCACCACCTTCAACATTCACTCCCTCCACCACCGGCGCACTGTGGCTGCAGTGTGTACCATCTACAAGATGCACTGCAGCAACTCGCCAAAGCTCCTTCAACAGCACCTTCCAAACCCGCGACCTCTACCACTTAGAAGGACAAGGCCAACAGGCGCATGGGAACATCACCACCTACAAGTTCCCCTCCACACACCATCCTGACTTGGACCTGTATCGCCGTTCCTTCACTGTCGCTGGGCCAAAATCCTAGAACTCCCTTCCTAACAGCATTGTGGGCGTACCTACACCATATGGACTGCAGCGGTTCAAGAAGGTGGCTCACCACCATCTTCTCAAGGGCAATTAGGGATGGGCACTAAATGCAGGCCTAGCCAGCGACGCCCACATCCCATCAATGAATTAAAAAAAAACCTCTGTCTCTGGGTCCATCCGCAAGAGAAGAGGTGATGGATCTCCATGCACAGATGCAGGAGTCTCTGGCAGGTTTTGTCTCCAGGGTCGCTGCGAGTGTGGAGCGAATGGAGGAGTCCATAGCGACCATGAGCAGAGCCTTTGTGGAGTCATTGGCGCATGAACGCATCACCATGGAAAGGTTGGCAACCTCCATGCAGGAGATAACTCGCCAGGGTACGGAAAACATGGTGAGTGCTCATAAGAGAATGACATCTCTTGAGGAGCATTGGCCATCTGTTGAACAGAGAAACCAGATCTTCATGGAAGTCCTTCTGAGTAGGACTGCCAGTGCAGAAACGGGTCCCACTGGCCCCCTAAAGCGCAGCAAGATGCTGTCAAGCCACTTCCAAGTGCTGGCCCCTTCTGGCCTGTGCAGCTTCAGGTGAGTGAGCAGCAGCCTGGTGCTCCTGGTGCTCATCCTGCTGTTCCTGGTTCTGCTGCTGCCGCCTCTGCTGTTGGAGATCCTCTAATGCCAGGAAGGGAAGGTACCCAAAGGCCTCCCATGCTTCTGGCAGATGCCTCCGTTGAGGGGGCGCTGAGTTAGAGTGGTGAGAGGGGCTTCCCAGGAGCTCACACTGGAGAAGTGTGTGAGGCTCCAACTTTCTACAGCTGCTCCTAAGGCTTCAAATAGTTCCCCCAAGCCTTGATCAACAAGGTCCTGCAGCCTGCAAATGCTGCCTCTTTAAATATCTTCAGCCCTCAGCAACCTGCTGCTGCAAGCAAGCAAGCCAACTGTTTTCAAGCCAGCTCTCATCGGCGGGGTTCCCCGCAGGCGTGTTTCATGTGGGGAAAGCCCCAAAGTCGCAACGGCACGGGAAAATCATCCTTAACAAGGTGATCATTGGTGATTAGTGCTCTGATGAGCAGTCCCGCCAGCGGCGGGCGGGACTGAAGTGGGTGACAGAGAAACGGCGGTCCGAAAGTCGGATGGGACGGGGAATCAGGCGGCAGGGGGGGTCCTGACCCGCTTTTTCAGCGATTTTCGGACCCCGGCCGCACGAAAAGCCGCCCAACAGCTGTCAGAAAATCGGGGCCATTGTCTTCGGCCCCTGCCACAATCTCCGTTCCCTAGCCACCAACTCCATCCCTCTCCCTGGCATCAGTCTGAGGCTGAACCACACTGTTTGCAATCTTGGTGAGGCGAGGTGAGAGTGACTGCCCTTGACATCAAGGCAGCATTTGACCGAGTGTGGCATGAAGGAGCCCTAGTAAAACTGAAGTCAATGGGAATCGGGGGGGGAAAACGCTCCACTGGCTGGAGTCATATCTAGCACAAAGGAAGATGGTTGTGGTGATTGAAGGCCAATCATCACAGCCGCAGGACATCGCTGCAGGAGTTCTTCAGGGCAGTGTCCTAGGCCCAACCACCTTCAGCTGCTTCATCAATGACCTTCCCTCCAACATAAGGTCAGAAATGTGGATGTTCACTGATGACTGCACAATGTTCAGTGCCATTCACAACTCCTCAGATAATGAAGCAGTCCATGCCCACATGTAACAAGACCTGGACGATGTTCAGGCTTGGGCTGATAAGTGACAGGTAACATTCGCTCCACAGAAGTGCCAGACAATGACTATCTCCAACAAGCGAGAGTCTAAACACCGCCCCTTGACATTCAATGGCATTACCATCGCCGAATGCCCCACCATCAACATCCTGGGGGTCACCATTGACCAGAAACTTAACTGGACCAGCAACATAAATACTGTGGCAACAAAAGCAGGTCAGAGTCTAGGTATTCTGTGGCGAGTGTCTCACCTCCTGACTCCCCAAAGCCTTTCTACCAAGTCAGGAGTGTGATGGAATACTCTCCACTTGCCTGGATGAGTGCAGCTCCAACAACACTCAAGAAGCTCGACACCATCCAGGACAAAGCAGCCCGTTTGATTGGCACCCCATCCACCACCTTAAACATTCACTCCCTCCACCACCGGCGTACCGTGGCTGCAGTGTGTACCATCTACAAGATGCACCACAACTCGCCAAGGCTTCTTCGGCAGCACCTCCCAAACCCGCGACCTCTTCCACCTAGAAGGACAAGGGCAGCAGACGCATGGGAACACCACCACCTCCAAGTTCCCCATCAAGTCACACACTATCCTGACTTGGAAATATATCGCTGATCCTTCATCGTCGCTGGGTCAAAATCCTGGAACTCCCTCCCTAACAGCACTGTGGGAGTACATTCACCACACGGACTGCAGCGGTTCAAGAAGGCGGCTCACCACCACCTTCTCGAGGGCAATTAGGGATGGGCAATAAATGCTGGCCTGGCCAGCGACGCCCACATCCCATAAAAACGAATAAAAGAAAAATATTTGACCCTGAAATGAACTTCCGACCACATATCTGCTCCGTCACTAAGACCGCCTATTTCTATCTCCGGAACATTGCCCGACACTGCTGCTGCCTCTGATCATCTGCTGCTGGAACCTTCAGCCGTGCCTTTTACCTCTAGATCTGACTATTCCAATGCACTCCTAGCTGGCCTCCCATCACCCACCCTCCATATAACGGAGTTAATCCAAACCTCTGCTGCCCGTGTCCTAACTCGCAACAAGTCCCGTTCGCCCATCACCCCTGTGCTCGCTGACCTACATTGGTTCTCAGTTAAGCAATGCCTCGATTTTAAAATTCTCATTCTTGTTTTCAAATCCCTCCATGGCCTCGCCCCTCCCTATCTCTGTAATCTCAGCTGCCAAGGCCCTAAGCTCTGGAATTCCCTCCCTAAACCGCTCTGCCTCTCTCTCCTCCTTTAAGACGCTTCTTAAAACCCACCTCTTATGTGCCCTGATATCCGCTTATGTGGCTCCGCTCAAATCTTGTTTGATAATGCTCCTGTGAAGCGCCTTGGGATGTTTTACTACGTTAAGGGAGCTATATAAATACATGTTGTATGGAGAACGCTGGGTAATGATAAAGGTGCTACATTAATTGGTAACTGTTAGAAGCACCAGCACAAGGTAAGCAGAGAGCTGCTTGGACAGAAGGGGGCTACAGAATACACTAATGCACTATTCATGGTGAAATGTTATAAATGAAGGTAGGAATGAAAAAAAGCACATTGAGGCACAATGTAACTGGAGCAGAGGCCGCATTGGATTTGGTGTTTAACAATCCACGAGCTGGATTGTAACCTGGAGTTTGGTGAGTCGTGCGATCCAACAATCATTGTATTGTTAGAATTGAGAGTGACATAAAACCTAACAATAAAGTGAGGGAACAAGACTTTAGAAAAGCAGATTTTGAAGCTGGAGTCTTGAGTGATATTATTTGGGAAACCAGATGTGAAATGGAACAGAAGAAACGTGGAATGCATTTAAGGCTGTTCTGGAGGATGTGGAAAGTATATATTCTAAATGAAAAAGCCTAGTTAGAGCAAAAAAGGTTAATTGGAGGGTTAGAAAGAACATTAAAAATGAGCGAAATGGTTTCAAAGATCCAAGGAGAGAAAGATTGAGAGTCCTGCAACCGAGGAGCTAAAGTTAATGAGAAGTAGAGATAAATCACAAAGGCAGTGAGGGACCCAAAATAATTTTACAATTATGATAATAGAAGGAATGTCAAAGTACAGATGGGTCCATAAAGGAGAAATTAGGTAAAACGTTCCAGATGATCGGGTTATGGCAGATGTATGGAAAGGATTCCTCGCATAGATTGACAAAAAGACTGTAAACACATTGCCGTCCGAGTAACTGGGGCTGAAGAATCCATAGCATATGTCAAAGTTACCAAATAATCTATTCTACAGAAACTGCAAGAATGAAATACCCACGCAGTTCCCGGGCCAGATGGGACATAACCTAGAATCCTCGAGGAATTGAAATACTGGAGGATTGCAATAAAGGAGTAAGGCACAAATTGAGTAATTACAGGCCAGTTAGCTGACCATCCATAGTGGGGGAAATGGGTAGTCTATGAGACAGTACATTAAAGAGCAGAGGTGTCATAGAGGGCAGTCAGCATGGTTTTATAATCAAAAAAGGACTCACATTTCTAGTGTTATTCACAACTTCAGGCCGTCCCGAAGCGCTTTACAACCAACGAAGTACTTTTTTGACGTGTAGTCACTGTTGTAATGTAGGAAACGCAGCAGCCAATTTGCACACAGCAAGCTCCCACAAACAGCAATGTGATAAATGACCAGGTAATCTGTTTTAGTGATAAGAAGATAAGAACATAAGAAATAGGAGCAGGAGTAGGCCAATCGGCCCCTCGAGCCTGCTCCACCATTCAATAAGATCATGGCTGATCTGATCCTAACCGCCAATCTACTATCACAGGACTATCTCCTGAATCTAACAGAATTAGACACATGAAATAGGAGCAGGATCAGGCTACACGGCCCCTGGGCCCGCTCCGCTACCCACAGGGCCATGACCGATCCGAACCTAGACTCATGTCCAAATTCCTGCCCGCTCCCCGTAACCCTTAATTCCCTTTACTTCTAGGAAACTGTCTATTTCTGTTTTAAATTTATGTAATGATGTAGCTTCTACAGCTTTTTGGGGCAGCATATTCCATGAACCTACCACCCTCTGAGTGAAGTAGTTCCTCCTCATCTCAGTTTTGAAAGAGCAGCCCCTTATTCTAAGACTATGCCCCCTAGTTCTAGTTTCACCCATCATCGGGAACATCCTCCCCGCATCCACCCGATCCAACCCCTTCACAATCTTATGTGTTTCAATAAGATCGCCTCTCATTCTTCTGAACTCCAATGAGTAGAGTCCCAATCTACTCAACCTCTCCTCATATGTCCATCCCCTCATCCCCGGGATTAACCGAGTGAACCTTCTTTGTACTGACTCGAGAGCAAGTATGTCTTTTCTTAAGTATGGACACCAAAACTGTATGCAGTATTCCAGGTGCGGTCTCACCAATACCTTGTACAACTGAAGCAATACCTCCCTATTTTTATATTCTATCCCCCTAGCAATGAAAGCCAACATTCCATTGGCCTTCTTAATCACTTGCTGCACCTGCATACTAACCTTTTGAGTTTCGTGCACCAGGACCCCCAGATCCCTTTGTACTTCAGTACTTTCCAGTTTCTTGCCATTAAGATAATAACTTGCTCTACGATTTTTCCTGCCAAAGTGCATAACCTCACACTTTCCAGTATTGTATTCCATCTGCCAAATCTCTGCCCATTTACTTAGCCTGTCTATGTCCCCTTGCAGGTTTTTTATGTCCTCCTCACTCACTACTTTCCCTCCCATCTTAGTATCATCTGCAAACTTTGATATGTTACACTCGGTCCCCTCCTCCAAATCGTTAATATAGATTGTCAAGAGTTGGGGACCCAGCACTGACCCCTGCGGAACACCACTAGTTACTGATTGCCAGTCTGAGAATGAACCATTTATCCCAACTCTCTGCCTTCTGTTAGATAGCCAATCCTCTATCCATGCCAGAATATTACCCCCAATCCCATGATTTTTTATCTTAAGCAATAATCTTTTGTGTGGCACCTTGTCAAATGCCTTTTGGAAGTCTAAATACACTACGTCCATTGGTTCCCCTTTATCCACCCTATATGTTACTTCCTCAAAGAACTCCAGCAAATTTGTCAAACATGACTTCCCCTTCATAAAACCATGCTGACTTTGTCCTATTAAATTATGATTATCCAAATGTCTTGTTACTGTCTCCTTAATAATGGACTCCAACATTTTACCTACCACAGATGTTAGGCTAACCGGTCTATAGTTTCCAGCCTTCTGTCTACTGCCCTTTTTAAATAAGGGTGTTACATTAGCAGTTTTCCAGTCTGCCGGGACCTTTGCTGAGTCCAGGGAGTTTTGGAAAATTATTACCAATGCATCCACAATCCCTACCGCCACTTCCCTCAAGACCCTAGGATGTAAGCCATCAGGTCCAGGTGATTTATCCGCCTTGAGTCCCATTATTTTACCGAGTACCACTTCCTTAGTGATTTTGATCGTGTTTAGCTCCTCCCCCCCTATAGCCCCCTGTTTGTCCAGTGTTGGGATATTCTTAGTGTCCTCTACTGTAAAGACTGATACAAAATACTCATTCAGTATTTTTGCCATCTCCATATTTCCCACCATTAATTTCCCGGTCTCATCCTCTAAGGGACCAACATTTACTTTAGCCACCCTTTTTCTTTTTATATAACTATAAAAACTCTTACTATCTGTTTTTATATTTTTTGCTAATTTACTTTCATAATCTATCTTCCCTTTCTTAATCAATCTTTTTGTTATTTTTTGCTGTCTTTTAAAGTTTTCCCAATCCTCTATCCTCCCACTAGGTTTGGCTACCTTATATGTCCTTGTTTTTAGTTGAATACTATCCTTAATTTCTTTACTTAGCCACGGATGGCTGTCTTTTCTTTTACACCCTTTTCTTTTCAGTGGAATATATATTTTTTGGAAGTTGTAAAATAACTCCTTAAATGTACACCACTGATCATGTATCGTCTTACCCTTTAATCTATTTTCCCAATCCACTCTACTCAATTCCGCTCTCATACCTTCATAGTCTCCTTTATTCAAGCTTAGCACGCTTGTTTGAGATCCAACCTTCTCATCCTCTAATTGAATATGGAATCCAACCATGTTATGGTCACTCATTCCAAGGGGATCCTTTGCTAGGACATTTTTAATTAATCCTGTCTCGTTACACAGGACCAGATCTAAGGTTGCTTGCCCCCTGGTCGGTTCAGTTACATACTGCTCAAGAAACCCATCCCTAATACACTCAATGAACTCATCCTCAAGGCAGCCCTGCCCAATTTGATTTGTCCAATTAATATGATAGTTAAAATCCCCCATAATTATAGATGTTCCCTTATTACAAGCCTCAACTATTTCCTGATTGATACTCCGTCCAACCGAGTTGCAACTGTTCAGAGGCCTATAGACTACGCCCACTAGTGTTTTTTTCCCCTTATTATTCCTTACCTCCACCCAAACTGTTTCATTATCCTGATCTTTTGACCCAATATAATTTCTCTGTATTACAGTGATTCCTTCCTTTATTAACATATCAAATCAAATCAAATCAAATCAACTTTTATTGTCATTGTTAGTGCACAAGTGCAGTACAACGAAATGTAGGCTTGCGGCTCCCGAGAGTGTACAATTTGGATTAGGACACTTAAACATTTCAACATACATTTGTACATATATATTAGCATAAATATGACCATAATAAAGTGCATCGGCAGATGTGCAGGCTTTAGTGTTTATTTGTGGAGTTCAGTAGGATGACAGCCCTGGGAAAGAAGCTGTTCCTAAATCTGGTCGTACGGGTGCGAATGCATCTGTAGCGTCTTCCAGATGGTAGGAGGGCGAACAGACTGTGGCTGGGGTGGGTAGGGTCTTTGATGATGGACCGTGCCCTCCGTAGGCAGCGTTTCTGATATATATGTTCTATGGTCGGTAGCCGGGTGCCGGTAATGCGTTGGGCAGTTTTGACTACCCGCTGCAGGGCTTTCCGGTCATGGGAGCTACAGCTGCCATACCATACCATGATACAGTTTGTCAGGATGCTTTCTATAGTGCAGCGGTAGAAGTTAGAGAGGATCAGGGGTGACAGATTACATCCCTTCAGCCTCCTCAAGAAATATAGGTGCTGCTGGGCCTTCTTCACCAGAGAGGAGGTGTTGAGGGACCAGGAGAGGTCTTCCGTGATGTGGACTCCGAGGAACTTAAAGCTGGCCACCCTTTCCACCTCCGCCCCATTGATGTGGATGGGGGTGTGACTTCCGCCTTTGGACTTCCTGAAGTCCACAATTATTTCCTTTGTTTTCTTGGTGTTAAGGGCCAGGTTGTTGTCGGCGCACCACTTCACGAGATGCTGGACCTCCTCCCTGTAGGCTGACTCATCGTTGTTGGTGATCTGGCCTACTACCGTGGTGTCATCTGCAAACTTGATGATGGTGTTGGAACCATTAACAGCCACACAGTCGTGGGTGAAGAGGGAGTAGAGGAGGGGGCTCAGCACACATCCTTGTGGGGCCCCCGTGTTCAGGGTCAGCGGGGGGGGGAGGTGTGGTTGCCTAATTTGACAGACTGGGGTCTGTTTGTTAGGAAGTCCAGGGTCCAGTTGCAGAGGGAAGTGTTCAGGCCAAGAGTTTGGAGTTTGGTGGCCAGCTTGTTGGGGACGATAGTGTTGAATGCTGAGCTGTAGTCTATAAACAACATTCTGATGTAGGTCTCCTTACCATCTAGGTGATTCAGTGCCGAGTGTAGAGCAGTTGTGATTGCATCCTCCGTTGATCTGTTTGCCCGATAGGCAAACTGGTGTTGGTCAAGGGAGGCAGGAACACTGGCTTTGATGTGGGCTAAGACCAGTCTCTCGAAACACTTCATTATGATGGGTGTGAGTGCGACAGGTCGATAGTTGTTCAGACACGTCACAGCCGCTTGTTTAGGCACAGGAATGATGGTGGCGGTCTTGAAGCATGTAGGGACTACTGCCTGGGCCAATAACAGGTTGAAGATGGCGGTGAAGACATCAGCCAGCTGATCAGCACATTCCTTGAGCACCCCACCTCCCCTTCCTTCCTGCCTGTCCTTCCTGATCGTTAAATAACCTGGTATGTTTAATTCCCAGGCATTGTCACCTTGCAGCCATGTTTCTGTAATGGCCACAAGATCATACCCATATGTAGTTATTTGTGCCATTAACTTGTCTATTTTGTTACGAATGCTACGTGCATTCAGATAGAGAACTTTCAAATATGTTTTGTGACACTTAGTTCCTGCTTTTGCCCTTTTTATTACTTTACCTTTTACTCCATACCTTCTGCCCCTTCCTGACACACTCTGGTTTTTAATTTTCCCACTGCTACCTAAGTCTATGACCTTCTCTGTTGTCATTTTTATTATTTGCTCTCTAGGAACCTCCCCCCCACTAGTTAGTTTAAAGCCCTCTCTACAGCCCGAGCTATATGATCTGCCAGGACTCTAGTCCCAGCACTGGCCAAGTGAAGCCCGTCCCAACGGAACAGCTCCCTCCTGCCCCAGTACTGGTGCCAGTGTCCCAGGAAGCAAAACCCATTTCTCCTACACCAGTCTTTGAGCCACGCATTTAACTCTCTAATTTTATTTGTCCTAGCCAAATTCGCTCGTGGCTCAGGTAATATTACCCTTGAGGTTCTGTTTTTTAATTTGACCCCTAGCTGCTCATACTCCTTTAACAGAACCGGCTTCCTAGTCCTATCTACGTCGTTTGTACCAACATGGACCACAACGACTGGATCCACCCCCTCCCACTGCAAGTTTCTTTCCAGCCCAGAGGAGATGTCCTTAACCCTGGCACCGGGGAGGCAACACAGCCTACGGGACTCTCGCTCTTGGCTGCAGAGAACTCTATCTATCCCTCTAATAATACTATCCCCTACCACTACAACATTTCTATTTACTCCCCCCTCTTGAATGGCCCCCCGTTCCACGGTGCTGTGGCCAGGTTGCTCATCCTCCCTGCAGTCCCTGCTCCTGTCCACACAGGGAGTAAGAACCTCGAATTGAGGGATAAATTTTGGCCAGGACATCGGGAAGAAATCCCCTGCTCTAATTCGAATAGTGCCATGGGATCTTTTACATCCAGCTGAGAGGGCAGGCAGGGGCCTCGGTTTAACGTCTCATCTGAAAGACGGCACCTCCGGCAGTGCAGCGCTCCCTCAGTACTGCCCTTCCAACAGTGCAGCACTCCCTCAGTACTGCCCCTCCGACAGTGCGGCGCTCCCAGTACTGCCCTTCCGACAGTGCAGCACTCCCTCAGTACCGTCCCTCCGACAGTGCGGCACTCCCTCAGTACTGCCCCTCCGACAGTGCAGCGCTCCCTCAGTACCGTCCCTCCGACAGTGCGGCACTCCCTCAGTACTGACCCTCCGACAGTGCGGCACTCCCTCAGTACTGTCCCTCCGACAGTGCGGCGCTCCCTCAGTACTGCCCCTCCGACAGTGCGGCGCTCCCTCAGTACTGCCCGTCCAACAGTGCGGCGCTCCCTCAGTACTGCCCCTCCGACAGTGTGGCGCTCCCTCAGTACTGCCCCTCCGACAATGCGGCGCTCCCTCAGTACTGACCCTCCGACAGTGCGGCGCTCCCTCAGTACTGCCCCTCCGGCAGTGCGGCGCTCCCTCAGTACTGCCCCTCCGACAGTGCGGCGCTCCCTCAGTACTGCCCCTCCGACAGTGCGGCGCTCCCTCAGTACTGCCCCTCCGACAGTGTGGCGCTCCCTCAGTACTGCCCCTCCGACAATGCGGCGCTCCCTCAGTACTGACCCTCCGACAGTGCGGCGCTCCCTCAGTACTGCCCCTCCGGCAGTGCGGCGCTCCCTCAGTACTGCCCCTCCGACAGTGCGGCGCTCCCTCAGTACTGTCCCTCCGACAGTGCGGCGCTCCCTCCGTACTGCACAGGGATTGTCAGGCTGGATTTTTTAAGTTAAAGTCTCACTACCAGAACTTTCTGACTCGGAGGCGAGAGTGCGACCCCCACTGAGCCACGGCTGACTCATTAGAATAAGTTATGCTTTACGAACCTTGTTGATTAGACCCTGAAAGTGTGAGGCATTTATAAGTAAAAAAGCACCGACAGGTTGCAGGTAAACATCTTATTTTATTTATAATAAAAAAAATTCAACTGCTTTCTCTTCAGTTTTTAATAAATTGTAATTTAATGTTAGCTGCTGAATGTGTCCTGGGCCTTGGCCCCTGCCCTGAGTGTGAGGTGAGGGATGGGCGAGGGCAATAACGGAGGAGGGGACAGGAGAGGTAGGGGTGGAGGACAGAGGCTCCTTACAGTGGGGAGGGGAGGAACAGGGGTGACACTACTGTGACCCAATAGTTATGATAATCACTGTGTTGGGTGACCAATGATCTTCTGTGTGCGATGTCATTGTGTAGTGTCACAGACTTATTAGAAGAACTCTTTAAAACAAATCAGTATCCCAGCACTGACTGTGTGTGTAAAACAGGACTGAGTGTCCCAGCACTGACTGTGTGTGTGTAACAGGACTGAGTGTCCCAGCACTGACTGTGTGTGTAACAGGACTGAGTGTCCCAGCACTGACTGTGTGTGTAACAGGACTGAGTGTCCCAGCACTGACTGTGTGTGTAACAGGACTGAGTGTCCCAGCACTGACTGTGTGTAACCGGACTGAGTGTCCCAGCACTGACTGTGTGTGTAACAGGACTGAGTGTCCCAGCACTGACTGTGTGTGTAACAGGACTGAGTGTCCCAGCACTGACTGTATGTGTAACAGGACTGAGTGTCCCAGCACTGACTGTGTGTGTAACAGGACTGAGTGTCCCAGCACTGACTGTGTGTGTAACAGGACTGGGTGTCCCAGCACTGACTGTGTGTGTGTAACAGGACTGAGTGTCCAAGCACTGACTGTGTGTGTGTAACAGGACCGAGTGTCCCAGCACTGACTGTGTGTGTAACAGGACCGAGTGTCCCAGCACTGACTGTGTGCGTAACAGGACTGAGTGTCCCAGCACTGACTGTGTGTGTGTGTAACAGGACTGAGTGTCCCAGCACTGACTGTGTGTGTAACAGGACTGGGTGTCCCAGCCCTGACTGTGTGTGTGTATAACAGGACTGAGTGTCCCAGCACTGACTGTGTGCGTAACAGGACTGAGTGTCCCAGCACTGACTGTGTGTGTGTGTAACAGGACTGAGTGTCCCAGCACTGACTGTGTGTGTAACAGGACTGGGTGTCCCAGCCCTGACTGTGTGTGTGTATAACAGGACTGAGTGTCCCAGCACTGACTGTGTGTGTGTAACAGGACCGAGTGTCCCAGCACTGACTGTGTGTGTAACAGGACTGAGTGTCCCAGCACTGACTGTGTGTGTAACAGGACTGAGTGTCCCAGCACTGACTGTGTGTGTGTGTAACAGGACTGAGTGTCCCAGCACTGACTGTGTGTGTAACAGGACTGAGTGTCCCAGCACTGACTGTGTGTGTAACAGGACTGGGTGTCCCAGCCCTGACTGTGTGTGTGTATAACAGGACTGAGTGTCCCAGCACTGACTGTGTGTGTGTAACAGGACCGAGTGTCCCAGCACTGACTGTGTGTGTAACAGGACAGAGTGTCCCAGCACTGACTGTGTGTGTAACAGGACCGAGTGTCCCAGCACTGACTGTGTGCGTAACAGGACTGAGTGTCCCAGCACTGACTGTGTGTGTGTGTAACAGGACCGAGTGTCCCAGCACTGACTGTGTGTGTAACAGGACCGAGTGTCCCAGCACTGACTGTGTGCGTAACAGGACTGAGTGTCCCAGCACTGACTGTGTGTGTGTGTAACAGGACTGAGTGTCCCAGCACTGACTGTGTGTGTAACAGGACCGAGTGTCCCAGCACTGACTGTGTGTAACAGGACAGAGTGTCCCAGCACTGACTGTGTGTGTAACAGGACCGAGTGTCCCAGCACTGACTGTGTGTGTAACAGGACAGAGTGTCCCAGCACTGACTGTGTGTGTAACAGGACTGGGTGTCCCAGCACTGACTGTGTGTGTAACAGGACCGAGTGTCCCAGCACTGACTGTGTGTGTGTAACAGGACCGAGTGTCCCAGCACTGACTGTGTGTAACAGGACAGAGTGTCCCAGCACTGACTGTGTGTGTAACAGGACCGAGTGTCCCAGCACTGACTGTGTGTGTAACAGGACAGAGTGTCCCAGCACTGACTGTGTGTGTATGTAACAGGACTGAGTGTCCCAGGTGTGGATGTTTGGGGGTGTGTGCTGGGTGTTGAGGGCAGGGGGGGATGTGCCGGGTGTCAAGGGGGGGAGGGGGTGTGCCGGGTGTTGGAGGCTGTGCCGGGTGTTGGGGAGGGGGATGTGCCGGTAGTTGGGGAGGGACTGTGCCGGTTGTTGGGGAGGGGGATGTGCCGGTTGTTGGGGAGGGGGATGTGCCGGTTGTTGGGGAGGGGCTGTGCCGGTTGTTGGGGAGGGGCTGTGCCGGGTGTTGGGGAGGGGCTGTGCCGGGTGTTGGGGAGGGGCTGTGCCGGGTGTTGGGGAGGGGGATGTGCCGGTTGTTGGGGAGGGGCTGTGCCGGGTGTTGGGGAGGGGCTGTGCCGGGTGTTGGGGAGGGGCTGTGCCGGTTGTTGGGGAGGGGCTGTGCCGGGTGTTGGGGAGGGGGCTGTGCCGGTTGTTGGGGAGGGGCTGTGCCGGGTGTTGGGGAGGGGCTGTGCCGGGTGTTGGGGAGGGGCTGTGCCGGGTGTTGGGGAGGGGCTGTGCCGGGTGTTGGGGAGATGTGCCGGTTGTTGGGGAGGGGCTGTGTCGGGTGTTGAGGGGGGGTGCCGGGTGTTGAGGGGGGGTGCCGGGTGTTGGGGAGGGGGATGTGCCGGGTGTTGGGGAAGGGGATGTGCCGGGTTGGGGTTAAGTGCCCTGCAGTGCTCAGCTGGAGGACAGGATGAGACAGAAGAACATTTTACAGTGTGTAGTCGAATGGTGTAGAAGTCGATTTGTGACGTCGGTTTAGGATTATTGCAGCGCGATCCTCGCTCTCGGCCGCATTATATTAGGACATGGTTTCCATGGATATGCCCAAAGTCCACCGATGCCCTTTCTCATTTGCTTCTCTTCTCTGCTCCCCTGTGTCGAAAGGTTTTGACGAGACGATTAGAGACATCAGGATTCCGTACACACAATGGCAGACGGGAATGTAGCTAATCCAACCCATCGAAAAATATCCTCGACGACAGATCTGTCCCTTCGACAGACGCTCGTCCTCGAGTCCAGCAACTAAATCGAAACGGGGAGACAAGGGAGAAAAAAAACACAACAAAAAAAAGCCTTGAAAGTGGGGGAGGAGGGACTGTGCTCGCGCTAATCCAGGGGCTCCTGTTTTATTCTGAGTGTTGTTGGTGTGAGCTGTAACCGCTTGTCCTGACGATACAGCACGTATTCGCTGAACTGCGAGGAATCCACACCGCCCCCACAGGACGCCACCACTCGAAATCCCTTGTGTAACAATCGTTCAAGAACCTGTGGGGAAACAATCGGTAAATTAGTCATCGGACAAAAGACTCATTCGGCCCACCATGCTGGCTCTTTGAAACAGCTCTCCAATTAGTCCCACTCCCCCCCGCTCTTTCCCCAGAGCCCTGCACATTTTCCCCCTTTCAAGTATTTATCCAATTCCCTTCTGAAAGTTACTATTGAATCTGCTTCCACCGCCCTTTCAGGCAGCGCGTTCCAGATCACAACAACTCGCTGCGTAGAGTAATGTTTCCTCATCTCTCCTCTGGTTCTTTTGCCAGTCGCCTTCGATCTGTGTCCTCTGGTTACCGACCCTCCTGCCACTGGAAACAGTTTCTCCTTATTTACTCTATCAAAACCCCTCTTAATTTTGAACAACTCTATTAAATCGCCCCTTAACTTTCTCTGCTCTAAGGAGAATAATCCCAGCTTCTCCAGTCTTGACACATAACTGAAGCCCTGGTACCATTCTGGTAAATCACCTCTGCACCCTCTCCAAGGCCTTGATTTCTTCCCCGATCACAGCCCCTACAGCTTTCGTGGCACGGTAGTTTTTAAAAATGAATTCTCGGGATGTTGACATCACTAGTATTTATTACCCATCCCTAGTTAGCCTTGCAAAGGTGCTGGTGTAGTAAAGGGGCCTTTAGGGAAGAGTGACCATAATATGATAGAGTTTTATATTGAGTTTGAAAGTGATTTAGTTATATCCGAAACTAGGGTCTTAAATCTAAACCAAGCTAACTACGTAGGTATGAAAGAGGTGGCTATAGAGGTAGTGGAGGCATTGGTTGTCATTTTCCAAAATTCCATAGATTCTAGAAAGGTTCCCGTGGATTGGAAGGTGGCAAATGTAACCCCGCTATTTAAGAAAGGAGGGAGAGAGAAAACGGGGAACTACAGACCAGTTAGCCTGACATCAGTAGGAGGGAAAATGCTAGAATCTATTATTAAGGACATGGTAACAGGGCACTTAGAAAATAATAATAGGATTGGGCAGAGTCAACACGGATTTATGGAAAGGAAATCGTGTTTGACGAATCTGTTAAGAGTTTTTTGAGGTTGTAACTAGCAGAATCGATAAGGGGAACCAGTGAATGTGGTGTATTTGGATTTTCAGAAGGCATTCGATAAGGTGCCACACAAGAGGTTATTAAACAAAATTAGGGATCATGGGATTGGGGGTAATATACTAGCATGGATTGAGGATTGGTTAACGGACAGAGAGTAGGAATAAACGGGTCATTATCGGGTTGGCAGGCTGTAACTAGTGGGGTACCGCAAGGATCAGTGCTTGGGCCTCCGCTATTCACAATCTACATCAATGATTTGGATGAGGGGACCAAATGTAATATATCCAAGTTTGATGCTGATACAAAGCTGGGTGGGAATGTAAGTTGTGAGGAAGATGCAAGGAGGCTTCAAGGGGATATAGACAGGCTAAGTGAGTGGGCAAGAACATGGTAAATGGAATATAATGTGGAGAAATGTGAAGTTATCCACTTTGGTAAGAAAAATAGAAAAGCAGAGTATTTTTTAAATGGTGAGAGATTGGGAAATGTTGGTGTTCAGAGGGACCTGGGTGTCCTTGTACACGAATCACTGAAAGTTAACGTGCAGGTACAGAAAGCAATTAGGAAAGCAAATGGTATGTTGGCCTTTATTACAAGAGGATTTGAGTATAAGAGTAAAGACATCTTACTGCAATTATATAGGGCCCTGGTGAGACCACACCTGGAGTATTGTGGACAGTTTTGGTCTCCTTACCTAAGGAAGGATATACTTGCCATAGAGGGAGTGCAACGAAGGTTCACCAGACTGATTCCTGGGATGGGGGGATTGTCCTATGAGGAGAGATTGAGTAGACTGGGCCTATATTCTCTGGAGTTTAGAAGAATGAGAGGTGATCTCATTGAAACATACAAAATTCTTACAGGGCTTGACAGGGTAGATGCAGGGAGGATGTTTCCCCTGGCTGGGGAGTCTCGAACCAGGGGTCACAGTCTCAGAATAAGGGGTCGGCCATATAGGACTTTAGATGAGCACTTGAAACGCCATAGCATACAAGGCTACGGACCAAGTGCTGGAAAATGGGATTAAAATAGGCAGGCTTGATGGCTGGCGCAGACACGATGGGCCGAAGGGCCTCTTTCTGTGCTGTATAACTCTATGACTGAGATGAGGAGAAATTTCTTCACACAGAGGGTGGTAAATCTTTGGAATTCTCTACCCCAGAGGGCTGTGGAGGCTCAGTCGTTGAGTGTATTCAAGACAGAGATCGATAGATTTTTGGATATTAAGGGAATCAAGGGATATGGGGATAGTGCAGGGAAGTGGAGATGAGATAGAAGATCAGCCATGATCTTATTGAATGGCGGAGCAGGCTTGAAGGGCCAAATGGCCGACTCCTGCTCCTATTTCTTATGTTCTTCTTGAACCGCTGCAGTCCATATTTTCTTTGTAGCAGATTGATCCAACTGATTGAAGTGGTCTAGCAAGACAGAGGGCAGATAAGAGTCAACCAAGTTGGTATGGGACTGGAGTCACATATAGGCCCAGACCAGGTAAGAACGACAGATTTCCTTCCCTAAAGGACATGAGTGAACCAGTTGGGTTTTTAACGACAATCCAACAGCTTCATGGTCACTTTTACTCTGTACCCTGCACTGGACTAATAACAGGAGTTCAAATTCCGCCATTTTTGTGAAGTTGAATTGAATAAATCTGGTAATTTCTGGACTGCCAGCACAGATTGTCATAAAACCGAACTGGTTCACTGATGTCCTTCAGGGAACGGAACCTGCCGCCCTTACCCGGTCTGGCCTACACGTGACTCCAATCCCACACCAACATGGTTGACTCTTGATATCCTAATTAATGGGCAGAAGACCACGTGCGCTTGTAAATGGGTGTGTGATCCCTCCCGCCTGGCTCTACTGCAGGAGGTGCACCTAGGTAATCAAATAACAGGTAAATCTACCTGAGTGGAGGACATCATAGGCAATATTTAACCCTCCACCACCATCACTAAAACAGATTATCTGGTCATTGTCACGTTGCTCTATGTAGGACCATGCTGTTCACAAATACACAGCATGGTTACAGCACAGAAGTAGGCCATTCGGCCCCTCGAGCCCGTGCCGTCTCTCTGCAAGAGCACTCCAGCTAGTCCCACTCCCCCGCCCTTTCCCCGTAGCCCTGTGAATTTTTTTTCCTTCAGATACTTCTCCAACTCCCTTTTGAAAGCCACGATTTAATCTGCCTCCACCACCCTTTCAGGCAGTGCATTCCAGATCCTAACCACTCGCTGAGTAAAAAAGTTTTTCCTCGTGTTGCCTTTGGTTCTTCTGCCAATCACCTTAAATCTGTGTCCTCTGGTTCTCGACCCTTCCGCCAATGGGAACAGTTTCTCTCTACTCTGTCCAGACCCCTCATGATTTTGAACACCTCAATCAAATCTCCTCTCAATCTTCTCTGCTCCAAGGAGAACAACCCCAGCCTCTGCAGTCTATCCCCGTAACTGAAGTCCCTCATCCCTGGAATCATTCTCGTAAATCTTTTCTGCCCCTCTCTAAGGCCTTCACATCCTTCCTAAAGTGCGGTGCCCAGAAATGGACACAATGGTGGAAGCAGATTCAATAGTAACTTTCAAAAGGGAATTGGATAAATACTTGAAACGGAAAAATCTGCAGGGCTGTGGGGAAAGAGCAGGGGGAGTGGGACTAATTGGAGAGCTCGTTCAAAGAGCCAGCACAGGCACGATGGGCCAAATGGCCTCCTCCTGTGCTGTATCATTCTATGATCTGCAGGGAGGCCAATGAATATAATGTAAATAGAACAACTGAGTGTTGATGCCGGCTGCTGGACAGTCAGAACCCGTGAACAGAACAAAATTGTAAAGGGCCTGGAATAAAATGTGTTAAATCTGAAAAAGAAAATTAGTTATGATCAATTAAAATCAAAAGCAGTAAATAAAAAGCTCTGCCACTTGGCTACTGCGCTGTTGGGGCAGTAATGGAGAGCCAGGAGTCACTGGGACCACACAGTCTCCTGTGCAGAAACCAAACCCGTCTGAAGAGACTTATTAAGAGGCTATGTGACCCGAGGTAACCTCCCTCTGGCTTCCGAAGCTTCGTTTCACCGACACCCCGAGGGCCCAATTAAAGACACCAAACACACGGAGATATTAGAGAGAGACAGGGAGCAGTAATAGGAATAGATGCAGACACCAGACAGAACTCAGCCTCCAATTCACCGTCGGTGGGTGAAATGCTACAAATGACTGGCTTTTGTTCAAATGTCTCCGTTAGATTGGCAGAGAAAGGAACATTACTCAAGCACCATGTCCAGTCCTGATCCCCGTGCGTGGTGGGTTATATAGAGGCCCAGGAACAGGTTCAGGGGAGGGACACTGGATTGAGACCAACTTTAAGGACCCTGATTTATCACTTTAGGTTTAGAGAGCTGGGGCTTCAGGGGAGATTTGATTGAGGTCTTTAAGTAATGAAATGATTCTATTCTATTCATGTGGACAGGCTATTCAAGTGAGATAGGTTAAGGAAGACGTGGGGACATGAGCAACGTTCCCTCTAAGCTACACATCTGCGCAGATCTCTGCCAGTCCTACGCAGCCTGGGACCAGCTTTTCCAATGGTAAGTTTCGCCCATCTGTGAAAGGGCCACGCACCCCAAAAAAATTAGAGGGAACATTGGACACAAGTTTAAGGTAATACACATATAGAACTAGGTTATATGTCAGGATGTACTGCTTTTTGCAGAGTCAAACTCTGGAACAAGTTGCTCGAGCCAGCAGTGAGTGCTGATTCGCTGCAAGCGTTCAGACAGGAGCTGAACAAGATAGATGAGTTGACGGCACAAATAGAAATAAATGGGTATGATCTGATAGCCATTACAGAGAGGTGGTTGCAAGGTGACCAAGGCTGGGAACTGAATATTCAGGGGTATTTGACATTTCGGAAGGACAGGCAGAAAGGAAAAGGAGTTGGGGTAGCTCTGTTAATAAAGGATGAGATCAGTGCATTGGTGAGAAATGATATTGGCTCAGAAGATCAAGATGTAGAATCAGTTTGGGTAGAGATAAGAAATAGTATGGGAAAGAAGTCACTGGTGGGAGTGGTCTATAGGCCCCCTAACAGTAGCTACACTGTAGGACAGAGTATAAATCAAGAAATAATGGGGGCTTGTAAGAAACGTATTGCAATAATCGTGGGCGATTTTAATCTTCATATAGATTGGACAAATTAAATTGGCAAAGGTAGCCTTGAGGACAAGTTCAAAGAGTGTATTCGGGATGGTTTCTTAGAACAATACATTGTGGAACCAATCAGGGAACAGGCTATTTTAGATCTGGTAATGTGTAATAAGACAGGATTAATTAATGATCTCATAGTAAAGGATCCTCCAGGGAAGAGTGATCATAGCATAATAGAATTTCAAATTCAGTTTGAGGGTGAGAAACTTGGGTCTGAAACTAGTGTCCTAAACTTAAATAAAGGCAATTACAAAGGTATGAAGACAGAGTTGGCTAAAGTGGACTGGGGAAATAGATTAAAGGGTAAGATGGTAGATAAGCAGTGGCAGACATTTAAGGAGATATTTCATAACTCCCAGCAAAAGTTTATTCCAGTGAGAAGGAAAGACTCTACGAGAAGGATGAGCCATCCATGGCTAACTAAGGAAGTTAAGGATGGTATCAAATTGAAAACAAAGGCATACAATGTTACGAAGATTAGTGGTAGGCCAGAGGATTGGGAAATTTTTAGAAATCAGCAAAGGATGACTAAAAAAATAAAGAGGGAGAAGATCGACTATGAGAGTAAACTAGCAAAAAATATAAAAACAGACAGTAAGAGCTTCTACAGATATATAAAAAGGAAGAGAGTATCTAAAGTAAATGTTAGCCATGGTGTGGAGATGCCAGTGTTGGACTGGGGTGTACAAATGTAAGAAGTCACACAACACCAGGTTATAGTCCAACAGTTTTATTTGAAATCACAAGCTTTCGGAGTGCTGCTCCTTCGCTGCACCTGACGAAGGAGCAGTGCTCCGAAAGCTTGTGATTTCAAATAAAACTGTTGGACTATAACCTGGTGTTGTGTGACTTCTTACAAAGTAAATGTTGGTCCCTTAGAGGATGAGACTAGGGAAGTAATAATGGGAAACAGAAATGTCAGAGACTTTGAACAAATATTTTGTAACGGTCTTCATGGTAGAAGACGCTAAAAGCATCCCAATAATAATAGATAATCGAAGGACTATAGGGAGGGAGGAACTTAAAACAATCACCATGACTAGAGAAAAAGTACTAGGCAAACTAATGGGACTAAAAGCTGACAAGTCCCCTGGACCTGATGGTCTTTATCCTAGGGTCTTAAAGGAAGTGGCTGCAGAGATAGTGGATGCATTGGTTGTAATCTACCAAAATTCCCAGGATTCTGGCGATGTCCCAGCGGATTGGAAAACCGCAAACGTAACTCCCCTATTCAAGAAATGAGGGAGACAGAAAGCAGGAAACTATAGACCAGTTAGCCTAACATCAGTCATTGGAAAAATGCTGGAATCAATTATTAAGGAAGTAGTAGCGGGACATTTAGAAAATCATAAGACAATCAAGCAGAGTCAGTCAGCATGGTTTCATGAAAGGGAAATCGTGTTTGACAAATTTGCTGGAGTTCTTTGAGGATGTAACGAGCAGGGTGGATAAAGGGGAACCAGTGGATGTGGTGTATTTGGATTTCCAGAAGGCATTCGATAAGGTGCCACATAAAAGGTTACTGCACAAGATAAGAGCTCACTGTGTTGGGGGTAATATATTAGCATGGATAGAGAATTGACTAACAGAAAACAGAGAGTCAGGATAAATGGGTCATTTTCCGGTTGGCAATTGGTAACTAGTGGGGTGCCACAGGGATCAGTGCTGGGGCCTCAACTATTTACAATCTATATTAATGACTTGGATGAAGGGACCGAGTGTACTGTAGCCAAGTTTGCTGATGATACAAAGATAGGTGGGAAAGCAAATTGTGAGGAGGACACAAAGAATCTCCAAAGGGATATAGATAGGTTAAGTGAGTGGGCAGAAATTTGGCAGAGGGACTATAATGTGGGAAAATGTGAGGTTATCCACTTTGGTAGGAAGAATAAAAAAGCAAATTATTATTTAAATGGAGAGAGACTACAGAATGCTGTGGTACAGAGGGATCTGGGGGTCCTCGTACATGAAACACAAAAAGTTAGCAGGTACAGCAAGTAATTAGGAAGGGAAATGGAATGTTGGCCTTTATTGCAAGGGGGATGGAGTATAAAAGTAGGGAAGTCCTGTTACAACTGTACAGGGCGTTGGTGAGACCACACCTGGAGTACTGCGTACAGTTTTGGTCTCCTTATTTAAGGAGGGATATACTTGCATTAGAGGCAGTTCAGAGAAGGTTCACGAGGTTAATTCCGGAGATGAAGGGGTTGTCTTATGAAGAAAGGTTGAGCAGGTTGGGCCTATAGTCATTGGAATTTAGAAGAATGAGAGGGGATCTTATTGAAACTTATAAGATACTGAGGGGGCTCGACAGGGTGGATGCAGAGAGGATGTTTCCCCTCGTGGGGGAATCTAGAACTCGGGGGCATAGTTTCAGAATAAGGGGTCGCCCATTTAAGACGGAGATGAGGAGGAATTTCTTCTCTCAGAGGGTCGTGAATCTTTGGAATTCTCCACCCGAGAGCTGTGGAGGCGGAGTCACTGAATATATTCAAGGCGGAGATAGACAGATATTTGAGCTACAGGGGAGTCAAGGGTTATGGGGAGCGGGCGGGAAAGTGGAGTTGAGACCAAGATCAGATCAGCCATGATCTTATTGAATGGTGGAGCAGGCTCGAGGGTCCAAATGACCGACTCCTGCTCCTATTTCTTATGTTTTTATGTTCCTGATTATGGCCAATGTGATGAATACAAGGTAGGCGCCATGTCTCCCAGTCACGGTGATCTCCTGGAACTCGTTTGATGACTTTCAGGAGTTGGAGATGAATTTTCATAAACTGGCTGAAGTTTTTTTCATTTCCCCCCCCCCCACCCCAAGATGTTGGGTGGGGGGAGGAAGTGGTGATGATGATGGTGCACAGAAGTTACTCCATGGTCAGGCTTGCTGCTCTCCTGCTGTCCTTTGTTTTCGTATGTTTGTACTTCAAGGGCAGGTACAGCACGGGTTATATACAGAGTACAGATCCCTCTACACTGTCCCATCAAACACTCCCAGGGCAGGTACAGCACGGGTTAGATACAGAGTAAAGCTCCCTCTACACTGTCCCATCAAACACTCCCAGGGCAGGTACAGCACGGGTTAGATACAGAGTAAAGCTCCCTCTACACTGTCCCATCAAACACTCCCAGGGCAGGTACAGCACGGGTTAGATACAGAGTATAGCTCCCTCTACACTGTCCCATCAAACACTCCCAGGGCAGGTACAGCACAGGTTAGATACAGAGTAAAGCTCCCTCTACACTGTCCCATCAAACACTCCCAGGGCAGGTACAGCACGGGTTAGATACAGAGTAAAGCTCCCTCTACACTGTCCCATTGTGGTAAACCACTGTTTGTATTCCACTGTGTACATGCCTGTACATGTCTCGGCTGACTCCTCCCACGAGTCCAGGTATAAAGGTGACTGCTCCACAGTCCCTCTGTATTCTGGACCGGTCGACCACTCGAGGCACACCTTCATTCTCTTGTTAATAAAAGCCTGTTAATTACTCGTTTAATCTCAGTCTTTTGAGTTATTGATAGCGCATCAATTTTATTAACAAGATTTTTATAATGGAGAAGATCCTCACACCAGCATGCCTGGACTTAGATCATCGGGAGGCGGACTCATCCACCAAGTTTACTCACTGGCTTAGGGGTTTTGAAAAATTTCTGATCGCCTCCGCTGAAACGGTCAAATCGGACGAGGACAAACTGGATGTCCTGACCTCCAAAGTGAACCACCGAGTGTACTCGGTCATCCAGGACGCGACCTCGTACGCGGATGCTATCAAGCTCCTCAAGGACCAGTACACGCACCCAGTGAACGAGGTGTACGCTAGGCACCTCCTGGGGAGTCGTAAACAACAACCTGGGGAATCGACCGAGGAATACCTTCAGGCACTGTTTGTGCTTGGCTGGGCCTGTGGTTGTAAGGATGTAAAGGCCGCCGTGTACACAGAGGAACTTATCCGGGACGCTTTTGTAGCGGGCCACAGGTCCAATTACACCCGACAGCGACTGTTGGAGCAGAGTGACCTCGATCTCAACAAGGCCTCTGAACTCGCACTATCATTGGACGCAGCCTACCGGGGCATGGACGCCTACTCCTCTGCACCGTGGACGCCGCGGGGAACGACAGCCTGGGACACGGTAGGACCGTCTCATAGCGCCGTGCCACCCCAGCCACATCCCAGCAACGGCCCAACTACCGCAGCAGTGTCCCAAGGCCAGACAGCAGTGCCCCAAGGCCAGAAATGCTACTTCTGTGGCCAGGCCAAACACCCCAGAGCGCGCTGCCCGGCGAAAAATGCGATCTGCTCGGGCTGCGGGAAGAAAGGACACTACACCAGCATCTGCAGGGCCAAAGCCACCCCGAACCCCAGCAGCGCCGCGTGTGGGCCGTGCGGGCCGCCATCTTGGGCCTCCCCAGCCATGTGCGAACCACCAGAACAGCAGCCATTTTGGACGCCTCCAGCCACATGGGGATCATGGACGCCGCCATCTTGGACGACAGCCGGGACGCAGCAGGCCCCCAACACCGCCTCATCTGATACCCGCAGCGACACACCGACCCCTACGCTGGCATCCGTTACGCTGGACCAAGCGAGACCGCACCAGCTGGCCTGGTCCACAATGGACATTAAGGTAAATGGTCACGAAACAATCTGCCTTTTTGACTCTGGGAGCACGGAGAGCTTCATCCACCCCGACACGGTGCGGCGTTGCTCTCTCCCAGTCCTGCCTGCGCACCAGCGGATTTCTATGGCCTCTGAGTCCCAGTCGGCGGACATTGGCGGCTACTGCGTGGTGACACTCGTAGTAGACGGGACTGTGTACGATAATCTTAAACTTCTGGTCCTGCCCCACCTCTGCGCTGCCGTTCTACTGGGGTTCGATTTTCAGTGCCACCTTAAAAGTGTTACGATGGCGTACGGTGGACCCCTCCCCCCACTCACAGTCCGCAGCCAGCAGCTTCCAAATTGCCCGCCGCGCACCAGGTGCAACCTCTCCACACTCAGAGTCACCTCCCCCCCCACTGTTTGCTAACCTCACCCCCGACTGTAAGCCCATCGCCACAAAGAGCAGGCGATACAGTGCCGGGGACAGGGTTTTCATTAAAACCGAAGTGGAGCGGCTCCTGAAGGAGGGGATTATTGAGGGCAGCACCAGCCCCTGGCGAGCCCAGGTTGTGGTCGTTAAGACCGGCGAGAAGCAGCGCCTGGTCATCGACTACAGCCAGACAATAAATCGCTACACCCTGCTGGACGCTTACCCACTCCCCCGTATAGCTGATATGGTCAACCAGATCGCGCAGTACCGCGTCTTCTCGACCATTGATCTGAAATCAGCATACCACCAGCTCCCCATCCGCCCTGAGGACCGCCAGTATACTGCCTTTGAGGCAAACGGCCGCCTCTATCACTTCCTTAGGGTTCCCTTTGGCGTCACCAACGGGGTCTCCGTCTTCCAAAGGGAGATGGACCGGATGGTCGATCAAAATGCGTTGCAGGCCACCTTCCCATATCTGGACAATGTGACCATCTGCGGCCATGACTTGCAGGACCATGACGCAAACCTCGAAAAATTCCTCTGCACCGCCAAACTCCTCAACCTGGCGTATAACAAGGAGAAGTGCATATTCCGCACAACCCGCCTCGCCATCCTTGGCTGTGTTGTGGAACACGGAGTCATCGGTCCCGACCCCGACCGGATGCGTCCCCTTATGGAACTCCCACTGCCCCACTGCCTCAAGGCCCTGAAGAGGTGCCTAGGGTTTTTCTCTTATTACGCCCAGTGGGTCCCCTACTATGCGGACAAGGCCCGTCCGCTGATCAAGTCCACCTCTTTTCCCGTGACGGCAGAGGCCCGCTTAGCCTTCCACCGTATCAAGGAAGTCATTGCCAAAGCCACCATGCACGCAGTGGACGAATCCATCCCCTTCCAGGTGGAAAGCGACGCGTCCGACTTTGCCCTGGCCGCTACCCTCAATCAGGCGGGGAGACCCGTGGCCTTCTTTTCACGAACCCTCCAGGGCCCGGAGACCAGACACTCCGCCGTTGAGAAGGAGGCCCAGGCTATTGTGGAGGCTGTGCGTCATTGGAGGCACTACCTGGCCGGAAAACGATTTACCCTGCTCACTGACCAGCGTTCAGTTGCGTTTATGTTTAACAACAAGCAGAGGGGCAAAATCAAAAACAACAAGATCTTGAGGTGGAGAATCGAACTTTCCACCTACAAATACGAGATCTTGTACCGGCCCGGGAAGCTCAATGAACCCCCGGATGCTCTATCGCGTGGCACCTGCGCCAGCGCGCAGATCGATAGACTGCGGGCCCTCCACAATGACCTCTGCCACCCGGGGGTCACCGGGTTCTTCCACTTCATCAAGGCCCGCAACCTGCCTTACTCCATTGAGGAGGTCAGGACCATGACCAGGAACTGCCAAGTCTGCGCTGAGTGCAAACCGCACTTTTATAGACCAGACAGGGCTCACCTGATAAAAGCCACTCGCCCCTTCGAGCGCCTGAGTGTTGATTTTAAAGGGCCTCTCCCCTCCTCCGACCGCAATGTGTACTTCCTCAACATTATTGATGAGTACTCCCGTTTCCCGTTCGCCATCCCCTGCCCGGACATGACCAGTGCCACGGTCATTAAATGTCTGAACGACCCCTTCACCCTGTTCGGTTTCCCCAGCTATATCCATAGCGACCGGGGCTCATCGTTTATGAGCGACGAACTCCGTCAGTACCTGCTCGCTAGGGGTATTGCCACAAGCAGGACCACCAGTTACAACCCCCGGGGGAACGGACAGGGGGAAAGAGAGAATGCGACAGTTTGGAAGGCCGCCCTGCTAGCCTTAAAGTCTAGGGGCCTTCCGACCTCCCGCTGGCAGGATGTGCTTCCCGATGCGCTCCACTCTATTCGGTCACTGCTCTGCATTGCCACTAACGCCACCCCTCATGAGAAAATGTTTGTCTTCCCAAGGAAGTCCACATCGGGGACATCGCTACCGCCATGGCTGACGTCCCCAGGGCCGGTCCTACTGAGAAGACACGTGAGGACCCATAAAACGGACCCCCTGGTCGAAAGGGTCGACCTCCTCCACGCCAACCCCCAGTATGCTTACATTGCGTACCCGGACGGGCGGGAGGACACAGTCTCCATACGAGACCTCGCACCCTCGGGGGCCGCAGTAACCCACTACCCACTACCACCCCCCCCCACGACCCGATATCCAGCCCCAGCAGACGGCGGGCCTGGGCCCTGCGACCCGCTCGACACCTACGAGGACTACACACCAGTGCCCCAGCCTACGCGGGACTCGACGCCGGAAGCTTCACTACCTCTGCCGTCGCCACGTTGATCACAGCGGCAGACAAGACCTCCGGAGAGACTCCAATACACTAACTTTTAATTCACTTCACCCCGCCGGACTCATTTTTAAACAAGGGGTGAATGTGGTAAACCACTGTTTGTATTCCACTGTGTACATGCCTGTACATGTCTCGGCTGACTCCACCCACGAGTCCAGGTATAAAGGTGACTGCTCCACAGTCCCTCTGTATTCTGGACCGGTCGACCACTCGAGGCACACCTTCATTCTCTTGTTAATAAAAGCCTGTTAATTACTCGCTTAATCTCAGTCTTTTGAGTTATTGATAGCGCATCACCCATCAAACACTCCCAGGGCAGGTACAGCACAGGTTAGATACAGAGTAAAGCTCCCTCTACACTGTCCCATCAAACACTCCCAGGGCAGGTACAGCACGGGTTAGATACAGAGTAAAGCTCCCTCTACACTGTCCCATCAAACACTCCCAGGGCAGGTACAGCACGGGTTAGATACAGAGTAAAGCTCCCTCTACACTGTCCCATCAAACACTCCCAGGGGAGGTACAGCACGGGTTAGATACAGAGTAAAGCTCCCTCTACACTGTCCCATCAAACACTCCCAGGGCAGGTACAGCACGGGTTAGATACAGAGTAAAGCTCCCTCTACACTGTCCCATCAAACACTCCCAGGGCAGGTACAGCACGGGTTAGATACAGAGTAAAGCTCCCTCTACACTGTCCCATCAAACACTCCCAGGGCAGGTACAGCATGGGTTAGATACAGAGTAAAGCTCCCTCTACACTGGCCCATCAAACACTCCCAGGGCAGGTACAGCACGGGTTAGATACAGAGTAAAGCTCCCTCTACACTGTCCCATCAAACACTCCCAGAGCAGGTACAGCACGGGTTAGATACAGAGTAAAGCTCCCTCTACACTGTCCCATCAAACACTCCCAGGGCAGGTACAGCACGGGTTAGATACAGAGTAAAGCTCCCTCTACACTGCTGAATAATTATTCTCTGCCCAACTTCACAACGCCCTGTATTGCACCAGTGTGACATGTTGATATTTCTCACACCATCCACCCCCTGGAATAAGAATGCCAATTTAATATAGTTAATGCCAAATTCGGGGCAGTTTAGGCTGTAATCCCAGTTCTGGGTTTTATAGGCAGGGGCACTGAATATAAAAGCAAGCAGGGTGATCCATCGCACTGTGCTGTGGTGAGTCACCCCATTATACAAAGGACATTGGAACCATGGAAAAGCTGCAGTGAAGATTCACTGAGTGGGTACCAGGGATGGGAGGGTGGAGTTAGTATGAGAGACTTAAAACCAGGGCTGTGTCCTTTGTGCAGAGAATGTTAAGAGGAAAGTTAAGGAAAGGATTGAGAGGGTAAATACTAAAGTGATCATTTCCACTGATCAGTGAATTGGTAATGAAGGGGCTCCTGATTCATACAGTGTCGGATTTACACGATGGTAGTTGTACATTCTATACATTCACATCAAGGGATCTGTGTGCACTCAAGAGCTGGAGGGCACCATTAAGTGGTATTTAGTTTGGCAAACTCCCGTTTCCTCTCAGAGCTGTTCGACATCTGCTTAACATTTGGTACATGGTTCAAAGATGGAACAGATGGAGTCAATACAAACCCACCAATGGAACAACTTCAAGCGCTGCGTGAAAAACACACACAACCATCCGTCTCACAGCAGAGCGTGATGCCACACCTGGTCGAGTTACCGGGCTTCCCAGAGAATTTCTCGGTGAAAGGAAGTGGCTGGGAAAATTCGGAGCTCCCAGTGGATATTGGGGTGGGGGGTGGGGTTGGTGTGTTGGGAGGGGAAATCGGTGCGATTGTGCTGTGCCTCCTTTGAGTACTGGGATCGCAGGAGCACTGATAGGTTTTACAAAAGTGGGTGCGCCAACCTCGGAACCCAAAATCGCTAAGTGTGAAACTCTGCTCACGGAGCTAATGCACAAAATCTATCCCAAAGTGACTGGTGTCACAGTGCTCTGGTCACTATAGTGTATGTATCTCTGACACACTGGTGTTACAGTGCCCTGTGTATGTGCCCAGATATCTCTGACTGAGAGACCTTGTATATTTCCTGATCATTATTCTACTCTGCCCATTTCAATCACTGTATGAAGCCCAGTGCTGTCAGCCTTCTTGTCCCTCTCTCAAGAGGCCATTCTTCAGGTGCGCGCACACACACTCAGCCTCGGCAAGTTGCTGGAGCAGAGACAGAACCGCCCAACCCCAGCATTTGTAAGGTTTGAGATTACCAAAAAGAAAACCCGAGAGCCCGGGACCAATAGTCTGAGACCGTGAGTCCGAGATCGAGTGTCTGGGATCGAGAGTCCGAGACCGAGAGTCCGAGACCGAGAGTCTGAGACCGAGAGTCCGAGACCGAGAGCCCGAGACCGAGAGTCCGAGACCGAGAGTCCGAGACCGAGAGTCCGAGACCGAGAGTCCGGGACCGAGAGTCCGGGACCGAGAGTCCGAGACCGAGAGTCCGGGACCGAGAGTCCGGGACCGAGAGTCCGAGACCGAGAGTCCGGGACCGAGAGTCCAGGACCGAGAGTCCGAGACCGAGAGTCCGAGACCGAGTCCAAGACCGAGAGTCCAAGACCGAGAGTCCGGGACCGAGAGTCCGAGACCGAGAGTCCGAGACCGAGAGTCCGAGACCGAGAGTCCGGGACCGAGAGTCCGAGACCGAGAGCCCGGGACCGAGAGTCCGAGACCGAGAGTCCGAGACCGAGAGTCCGAGACCGAGAGTCCGGGACCGAGAGTCCGGGACCGAGAGTCCGAGACCGATAGTCCGAGACCGAGAGTCCGAGACCGAGAGTCCGGGACCGAGAGTCCGGGACCGAGAGTCCGGGACCGAGAGTCCGAGACCGAGAGTCCGGGACCGAGAGTCCGAGACCGAGAGTCCGAGACCGAGAGTCCGGGACCGAGAGTCCGAGACCGAGAGTCCGGGACCGAGAGTCCGGGACCGAGAGTCCGAGACCGAGAGTCCGAGAACGAGAGTCCGAGACAGAGAGCCCAGGACCGAGAGTCCGAGACCGAGAGTCCGGGACCGAGAGCCCGGGACCGAGAGTCCGAGACCGAGAGTCCGAGACGGGAATTTTCCCAGCCCTGGGGAGGCGGGACTGCCGGGAAAATGGCAGAAACTGGGAGCGGGTACTGACCCCGCTCCCAACCCGCCTCTGTGCCATCTTCCCGGGTGGCGGGTCCCCAAGTCGCGCAGGGACCCGTCTCCTCAAGGTGGGAAGGGGATTACAGCCAATTAACTGCCTGCTAAGTTAGTTAACAGACAGTTTTGAGGCTTAACCCCATTTTACGCCTGCAATTGTGGGCTTCCCGATGGTCGCGAACCTCACCAGGGTCAGCGAGGCGAGCAGTGGGTCTACGGGGGTGAGAGGGGTCGAAATGTCAGCTGTAGAGGTGAGTGATGGGTGCAAGGGTGGATAGGTAAGTATGAGAGGTGAGTGTAAAGTGTTGGAAAAAGTTTCCTTACCTTTACTTCTTTCTGCAGGCTTCAACATTTGAGGATCCGGAGGTGCCTCATCTCAATGGCAAAGATGACAAAATGGCTGCTGCATTCTCAGATGCAGCACCCATCTGCTTTCTGCTGAGGAGAGAGGTCTTGGTGAGCCTGTGTGCAAGGGCTCACCTTAGAACAGAGATTGTCGGTGTTTAACAGCTTCTCAAAGCTGTCAAACGCTGACAATTCATCTGCCAAAAACATTTCGACAGATGAAGCATCGTACGCTGATGTTCTCCGTCACCGGCTTTCCCTTGATTGGCCGGTAAGCCCGCAGGCAAGGCCAATCAAGGGAAAATAGCGTGGGTAGGTCAGACATCGCTGGGGGCGGGACTGAAACCCGAAAACCAGCAGTCCCGCCCCCAACGCGCCTCCATTGAGAAAATCCAGCCCTGAGAGTTCGGGATTGAGAGTCAGAGACCGAGAGTCCGGGATTGAGAGTTCGGGATCAAGAGTCCGGGATCGGGAGTCCGGGATCGGGAGTCCGGGATCGGGAGTCCGAGACCGGGAGTCCGGGACCGAGAGTCCGGGATCGAGAGTCCGGGACCGAGAGTCCGGGATTGAGAGTCAGAGACCGAGAGTCCGGGATCGAGGGTCAGAGACCAGGTCTTACCTGGACTGAGTTGAGTCGGCAGTATCCATTGATTGGAAATCGTATGACGTGCGTAGGATCCTGGTTCCACCCGGCATTTACAGAGTTGCACATGACGTCCCCAGTCTCGGGGAAAATATCCTCTATTAGTGATTTCTCTCCGCTCAGACTGATGCGCTCTCCCAGGTCAGGGGTCACCCTCAGCACCAGACACTCACAGGGCTGCGAGCACTTTCGATATTCCTTTTCCTGTTTCCACCTCTCCAGTTCCCTCACCATGGGCTGTAGCTGGTAATACTTCGCTTCTTCATATAACAAACTGAAATCCTGCAACAAGAGTCATTTCAGTTCATGTCTTGTTTTTCTTTCTGTGTTTCTTGCTCAGATAGGAACAGGAGGAGGCCATTCAGCCCCTCGAGCCTGTTCCGCCATTCAATTACATAGCATGTACAGCACAGAAACTGGCCATTCGGCCCAACTGGGCCGTGCCGGTGTTTATGCTCCACACGAGCCTCCTCCCACCCTGCTTCATCTAATCTTATCAATTAGATCATGGGTGATCTGTTCCTCAACTCCATTTACTCATCTTTGCTCCCTATCCCTTGACAGCCTTACCCAACAAAAATCTATCAATCGCAGCTTCACCAGAATGATACCGGAGCTAAAAGGGTTAAATTATGAGGACAGGTTGCCCAGACTGGGCTTGTGTTCTCAAGTATGGATGATTCAGGGGTGATCTAATCGAGGTGTTTAAAATGATTAAAGGTGCTGATAGGGGAGATAGAGAGAAACTATTTCCCCTGGTGGGGAGTCCAGAACAAGGGGGCAGAACCTTAAAATTAGAGCCAGGCCGTTCAGGGGTGATGTCAGGAAGCACTTCTTCACACAAAGGGTCGTGGAAATCTGGAACTTTCTCCCCCAAAGAGCTGTGGAGGCTGGGGGTCAATTGGAAATTTGCAATCAATAGATTTTGTTGGGTAAGGGTATTAAGGGATGGGATGTGGAACCAAGGCGAGTGGATGGAGTTAGGATACAGATCAGCCATGATCTAATTTAATGGCGGAACAGGCAAAAGGCTCTCTCTCTCTCCCACTCTCTCTCTCCCCAGTCTCTCTCTCCCACTCTCTCTCTCTCTCTCCCCAGTCTCTCTCTCTCTCTCCCCAGTCTCAATTCAATTCAATTCAATTCAATTCAAATGCTTTATTGGCATGAAAGTTTACAGGGAACCATATTGCCAAAGCTTACATAACAAAAAGTACAGTGTTCCAACATTCTGTAGGTGTCAAACAATTTTGACCTTCGTTGGGTACATACAATATTAGTTTAAACAATATTAATTTAAAGTCGTTGAACATCGTTGGGTACATTCAGTATTAATTTTAAACAGTCCTCAGGTTGTGACATGTTGTTACATATTTGGCACCAAGGTATGGTCTGTCTCCTTCTCCCAGGACTAATCTTAATTTTGACAGGTCATCCAATTCTTTGAAATCTGGGGTTGTTTGGCTGAGCTTGTCAAATAATATGTTTCTTGTTGTGTTGAATTTTTCGCATTTTAGGAGGAAATGCATCTGTCTCAACCTCGCCGGCCAGACATTGATCACATAATCTATTCTCTCTAGGCTGCCAGGATTTCTTGTATCTTCCTTTTTCAATTGCCAGTTGGTGGTCGCTTAGTCTGTACCTGGTGAGGGTCTGTCTCTGTTTTGTGTCTCTGATGGTCGAGAGATAGTCTGCCAGTTTATATTCTCTTTTTAGGGCCCGGTAACATTCTAATCTGCTTTGGCTTTTGGTTACATTGTTCCAATGTTCCAGGTAGGTTTCTTTGCATTGTTTAATGATTTGGTTCACTCGGATTGGTGTTTGGACGGCAGTGTTGGTCTGGGACTGGTCAGGGTCCGGCTGAGTAGGAGTACTTAGTTTCAGTAGCAGCTGACTCAGGGGACTCTTTTCTGGGTTTAGCTCTTGGGTCTGGAAGGCTTTAAAATGAAGGGTGTCTGGGGGGCTAGATTTGAGGTGATTTAGGAAGTTTAGTGCTCGTTTGTGGATGTTTATTATCAGTGGGTATCTGCCTAGTTCGGCTCTGCATGCATTTGTTGGTGTTTTCCTTTGTGTGCGAAGAATGCTTCGGCAAAATTCTGCATGTAGGGCTTCTATTGTGTGTTTTTCCCATTTAGTGTAGCTATGGTGATTGAGCGGGCCCCATACTTCACTACCGTACAGCGCAATGGGCAGGATTATGCTGTCAAATATTTTGAGCCAGATTTTGATTGGGATTTGGACGTTGTAGAATTTTCTTTTTATTGCATATAGGGCTCTTCGGGCTTTTTCTTTTAGTGCATTCACTGCTATGCTGAAGCTCCCTGATGCTGTAATGGTTAGACCAAGGTAAGTGTAGCTCATGGTGTGTCCTATGATGGTATCACTGAGAGTAAACTGGTATTTGTTTTCCTGACACCTGGGCCTTTTTTGAAAAATCATGATGTTGGTTTTCTTTAGATTTACTGTTAGGGCCCAATTTTGGCAGTATTTGTCGAGTAGGTCTAGTTGTTGCTGTAATCCCTGTTCTGTGGGAGACAGCAGAACCAGGTCGTCCGCATAGAACAGGGGTTTCACTTCTCCATCCAGGAGACAGAGACCCGGTGACTCGCTTTTCTCCAGCATGTCTGCTAATTCATTTATGTATATGTTGAACAGGGTCGGGCTCAAATTGCAGCCCTGCCGGACGCCTCTTCTCTGGGTGAAGAAACCGGTGCGTTTGTCTCCAATTTTGACACCGCATTTATTTTTCAGATACATCGATTTACTAAGGTCATAGACTTTGCCCCCTATTCCACACTGAAGAAGTTTATAATAGAGCCCTTCGTGCCAGATAGAGTCAAAGGCTTTCTTGAAGTCAATGAAACAAGCGAATATTTTCCCATTTTTTGTTTGGTGTATATGTTTTTCAATGAGAGTGTGAAGGGTATAGATATGGTCGGTGGTGCGGTGTTTTGGAAGAAAGCCTATTTGATTTTTTCTAAGGATATTATGTTTGTTAAGAAAATCCAGTAATCTACTATTTAGAATACTGCAGAATAACTTCCCTAGACAACTGTTGACACAGATGCCGCGGTAGTTATTTGGGTCTGATTTGTTTCCACTTTTATATATGGGAGAGATGAGTCCTTGGCACCAGATATCGGGAAAACAGCCTGAACGTAATATGATGTTGAATAACTTGAGTACAGCACCCTGCATCTCCATATTGCTGAACTTGAGCATTTCATTTTTGATGTTGTCTGGACCACAGGCTTTCTTTAGGTGGAGAGATTTTGTTTTTGTGGCTAGTTCTTTCCATGTGATTGGGGAGTCTAGAGGGTTTTGGTTGTCTTTAATTGTTGCTTCTAATGTGTAGAGTTTTTCTGTGATATGATGTTGACTTGGGTTTGTTTCGTTTATTGGGATGTCTTTGTAGAGGTTTTCAAAATGTGTTCTCCAGATGTCGCCATCTTGGATTGGTAATGCTTGCAATTGTGTTGTGCTCAGGTTATTCCACATATCCCAGAATTGATTTGGATTAATGGAGTTTTCAATTTCTTCGAGTATTTTGTGGGTATAATTTTGTGTTTTTTTCCTAATGGTGTGTTTATATCTTTTGAGGGTCTCATTGTATCTAATACGTAGGTCTGGATTGTTTGGTTGGCGATGCTTTTGGTTTGATATTTTTCTCAGGTCTTTTCTGGCATTTTTGCATTCGTGGTCAAACCATTTCTCATTTTTATTTTGTCTTTTGTAACGTTTCCTCTTCTGTTTCACAAGGTCGGCTTTTACAGCTGCCTCATGGAAGATCATATTTATATCATCTATGGCCATGTTTACACCATCTCTGGTGATCTCATATAGATTTTCTTTAAATTTTGATATTTTACTTGTGAGATCAGGTGAATTTAGTGCTGTGATGAATTTATCTCCACCGTCTGGGGCCCATCTGTATGTCTGGTTTATTTTATGGAGCTTACTGGGTTCCTTTTTTGTGTCTGTAGTTTGGGCAGAAAGTTTAAGGTACACATTTATTTGGTTATGGTCTGAGAGGGGGGATTGCTGCCTGACAGTGAATGCGTTGATATCGCATGGGTCCAGGTCAGTGATTGTATAATCCACCACACTAGACCCAAGAGTTGAGGAATATGTGAGTCTCTCTCTCCCACTCTCTCTCTCTCTCCCCAGTCTCTCTCTCTCTCTCTCTCCCCAGTCTCTCTCTCTCTCTCCCCAGTCTCTCTCTCTCCCCAGTCTCTCTCTCTCTCTCTCTCTCTCTCCCCAGTCTCTCTCTCTCTCTCTCTCCCCAGTCTCTCTCTCTCTCTCTCCCCAGTCTCTCTCTCTCTCGCTCTCTCTCCCCAGTCTCTCTCTCTCTCCCCAGTCTCTCTCTCTCCCCAGTCTCTCTCTCTCTCTCCCCAGTCTCTCTCTCTCTCTCCCCAGTCTCTCTCTCCCCCCAGTCTCTCTCTCTCCCCAGTCTCTCTCTCTCCCCACCCAGTCTCTCTCCCCAGTCTCTCTCTCTCCAGTCTCTCTCTCTCTCTCTCCCCCGTCTCTCTCTCTCCCCCCAGTCTCTCTCTCTCTCTCCCCCCAGTCTCTCTCTCCCCCCCCAGTCTCTCTCTCTCCCCAGTCTCTCTCTCTCTCCCCAGTCTCTCTCTCCCCAGTCTCTCTCTCTCTCTCTCTCTCCGCCCAGTCTCTCTCTCCCCCCCCAGTCTCTCTCTCTCCCCAGTCTCTCTCTCTCTCTCCCCCCAGTCTCTCTCTCCCCAGTCTCTCTCTCTCTCCCCAGTCTCTCTGCCCCCAGTCTCTCTCTCCCCAGTCTCTCTCCCCCCAGTCTCTCTCTCCCCAGTCTCTCTCTCCCCAGTCTCTCTCTCTCCCCAGTCTCTCTGCCCCCAGTCTCTCTCTCCCCAGTCTCTCTCCCCCCAGTCTCTCCCTCCCCAGTCTCTCTCTCCCCAGTCTCTCTCTCCCCAGTCTCTCTCTCCCCAGTCTCTCTCTCTCTCCCCAGTCTCTCTCCCCCCGTCTCTCTCTCCCCAATCTCTCTCCCCCCAGTCTCTCTCTCCCCAGTCTCTCTCTCCCCAGTCTCTCTCTCCCCAGTCTCTCTCTCCCCAGTCTCTCTCTCTCTCTCTCCCCCCAGTCTCTCTCTCCCCCCCCAGTCTCTCTCCCCCGTCTCTCTCTCCCCAGTCTCTCTCCCCCCAGTCTCTCTCTCCCCAGTCTCTCTCTCCCCAGTCTCTCTCTCTCTCCCCAGTCTCTCTCCCCCCGTCTCTCTCTCCCCAGTCTCTCTCTCCCCAGTCTCTCTCTCCAGTCTCTCTCTCCCCAGTCTCTCTCTCTCTCTAGTCTCTCGTCTCTCGCCCAGTCTCTCTCGTCTCTCCCCAGGTCTTCTCCCCCAGTCTCTCTCTCCCCAGTCTCTCTCTCCCAGTCTCTCTCTCCCCAGTCTCTATCTCTCTTCTCTCTCCCCAGTCTCTCTCGCTCTCCCGCAGTCTCTCTCTCCCCCCGTCTCTCTCTCCCCCAGTCTCTCCTCTCTCCCAGTCCTCTCTCCCCCAGTCTCTCTCTCCCCAGTCTCTCTCTCCCCAGTCTCTCTCTCTCTCTTCTCCTCCCAGTCTCTCTCTCCTCCCCCAGTCTCTCTCTCTCTCCCAGTCTCTCTCTCTCTCCCAGTCTCTCTCTCCCCAGTCTCTCTCTCTCCCAGTCTCTCTCTCCTCCCCAGTCTCTCTCTCCCCAGTCTCTCTCTCCCCAGTCTCTCTCTCCCCAGTCTCTCTCTCCCCAGTCTCTCTCTCTCCCCAGTCTCTCTCTCCCCAGTCTCTCTCTCTCCCAGTCTCTCTCTCCAGCTCTCTCTCTCCCCCAGTCTCTCTCTCCCCAGTCTCTCTCTCTCTCTCCCCCAGTCTCTCTCTCTCCCCAGTCTCTCTCTCCCCAGTCTCTCTCTCTCCCCCAGTCTCTCTCTCCCCCAGTCTCTCTCTCCCCAGTCTCTCTCCCCCCAGTCTCTCTCTCCCCAGTCTCTCTCCCCGTCTCTCTCCCCCCAGTCTCTCTCTCCCCCAGTCTCTCTCTCTCTCTCCCCCAGTCTCTCTCTCCCCAGTCTCTCTCTCCCCAGTCTCTCTCTCCCCAGTCTCTCCTCCCCATCTCTCTCCCCCCAGTCTCTCTCCCCCCAGTCTCTCTCTCTCCCAGTCTCTCTCTCTCCAGTCTCTCTCCCCCCAGTCTCTCTCTCCCCAGTCTCTCTCTCCCCAGTCTCTCTCTCCCAGTCTCTCTCCCCAGTCTCTCTCTCCCCAGTCTCTCTCCCCCAGTCTCTCTCTCTCTCTCTCTCCCCAGTCTCTCTCTCCCCCTGTCTCTCTCCCCCCAGTCTCTCTCTCCCCAGTCTCTCTCTCCCCAGTCTCTCTCCCCAGTCTCTCTCCCCCAGTCTCTCTCCCCAGTCTCTCTCTCTCTCTCTCTCCCCAGTCTCTCTCCCCCCAGTCTCTCTCTCCCCAGTCTCTCTCTCTCTCTCTCCCCAGTCTCTCTCCCAGTCTCTCTCCCCCAGTCTCTCTCTCCCCAGTCTCTCTCCCCCAGTCTCTCTCTCCCCAGTCTCTCTCCCCCGTCTCTCTCTCCCCAGTCTCTCTCTCTCTCTCTCCCCAGTCTCTCTCCCCCCAGTCTCTCTCCCCCCAGTCTCTCTCTCTCTCTCTCCCCAGTCTCTCTCTCCCCCCAGTCTCTCTCTCTCTCTCTCTCTCCCCAGTCTCTCTCCCCCCCAGTCTCTCTCTCCCCAGTCTCATCTCTCCCCAGTCTCTCTCTCTCCAGTCTCTCTCCCCCCAGTCTCTCTCCTCCCCAGTCTCTCTCCCCCAGTCTCTCTCTCTCAGTCTCTCTCCCCAGTCTCTCTCTCTCCCCAGTCTCTCTCTCCCCAGTCTCTCTCTCTCTCCCCAGTCTCTCTCTCCCCAGTCTCTCTCTCTCTCTCCCGTCTCTCTCTCCCCAGTCTCTCTCTCTCTCTCTCCCCAGTCTCTCTCTCTCTCCCCAGTCTCTCTCTCTCTCTCCCGTCTCTTTCTCTCTCTCTCTCTCCCCAGTCTCTCGCTCCCTCTCTCCCCAGTCTCTCTCCCCCCAGTCTCTCTCCCCCCAGTCTCTCTCTCTCTCTCTCTCCCCAGTCTCTCTCTCTCTCCCCAGTCTCTCTCTCTCCCCCCAGTCTCTCTCTCTCTCTCTCTCCCCAGCCTCTCTCCCCCCAGTCTCTCTCTCTCTCTCTCTCCCCAGTCTCTCTCCCCCCAGTCTCTCTCTCCCCAGTCTCTCTCTCTCCAGTCTCTCTCCCCCCAGTCTCTCTCCCCCCAGTCTCTCTCTCTCTCCCCAGTCTCTCTCCCCCCAGTCTCTCTCTCTCTCTCTCTCCCCAGTCTCTCTCTCTCTCCCCAGTCTCTCTCCCCCCAGTCTCTCTCCCCCCAGTCTCTCTCTCCCCAGTCTCTCTCTCCCCAGTCTCTCTCCCCCCAGTCTCTCTCTCCCCAGTCTCTCTCCCCCCAGTCTCTCTCCCCCCAGTCTCTCTCCCCCCAGTCTCTCTACCCCCAGTCTCTCTACCCCCAGTCTCTCTCTCTCCAGTCTCTCTCCCCCCAGTCTCTCTCTCCCCAGTCTCTCTCTCCCCAGTCTCTCTCTCCCCAGTCTCTCTCTCCCCAGTCTCTCTCCCCAGTCTCTCTCCCCCCAGTCTCTCTCCCCCCAGTCTCTCTCTCTCTCTCTCCCCAGTCTCTCTCCCCCTGTCTCTCTCCCCCCAGTCTCTCTCTCCCCAGTCTCTCTCTCCCCAGTCTCTCTCGCCCCAGTCTCTCTCTCCCCAGTCTCTCTCCCCCCGTCTCTCTCCCCCAGTCTCTCTCTCTCTCTCTCTCCCCAGTCTCTCTCCCCCCAGTCTCTCTCCCCCCAGTCTCTCTCTCTCTCTCTCTCCCCAGTCTCTCTCTCTCCCCCCAGTCTCTCTCTCTCTCCCCAGTCTCTCTCCCCCCAGTCTCTCTCTCCCCAGTCTCTCTCCCCGTCTCTCTCCCCCCAGTCTCTCTCTCTCTCTCTCTCCCCAGTCTCTCTCCCCCCAGTCTCTCTCCCCCCAGTCTCTCTCTCTCTCTCTCCCCAGTCTCTCTCCCCCCAGTCTCTCTCTCTCTCTCCCCAGTCTCTCTCCCCCCAGTCTCTCTCTCCCCAGTCTCTCTCTCCCCAGTCTCTCTCTCTCCAGTCTCTCTCCCCCCAGTCTCTCTCTCTCTCCCCAGTCTCTCTCCCCCCAGTCTCTCTCTCTCTCTCTCTCCCCAGTCTCTCTCTCTCTCCCCAGTCTCTCTCTCCCCAGTCTCTCTCTCTCTCCCCAGTCTCTCTCTCCCCAGTCTCTCTCTCTCTCTCCCGTCTCTCTCTCCCCAGTCTCTCTCTCTCTCTCTCCCCAGTCTCTCTCTCTCTCCCCAGTCTCTCTCTCTCTCTCCCGTCTCTTTCTCTCTCTCTCTCTCCCCAGTCTCTCGCTCCCTCTCTCCCCAGTCTCTCTCCCCCCAGTCTCTCTCCCCCCAGTCTCTCTCTCTCTCTCTCTCCCCAGTCTCTCTCTCTCTCCCCAGTCTCTCTCTCTCCCCCCAGTCTCTCTCTCTCTCTCTCTCCCCAGCCTCTCTCCCCCCAGTCTCTCTCTCTCTCTCTCTCCCCAGTCTCTCTCCCCCCAGTCTCTCTCTCCCCAGTCTCTCTCTCTCCAGTCTCTCTCCCCCCAGTCTCTCTCCCCCCAGTCTCTCTCTCTCTCCCCAGTCTCTCTCCCCCCAGTCTCTCTCTCTCTCCCCAGTCTCTCTCTCTCTCCCCAGTCTCTCTCCCCCCAGTCTCTCTCTCCCCAGTCTCTCTCTCCCCAGTCTCTCTCTCCCCAGTCTCTCTCTCTCTCCCGTCTCTCTCTCCCCAGTCTCTCTCTCTCTCTCTCCCCAGTCTCTCTCTCTCTCCCCAGTCTCTCTCTCTCTCTCCCGTCTCTTTCTCTCTCTCTCTCTCCCCAGTCTCTCGCTCCCTCTCTACCCAGTCTCTCTCTCTCTCCCCAGTCTCTCTCTCTCTCCCCAGTCTCTCTCTCTCTCTCTCCCCAGTCTCTCTCTTTCTCCCCAGTCTCTCTCTCCCCAGTCTCTCTCTCCCCAGTCTCTCTCTCTCTCTCTCCCCAGTCTCTCTCTCTCTCACTCTCTCTCTCACTCTCTCCCCAGTCTCTCTCTCACCCACTCTCTCTCTGAACATATTAGCATCGAGAGGGAGGAGGTGCTAGCGGTTTTAGCAGGCCAAAAAGTGGATAAATCCCCAGGCCCGGACGAGATGTATCCCAGGCTGCTGTGGGAGGCAAAGGAGGAGATTGCAGGGGCTCTGACACAAATTTTCAGAACCTCTCTGGCCACAGGGGATGTACCAGAGGACTGGAGAACAGCTAATGTAGTACCATTATACAAGAAGGGTAGCAGGGATAAACCAGGGAATTACAGGCCAGTGAGCCTAACATCTGTGGTAGGGAAATTATTGGAAAAAATTCTGAGGGACAAAATTAGTCTCCACTTGGAGAGGCAAGGATTAATCGGGGATAGTCAGCATGGCTTTGTCAAGGGTAAATCATGTCTGACAAATCTGATTGAATTTTTCGAGGGGGTGACTAGGGGGGTGGATGAGGGAAATGCTGTGGATGTGGTTTACATGGACTTCAGTAAAGCTTTTGACAAAGTCCCGCATAGGAGACTGGTCAAGAAGGTAAGAGCCCATGGGATCCAGGGTGCCTTGGCGCGTTGGATCCTAAACTGGCTGAGTGGCAGGAGGCAGAGGGTGATGGTCGAAGGATGCTTTTGTGACTGGAAGCCTGTGTCCAGTGGGGTACCTCAGGGATCGGTGCTGGGTCCCTTGTTGTTTGTGATCTACATAAATGATTTGGATGAGAATGTAAAAGGTATGATCAGTAAGTTCGCAGATGACACGAAAATTGGTGGGGTGGTAAATTGCGAGGAGGAAAGCCTCAGGCTACAGGACGATATAAACGGGTTGGTCAGATGGGCGGAAAAGTGGCAAATGGAATTCAACCCTGAAAAGTGCGAGGTGATGCATTTTGGACGGACAAATAAGGCAAGGCAATACACAATGAGTGGTAGGACCCTAGGAAGTACAGAGGGTCAGAGGGACCTTGGTGTACATGTACATAGATCTCTGAAGGCAGCGGAACAGGTAGATAAGGTGGTTAAAAAGGCATATGGGATACTTGCCTTCATTAGCCGAAGCATAGAATATAAGAGCAGGGAGGTTATGATGGAGCTGTACAAAACGCTGGTGAGGCCACAGCTGGAGTACTGTGTGCAGTTCTGGTCGCCTCACTATAGGAAGGATGTGATTGCTTTGGAGAGGGTGCAGAGAAGATTCACCAGGATGTTACCTGGGATGGAGCGCCTCAGCTATGAAGAAAGACTAAACAGGCTGGGGTTGTTTTCCTTGGAGCAAAGAAGGCTGAGGGGGGACCTGATTGAGGTGTACAAAATGATGAGGGGCATAGATAGGGTAGATAAAGAGGAACTTTTCCCCTTAGTAGGGGGGTCAATAACAAGGGGGCATAGATTCAGGGTAAGGGGCAGGAGATTTAGAGGGGATTTGAGGAGGAACTTTTTCACCCAGAGGGTGGTTGGAATCTGGAACTCACTGCCTGAAAGGGTGGTAGAGGCAGGAACCCTCACAACATTCAAGAAGCATTTGGATGAGCACCTGAAATGCCATTGCATACAAGGCTATGGACCAAATGCTGGAAAATGGGATTAGACAGGACAGGGATGGATGGGCGGCGCGGACACGATGGGCCGAAGGGCCTCTTTCTGTGCTGTAAAACTCTATGACTCTATGACCCCAGTCTCTCTCTCCCTCTCTCCCCAGTCTCTCTCACTCTCTCCCCAGTCTCTCTCTCTCTCAATTCAATTCAATTCAATTCAAATCGCTTTATTGGCATGACAAGGTACATCTTATGTTGCCAAAGCATCGAAAAACATTCATGGTTGAACACATAAACACAGATCTATCCATACAGTGTATAAACAGATATATCCCTGAGTGTATAAATATACATTCATATAATTTGTATATACTCTTTTCTTATATTTAGTGGTTGTCCCTCTGTTTATGGCAAGCTGTAACATAGTGTGCCGCTAAGGTTACACAATTTCTCTCTTCCCCTAGTAGATATGGGAGTTTTTGGTCGTCATTCAAATTTCTGAATTCCGGGCATATTTTTGTGAATTTTGGGTAGAAATTCTCCCTTATGCCCTGATATTTTCTACAAGCTGTGAGGAAGTGCATCTCTGTCTCCACCACTCCCTGACTGCAGTGAGAGCATATCCTGTCCTCTCTTGGTAGCCGGGTCTGCCTGTGTCTACCTTTTTCGATCGCCAGGCTATGTTCACTAAGTCTGTACATTGTCAAGGTTTTTCTCAGTTTGCTATCCTTTACCATGGTCAGGTAATCAGCCATGTTGTATTGTCTGTTTAGGGCCAAGTAGCAATTGAGTTTGTTTTGGGTTTTTGTTGTTTCTGCCCAATATGACAGATATTTTTCCTTTTGCTTAGTGACGATTGTGTTGGGTCGAATTCTTTGTGTTACGCTGTCACTGTCCTGGGGCTGGTTATTGTTAGTAGTGTTAGTAGTTACTTCACTGAGTCCCAGGACTAGTTGACTGAGGGTATTCTTCTTTATGGTCCTCTCTTGGCATTTCAGGGCTTCGTAATGATAGCAGTGGGGGTTGCTCATTTTTAGGTGTTTCCAAAATTTGGTGGCTCTTTTTTGGATAGTGATTATTAATGGATATTGGCCTAGTTCTGCCCTGCATGCATTGTTTACGGTTTTCCTTTGAGTCCGGAGGATACTTTTACAGAATTCTGCATGTAGGATCTCAATTGGGTGTTTGTCCCATTTTGCAAATTCTTGTTGTGTTAGCGGTCCCCACACCTCACTGCCATAGAGTGCAATTGGTTCAATTACTGATTAAAAAATTTTGAGCCAAATGCTAATTGGGATTTCTATTTGGATTGATTTTTTAATGGCATAGAAAGCCCTTCTTGCTTTCTCTTTCAGTTCATTCACAGCCAGATGAAAATTTCCTGTAGAACTGATTTTTAAGCCCAAGTATGTGTAGTTAGTGGTTTGTTCAATTTTGGTTGTTCCTAGTGTGAAATTTATTTTGGGTCCCTGATGTCTGGATCTTTGCTGGAACACAAGGACTTTGGTTTTTTGGGGATTTATTGTCAGGGCCCAGGTCTGGCAGAACGACTCCAGCAGATCCAGGTTCTGCTGTAGACCCTCCTTAGTTGGTGACAGCAGAACTCTCCCCAGTCTCTCTCTCTCTCCCCAGTCTTTCTCTCTCTCTGTCCCCAGTCTCTCTCTCTCTCTCTCCCCAGTCTCTCTCTCTCTCTCTCTCCCCAGTCTCTCTCTCTCTCTCTCCCCCCAGTCTCTCTCTCTCTCTCTCCCCAGTCTCTCTCTCTCCCCAGTCTCTCTCTCTCTCTCTCTCCCCAGTCTCTCTCTTTCTCCCCAGTCTCTCTTTCTCCCCAGTCTCTCTCTCTCTCCCCAGTCTCTCTCTCTCCCCCCAGTCTCTCTCTCCCTAGTCTCTCTCTCTCCCCAGTCTCTCTCTCTCCCAGTCTCTCTCTCTCTCTCCCAGTCTCTCTCTCTCCCCAGTCTCTCTCTCTCCCCAGTCTCTCTCTCTCTCTCTCTCCCCAGTCTCTCTCCCCAGTCTCTCTCTCTCTCTCCCCAGTCTCTCTCTCTCTCTCCCCAGTCTCTCTCTCTCTCCCCAGTCTCTCTCCCCAGTCTCTCTCTCTCTCCCCAGTCTCTCTCTCCCCAGTCTCTCTCTCTCCCCCCAGTCTCTCTCTCTCTCTCCCCAGTCTCTCTCTCTCTCCCCAGTCTCTCTCTCTCTCCCCAGTCTCTCTCTCTCTCTCTCCCCAGTCTCTCTCTCTCTCTCGCCCCAGTCTCTCTCTTTCTCCCCAGTCTCTCTCTCTCTCTCCCCAGTCTCTCTCTCTCTCCCCAGTCTCTCTCTCTCTCTCTCCCCAGTCTCTCTCTCTCTCCCCAGTCTCTCTCTCACTCTCTCCCCAGTCTCTCTCTCACCCCAGTCTCTCTCCCTCTCTCCCCAGTCTCTCTCACTCTCTCCCCAGTCTCTCTCACTCTCTCCCCAGTCTCTCTCTCTCTCAATTCAATTCAATTCAATTCAAATCGCTTTATTGGCATGACAAGTTACATCTTATGTTGCCAAAGCATCGAAAAACATTCATGGTTGAACACATAAACACAGATCTATCCATACAGTGTATAAACAGATATATCCCTGAGTGTATAAATATACATTCATATAATTTGTATATACTCTTTTCTTATATTTAGTGGTTGTCCCTCTGTTTATGGCAAGCTGTAACATAGTGTGCTGCTAAGGTTACACAATTTCTCTCTTCCCCTAGTAGGTATGGGAGTTTTTGGTCGTCATTCAAATTTCTGAATTCCGGGCATATTTTTGTGAATTTTGGGTAGAAATTCTCCCTTATGCCCTGATATTTTCTACAAGCTGTGAGGAAGTGCATCTCTGTCTCCACCACTCCCTGACTGCAGTGAGAGCATATCCTGTCCTCTCTTGGTAGCCGGGTCTGCCTGTGTCTACCTTTTTCGATCGCCAGGCTATGTTCACTAAGTCTGTACATTGTCAAGGTTTTTCTCAGTTTGCTATCCTTTACCATGGTCAGGTAATCAGCCATGTTGTATTGTCTGTTTAGGGCCAAGTAGCAATTGAGTTTGTTTTGGGTTTTTGTTGTTTCTGCCCAATATGACAGATATTTTTCCTTTTGCTTAGTGACGATTGTGTTGGGTCGAATTCTTTGTGTTACGCTGTCACTGTCCTGGGGCTGGTTATTGTTAGTAGTGTTAGTAGTTACTTCACTGAGTCCCAGGACTAGTTGACTGAGGGTATTCTTCTTTATGGTCCTCTCTTGGCATTTCAGGGCTTCGTAATGATAGCAGTGGGGGTTGCTCATTTTTAGGTGTTTCCAAAATTTGGTGGCTCTTTTTTGGATAGTGATTATTAATGGATATTGGCCTAGTTCTGCCCTGCATGCATTGTTTACGGTTTTCCTTTGAGTCCGGAGGATACTTTTACAGAATTCTGCATGTAGGATCTCAATTGGGTGTTTGTCCCATTTTGCAAATTCTTGTTGTGTTAGCGGTCCCCACACCTCACTGCCATAGAGTGCAATTGGTTCAATTACTGATTAAAAAATTTTGAGCCAAATGCTAATTGGGATTTCTATTTGGATTGATTTTTTAATGGCATAGAAAGCCCTTCTTGCTTTCTCTTTCAGTTCATTCACAGCCAGATGAAAATTTCCTGTAGAACTGATTTTTAAGCCCAAGTATGTGTAGTTAGTGGTTTGTTCAATTTTGGTTGTTCCTAGTGTGAAATTTATTTTGGGTCCCTGATGTCTGGATCTTTGCTGGAACACAAGGACTTTGGTTTTTTTGGGATTTATTGTCAGGGCCCAGGTCTGGCAGAACGACTCCAGCAGATCCAGGTTCTGCTGTAGACCCTCCTTAGTTGGTGACAGCAGAACTCTCCCCAGTCTCTCTCTCTCTCCCCAGTCTTTCTCTCTCTCTCTCCCCAGTCTCTCTCTCTCTCTCTCCCCAGTCTCTCTCTCTCTCTCTCCCCCCAGTCTCTCTCCCCAGTCTCTCTCTCTCTCTCGTCTCTCTCTCTCTCCCCAGTCTCTCTCTCTCTCTCCCCAGTCTCTCTCTCTCTCTCCCCAGTCTCTCAATCAATTTCAATTTCAATTCAATTCAAATGCTTTATTGGCATGAAAGTTTACATGGAACCATATTGCCAAAGCTTACATAACAAAAAGTACAGTTTTCCAACATTCTGTAGGTGTCAAACAATTTTGACCTTCGTTGGGTACAGACAATATTAATTTAAACAGTCGTTGACCCTCGTTGGGTACATTCAGTATTAATTTTTAAACAGTCGTATTCGGTATTGATTTAAACATTCTTAATGTTTATATATGCTATATGGGTGTGCTCGTTAGTCCCTCACTGTTCCTCAGGTTGTGACATGTTGTTACATATTGGGCACCAAGGTATGGTCTGTCTCCTTCTCCCAGGGCTAATCTTAATTTTGACAGGTCATCTAATTCTTTGAAATCTGGGGTTGTTTGGCTGAGCTTGTCAAAATATATGTTTCTTGTTTTGTTGAATTTTTTGCATTTTAGGAGGAAGTGCATCTCTGTCTCAACCTCGCCGGCCAGACATTGATCACATATTCTATTCTCTCTAGGCTGCCAGGATTTCTTGTATCTTCCTTTTTCAATTGCCAGTTGGTGGTCGCTTAGTCTGTATCTGGTGAGGGTCTGTCTCTGTTTTGTGTCTCTGATGGTCGAGAGATAGTCTGCCAGTTTATATTCTCTTTTTAGGGCCCGGTAGCATTCTAATCTGCTTTGGCTTTTGGTTATTGTGTTTCAATGTTCCAGGTAGGTTTCTTTGCATTGTTTAATGATTTGGTTCACTCGGATTGGTGTTTGGGGAGCAGTGTTGGTCTGGGACTGGTCAGGGTCCGGCTGGGTAGGAGAACTTAGTTTCAGTAACAACTGACTCAGGGGACTCGTTTCTGGGTTCAGCTCTTGGGTCTGGAGGGCTTTAAAATGAAGGGTGTCTGGGGAACTAGATTTGAGGTGATTTAGAAAGTTTAGTGCTCGTTTTTGGATGTTTATTATCAGTGGGTATCTGCCTAGTTCGGCTCTACATGCATTTGTTGGTGTTTTCCTTTGGGTGCGAAGAATGCTTCGGCAAAATTCTGCATGTAGGGCTTCTATTGTGTGTTTTTCCCATTTAGTGTAGCTATGGTGATTGAGTGGGCCCCATACTTCACTACCGTACAGCGCAATCGGCAGGATTATGCTGTCAAATATTTTGAGCCAGATTTTGATTGGAATTTGGATGTTGTAGGATTTTCTTTTTATTGCATATAGGGCTCTTCGGGCTTTTTCTTTTAGTGCATTCACTGCTATGCTGAAGCTCCCTGATGCTGTGATGGTTAGACCAAGGTAAGTGTAGCTCATAGTGTGTCCTATGATGGTATCACTGAGAGTAAACTGGTATTTGTTTTCCTGACATCTGGGCCTTTTTTGAAAAAAGTCTCCCCAGTCTCTCTCTCTCTCTCTCCCAGTCTCTCTCTCTCCCCCAGTCTCTCTCTCCCCCCAGTCTCTCTCTCTCTCTCTCTTCCCCAGTCTCTCTCTCTCTCTCTCCCCAGTCTCTCTCTCTCTCCCCCGTCTCTCTCTCTCTCCCCAGTCAATTCAATTCAATTCAATTCAATTCAATTCAATTCAATTCAAATGCTCTATTGGCATGAAAGTTTACAGGGAACCATGTTGCCAAAGCTTACATAACAAAAAGTACAGGTTTCCAACATTCTGTAGGTGTCAAACGTTTTTGACCCTCGTTGGGTACAGACAGTATTAATTTAAACAGTCGTTGACCCTCGTTGGGTGCATTCAGTATTAATTTAAAACAGTCGTTGGGTACATTCGGTATTGATTTAAACATTTTTAGCGTATATATGCTATGGGTGTGCTCGTTAGTCACTCAATGTTCCTCAGGTTGTGACATGTTGTTACATATTGGGCACCAAGATATGGTCTGTCTCCCTCCCCCAGGACTATTCTTAATTTTGACAGGTCATCCAATTCTTTGAAATCTGGGGTGTAAGGCTGAGCTTGTCAAAATATATGTTTCTTGTCTCGTTGAATTTTTCGCATTTTAGGAGGAAGTGCACCTCTGTCTCAACCTCGCCGGCCAGACAGTGATCACATAATCTATTTTCTTTAGGTTGCCAGGATTTCTTGTATCTTCCTTTTTCAATTGCCAGTTGGTGGTCGCTTAGTCTGTATCTGGTGAGGGTCTGTCTCTGTTTTGTGTCTCTGATGGTCGAGAGATAGTCTGCCAGTTTATATTCTCTTTTTAGGGCCCGGTAGCATTCTAATCTGCTTTGGCTTTTGGTTATTGTGTTTCAATGTTCCAGGTAGGTTTCTTTGCATTGTTTAATGATTTGGTTCACTCGGATTGGTGTTTGGGGAGCAGTGTTGGTCTGGGACTGGTCAGGGTCCGGCTGGGTAGGAGAACTTAGTTTCAGTAACAACTGACTCAGGGGACTCGTTTCTGGGTTCAGCTCTTGGGTCTGGAGGGCTTTAAAATGAAGGGTGTCTGGGGAACTAGATTTGAGGTGATTTAGAAAGTTTAGTGCTCGTTTTTGGATGTTTATTATCAGTGGGTATCTGCCTAGTTCGGCTCTACATGCATTTGTTGGTGTTTTCCTTTGGGTGCGAAGAATGCTTCGGCAAAATTCTGCATGTAGCGCTTCTATTGTGTGTTTTTCCCATTTAGTGTAGCTATGGTGATTGAGTGGGCCCCATACTTCACTACCATACAGCGCAATGGGCAGGATTATACTATCAAATATTTTGAGCCAGATTTTGATTGGAATTTGGATGTTGTAGAATTTTCTTTTTATTGCATATAGGGCTCTTCGGGCTTTTTCTTTTAGTGCATTCACTGCTATGTTGAAGCTCCCTGATGCTGTAATGGTTAGACCAAGGTAAGTGTAGCTCATAGTGTGTCCTATGATGGTATCACTGAGAGTAAACTGGTATTTGTTTTCCTGACATCTGGGCCTTTTTTGAAAAATCATGATGTTGGTTTTTCTTTAGATTTACTGTCAGGGCCCAATTTTGGCAGTATTTGTCGAGTAGGTCTAAATGTTGCTGTAATCCCTGTTCTGTGGGAGACAGCAGAACCAGGTCGTCCGCATAGAACAGGGATTTCACTTCCCCATCTAGGAGAAAGAGACCCGGTGACTCGCTTTGCTCCAGCTTGTCTGCTAACTCATTTATGTATATGTTGAACAGGGTCGGACTCAAGTTGCAACCCTGCCAGACGCCTCTTCTCTGGGTGAAGAAACCGGTGCGTTTGTCTCCAATTTTGACACCGCATTTATTTTTCAGATACATCGATTTAATAAGGTCATAGACTTTGCCCCCTATTCCACACTGAAGAAGTTTGTAATACAGCCCTTCGTGCCAAATAGAGTCAAAGGCTTTCTTGAAGTCAATGAAACAGGCGAATATTTTCCCATTTTTTGTTTGGTGTATATGTTTTTCAATGAGAGTGTGAAGGGTATAGATATGGTCGGTGGTGCGGTGTTTTGGAAGGAAGCCTATTTGATTTTTTCTAAGGATATTGTGTTTATTAAGAAAATCCAGTAATCTGCTATTTAGAATACTGCAGAATAACTTCCCTAGACAACTGTTGACACAGATGCCACGGCAGTCTCTCTCTCTCTCTCCCCAGTCTCTCTCTCTCTCTCTCTTCCCCAGTCTCTCTCTCTCTCTCCCCCAGTCTCTCTCTCTCTCCCTCTCTCCCCAGTCTCTCTCTCTCTCCCCAGTCTCTCTCTCTCTCTCTCCCAGTCTCTCTCTCTCTCTCCCAGTCTCTCTCTCTCTCTCCCCAGTCTCTCTCTCTCTCTCTCTTCCCCAGTCTCTCTCTCTCTTCCCCAGTCTCTCTCTCTCTCTCTCCCCCAGTCTCTCTCTCTCTCCCCCAGTCTCTCTCTCTCTCTCTCTCCCTCTCTCCCCAGTCTCTCTCTCTCTCCCCAGTCTCTCTCTCTCTCTCTCTCCAGTCTCTCTCTCCCTCTCTCCCCAGTCTCTCTCTCTCTCCCCCCAGTCTCTCTCTCTCCCCCCAGTCTCTCTCTCTCTCCCCAGTCTCTCTCTCTCCCCCCAGTCTCTCTCTCTCTCCCCCCAGTCTCTCTCTCTCTCCCCCCAGTCTCTCTCTCTTCCCCCAGTCTCTCTCTCTCTCTTCCCCCAGTCTCTCTCTCTCTCTCCCCCCAGTCTCTCTCTCTCTCTCTCCCCCCAGTCTCTCTCTCTCTCTCTCTCCCCCGTCTCCCTCTCTCTCTCCCCCGTCTCCCTCTCTCTCTCCCCCTGTCTCCCTTTCTCTCCCCCCGTCTCCCTCTCTCTCCCCCCGTCTCCCTCTCTCTCTCCCCCCCGTCTCCCTCTCATATCATAGAGTTATACAGCACGGATAGAGGCCCTTCGGCCCATCGTGTCCGCGCCGGCCATCAAGCCCTGTCTAATCTAATCCCATATTCCAGCATTTGGTCCGTAGCCTTGTATGCTATGGCATTTCAAGTGCTCATCCAAATGCTTCTTGAATGTTGTGAGGGTTCCAGCCTCCACAACCCTTTCAGGCAGTGAGTTCCAGACTCCAACCACCCTCTGGGTGAAAAAGTTCTTTCTCAAATCCCCTCTAAACCTCCCGCCCTTTACCTTGAATCTATGCCCCCTAGTTATTGACCCTTCTACTAAGGGAAAAAGCTCCTTAGTATCCATCCTATCTATGCCCCTCATAATTTTGTACACCTCAATCATGTCCCCCCTCAGCCTCCTCTGCTCCAAGGAAAACAAACCCAATCTGCCCAGTCTCTCTTCATAGCTGAAGCGCTCCAGCCCTGGTAACATCCTGGTGAATCTCCTCTGCACCCTCTCCAAAGCTATCACATCCTTCCTGTAGTGTGGCGACCAGAACTGCACACAGTATTCCAGCTGTGGCCTAACCAGTGTTTTATACAGCTCCATCATAACCTCCTTGCTCTTATATTCTATGCCTCGGCTAATGAAGGCAAGTATCCCATATGCCTTTTTTACCACCTTATCCACCTGTTCCGCCGCCTTCAGGGATCTGTGTACTTGCACACCCAGATCCCTCTGACCCTCAGTCTTGCCTAGGGTCTTACCATTCATTGTGTATTCCCTTGCCTTGTTAGCCCCCCCAAAGTGCATCACCTCGCACTTTTCCGGGTTAAATTCCATTTGCCACTGTTCCGCCCATCTGACCAACCCATCTATATCGTCCTGCAGACTGAGACTACCCTCCTCGCTATTTACCACCCTACCAAATTTTGTATCATCTGCGAACTTACTGATCATACCTTTTACATTCATATCCAAGTCATTAATGTAGACCACAAACAGCAAGGGACCCAGCACCGATCCCTGTGGTACCCCACTGGCCACAGGCTTCCAGTCACAAAAACAACCTTCGACCATCACCCTCTGCCTTCTGCCACTAAGCCAGTTTTGTATCCAATGTGCCAAGGCACCCTGGATTCCATGGGCTCTTACCTTCTTGACCAGTCTCCTGTGCGGGACTTTATCGAAGGCCTTACTGAAATCCATGTATACCACATCCACTGCGTTACCCTCATCCACACACCTAGTCACCCCCTCAAAAAATTCAATCAAATTAGTCAGACATGATCTTCCCTTGACAAAGCCATGTTGACTATCCCTGATTAATCCTTGCCTCTCCAAGTGGAGACTAATTTTGTCCCTCAGAATTTTTTCCAATAATTTTCCTACCACTGATGTTAGGCTCACTGGCCTGTAGTTCCCCGGTTTTTCCCTACTCCCCTTCTTGAATAATGGTACTACATTAGTGGTTCTCCAGTCCTCTGGCACATCCCCATGTGGCCAGAGAGGTTCTGAATATATGTGTTAGAGCCCCCGCAATCTCTTCCTTTGCCTCACACAGCAGCCCCCCGTCTCCCTCTCTCTCTCCCCCCGTCTCCCTCTCTCTCTCCCCCATCTCCCTCTCCCCCCGTCTCCCTCTCTCTCTCTCTCCACCCCAGTCTCTCTCTCTCTCCCTCCCCCCAGTCTCTCTCTCTCTCCCCCGTCTCTCTCACTCTCTCTCTCCCTAGTCTCTCTCTCTCAACCCCAGTCTCTCTCTCTCCCCCCAGTCTCTCTCTCTCCCCCGTCTCTCTCTCTCTCTCTCCACCCGTGTCTCTCTCTCTCCCTCCCCCCCAGTCTCTCTCTCTCTCCCCCAGTCTCTCTCTCCCCACTCTCTCTCACTCTCTCTCTCCCTAGTCTCTCTCTCTCACCCCCAGTCTCTCTCTCTCACCCCTGTCTCTCTCTCTCCCCAGTCTCTCTCTCTCTCTCCCCAGTCTCTCTCTCTCTCCCCAGTCTCTCTCACTCTCTCTCTCCCTAGTCTGTCTCTCTCTAACCCACAGGATTATGATGGATTTGGATAAGGTAGACATAGAAAGGCTGTACCCCTTAAATTATGGTACAAGGATTAGGGGACACAGATTTAAGGTTTTGGGCAAGAGATACAGGGAGGATGTGAGGAAAAACTTTTTTACGCAGCGAGTGGTGAGGATCTGGAACTCGCTGCAACCAAGGGTGGTGGAAGCGGAGATGATCAATGATTTCAAAAGGAAATGGGAACGGCACTTGATGGAAATAAACTTGCAGGGTTACGGGGATAGAGCGAGGGAATGGGACTGACTGGATTGCTCTACAGAGAGCCGGCACGGGCTCGATGAGCCGAATGGCCTCCTTCTGTGCCATAAAGACTCTATGACATAATTCTTGTTTGTTAACGTTCCCATGAAGCGCCTTGGGATGTTTTACTATGTTAAACGTGCTATAACGGGAGGTATACAGTTGTAATGTGAAGGCCTTAGAGAGGGTGCAGAAGAGTTTTACTAGAATGGTACCAGGGATGAGGGACTTCAGTTACGTGGATAGACTGGAGAAGCTGGTGTTGTTCTCCTTAGAGCAGAGAAAGTTAAGTTAAGAGGGGATTTGACAGAGGTGTTTAAAATCAAGAATGGTTTTGATAGAGTAAATAAGGAGAAACTGTTTCCAGTGGTGGAAGGGTCAATAACCAGAGGACACAGATTTAAGGTGATTGGCAAAAGAACCAGAGGGGAGATGAGGAAACACTTTTTTACGCAGTGAGTTATGATGATCCGGACTGCGCTGCCTGAAAGGGCGGGGGAAGCAGATTCAATGGTAACTTTCAAAAGAGAATTGGGTAAATACTTGAAGGGAAAAAATTCTCAGGACTGTGGGGAAAGAGCAGGGGGGAATGGGACTAATCGGAGAGCTCTTTCAAAGAGCCGGCACAGGCACGATGGGCCAAATGGCCTCACTCGGTGCTGTAAGATTCTAGGATTCTATACAAGTGCAAGTTGGAAGTGGGTGACTGAAACAATAACAATTAAAGTCTCCGGTACTGAGTTAGCAGATATCAGCTCGGCAGTGGGTGCTTAGTCTGTCTCAGAGTCCCTGGGGGTGATAGAGTGAGAAATCAGCCAAGGTTCCCCCTCCTGACCTCTGCCAGAGAACGAGTCCATGTGAGTAAGGACAGGATGGGGTTGGGCTGTGGCATTCCATGGTCAAATAGCTGGCGCACCACTCATTGCAACAGTGACTGCACTTAAAAAGTACTTCATTGGCGGTAAAGTGCTTTGGGGCATCCTGAGGTGGTGAAAAGCGCTATAGAAATGCAAGTTCTTTTTCTTTTTTTGTGGAATCCACATCCCAGCACGAGGCAGCAACTTTGAGCAGATCACCAATTGGAAACAACAGAGAAATAAGCGAGAAAGGGAAATTAATTAATTAAATATCGTTGCGTATCATGTCAGTTGTGAAGAGGCTTCAAGGGGATCTCGACAGGCTCAGTGAGTGGGCGAGAACATGGCAGATGGAATATAATGTGGATAAATGTGAAGTTATCCACTTTCGTAGAAAAAACAGAAAGGCAGAGTATTTCCTAAATGGTGAAAGATTGGGGAATGCAGATGCTCAAAGGGACCTGGGTGTCCTTGTACATGAGTCACTGAAAGTGAATGTGCAGGTGCAGCAAGCCATTAGGAAGGCAAATGGTATGCTGGCCTTCATTACAAGAGGATTTGAGTACAGGAGTAAAGAAATCTTACTCCAATTATATAGGGCCTTGGTGAGACCACACCTGGAGTACTGTGTACAATTTTGGTCTCCTTACCTAAGGAAGGATATACTTGCCATAGAGGGAGTGCAACGAAGGTTCACGAGATTGATTCCTGGGATGGCGGACTGTTGTATGAGAAGAGATTGAGTAAACTAGGCCTGTATTCTCTTGAATTCAGAAGAATGAGAGGGGATCTCATTGAAGCATACAAAATTATTACAGGGCTTGATAAGGTAGATGCTGGGAGAATGTTTCCCTTGGCTGGGGAGTCTAGAACCAGGGGCCACAGCCTCAGGATAAAGGGTAGGCCATTCAGGACTGAGATGAGAAGAAATTTCTTCACACAGAGGGTGGTGAATCTTTGGAATTCTCTACCCCAGAGGGCTGTGGAGGCTCAGTCATTGGGTATATTCAAAACAGAAGTCGATAGATTTCTGACCAGTAAAGGCATCAAGGGATATGGCGATAGGGCCAGTGAATGGAGTTGAGGCAGAAGATCAGCCATGATCTTATTGAATTGCGGAGCAGGCTCGAAGGGCCGAATGGCCGACTCCTGCTCCTATTTCTTATGTTCTTATGTTGCGCCCTCACCTTGAAATCCTCCGGAAGCAGGAGCTTCGACGTCCTGAGGAAACTTAGGATGTATCGGAAAATCTCTCCGTCCCGGTCGATGAAGTAGTGCTGCTTTAAACTGTCCAGGACGATGGGCTCCATCCCATTGAAAAGGCGTCCTATCCTGAGAACAGAGTGTAAGTACAGGTGTACCAGGTAGGATTGCCATAATAAGTGTACAAAAAATATATAACCACGTATTGTAACTCATTCTGCAATGGCTATATGAGACTTTGAATGCTACAAAGAACTAACGAGCACTCATGTGGAATGGCCGGAGTTTAATAAACAACCAAAGACCTGCACAACAAATGGTAACAGCTAACCTTAACACTAAATGAGCTTACGCGTCAACAGTATACACACAGAATGTGACAACATACTGTACCCACATCAGTCCTACCTAATTAAACCTATAAAAGAAACACACTGCAGCTCCTGGGGAATTTCAATCTAGTCTTGCTGAAATTAGCGTAAGCGGTCAAAACGACACACTTGCGACCTCCTAAAGGAGTCCTTGGTATGTGAGTGACAATACCGATCTAAGGGATTGTGTTTCATTATCTCATTGACTTGATTTAGTAAAAAGTATTAACCAGGCGCTTCCGTGTTTCCTAGTCTTCAAACGTATTTGAGGTAAAGGATGTTTGACAATTTCACACATGGAGTACTGTGAACTCTTCTGGTCTCCATAATACAACAATGATATAGAGGCTCTGGAGAAGGTACAAAAAATATCTACAAGGATGATACCAGAACTGAGAGGTTCTAACTATCAGGAAAGACTGAACAGGCGGGGGCTCTTTTCTCTAGAAAAGAGAAGGCTGAGGGGTGACCTGATCGAGGTCTTTAAAATTATGAAACAGTTCGATAGGGTAGACATAGAGAAGATGTTTCCACTTGTGGGGGAGAGACCAGAACTAGGGGCCATCAATATAAGATAGTCACTAATAAATCCAATCGGGAATTCAGGAGAAACTTCTTTACCCAGAGAGTGGTGAGAATGTGGAACTCGCTACCACAGGGAGTGGCTGAGGCGAATAGTATCGATACATTTAAGGGGAAGCTAGAGAAGCATATGAGGGAGAAGGAAATAGAAGGATATGTGGATGGGGTGAGATGAAGAAGGGTGGGAGGAGGCTCGTGTGGAGCATAAACACCGGCACAGACCAGTTAGAGCGAATGGCCTGTTTCCGTGCTGTAAATTCTATGTAATCCTATAATACCTCCACACCAGGGAATAGGCTTATATGACAATATCCTATATAAACCCAACACAGAGCATGGGGCTGAAACCATGACAACCACATCATGCAGGGGCCCTGATTAAATCCAATATCTCATTTAAAACTGTAGCCACAATGAGTCCAGTGGGAGTTAATGGCCTTGCTGCCTCTCTACACCAGGGGCTGGTACTTTACAGGCAATAGTGTCTGACCAGAGGAACATTTCTCCAGAGATGCAAGGACTCTGAGAAATCGATGCTAAACACTTTACGCAATCAATAAGCAGCCCCTTATATGCCTGGGGTTTTATATTCCTGCTTTGTCTCTGTGTCGCTCCCAATACCACCAGACACTGAATAAAAAGCACAGGCACGGTGCTAAAGATCAGAGCAGGCATTTTGTGGACACTCACTGTCCAGACTGACAGGTGAAGAACATCCATGGGGTGAGGGACTAGTAGGTGATTGGGGTTCATGAACCCGTCCCCCAGTGAGACGGAGGGAGGGGCAGTACAGACAAGCCCACACCCCACATCCTGTCCCTCTACACTGTCCCATCAAACACTCCCAGGGCAGGTACAGCACGGGTTAGATACAGAGTAAAGCTCCCTCTACACTGTCCCATCAAACTCTCCCAGGGCAGGTACAGCACGGGTTAGATACAGAGTAAAGCTCCCTCTACACTGTCCCATCAAACACTCCCAGGGCAGGTACAGCACGGGTTAGATACAGAGTAAAGCTCCCTCTACACTGTCCCATCAAACACTCCCAGGGCAGGTACAGCACGGGTTAGATACAGAGTAAAGCTCCCTCTACACTGTCCCATCAAACACTCCCAGGGCAGGTACAGCACGGGTTAGATACAGAGTAAAGCTCCCTCTACACTGTCCCATCAAACACTCCCAGGGCAGGTACAGCCCAGGTTAGATACAGAGTAAAGCTCCCTCTACACTGCCCCATCAAACACTCCCAGGGCAGGTACAGCACGGGTTAGATACAGAGTAAAGCTCCCTCTACACTGTCCCATCAAACACTCCCAGGGCAGGTACAGCGCGGGTTAGATACAGAGTAAAGCTCCCTCTACACTGTCCCATCAAACACTCCCAGGGCAGGTACAGCACGGGTTAGATACAGAGTAAAGCTCCCTCTACACTCATATCAAACACTCCCAGGGCAAGTACAGCACGGGTTAGATACAGAGTAAAGCTCCCTCTACACTGTCCCATCAAACACTCCCAGGGCAGGTACAGCATGGATTAGATATAGAGTAAAGCCCCCTCTACACTGTCCCATCAAACACTCCCAGGGCAGGTACAGCATGGATTAGATATAGAGTAAAGCCCCCTCTACACTGTCCCATCAAACACTCCCAGGGCAGGTACAGTACCGGTTAGATACCGAATAAAGCTCCCTCTACACTGTCCCATCAAACACTCCCAGGGCAGGTACAGCACGGGTTAGATACAGAGTAAAGCTCCCTCTACACTGTCCCCATCAAACACTCCCAGGGCAGGTACAGCACGGGTTAGATACAGAGTAAAGCTCACTCTACACTGCCCCATCAAACACTCCTAGGGCAGGTACAGCACGGGTTAGATACAGAGTAAAGCTCCCTCTACACTGTCCCATCAAACACTCCCAGGGCTAGTACAGTACGGGTTAGATACAGAGTAAAGCTCCCTCTACTTTGCCCCATCAAACACTCCCAGGGCAGGTACAGCACGGGTTAGATACAGAGTAAAGCTGCCTCTACTCTGTCCCATCAAACACTCCCAGGGCTAGTACAGTACGGGTTAGATACAGAGTAAGGCTCCCTCTACACCGTCCCATCAAACACCCCCAGGGCAGGTACAGCACAGGTTAGATACAGAGTAAAGCTCCCTCTACACTGTCCCATCAAACACTCCCAGAGCAGGTACAGTATGGGTTAGATACAGAGTAAAGCTCCCTCTACTCTGCCCCATCAAACACTCCCAGGGCAGATGCAGAAGCTGGAAGCACTTCCCAAATGGCAAACTCAACTCTGAGTTGTGCCCTCTCCTATGTCAGTCTGCCATCTCCATTTCCCAGTCTTTCTGAGTGAGATTTGTAGTGAGACGGGCATGTCATCCCATCAGTGGGAGGAGATGGATGCTGACCATCAGTGAGAGCTGGTTTGAAACCCTGTCCGTGTTCGAAGCTTTGACTCTGCTGACGTTGAGTGTGTGTGTTGTGCTGATCCAGTTACGCTCTTACCGGGAGTCGGTGTATTTTGTTAAGGTCGCTAGGCTGCTGGTGTACATGTGTCCTCCGACATCAATGTGAACAGGAGCGTTGGACTTGGTGAGCTGAGCTGGCAGTGGGATGCCCTGACACGTCACCGGAGACACAGGGGAGCGGGTCAGAGAGAGGCGCGACATTGTTCTTCCTTCCTGGAAACAAAACACAGGCAGAATAAAAATAACAAAGACATTATTTTCTGTTCGAGTATTGGCCTGCCTGCTTATCAGAGAACCTTGGCCACACATTGAGACAAAGGGGCATAGGAAACAAAATGGCATGGGTCAGTAAGTACTCCAATGAGAAATACTGGGAACATTGTAGCTTCGTGCAGGCTCCGAGGATGTGTGGCAACTGCAGGCATGACTCAGGAGTCTACAGCTCGCAATTGCGGCCACATTGGTGAAGCTTATTGCAAACATCATTGGATTGTGTGGCTGCTTCATTGGAATCTTCTGCAGACTCCCAGCTAACAAGAGGTCCCAGTCTAGTCAGTGCCTCCATCCCCACGGCAGCACAGACTGCGGCTCTGGTGGCAGTGGGTGGAGAGACAGACAGAAGCCTGCATTCCAGACGCTGACACTCGCGATGCAGGCCACTCTAAGAACATAAGAAATAGGAGCAGGAGTAGGCCAATCGGCCCCTCGAGCCTGCTCCACCATTCAATAAGATCATGGCTGATCTGATCCTAACCTCAAATCTTCTATCACTCTCCATCCACCCGAACCCATGTGATCTCCCGGGAGAGGCGAAAAACCAGATAAAAGACCCAATGGCCAATTTGGGAGAAAAAATCTGGGAAATTCCTCTCCGACCCATCTAGGCGATCGAAACTCATCCAGGAGATCACTCTGTCCCTATATTTTCTACAGTACTTACCTTCTGTAAAGGCGATCTCCACCCCAGCCAGGAACAGGAATAAAACCATCTCCTGAAATCTAACACAGAATTAGAACACAAGAAGTAGGAGCAGAACCAGGCTACACGGCCCCTGGGCCCGCTCCACCACCCACAGGGCCATGACCATTCCGAACCTAGACTCATGTCCAATTTCCTTCCCGCTCCCCGTAACCCTTAATTCCCTTTACTTCTAGGAAACTATCTATTTCTGTTTTAAATTTATTTAATGATGTAGCTTCCACAGCTTTCTGGGGCAGCAAATTCCACTCTCTCTCTCGGGGCTTTCAGGAGCTGGCGTTTGACCAGCCATCCAGCTGATCAGTGGGAACGTGGATCCCAGTTAGGGGTGACCAACACTCCCACATTGTCCTGGGGTCTCCAGGAATTAAAGGTTAATCTGCAGGACACTGCTGCGAGCAAAAACCCGGGAGAGAAATCATAGGGGTGTTTAAAAAAGAGTGGGGTTTTCCCCATTTTCTTTGAACACTTTTATTTATTCTCTGAGTCAGAAGGTTGTGGGTTCAAGTCCCACTCCGGAGACTTGAGCACAAAATCCAGGCTGACACTCCAGTGCAGTACTGAGGAAATGCTGCACTGTCGGAAGTGCCGTCTTTTGGGTGAGACCTTAAATCGAGGCCCCGTCTGCTCTCTAAGGTGGACATAAAAGATCCCATGGCACTAATTTGAAGAAGAGCAGGGGCGTTATCCCTGGTGTCCTGGCCAATATTTATCCCTCAACCAACATCACTAAAAAAAAAAATTATTCGGTCATTTATTTCATTGCTGTTTGTGGGAGCTTGCTGTGCGCAAATTGGCTGCCGCGTTTCCTACATTACAACAGTGACTACACTTCAAAAAATTACATCATTGGCTGTGAAGCACTTTGGGACATTCACTGGTCGTGAAAGGCACTGTATAAATGCAAGTCTTTCTTTTCTTTCTATTAGTTATAAGAATATGGAAATTGCAAAAAAGGCGGATTTGACTGACAGTCAAGAACCATGCAATCGAGTAACGAAGGTTCTGGTGCCATAACTTGGCCGCAAGTGTGTCGGTAACTCCGATTACACAGCATGCACCTGGTGATGTTACGGACATATGAAAATGACGGGCAGGAAAAGACCAGCTGGTCCTTCAAGCCTGCCCCACACCTCATGATGGCCGGCCGGAGGATCAGGACTGGACACTCCGCACCGCCGTCGTCCCATCACCAGCAGGAAATTCCCAGGCAGTCTCTTCATCCTCATTTTAGTTCTTTTTCTCTTTTCCCACAAATGAGTTGAGTTTTGAAAAGTTCTCAGGCAAACAAAAAGGCTCTGATTACCATCAGCGGTGTTTTGTTCATGGTTAGAAAATGATAAGATTTTAAAGAGAAAGAGAAACACAAAGACGTCACACCTCAGGTGTCACACTCCTCACTTGATGTTGACGAGAACTTTCCAATCTGCACAATTCCCTGACCAATCAACAATTAAACTCGGATTCTCTTGTTTACTTAACAAGTAGACTTCGTGGCCATCAATAGAAAAAGAAAACCAGCCTGACCCTGTAATTGACCCCACTATTGATTTTAAAAATTCACAGTAATTACACCTTGTAATGCTAAAGGAATACACACATGCAGTCTGGTACCAGTTTATCATGTTGGAAAATACTTGGTATAACATTCCTGCCCGAGATCAGGCTATCCCCTGACTTTCCCGACAGTGTCACGGGAGATCTCGCAGTAACAGATACTAATGTCACACTTTGTTGCAGACGCTAAACGCTAAGTGCTTCTGAGCTGCAGTGTCAAATGGACAGGGACATTAGAATCTGCTAACTCCATGACCAAACAACTATTTTGAGAGATCTCAGCTTCTGTTTTCCCAACAAGTTAGATTTTGTGACCTTAAACAGAATCAGCTCCACCGTAGCAGAATAATACATTGTGCACACCATAATATAACATTCATTGTGCAAAGAACATCGCGGGAAGTCCACCAGTATAATCTCAATATTATACTACTTTAGAGAAACGCAGTGGCATTGTTGATAACGACACTGCCCGGTACAGTGTTGAGCTATAAAGACTGGGTCACTCCAGATTCAATACCCAATCTGTGGTGATCACACTGACCTCAACTGACCTACAAAACTCTGCTATGGAGGGTCCCTGATCCTTTCAGCTATCCTGTGATCTCTCCTGGAAGGTGTAGGTGGACATTGGGAGAAGACAGGATCAGACTCGGCTACAATACATTCCTGAGTCAAACAGGTTGCCAACACTTCAGGATTGCCCTGGAGTCTCCAAGAATTGAAGATTAGTCTCCAGGACACAGCTGCCAGATAAATTGTATGTTCTTTTAATTTTCTTCATGTTTGGCATAAAAATAAAACAAAAAAGATGACTCAACCGTGGCTAACAAGGGAAATTAGGGATAGCATAAGATCCAAGGAGAGAACATATAAATTGGCCAGAAAAAGCAGCAAACCTGAGGATTGGGAGCAGTTTAGGATTCAACAAAGGAGGACAAAGGGATTAATTAAGAGGGGGAAATAGAGTATTAGAGTAAGCTTGTAGGGAACATAAAAACTGACTGTAAAAGCTTCTATAGATATGTGAAGAGAAAAGGATTGGTGAAGTCAAGCGTAGGTCCCTTGCAGTCAGAATCAGGGGAATTTATAATGGGGAACAAAGAAATGGCAGACCAATTAAATATATACTTTGGTTCTGTCTTCACAAAGGAGGACACAAATAACCTCCCAGAGATGTCGGGGAACATAGGGTCTAATGAGAGGAACTGAATGAAATCCGTATTTGTAGGGAAATGGTGTTAGGGAAATTGACGGGATTGAAGGCCGATAAATCCCCAGGGCCTGATAATCTACATCCTAGGGTGCTTAAGGAAGTGGCCCTAGAAATAATAGATGCATTGCTGGTCATCTTCCAAAATTCTATAGACTCTGGAACAGTACCCATGGATTGGAATGTAACCCCAGTATTCAAAAAAGGTGGTAGAGAGAAAACGGGGAATTATAAGCCTGACATTGGTAGTGGGGAAAATGCTAGAGTCCATTATAAAAGATGTAATAGCAGAGCACTTGGAAAACAGTGACAGGATCGGACAAATTCAACATGGATTTACAAAAGGTAAATCGTGCTTGACTACTCTACTGGAATTTTTTGAGGATGTAACTGGTAGAATAGATAAGGGAGAACCAGTGGACTTTCAGAAGGCTTTCGATAAGGTCCCGCATAAGAGATTAGCGTGTAAAGTTAAGGCACATGGGATTGGGGGTAAGGTACTGACTTGGATAGAGAACTGGTTGGCAGACAGGAAGCAAAGAGTTGGAATAAACGTTTTTTTTTCTGAGTGGCAGGCAGTGACTAGTGGGGTACCGCAGGGATCGGTCCTAGGACCCCAGCTATTCACAATATATATTAATGAGCTAGACGAGGGAACTAGATGTAATATCTCCAAGTTTGCAGACGACACAAAGCTGGGTGGGCGTGTGTGCTGTGAGGAGGATGCCAAGAAACTCCAGTATGATTTGGACAGGTTGGGTGATTGGGCAGATGCATGGCAGATGCAGTATAATGTGGATAAATGTGAGGTTATCCACTTTGGTGTCAAAAACAGGAAGGCAGTTTATTATCTGAACAGCAATAGATTGGGAGAAGGGGAAGTGCAACGAGACCTGGGTGTCCTTGTGCACCAGTCGCTGAAGGTAAGCATGCAGGTGCAGCAGGCGGTTAAGAAGGCAAATGGTATGTTGGCCTTCATAGCGAGAGGATTTGAGTACAGGAGCAAGGATGTCTTGCTGCAGTTGTACAAGGCCTTGGTGAGACCACACCTTGAGTATTGTGTACAGTTTTGGTCGCCTTATCTGAGGAAGGATGTTCTTGCCATGGAGGGAGTGCAGCGAAGATTCACCAGACTGATACCTGGGACGGCAGGAATGACGTATGAGGAGAGATTGGGTCGATTGGGCTTATATTCGCTGGAGTTTAGAAGAATGAGAGGGGATCTCATTGAAACTTATAAAATTCTAACAGGACTAGACAGACTAGATGCAGGAAGGATGTTCCCGATGGCCGGGTAATCCAGAACCAGGGGTCACAGTCTAAAGATAAGGGGTAAGCCATTTAGGACTGAGATGAGGAGAAGCTACATCATTACATAAATTTAAAACAGAAATAGACAGTTTCCTAGAAGTAAAGGGAATTAAGGGTTACGGGGAGCGGGCAGGAATTTGGACATGAGTCTAGGTTCGGATCGGACATGGCCCTGTGGGTAGCGGAGCGGGCCCAGGGGCCGTGTAGCCTGATCCTGCTCCTATTTCGTGTGTCTAATTCTGTTAGATTCAGGAGATGGTTCTGTGATAGTAGATTGGCGGTTAGGATCAGATCAGCCATGATCTTATTGAATGGCGGAGCAGGCTCGAGGGGCCGATTGGCCTACTCCTGCTCCTATTTCTTATGTTATGTTCTTATGTTAAATTTCTTCATCCAGAGAGTAGTGAACCTGTGGAATTCTCTACCACAGAAGGCAGTTGAGGCCAATTCATTAAATATATTCAAGAAGGAGTTGGATATATTTCTTAAGGCTAAAGGGATCAAGGGATATGGGGAGAAAGCAGGGACAGGGTACTGAGTTTGGATGATCAGCCATGATCTCATTGAATGGCGGAGCAGGCTCGAGGGGCCGAATGGCCTACTCCTGCTCCTATCTTCTATGTTTCTATGTTTCAAACACTTTCATTTATTAGTCATAAAAATATTGGAGATGGGGAAATTGGCTGTTTGACTGACAGTCACGAATCATCTAATCGAGTAACAAAGCGTCTTTTCACTTTACACTTGGTGTGGGAAGATAGGGTGTTGCAAAGATGGGCGCGTTGGGCGACCAATGGCGGGAGTGTGGGGCCGGGGCAGTTGGAGGCCTCCAGAAATACATCCAACCCTGGTCCTTGATTGGGCTCACGGCAAGAGGAAGATGTCCAACGCCTTGGACCCCAGCAATGAGTCAGGAGATGATGGGAAGAACACTGGAAGGCAGAAGGTATATTACCTTGGAAAATTGAGAGGGTAATTCTGATTTCATTTGAGGAACCTGAACTTTACATCTCGGCAGCTCCAGAGCGGTTAATCGTCACTGACAGCTGCGATCGTCAGGTGCTGATGTAGCCTCTGAGACACAAGTGTCCGCCCGAATATTCAGGAAACACATTGAGGCTGACACAGCTGTAATTAAGGGCATTTGAATCCAGCTGTCTTACTACAAAACACCTCAAAGAGAGAAAAGAAGAACTGCTTATTGGAATTACAAAGTCAAAAAACAACATACGTGGTGAGGGCCAAACCAGCAATGTAAAGAATTCTAATGAATGGCCACAGATACTAAATTTCTTACGGTGTGACAAATACCTTCTCCAGCTAATATAAATCTAGCAATTCAACTTCCAAGCACTTTTTCAAATTAACTAAGGCATCAGCACCAGACTCTCCACTTGCCTTGAGTGCAGCTCCAACAACACTCAGGAAGCTCGACACCATCCAGGACAAAGCAGCCCGCTTGATCGGCACCCCATCCATCACCTTAAACATTCACTCCCTCCACCACCGGCACACCGTGGCTGCAGTGTGTACCATCTACAAGATGCACTGCAGCAACTCGCCAAGGCTTCTTCGACAGCACCTCCCAAACCCACGACCTCTTCCACCTAGAAGGACAAGGGCAGCAGGCGCGTCGGAACACCACCACCTCCAAGTCACACACCATCCTGACTTGGAAATATATCGGCCGTTCCTTCATCGTCGCTGGGTCAAAATCCTGGAACTCCCTCCCTAGCAGCACCATGGGAGCACCTTCACCACACGGACTGCAGCGGTTCAAGAAGGCAGCTCACCACCACCTTCTCAAGGGGCAACTAGGGATGGGCAATAAATGGCGGCCTTGCCGGTGATGTCCACAACTCGGGAATTAATTTTTTAAAAAAGGAAACGGGATAATCTATCTGCTGTGTATAATATATATACACACACAGAATTGTCTATCTGATTTATAAATTAAACAGCAACAGTTATTCCTGGGGAAAATTGTTTGGTGAACCTTTCACTATGTCAGCTTGTGGTACAAGTGTCCTCATAATTTAATCCGGCACGGCAAGAGAGCCCCAGGTGGGCAGAGGAAATGCTTCAAGGACACCCTCAAAGCCTCCTTGAAAATGTGTAACATCCCCACCGACACCTGGGAATCCCTGGCCCAAGACCGCACAAAGTGGAGGAGAAGCATCCGGGAAGGCGCCGAACACCTCGAGTCTCTTCGCCAGGAGCAAGCGGAAGCCAAGCACAGGCAGCGCAAGGAGCGCACATCAACCCAAGCACCCCACCCACCCGCCCCTTCAACCACTGTCTGCCCCACCTGTGACAGAGACTGTAGGTCCCGCATTGGACTCATCAGTCACCTGAGAACTCATTTTTAATGTGGAAGCAAGTCATCCTCGGTTCCAAGGGACTGCCTAAGAAGAAGAAGAAGAATTTAACTCTTTAAGCCCCGGTATCATTCTGGTGAATCTGCGCTGCACCCCCTCCAAGGCTAGTATATCCTTCCTGAGGGGCGGTGCCCAGAACTGAACCCAGTTACTCCAGATGGGCTTTGACCGAGGCTCTGTACAGCTGAAACATCACTTCCTTTGTATTCCAGCCCCCTTGACATAAAGCCAGCATCCCATTAGCCTTTCTAATTGTTCTGGTCACTGTAGTTTCTCAGGTATAAGGCAGGAACTACAGCTCCCATCATCTCACTCTCATTCTCTCTCGCTCACTCCCTCTCACTCCCAGACAGCATTTGTCATTAGGCGCTATCTCTGCTTATTTCTAACATATGATGGCTAACCTAATAGGTAAGATTTTTCCTAGATTTATGACATTTTTGATGCATTACTTATGCTATAAACGTGGCCACGAGGAGGGGCTTGAAGTCAATTGGTTCAGCAATTTGTGGCACCAGCTAGTTCGAAAATAACACTGAAAAGAGAACAAGCAGTTTGAAAGGGTTTTGATCATTGTGACTGGCAGCTTTCCTTACCTCTGGAGTGGCTGGAAATGGATTTTTCAATGTCTCAGATATCACATTAGATAAACTGAGATCAATCATAAAAGTCAACTTTACTACTATAATCCAGGTTGACCCTCCAGTGCAATACAGAGGGAGCGCCGCACTGTCGGAGGGGCAGTACTGAGGGAGCGCCGCACTGTCGGAGGGGCAGTACTGAGGGAGCGCCGCACTGTCGGAGGGGCAGTACTGAGGGAGCGCCGCACTGTCGGAGGGGCAGTACTGAGGGAGCGCCGCACTGTCGGAGGGGCAGTACTGAGGGAGCGCCACACTGTCGGAGGGGCAGTACTGAGGGAGCGCCGCACTGTCGGAGGGGCAGTACTGAGGGAGCGCCGCACTGTCGGAGGGGCAGTACTGAGGGAGCGCCGCACTGTCGGAGGGGCAGTACTGAGGGAGCGCCGCACTGTCGGAGGGGCAGTACTGAGGGAGCGCCGCACTGTCGGAGGGGCAGTACTGAGGGAGCGCCGCACTGTCGGAGGGGCAGTACTGTGGGAGCGCCGCACTGTCGGAGGGGCAGTACTGAGGGAGCGCCGCACTGTCGGAGGGGCAGTACTGAGGGAGCGCCGCACTGTCGGAGGGGCAGTACTGAGGGAGCGCCGCACTGTTGGAGGGGCAGTACTGAGGGAGTGCTGCACTGTCGGAGGGGCTGTCTTTTGGATGAGACGTTAAACCGAGGCCCTGTCTGCCCTCTCGTAAAGATCCCATGGCAGTATTTCAAAGAAGAGCAGGGGAGTTCTCCCCGGTATACTGGCTGATATTTATCCTTCAACCAACATCAGTAAAAACAGATTATCTAGTAATTATCACATTGCTGTTTGTGGGAGCTTGCTGTGCACAAATTGGCTGCCATGTTTCCTACATTACAACAGCGATTACACTTTCTTACTTCACTACTATGACTAAATTCCCATCCGCCAGCTCAGCAGCGACGATAGGGCCAAGTGAATTCACTCCACTGTTGTCGGTCCTGGACTAGCCTGGCCATCTCAGTCCCCTGTATCCCTTTCTGCGACCAGTCACTCTTGACATTGTCTGTCCAGCGCTTCCTTGGTCTTCCTCAGCCTCTTGTTCCATGTTCCTCTGTGCCAAGAAAGGGCTTAGAATCATAGAATGGTTACAGCACGGAAGGCAGCTATTCGAGCCTGTGCCAGCTCTCTGCAAGAGAACTTCAGCTAGTCCCACTACCCCACCTTTCCCTCGTAGCCCTGAACATTTCTTTCCTTCAGGTAGTTATCCAACTCCCTTTTGAAAGCCACAATTGAATCCTAACCACTCGCTGAGTAAAAAAGTTTTTCCTCATGTCGCCTTTGGTTCTTCTGCCAATCACCTTAAATCTGTGTCCTCTGGTTCACGACCCTTCCGCCAATGGGAACAGTTTCTCTCTATCTACTCTGTCTAGCCCCCTCATGATTTTGAACACCTCTATCAAATCTCCTCTCAACCTTCTCTGCTCCAAGGAGAACAACCCCAGCTTCTCCAGTCTATCCACGTAACTGACGTCCCTCATCCCTGGAATGATTCTCGTCAATCTTTTCTGCCCCTCTCTAAGGCCTTCCCATCCTTCCTAAAGTGCGGTGCCCAGAATTGGACACAATACTCCAGTTGAGGCCAAACCAGTGTTTTATACAGGTTCATCATAATTTCCACATTTTGTACTTTATACCTCTGTTCATGAAGTGCAGGATCCCGTAAGCCTTTTTAATTGCTTTCTCAACCTGCCCTGCCACCTTCACCGATTTGTGCACATATACCCCCAAGTCTCTCTGTTTAGGATTGTACCCTTTAGTTTATATTTCCTCGCTTCATTCTTTTTACCGAAATGTATCACTTCACACTTTTCTGCGTTAAATTTCATCTGCCACGTGTCCGCCCATTCCACCAGCCTGTCTATGTCTTCCTGAAGTCTATCACTATCCTCCTCACTGTTCACTATACTTCCAAGTTTTGTGTCATCTGCAGATTTTGAAATTGTGCCCTGTACACCCACGTCCAAGTCATTAATATATATCAAGAAAAGCAGTGGTCCTAGAACCGACCCCTGGGGAACACCACTGTATACCTTCCTCCAGTCCGGAAAACAACCGTTCACCACTACTCTCTGTTTCCTGTCACTTAGCCAATTTCGTATCCATGCTGCCACTGTCCCTTTTATTCCATGGGCTTCAACTTTACTGGCAAACCTATTATGTGGCACTTTTGTCAAAAGACTTTTGGAAATCTATGTACACCACATCAACCGCATTGCCCTCATCAGCCCTCTATGTTACCTCATCCAAAAACTCAATCAAATTGGTTAAACACGATTTGCTATTAACAAATCCGTGCTAGCTTTCCTTAATTAATCCACACTTGTCCAAGTGACTGTTAATTTTGTCCCCGATTATTGTTTCTAAAAGCTTCCCCACTACCGAGGTTAAACTGACTGGCCTGTAGTTACTGGGTTTATCTTTACACCCTTCTAGCTCGTTCCATTCTTCAAAAGTTCCCCAAAACCATCGCAGTCTTCTTTCTTGGATCTTCTGTATAAGTGCTGTTTCTTGTCCGAGTCAGTTTCATATTATTTCATTCCTGATCCTTTGCACCCTGGACACTCCCAACACTCCTCTCAACCAATTTAACAGACGGTGCTTATTTGAGCCAATCATAATTTATTGCCCTATAGACACCTGACAGCTTTGGGAGGTGTGACACCCTAGGACCCACTCGGTGCAAGACTTCAACCATACAGACAAATGTTTCTGTGATACTTAGAATCATAGAATGATACAGCATTAGAAGGAGGCCATTTGACCCATCATGTCAGTGACAGCTCTTCGGTAGAGCTCTCCAATTAGTCTCACTGGCCTGCTCTTTCCCCGTAGCCCTGCAAATGTTTCCACATCAAATATTTATCCAATTCCCTTTTGAAAGTTACTGTTGAATCTGCTTCCACCGCCCTTTCAGACAGCGCATTCCAGATCACAACAACTCGCTGTGCAAGTTTTTTTTCCTCATGTCACCTCTGGTTCTTTTGCCAAGTACCTTAAATCTGTGTCCTCTGGTTACTGACCCTTCAGCCACTAGAAACAGTTTCCCCTTATTTACTCTATCAAAACGGTTCAACAACAACAACTTGTATTTATATAGCGCCTTTAACATAGTAAAACGCCCCAAGGCGCTTCACAGGAGTATTTTAAGGCAAAAAATTTGGCACCACATAAGGAGAAATATGGGCAAGTGACCAAAAGCTTGGTCAAAGAAGTAGGAAAGAGAGGTAGTGAGGCAGAAAGGTTTAGGCAGGGAATTCCAGAGCATAGGGCCCAGGCAACAGAAGGCACGGCCACCAATGGTGGAGTGATTATAATCAGGGATGCTCAAGAGGGCAGAATTAGAGGAGCGCAGATATCTCGGGGGGCTGTGGGGCTGGAGGAGGTTACAGAGATAGGGAGGGGCGAGGCCATGGAGGGATTTGAAAACAAGGATGAGAATTTTGAAATCGAGGCGTTGCTTAACCAGGAGTCAATGTAGGTCAGCGAACACAGGGGTGATGGGTGAACGGGACTTGGTGCGAGTTAGGACGCGGGCAGCCGTGTTTTGGATGACTTCAAGTTTACGTAGGGTGGAATATGGGAGGCCAGCCAAGTGTGCGTTGGAATAGTCAAGTCTAGAGGTAACAAAGGCATGGATGAGGGTTTCAGCAGCGGATGAGCTGAGGCAGGGGCGGAGACGGGCGATGTTACGGAGGTGGAAATAGGCGGTCTTAGTTATGCTGCGGATATGTGGTCGGAAGCTCATTTCAGGGTCAAATATGACACCAAGGTTGCAAACAGTGTGGTTCAGCCTCAGACAGATGCTAGTGAGAGGGATGGAGTCGGTGGCTAGGGAACGGAATGATTTTGAACACTTCCATCTCCCTGCACTGAGGAGAACGACCCCAGTTTCTCTAGTCTTTCAAATGAACACAATGAGAACAATAACTTGTTTTTTGGTAATTTGGGGATTTGAACTAATTCCTTGGAGATTGGCTGAAGGAATCTCTCTCTCCTACATTTGAAACCACAGAAGCATCACAAGGAAAAATGTTCCGTGTGGTACTCAGTTATTGCCATCACGGTCACGTGCATCAGTTCTTAGTTAATGTGCACGCAATAAGACACATGCTGTAGACAGTATTACTGCCCTTTCACGCCCATTATGTACCCACGAGAATGTGTGAAAGAAAGAAAGACTTGCATTTATATAGCACTTTTCACAACCTCAGGACATCCCAAAGCACTACACAGCCAATGAAGTGCATTTGAAGTGTGGTCGCTGTTGTAATGTAGGGAAATGTGTGGGGTTATAAACATTATCACTGCTCTCTCACATGTCAGCTTGGCTCAGTGGGTAGCACTCTCCTCACTGAGTCAGATAGTTGCAGGGGGTGGGCGGGGGTTTTGCGCTGGGGGATGCAGTGGGGTGCGCGGGGCTGTGGGGGGGGGAATCAGTGGGGGGAAGCGATGGGGGTGGGGAGAGATGCGGTGGGGGGGGGCACTGCCTTGGGGGATGTGGTGAGGGACGCTGGGGGAAGTTTTAGGGTGGACGTGGGGGGGGGGCGGAGAGGATGTGGTCGGGGGTGCTGAGGGAGATGCGGTCGGGGGTGCTGAGGGAGATGTGGTCAGGGGGGCATAGGCGCATGGCTTTTCTATTTGTTGCAGATTTTTCGCCCAGCTGTTGTTTCACTGATACCAGCCCTGCAGCCGAGTACAGTCTCACTGGGTCACCGCGGTGCCAAGTACAGTGAAGCCGACTCCTTCTCCGCCTGTTATTCTAACCATAATCCAACGAACAAAGGCAGTTGCTGCTGGGAGTTGCTGCCTGGGGCTCGGAGCCTTGAGCTGGGAGTGCTGCATTTTTGCAGTGATGAAACTCACTGTGACTCAGAGACTTTGATGACACGTTTCCTGCACCACTCTGAACGGCCTTTGTAGGCAGGGAGAAACAAATCCCAGATACAGTTCCACAGGCGCTGACTCTCACTGAGGTACAGTTCCTGAAGGTGCTGACTCTCACTGGGGTTCAGTTCCTGAAGGTGCTGACTCTCACTGGGGTTCAGTTCCTGAAGGTGCTGACTCTCACTGAGGTACAGTTCCTGAAGGTGCTGACTCTCACTGGGGTACAGTTCCTGAAGGTGTTGACTCTCACTGGGGTACAGTTCCTGAAGGTGCTGACTCTCACTGGGGTACAGTTCCACAGGCGCTGACTCTCACTGGGGTACAGTTCCTGAAGGTGCTGACTCTCACTGGGGTACAGTTCCACAGGCGCTGACTCTCACTGGGGTTCAGTTCCTGAAGGTGCTGACTCTCACTGGGGTACAGTTCCTGAAGGTGCTGACTCTCACTGGGGTACAGTTCCACAGGCGCTGACTCTCACTGGGGTACAGTTCCTGAAGGTGCTGACTCTCACTGGGGTACAGTTCCTGAAGGTGCTGACTCTCACTGGGGTACAGTTCCTGAAGGTGTTGACTCTCACTGGGGTACAGTTCCACAGGCGCTGACTCTCACTGGGGTACAGTTCCTGAAGGTGCTGACTCTCACTGGGGTACAGTTCCAGAAGGTGTTGACTCTCACTGGGGTACAGTTCCTGAAGGTGCTGACTCTCACTGGGGTACAGTTCCTGAAGGTGCTGACTTTCACTGGGGTACAGTTCCACAGGCGCTGACTCTCACTGGGGTACAGTTCCAGAAGGTGTTGACTCTCACTGGGGTACAGTTCCTGAAGGTGCTGACTTTCACTGGGGTACAGTTCCACAGGCGCTGACTCTCACTGGGGTACAGTTCCAGAAGGTGTTGACTCTCACTGGGGTACAGTTCCTGAAGGTGCTGACTCTCACTGGGGTACAGTTCCTGAAGGTGCTGACTCTCACTGGGGTACAGTTCCTGAAGGTGCTGACTCTCACTGGGGTACAGTTCCTGAAGGTGCTGACTCTCACTGAGGTACAGTTCCTGAAGGTGCTGACTCTCACTGGGGTACAGTTCCAGAAGGTGCTGACTCTCACTGGGGTACAGTTCCTGAAGGTGCTGACTCTCACTGGGGTACAGTTCCTGAAGGTGCTGACTCTCACTGGGGTACAGTTCCTGAAGGTGTTGACTCTCACTGGGGTACAGTTCCTGAAGGTGTTGACTCTCACTGGGGTACAGTTCCTGAAGGTGTTGACTCTCACTGGGGTACAGTTCCTGAAGGTGCCGACTCTCACTGGGGTACAGTTCCTGAAGGTGCTGACTCTCACTGGGGTACAGTTCCTGAAGGTGCTGACTCTCACTGGGGTACAGTTCCTGAAGGTGCTGACTCTCACTGGGGTACAGTTCCTGAAGGTGCTGACTCTCCCTCGGGTACAGTTCCTGAAGGTGCTGACTCTCACTGGGGTGCAGTTCCTGAAGGTGCTGACTCTCACTGGGGTTCAGTTCCTGAAGGTGCTGACTCTCACTGAGGTACAGTTCCTGAAGGTGCTGACTCTCCCTGGGGTACAGTTCCTGAAGGTGCTGACTCTCACTGGGGTGCAGTTCCTGAAGGTGCTGACTCTCACTGGGGTTCAGTTCCTGAAGGTGCTGACTCTCACTGAGGTACAGTTCCTGAAGGTGCTGACTCTCACTGAGGTACAGTTCCTGAAGGTGCTGACTCTCACTGGGGTACAGTTCCTGAAGGTGCTGACTCTCACTGGGGTACAGTTCCTGAAGGTGCTGACTCTCACTGGGGTACAGTTCCTGAAGGTGCTGACTCTCACTGAGGTACAGTTCCTGAAGGTGCCGACTCTCACTGGGGTTCAGTTCCTGAAGGTGCTGACTCTCACTGGGGTGCAGTTCCTGAAGGTGCTGACTCTCACTGGGGTACAGTTCCTGAAGGTGCCGACTCTCACTGGGGTTCAGTTCCTGAAGGTGCCGACTCTCACTGGGGTTCAGTTCCTGAAGGTGCTGACTCTCACTGGGGTTCAGTTCCTGAAGGTGCTGACTCTCACTGGGGTTCAGTTACTGAAGGTGCTGACTCTCACTGGGGTACAGTTCCTGAAGGTGCTGACTCTAACTGGGGTACAGTTCCTGAAGGTGCTGACTCTCACTGGGGTTCAGTTCCTGAAGGTGCTGACTCTCACTGGGGTTCAGTTCCTGAAGGTGCCGACTCTCACTGGGGTACAGTTCCTGAAGGTGCTGACTCTCACTGGGGTTCAGTTCCTGAAGGTGCTGACTCTCACTGGGGTTCAGTTCCTGAAGGTGCTGACTCTAACTGGGGTACAGTTCCTGAAGGTGCTGATTCTCCCTGGGGTACAGTTCCTGAAGGTGCTGACTCTCACTGGGGTACAGTTCCTGAAGGTGCTGACTCTCACTGGGGTTCAGTTCCTGAAGGTGCCGACTCTCACTGGGGTACAGTTCCTGAAGGTGCTGACTCTCACTGGGGTACAGTTCCTGAAGGTGCTGACTCTCACTGGGGTACAGTTCCTGAAGGTGCTGACTCTCACTGGGGTACAGTTGCTGAAGGTGCTGACTCTCACTGGGGTTCAGTTCCTGAAGGTGCTGACTCTCACTGGGGTACAGTTCCTGAAGGTGCTGACTCTCACTGGGGTACAGTTCCTGAAGGTGCTGACTCTCACTGGGGTTCAGTTCCTGAAGGTGCCGACTCTCACTGGGGTACAGTTCCTGAAGGTGCTGACTCTCACTGGGGTACAGTTCCTGAAGGTGCTGACTCTCACTGGGGTACAGTTCCTGAAGGTGCTGACTCTCACTGGGGTACAGTTCCTGAAGGTGCTGACTCTCACTGGGGTACAGTTCCTGAAGGTGCTGACTCTCACTGGGGTTCAGTTCCTGAAGGTGCTGACTCTCACTGGGGTACAGTTCCTGATGGTGCTGACTCTCACTGAGGTACAGTTCCAGAAGGTGCTGACTCTCACTGGGGTACAGTTCCTGAAGGTGCTGACTCTCACTGGGGTACAGTTCCTGAAGGTGCTGACTCTCACTGAGGTACAGTTCCTGAAGGTGCTGACTCTCACTGAGGTACAGTTCCAGAAGGTGCTGACTCTCACTGGGGTACAGTTCCTGAAGGTGCTGACTCTCACTGGGGTACAGTTCCTGAAGGTGCTGACTCTCACTGAGGTACAGTTCCTGAAGGTGCCGACTCTCACTGGGGTTCAGTTCCTGAAGGTGCTGACTCTCACTGGGGTGCAGTTCCTGAAGGTGCTGACTCTCACTGGGGTACAGTTCCTGAAGGTGCTGACTCTCACTGGGGTACAGTTCCTGAGGGTGCTGACTCTCACTGGGGTTCAGTTCCTGAAGGTGCTGACTCTCACTGGGGTACAGTTCCTGAAGGTGCTGACTCTCACTGGGGTACAGTTCCTGAAGGTGCTGACTCTCACTGGGGTACAGTTCCTGAAGGTGCTGACTCTCACTGGGGTTCAGTTCCTGAAGGTGCTGACTCTCACTGGGGTTCAGTTCCTGAAGGTGCTGACTCTCACTGGGGTTCAGTTCCTGAAGGTGCTGACTCTCACTGGGGTACAGTTCCTGAAGGTGCTGACTCTAACTGGGGTACAGTTCCTGAAGGTGCTGACTCTCACTGGGGTTCAGTTCCTGAAGGTGCTGACTCTCACTGGGGTTCAGTTCCTGAAGGTGCCGACTCTCACTGGGGTACAGTTCCTGAAGGTGCTGACCCTCACTGGGGTACAGTTCCAGAAGGTGCTGACTCTCACTGGGGTACAGTTCCTGAAGGTGCTGACTCTCACTGGGGTTCAGTTCCTGAAGGTGCTGACTCTAACTGGGGTACAGTTCCTGAAGGTGCTGATTCTCCCTGGGGTACAGTTCCTGAAGGTGCTGACTCTCACTGGGGTACAGTTCCTGAAGGTGCTGACTCTCACTGGGGTTCAGTTCCTGAAGGTGCTGACTCTAACTGGGGTACAGTTCCTGAAGGTGCTGATTCTCCCTGGGGTACAGATCCTGAAGGTGCTGACTCTCACTGGGGTACAGTTCCTGAAGGTGCTGACTCTCACTGGGGTACAGTTCCTGAAGGTGCTGATTCTCCCTGGGGTACAGTTCCTGAAGGTGCTGACTCTCACTGAGGTACAGTTCCTGAAGGTGCTGACTCTCACTGGGGTACAGTTCCTGAAGGTGCTGACTCTCACTGGGGTTCAGTTCCTGAAGGTGCTGACTCTCACTGAGGTACAGTTCCTGAAGGTGCTGACTCTCACTGGGGTACAGTTCCTGAAGGTGCTGACTCTCACTGGGGTACAGTTCCTGAAGGTGCTGACTCTCACTGGGGTTCAGTTCCTGAAGGTGCTGACTCTCACTGAGGTACAGTTCCTGAAGGTGCTGACTCTCACTGGGGTACAGTTCCTGATGGTGCTGACTCTCACTGGGGTACAGTTCCTGAAGGTGCTGACTCTCACTGGGGTACAGTTCCTGAAGGTGCTGACTCTCACTGGGGTTCAGTTCCTGAAGGTGCTGACTCTCACTGAGGTACAGTTCCTGAAGGTGCTGACTCTCACTGGGGTACAGCTCCTGAAGGTGCTGACTCTCACTGGGGTACAGTTCCTGAAGGTGCTGACTCTCACTGAGGTACAGTTCCTGAAGGTGCTGACTCTCACTGGGGTACAGTTCCTGAAGGTGCTGACTCTCACTGGGGTACAGTTCCTGAAGGTGCTGACTCTCACTGGGGTTCAGTTCCTGAAGGTGCCGACTCTCACTGGGGTTCAGTTCCTGAAGGTGCTGACTCTCACTGGGGTTCAGTTCCTGAAGGTGCTGACTCTCACTGGGGTACAGTTCCTGAAGGTGCTGACTCTCACTGGGGTACAGTTCCTGAAGGTGCTGACTCTCACTGGGGTACAGTTGCTGAAGGTGCTGACTCTCACTGGGGTTCAGTTCCTGAAGGTGCTGACTCTCACTGGGGTACAGTTCCTGAAGGTGCTGACTCTCACTGGGGTACAGTTCCTGAAGGTGCTGACTCTCACTGGGGTACAGTTCCTGAGGGTGCTGACTCTCTCTGGGGTACAGTTCCTGAAGGTGCTGACTCTCACTGGGGTACAGTTCCTGAAGGTGCTGACTCTCACTGGGGTTCAGTTCCTGAAGGTGCTGACTCTCACTGGGGTACAGTTCCTGAAGGTGCTGACTCTCACTGGGGTACAGTTCCTGAAGGTGCTGACTCTCACTGGGGTACAGTTCCTGAAGGTGCCGACTCTCACTGGGGTACAGTTCCTGAAGGTGCCGACTCTCACTGGGGTTCAGTTCCTGAAGGTGCCGACTCTCACTGGGGTTCAGTTCCTGAAGGTGCTGACTCTCACTGGGGTACAGTTCCTGAAGGTGCCGACTCTCACTGGGGTTCAGTTCCTGAAGGTGCTGACTCTCACTGGGGTACAGTTCCTGAAGGTGCTGACTCTCACTGGGGTACAGTTCCTGAAGGTGCTGACTCTCACTGGGGTACAGTTCCTGAAGGTGCTGACTCTCACTGGGGTACAGTTCCTGAAGGTGCTGACTCTCACTGGGGTACAGTTCCTGAAGGTGCTGACTCTCACTGGGGTACAGTTCCTGAAGGTGCCGACTCTCACTGGGGTACAGTTCCTGAAGGTGCTGACTCTCACTGGGGTACAGTTCCTGAAGGTGCTGACTCTCACTGGGGTACAGTCCCTGAAGGTGCTGACTCTCACTGGGGTACAGTTCCTGAAGGTGCTGACTCTCACTGGGGTACAGTTCCTGAAGGTGCTGACTCTCACTGGGGTACAGTTCCTGAAGGTGCTGACTCTCACTGGGGTACAGTTCCTGAAGGTGCTGACTCTCACTGGGGTACAGTTCCTGAAGGTGCTGACTCTCACTGGGGTACAGTTCCTGAAGGTGCCGACTCTCACTGGGGTACAGTTCCTGAAGGTGCTGACTCTCACTGGGGTTCAGTTCCTGAAGGTGCTGACTCTCACTGGGGTACAGTTCCTGAAGGTGCTGACTCTCACTGGGGTACAGTCCCTGAAGGTGCTGACCCTCACTGGGGTACAGTTCCTGAAGGTGCTGACTCTCACTGGGGTACAGTTCCTGAAGGTGCTGACTCTCACTGGGGTACAGTTCCTGAAGGTGCTGACTCTCACTGGGGTACAGTTCCTGAAGGTGCTGACTCTCACTGGGGTACAGTTCCTGAAGGTGCTGACTCTCACCGGGGTACAGTTCCTGAAGGTGCTGACTCTCACTGGGGTACAGTTCCTGAAGGTGCCGACTCTCACTGGGGTACAGTTCCTGAAGGTGCTCTCACTGGGGTACAGTTCCTGAAGGTGCTGACTCTCACTGGAGTACAGTTCCTGAAGGTGCCGACTCTCGTTGGGGTACAGTTCCTGAAGGTGCTGACTCTAACTGGGGTACAGTTCCTGAAGGTGCTGACTCTCACTGGGGTACAGTTCCTGAAGGTGCCGACTCTCACTGGGGTACAGTTCCTGAAGGTGCTGACTCTCACTGGGGTACAGTTCCTGAAGATGCGGACTCTCGTTGGGGAACTGTTCCACGGGCACTGACTCTCCTGAGCTCTGGAGATCCTCCAGTATCTTACCCAAGAGGCCATTCTGCAAAGGGCAGATTTTATCAATGTATGTTCGCAGCTGGGAGCAGATATCAGGAAACTGGACCCCTCCAGCCCGACCTTCACCCTTTGCATAGCCTCTGACACGATCGCGAAGGGCATTCTTTGTGATTGTAAACGTGGTGCACTACCGCTTGAACTTCCTCGAACTCTCCGTAGTATTTAACACGATCAACCACAACATCCTCCTCGCCCAACTCAGTGGGGATGCCCTAACACATGAGCGTAGAATTTGACTGTGGGCAGACTATTCTACCACAGTGGGGCAAGACTTCACAATCGGATCCAATCCTGACCACACCCGGTGATTGGGCACACGCACTTTCCGTTGGTCTGTGATTCACAACAGGAACGGCGGCCAACTCTCCCCTTCCTGAACCCAACGACAGATGAGATAGGGATTGGGAAACACTGGCGCTAACGGACAAACGACTGATTGCCGCGACCCAGATTTGCAATGCAGACCAGAACCACCGACTTGCTCTCAAAGCAGGAAACTGCTGCTCAGCGCTTGGTGAGAGCAGCAGTGGGGCACCCCCATCCTTCAGGAGAGGTGACTATGGACGCAGCGTGTTCTTGCCAACATTGATCCCTCAACCAACGGATTATCCAGTCATTATCATATTGCTGTGCGCAGATTGCTGCCACGTTTCCTATATTATAACAGTGACTACACTTCAAAACTACTCTATTGGCTGTGAGGTGTTTTGGAATGTCTGGAGGTGGTGAAAGGCGTTATAGAAATGCAAATCTTTCTTTTTAACACAGAAACATAGAAGATAGGAGCAGGAGTCGGCCATTCGGCCCCTCGAGCCTGCTCCGCCATTCAATGAGATCATGGCTGATCATCCAAACTCAGTACCCTGTCCCTGCTTTCTCCCCATATCCCTTGATCCCTTTAGCCTTAAGAAATATATCCAACTCCTTCTTGAATATATTTAATGAATTGGCCTCAACTGCCTTCTGTGGTAGAGAATTCCACAGGTTCACCACTCTCTGGGTGAAGAAATTCCTCCTCATTTCTGTCCTAAATGGATTACCCCTTATCCTTAGACTGTGACCCCTGGTTCTAGACTCCCCGACCATCGGGAACATTCTTCCTGCATCTAGTCTGTCCAGTCCTGTTAGAATTTTATAAGTTTCAATGAGATCCCCTCTCATTCTTCTAAACTCTAGCAAATATAAGCCTAATCGACCCAATCTCTCCTGGTACGTCATTCCTGCCATCCCAGGTATCAGCCTGGTGAATCTTCGCTGCACTCCCTCCATGGCAAGAACATCCTTCCTCAGATAAGGCGACCAAAACTGCACACAATACTCAAGATGTGGTCTCACCAAGGCCCTGTACAACTGCAGCAAGACATCCTTGTTCCTGTACTCGAATCCTCTCGCTATGAAGGCCAACATACCATTTGCCTTCTTAACCGCCTGCTGCACCTGCATGCTTACCTTCAGCGACTGGTGCACAAGGACACCCAGGTCTCGTTGCACTTCCCCTTTTCCCAATCTATTGCTGTTCAGATAATAACCTGCCTTCCTGTTTTTGCCACCGACGTGGATAACCGCACATTTATCCACATTATACTGCATCTGCCATACATCTGCCCAATCGCCCAACCTGTCCAAATTATACTGGAGTTTCTCTGCATCCTCCTCACAGCACACACGCCCACCCAGCTTTGTGTCGTCTGCAAACTTGGAGATATTACATCTAGTTCCCTCGTCTTTTCTTTTTAAAGTGGAAAAACGTTCAACTCTTCCCCCACCTCGCAGGAACTTCGTCCAATAAAACCAGATCTTGACTCAAGGCAAGAATGTAATAACACAGCAAAGGAGTACACAGATGGCGATATAATATTCAACTAAATGCTTCAAAGCGAACACAGCCCACTAGGTGCCTGTACTACTAGCAGGTAGGTATAATCAATTTTTAATATATTACGTTGTTTCCAAAAACAGAATACCTTTTTATTGCTTTACCCCCCTCCCCCACCCGACACCCCCCCCCGACTTGGAAATTTTTTGGAAGTACAAAAAATTCCCAGTGACTTTTTCTCCAAATTACATAGAATTTACAGCACAGAAACAGGCCATTCGGCCCAACTGGTCCGTGCCGGTGTTTATGCTCAACGCGAGCCTCCTCCCACCCTACTTCATCTAACGCCTTCTATTCCTTTCTCCCTCATGTGTTTATCTAGCTTGTTCTTAAATGTATCTATGCTATTCACCTTAACCACTCCCTGTGGTAGCGAGTTCCACATTCTCACCACTCTCTGGGTGAAGAAGTTTCTCCTGAATTTCCTATTTGATTTATTAGTGACTATCTTAATGATGGCCACTGGTTTTGCATTCCCCCACAAGTGTAAATATCTTCTCTACGTCTACCCTATTGAACGCTTTCATAATTTTAAATGAGCCCATTCAGTGCTAGGGACCACAGGTCAGTAGGGAACTGTACCACGGGCTGTGGTACTGAGCTGCACAGGCTGGTCCATCCACACTTCAGTCCTGGTCTGTACGGAGTTAGCTGGTCTCAGCTGGATCAGCGCTTAGGCTGCTATTATTGGCCTCAGTGGGGAGGGATTACTGAGTGACATCAAACACTCCCAGGGCAGGGACAGCACGGGTTAGATACAGAGTAAAGCTCCCTCTACACTGTCCCATCAAACACTCCCAGGGCAGGTACAGCACGGGTTAGATACAGAGTAAAGCTCCCTCTACACTGTCCCATCAAACACTCCCAGGGCAGGTACAGCACGGGTTAGATACAGAGTAAAGCTCCCTCTACACTGTCCCATCAAACACTCCCAGGGCAAGTACAGCACGGGCTAGATACAGAGTAAAGCCCCCTCTACACTGTCCCATCAAACACTCCCAGGGCAAGTACAGCACAGGCTAGATACAGAGTAAAGCCCCCTCTACACTGTCCCATCAAACACTCCCAGGGCAAGTACAGCACAGGCTAGATACAGAGTAAAGCTCCCTCTACACTGTCCCATCAAACACTCCCAGGGCAGGTACAGCACGGGTTAGATACAGAGTAAAGCTCCCTCTACACTGTCCCATCAAACACTCCCAGGGCAGGTACTGTGGTGTATGTGCCTTTGAGAGCCCCCTGTGTACTGTAATGCCGGTAATGGCCACTCGGGCTATATAAGCCTGTATAGTGTCTTGTATCTGTTAGTTCACCTCCAGACTTTGTTCAGTAAACACCTGTGAAACCAACTCCTGCATTCCGTGTCTCCATTAACACACGGATACAACAGTGGCGACGAATTGCAAACGGACTTACCTGCAATTCGGCAGCACCTCAAGGAGATCGATTCCTCAGACGAAAGTCAAAGAAAAACAAGAAAGAAAAAAAAAAAACTGTGGTTTCACCAGCTAGCCGAGCTGGTGGCAGGTACTGCAATAATCCTTCCTGGGCGGCGGGCTGGGGCTCCATCGACTGGCTCTGCAGCGGGGCCGAGCAGCGAGTCGGAAGGCGGAGGCAAACAGAGACAGAGGGTGGAGCACTCGGGAGACGGCTGGTGCTGCAAAGCAGGTCGGCGTTCGGACCAAGCAGAGGGAGGGAAAAGTCCCAGAGAGTCCGGCGGGAACGAGTCTCCACCTATTAAAAATACTTATGTAAATAAAAACCGCGGAGAACAGCGTTGTCACCAGTGGCAGCGGTGGGAAAGCGCGGGAGGCGCCATTTTTTTCTGCGGGGAAGAAAGGAAAGTGCGGGAGGCGCCATTTTTTTTTCAAGATGCCTAAGACTGGCAATATTACTGCTTTCGATAGTGATATAGAGGATTGGACCACATATGTGGAAAGAGTGGAGGTATATTGCACAGCAAATGAAATAGAGGATGATAAAAAGGCATCAGTACTTCTAAATCCAATGGGCGCAAGGACATACAGGCTGTTACGAAACTTAATCACTCCAGCCAAACCGAAGGACAAGAATTTTAAGGAGATTGTTGATACCCTACAGGAGCATTTAAACCCAACACCGCTGCTGATAGCGGAACGATTCAAATTCTTCTGGAGGAATCAGCACAAGAATGAAAGTAACGCTGATTACCTCACCGAATTAAGGAAGCTGTCAAAGCACTGCCAATTCGGGGCCGGACTGGCAGATTCTCTTCGAGACAAATTCGTCTGTGGTCTCCTAAGTGAAGGAACACAGAAAAGGCTACTTTCTGAGAAAGATTTGACACTGGACAAGGCTTTCAGTGTGGCTGTATCATACGAAGCAGCCGCAAGAGGAGCTGCAGAGATACAGCAAAAGCCACAGGACTTCGGCGCCCATGAAATGACACAGGGTTTCGAGAGATGTTATCGCTGCGGCAGATCCACCCATGACCAGAGGGACTGCTGGTTCAAGGACAAAGCATGCAGGCAATGCGGAAAGATTGGACACATTGCACGTGTATGCCGATCTGGAAACAAAAAATCCACGGACAGGAAAAAAATCAATAAGGAAAAGTACAGAAAGGTACAAATGATGACGGACAGTAGCTCCAAAGACCAGAAGAGCGATAGCGACTCCGGAAACAAGAGACTAAGTTGTCTCAAATTACATAATGTAATTGCCAAAGAAGATTACCAGACCATTTGGGTTACCCTCACGATAGCGGGGTCCCCAGTTAAAATGGAGCTAGATACAGGATCAGCTCTGACCATCATAAGTCGACGGGATTACGAGCGGCTATTTCCGCATATACCTTTGAAAGACACATCCATTATCTTGAAAACATATACGGGGCAGAAAGTATACCCCACAGGGAAAATAAGGGTGCCTGTTGTATACAACGGCAAGGAAATACAGAAGTTGTATTTATACGTTCTGCAAGATGGTGGTCCACCGCTGTTGGGACGTGAATGGATCAGGAAGATACGTTTAGACTGGCACTCCATTCAGGCACTGATGGTGACCAGTAAGAAAAAAAATGATGATGACGTCATACCTGAACGATTAAAAGACATCTTGGCCAACGCCAAGGAAGTGTTTCAACAGGAACTAGGAACCTTTAAAGGCGTCACCGCCTCAATAAAAGTGGAAGATGCGGCAATTCCCAAGTCTTTTAAGGCAAGGCCGGTGCCATACGCAATTCGTCCAGCAGTCAAGGCAGAGCTGGAGAATTTGGAAAAGGCAGGCGTATTATCCAAGATAGATTGGAGCGAGTGGGCAACACACATCGTCCCGGTCATGAAGAAAACGTTGAATAATGATAAACCTGAAGAACAGAGAAAAATTCGCATCTGTGGTGACTTCAAGGTGACTGTAAACCCGGTCCTTCACACGGTACAGTATCCTCTTCCGAGGATAGAAGATATTTTCGCCTCACTATCCGGAGGGAAACGTTTCACCAAAATTGACTTGGCACAGGCATATCTACAGATGGAGGTTGAAGAGGCCTCTAAAAAGTATCTCATGATAAATACACACAAAGGCCTGTACCAGTACAATCGACTAGTTTTCGGAGTAGCATCCGCTCCAGCTATCTGGCAAAGAGCTATGGAGCAAGTCCTCCAAGGGATTCCGGGGACTCAATGCTACCTAGACGACATCCTTGTAACAGGAGAAAACGACAACGAGCACCTTGCCAATTTGGAGCAGGTGCTCACTAGGCTGAGAGAACGGGGCCTACGAGCAAATCGCCCCAAGTGCGAATTTTTCCAGAAACAAATATCATATTGTGGCCACATAATTAACGAGGAAGGGTTGCATAAGTCACCTGAAAAAATTGAAGCAGTCATAAAAGCCCCAGCACCTGAAAATGTCTCACAATTAAGGTCGTTCCTGGGATTGATAAATTACTATCATAAATTTTTACCAAACTTGTCAACTCTTCTGCACCCTCTTAATGAACTGCTACAAACGGGAGTAATTTGGAAATGGAGCGAAGACTGTAAACGTGCCTTCCATAAATGCAAAGGCTTGATCACGTCCAAGGAAGTTTTGGCTCATTACAACCCATCACTGCCAATCAGACTGGTGTGCGATGCATCCCCTTACGGCGTAGGAGTGGTATTATCGCATAGATTCCCTGATGGCTCGGAGCGCCGATAGCTTTTGTGTCACGCTCATTGAACTCAGCTGAGCGTAACTATGCCCAGATCGACAGGGAAGCACTCAGCCTGGTATGGGGAGTGAAGAAATTCAACCATTACCTACACGGACAAAAATTTACCTTGTTGACTGACCATCAACCCCTCGTCTCCATATTCAACCCTAAAAAGGGTGTTCCCATTATGACAGCGCAAAGGCTACAGAGGTGGTCCCTTTTCCTAGGGGCACACCAATATGACATAGAATACAAAGGATCAAAACAGCATGGGAATGCTGACGGTTTATCGCGCCTACCGTTGCCGACGGTAGAAGAGGCACCTACAGTGGACCCAGTGGAGATGTTCCACTCAACCATAGTGGAATGTCTACCAGTAACAAATTCTGCCATTGAGAAGGAAACGAGAAATGACCCGACTCTCTCACGAGTCTACGATTTAACGGTGAAGGGATGGCCAGCACATGGCGAACCACTGTTGCCAGCATTCTCGCAAAGAAGAGAACAGCTGTCAGTGTGCTGAGGAACCTTAATGTGTGGATCCAGAGTGGTGATTCCACCCAAACTCCAGGATAAAGTGCTAAAGGAGCTTCACGAGGGGCATCTGGGTGGAGTGAAAATGAAGAACCTAGCCAGAGCGTTTGTGTGGTGGCCAGGTATCGATGGAGACATCGAAGAAATGACCAAGATCTACCTAGGATGCCAGAAGGTCCAAAACGCCCCACCACAAGCCCCTCTACATCCATGGGAGTGGCCCTCATCTCCATGGCAAAGGGTACACATCGACTTTGCTGGTCCATTTATGGACTCAATGTTCTTAATCGCGGTTGATGCACACTCCAAGTGGCCGGAGGTAATAAAGATGTCCTCCACCACCACGGAAAAAACCATCACAGTATTAAGGACCATATTTGCCAGGAATGGGCTGCCTGAACAGATCTGTTCTGATAATGGACCGCAATTTGTGTCCGAAGAATTCAGGAAGTTCTTAAAAAACAATGGGGTTAAGCACTACACGTCCGCCCCATACCATCCCGCCACCAATGGATTGGCTGAAAGGTTTGTCCAGACCTTCAAGAAGGCCATAAAGGCCATGGGTAATGAAGACATAAATCTACAGCATAAGGTAGATAACTTCTTGTTTGCATACAGGAATGCAACACATGTGGTTACAAACCAAACTCCCGCCATGATGTTCTTCAATAGAAGCCTAAGATGCCGGCTGGATTTGATCAAGCCAAACATCAGAAGGGACGTGGAGAACCGGCAATTTCAAGGCATGAATGAAAGGCCAACTAGAACCTTCCAGATAGGTCAACAAGTTTTGGCCCGGGACTACCGTACCGAGAAATGGCAGCCTGGAACTATTTGCACACGACTAGGACCGCTGATGTATACCGTGGACATTGGAGAAAGCATAATAAGGCGCCATGCTGACCAGATCATAGAGTCATCCGAAAAGGGACAACCTACACCACAACTCTATACACCTAATGAGGAAGCAGAGATACCCATAGTATCTACCTCCGATCCGGTGATACTGGAACCAGATGAACCCGACACTGGCATTCAAGCCGAATCAGCCTTGCCAAAAGAACCTACTACACCACCAAAAACTACTACACCACCAAGGCGTTATCTGGACCGAGTCAGGAAGCCTCCAGAGAGACTGACTTATAATTGATTAACTGCAGCAAATGTGTAGATTATTGTTCTTGTAACATGTTAATTAATGATTACTTAAAATGTTATGTACTGGTTGTCTAAAAGGGGAGGAATTGTGGTGTATGTGCCTTTAAGAGCCCCCTGTGTACTGTAATGCCGGTAATGGCCACTCGGGCTATATAAGCCTGTATAGTGTCTTGTATCTGTTAGTTCACCTCCAGACTTTGTTCAGTAAACACCTGTGAAACCAACTCCTGCATTCCGTGTCTCCATTAACACACGGATACAACAGGTACAGCACGGGTTAGATACTGAGTAAAGCTCCCTCTACACTGTCCCATCAAACACTCCCAGGGCAGGTACAGCACGGGTTCGATACTGAGTAAAGCTCCCTCTACACTGTCCCATCAAACACTCCCAGGGCAGGTACAGCACGGGTTCGATACTGAGTAAAGCTCCCTCTACACTGTCCCATCAAACACTCCCAGGGCAGGTACAGCACGGGTTAGATACAGAGTAAAGCTCCTTCTACACTGTCCCATCAAACACTCCTAGGGCAGGTACAGCACAGGTTAGATACAGAGTAAAACTCCATCTACACTGTCCCATCAAACACTCCCAGGGCAGGTACAGCACGGGTTCGATACTGAGTAAAGCTCCTTCTACACTGTCCCATCAAACACTCCCAGGGCAGGTACAGCACGGGTTAGATACATAATAAAGCTCCCTCTACACTGTCCCATCAAACACTCCTAGGGCAGGTACAGCACAGGTTAGATACAGAGTAAAACTCCATCTACACTGTCCCATCAAACACTCCCAGGGCAGATACAGCACGGATTAGGTACAGAGTAGAATGTGGAGACTTAGGTGTTTTAGTAGACTTGACACTCAAAATTGCCACCCAGTGCATAGCAGCGATTAATAAAGCCAATAGAATGTTGAGCTACATGGCCAAAACAGTAGACTATAAGCCAGCGGAAGTCACACTCAAACTGTATAGAGTGCTGGTCAGACCCACCTTGAGCACCGTGTCCAGTTCTGGTCAGGATCCACCTTGAGCACTGTGTCCAGTTCTGGTCAGACCCACCTTGAGCACTGTGTCCAGTTCTGGTCAGACCCACCTTGAGCACTGTGTCCAGTTCTGGTCAGACCCACCTTGAGCACTGTGTCCAGTTCTGGTCAGACCCACCTTGAGCACTGTGTCCAGTTCTGGTCAGTCCCACCTTGAGCACTGTGCCCAGTTCTGGTCAGACCCACCTTGAGCACTGTGTCCAGTTCTGGTCAGACTCACCTTGAGCACTGTGTCCAGTTCTGGTCCGATCGCACCTTGAGCACTGTGTCCAGTTCTGGTCAGTCCCACCTTGAGCACAGTGTCCAGTTCTGGTCCGACCGCACCTTGAGCACTGTGTCCAGTTCTGGTCAGTTCCACCTTGAGCACTGTGTCCAGTCCTGGTCCGATCGCACCTTGAGCACTGTGTCCAGTTCTGGTCAGTCCCACCTTGAGCACAGTGTCCAGTTCTTGTCAGACTCACCTTGAGCACTGTGTCCAGTTCTGGTCAGACCCACCTTGAGCACGGTGTCCAGTTCTGGTCAGACCCACCTTGAGCACTGTGTCCAGTTCTGGTCAGACCCACCTTGAGCACAGTGTCCAGTTCTGGTCAGACCCACCTTGAGCACTGTGTCCAGTTCTGGTCAGACCGCACCTTGAGCACTGTGTCCAGTTCTGGTCAGTCCCACCTTGAGCACTGTGTCCAGTTCTGGTCAGTCCCACCTTGAGCACTGTGTCCAGTTCTGGTCAGTCCCACCTTGAGCACGGTGTCCAGTTCTGGTCAGACCCACCTTGAGCACTGTGTCCAGTTCTGGTCAGACCCACCTTGAGCACTGTGTCCAGTTCTGGTCAGTCCCACCTTGAGCACTGTGTCCAGTTCTGGTCAGACCCACCTTGAGCACTGTGTCCAGTTCTGGTCAGACCCACCTTGAGCAGTGTGTCCAGTTCTGGTCAGACCCACCTTGAGCACCATGTCCAGTTCTGTTCACTGAGACACAAGTGCTGGAGGCAGAAATGGGTTAATGACTTGCGTAACTGGCAGCTGCTTAATAATGGACTCCGGGTAACATTCTGAGCGTGAAGCAGTTGGGTTGAAAGAGGCACCATCCATTCCACAGCCTCAGCCCTTGCCTACAACATTGGAGAGATCAATAGACAGATGGAGGGCAGACAATGGATAGATGGGCAAAATGAGGTACAGACAGGGAGATAGATAGAAACTGAAAAATGATAGGTTGGTAGATAGACAGGTAGATACACAACCAGTACATGGATAATCTGATAAATAACCTGGTAAACACGTAATCTGAGAGGTAATCTGACAGATCATCTGATAAACAGATCTCATAAATAATATGATAGCCAAGCAATCTGATAATGTGATTGACAGGTGGTCTATTAAAAAGTCTAATTTAGTAGATAATCTGACAAATAATAGATTTGCATTTGTATAGCACCTTTCATGACCTCAAGATGTTCAAAAGGCTTTTACAACCAATTAAGTACTTTTGAAGTGTAGTCACTGTTGTAATGTAGGAAACGCGACAGCCAATTTGCGCACAGCAAGCTCCCACAGACAGCAATGTGATAATGACCGGATACTTGTTTTTTTTAGTGATGTTGAGTGAGGGATAAATATTGGTCAGGACACCGGGGAGAACTCCCCTGCTCTTCTTCCAAATAGTGGCCGTGAGATATTTTACATCCACCTGAGAGAGCAGACGGGGCCTCAGTTTAACGTCTCATCTGAAAGACAGCACCTATCGACAGTGCAGCACTCCCTCAGTACTGCACTGGAGTGTCAGCCTAGATTTTTGTCCTCAAGTCTCTGGAGTGGGACTATGAACCCACGACCTTCTGACTCAGTGGCGAAGGTGCTGCCCACTGAGCCACAGCTGACACAGCTAATAGATAATTACACAGTATTTATAGCACAGACAGGCCATTCGGGCCAACTGGTCCGTGCCGGTGTTTATGTTCCACACGAGCCTCCTCCCACCCTACCTCATTAAACCCTATCAACATATCCTTCTATTCCTTTCTCCCTCATGTGTTTATCGAGCTTCCCCTGGAATGTATCGATACTATTCGCCTCAACCACTCCCTGTGGGAGCGAGTTCCACATTCTCACCGCTCTCTGGGTAAAGAAGTTTCTCCTGAATTCCCCACTGGATTTATTAGCAACTATCTTATATTTATGGCCCCTAGTTCAGGTCTCCCCACGAGTGGAAACATTTTCTCTACGCTTACCCTATCAAACCCCCTTCATAATCTTACGGACCTCCATCGGGTCACCCCTCAGCCTTCTCTTTTCCAGAGAAAAGAGCCCCAGCATGTTCAATCTTTCCTGATGGGTATAACCTCTCAGTTCCATTGTCATTCTAATAAATAATTTTTTGCACCTTCTCCAGCGCCTCTATGTCCAGACCAGAACTTTGCACAGTACTCCAAGTGTGGTCTAACCAAGGTTCTGTACACGTTTAACATAACCTCTGCTTTTCAATTCTATCCCTCTAGAAACGAACCCCAGTGCTTTGTTTTTTTTTAATGGCCTTATTAACCAGCATCGCTATTTTTAGTGATAATCTGATAGATAGGTAAAACGGATTCCTTTTGGTTTACAAGATGATTGTCACAATCGCTGTTGAACTAGTGAAGATGTTGGTCGCTGTTGAACTAGTGAAGATGTTGGTGGTGGACACCTGCGCGGAGTCCCACAGCCAGCAAGGGGACCTGGACCTGGACCTGGACCAGTTGGAGCGGGTCTGATAAGCCGCGGGGAGACGGGAACCAGATCACAGGCCGTTTGGGGAGTTAGATTTCCCCAATAATTATTCCTCTTGTAATGCAAACCTTCCAGTTTGCTTGTGGATGCTCTGTGAACTTGTTTTAACTTCTCCCGGAGCCCCGTCCATTCATTCCAACTTTAAACAAAGCGACACTCCTTCAATCCCCACACCGAACTTTTCCCCTTTCTCCTCCAATCTCACACCCAAAGCTTCTGCCCGGGGCCATCGAGGTGCAGCAATATGTTTACACAACCCAATAACAGCAGAATAATAAACTCAGCTTTCAAAAAAACAATCCACTAAGACAAGAGCAGATTGTGTTTAAAAGGGAGTTTCCAGGCAGGGTTTCAGCGGCTCGCCCTGCTCCCTCTCCCCGGGCTCCTACGCTCTGGTCTGGGCGTGGGAGCTGCTGTGGCCCCTGGCAACAGAAACCAACCAAATAACACGGAGTAACCCGGGGAGAGCGGGGCTCGGGCCCGGGAGAGATCCCGGATCAGTGCCGTGGGAGGGAGAGAGTCGGGACCGGGGAAGGAAGAAGAGCGGGGCTCCGTACCGGGGGAGGAGAGCCGGAGCTGGAGCCGGGACCGGGGGAGAGGAGAGCCGGGACCGGGGGAGAGGAGAGAGCCGGGACCGGGGGAGAGGAGAGCCGGTACCGGGGGCTGGAGCCAGGATCGGTGCCGGAGCTGGAGCTGGGGGAGGAGAGCCGGAGCTGGAGCCGGGACCGGGGGAGAGGAGAGCCGGAGCTGGAGCCGGGACCGGGGGAGGAGAGAGCCGGGACCGGGACCGGGGGAGAGGAGAGCCGGAGCTGGGACCGGGGGAGGAGAGAGCCGGGACCGGGACCGGGGGAGGAGAGCCGGAGCTGGAGTCGGGACCGGGGGAGAGGAGAGCCGGGACCGGGGGAGGAGAGAGCCGGGACCGGGGGAGGAGAGAGCCGGGACCGGGGGAGAGGAGAGCCGGGACCGGGACCGGGGGAGGAGAGAGCCGGGACCGGGGGAGGAGAGAGCCGGGACCGGGGGAGGAGAGAGCCGGGACCGGGGGAGGAGAGAGCCGGGACCGGGGGAGAGGAGAGCCGGGACCGGGACCGGGGGAGGAGAGAGCCGGGACCGGGGGAGAGGAGAGCCGGGACCGGGGGAGAGGAGAGCCGGGACCGGGGGAGAGGAGAGCCGGAGCTGGAGTCGGGACCGGGGGAGGAGAGAGCCGGTACCGGGGGCTGGAGCCAGGATCGGTGCCGGAGCTGGAGGAGGAGAGAGCCGGGACCGGGGGCGGAGAGCCGGAGCCGGTACCGGGGGAGGAGAGCCGGTACCGGGACCGGGGGAGGAGAGCCGGAGTCGGTACCGGGGGAGGAGAGCCGGAGTCGGTACCGGGACCGGGGGAGGAGAGCCGGAGTCGGTACCGGGGGAGGAGAGCCGGAGTCGGTACCGGGGGCTGGAACACCAACATTCCCAAAGTATCAACAGCCTGGACGCTGCAAGTTAGGCTGATGATGAATGAATAAAAGATGCAGAGACTGGTCAGACACCGTGACACATACCAGGAAAATCTTACCGTGAACATCAAACCTCCTTCTTTCTCTCCTTTTTCTCTCTTTTTTTCTTCTCTTCTTCCCGGAATCCAATCGATGCAATTTGTGGGTTCCTCTGTCTCTCTCTCTCTGGCTGGCTTGTTTCTGTGTTAAAAGCAGATTGGGATCTGTTGCAGGATAAGAGAGGAGAGAGAGAGAGAGAGACAGAAAACCAATAATCAGTCTCTAAATAACACAGGGAGGCGAAAAAGGAAAAAAACCAGCTGAATTGTGCCTCCGGGCTGTGCAACAGCCGCCGGGCAAGGACAGGGCTCCGATTAAATCGCTCCCTGCCTCATTTCCAGATGAAAATCCAAGAGATTTTTTTTCCTGTCCTACTGAAACAGTCTGCAGCCCGAGCCCTCGGTGCTGGGATGATTATTGTTGCCCCTTTCTCTTGCTAACGGTTCTGCCCCCTCCTCCACACACTGCCCGGGATAACGGTTTTAATCAGATGCTTCTGTCACAGACTCTTAATACATTTTACAACCACCAACCAACCCCCCCCCCCTCCCAAAAAATAGAGCTGATTTTAATCATTGTCATTCCTTCTGATGTAATATTCCCCCAGGCACTTTCAACTAGGCATAAATTTTCAGTTCTGAGGGAAATAAGTAACACAGGACACATTTCCTGCAATCTTTACCCAGCTTGGTTCACAGGAATAGTGGGGACTTGCTGTGGGGGGGTTGCATCTGCAGTTTTATTAATATATATATATATAAATGTCTGTGTGCATTTTTCTAATATCTGCAATGCCAAATTTCCTGCCGGCCATTAAATCCCAATGACGTGAATCCTCATGCATTCTTCTATTGTAAAAAGCGCCCTCGCAACTTGCCCCCGGCGGCAAGCGCCATTTCAATTATAGCTCGATGTCTGCCTCCAACATTTCTCAGGGAGCTCCGCCGGCGATTGGCCTCAATTGCTTTGTTTCTTTTAAAAACTAGACACAAAGATTTTTCTTCTCCCCTCTCGCTCTCTCTCTCTCTCTCTATATATATATATTATTGTTAATGTTTTCTCGTCTTCATATATTTGCAAAAAAATAAAACTTTTCCTCCCACTTTTCGCGTCCCTTCTACACTCTATTATAATAACTTTGCATTCGAAGTAATGACATTGCAAATTGGAATTTAAAAAAATGTAAAGCTCCCCCACTCCACCCCAAAAAAAACCCTGTTTTTGCAAAGGTTGCCACGCTATTTAATGAATGATTTCGCCTCCCCTCCTTCTCCCCGCGCATTGTGTAAAAGTGGAACAAGTTTGTTCCTGAGTTGTGCTGTACAGAAAGCAATCCCAGTTACCTGCAGCTCAAATTCCTGTACTTTCTTTCTCTCTCGTTATGTTTTTAAAATTGATCTTTGGCGCCAACTAGCTTGATATTCATGCAAGTGTAACTTTTACGTGGAATGGTTAAGATTGGGCGCCACACAGTAACGTGTCATTTACCATAACTCTAAAATTGTGTCATATTATTGCAAGTTTTTTTGACCTTTCCTCTGTTGGTGAAAGTGTGAATACATTTATTTTAAAGGATTATTACCTCAATTAAAAAAGGAGACTTGGAATGTTTTTTATATTCGTTCCTGGGATGTGGGCGTCCCTGTCAAGGCCAGCATTTATTGCCCAGCCCTAAGTGCCCTGAGAAGGTGGTGCTGGGCTGGTCTTCCTGAACTGCTGGTGCCAGTTGGATACAACTGAGTGTCTTGTTATGTTAAACATTTCGATAAGTGAGTCAAGGCACTCGTGCAGGGGACCTGGGTTAATTCAATTTAAGTAAAAGAACACAACCATTTTTTATTTCAATATCCTTAAGCGTTTAAAAAAAGAGTTAAAAAACCCAAGATTGGAAGATAGACTATTTACATTTTACTATGTTTGAATTTTTCTCCTCAAAGTCTAAATTAGAGAATTGCATGATAAAGGAGTGTACCTATTCAATGTAGTCACTGTTACTGTCTGATAAGTGCTTTATATCTCCAAAACCCGCGACCTCTACAACCCAGGACGGGCAGCAGGCGCATGGGAACACCACCACCTCTAAGTTCCTCTCCATGTCACACACCTTCCTGGCTTGGAAATACCTTCATCGTTGCTGGGTCAAAATCCTGGAACTCCCTCCCTCACAGCGCTGTGGGAGCACCTTCACCACACGGACTGCAGCGGTTCAAGGCAGTGGCTCACCACCACCTTCTCAAGGGGCAACTAGGGATGGGCAATAAGTGCCCACATCCCATGACTGAATAAAAAAAATGGGATATGCAATTTATTCTTTATACTGTACAAGGTAGGAGCACAATCAGAATATCTTTCCCTGAGAACCGCATTCAGACCATAAGCAAACTCAGTGCAAACGAGCAGTCAGTTAGAACTGTAACAATTCACACTTCATAACAAACTCTGTATTTTGTGCCTCAGAAAGAAAGAAAGAACTCGTATTTACATAGCGCCTTTCACAACTTCAGGACACCCCAAAGTGCTTTACAACCAATGAAGTACTTTTTGAAATAACCACAGAAAACGCTGGAAAAACTCAGCAGGCCAGGCAACATCCGTGGAGAGAGAAACAGAGTTAACGTTTCAGGTCGATGACCTTCCGTCAGAACTTTTTTGAAGTGTATTCACTGTTCTAATGCCCCTGCTCTTCTTCAAAATAGTGATGTGAGATCCACCTGAGAGAGCAGACGGGGCCCCGGTTTAACATCTCATCCGATAGACGGCACCTCCGACAGTGTGGCACTCCCTCAGTACTGACCCTCCGACAGCCGTCTCTCAGTACTGCACTGGAAGTGTCAGCCTGGATTTTGTGCTCAAGTCTCTGGAGTGGGGCTTAAACCTTCTGACTCAGAGGCAAGAGAGCTACCCACTGAGCCACAGCTGACACTATAGCCAGCTTCTAAAAACACCTCCTGCCTCCCCACACCTCGAGTGCCTAATGGTTGAAGTAGCACTGGAGCTGTACAGCCTGGTTTGACCCTTGGTAGATGCTGAGTGAGCTGCCAGCCAAAGCAGAATTGGCGCGCTATAGTTGGCCTCAGCACCTGGCGGGGGGGGGAATCAGTCAGGGCTCTTCTCCAGTGAAACCTGCTGGAAGGTGCATGTGGTGAGGACAGGTTTAGAGTCCTCTGTGGTGGACCCCAGGGTCAAACAGACTTGCAGCAGTCTCTGTCTAACCCCACACATGAGGGGCAGTGCCCGAGGGCAGTCAGTGCTGATGGAACTCAGCAAGAGTTCGAGTCTTTAAACTAGGAGGGGGAGAAAATACAAAAAGTGTCATTCTCTCATTCAGAAAGGAGCACGACTGTGAAGTTAGTTCAATTGCATAAAATATGCAGAGGAGGTAGTAACTCAAACCAAGATTTAAATGGTTTACAGAAGTGCCCTGGGGCCCATCAGTTAATTTCCTTAATTTATGGATTTTTAATCTGAAGGTCTGAAATGAAAGAGTCTAAGGAACCAAAGCTAGCAATGGGATCTGTGCAAAGCACTGAGAGCCTAATCTGGAGCAAGAGCATTTGGCAGTCAAAGGTCGGTGGCGTATGAATCTAGACATGCGATTGGTCAATTGCTGTCGCTGGGTCGCCCATCGCTCCACAGTGGACAACTTTTCATATTCCGTAAAGAGATTCCCAGCCTGCCAGCTAACAGGAGGAGGAGGAGTCTGTGAAAGGGTGGGGAGTTGGATGGGGTACAGTGTGTGTGAGGGTGGGGAGTTGGATGGGGTACAGTGTGTGTGAGGGTGGGGAGTTGGATGGGGCACAGTGTGTGTGAGGGTGGGGAGTTGGATGGGGTACAGTGTGTGTGAGGGTGGGGAGTTGGATGGGGTACAGTGTGTGTGAGGGTGGGGAGTTGGATGGGGTACAGTGTGTGTGAGGGTGGGGAGTTGGATGGGGTACAGTGTGTGTGAGGGTGGGGAGTTGGATGGGGTACAGTGTGTGTGAGGGTGGGGAGTTGGATGGGGTACAGTGTGTGTGAGGGTGGGGAGTTGGATGGGGTACAGTGTGTGTGAGGGTGGGGAGTTGGATGGGGTACAGTGTGTGTGAGGGTGGGGAGTTGGATGGGGTACAGTGTGTGTGAGGGTGGGGAGTTGGATGGGGTACAGTGTGTGTGAGGGTGGGGAGTTGGATGGGGTACAGTGTGTGTGAGGGTGGGGAGTTGGATGGGGTACAGTGTGTGTGAGGGTGGGGAGTTGGATGGGGTACAGTGTGTGTGAGGGTGGGGAGTTGGATGGGGTACAGTGTGTGTGAGGGTGGGGAGTTGGATGGGGTACAGTGTGTGTGAGGGTGGGGAGTTGGATGGGGTACAGTGTGTGTGAGGGTGGGGAGTTGGATGGGGTACAGTGTGTGTGAGGGTGGGGAGTTGGATGGGGTACAGTGTGTGTGTGAGGGTGGTGTAGTGTATGTACCTTTAAGAGAGAACTACTTTTACAGCTCCTGTATACTGTAGTACCGGCAGTGACCACACCTGTATATAAGCCTTGAGCATGCCTCTGTACCCCAGTCTTGAGACTATCCTCCTCCAGTAAATACCTGTTGATTGTTAAGTTACAGCATCCGTGTGGTTATTGAAAAACATCATAATCTCAGAATTACGGATCTAACAGTGGCAACGAGTGGCGATTCGAATCTACCTGCAACTCTGCATTTCCCTTTGAGGATTCGCTCCGGGAGGGCGGTGTAAGAAAGTCGAGGCCAGAAACACGGGCGTCAACCACGAGCAACCGCCCAGTCGTCCGGCAGAGAGTGAACATCGCAGGGGAGGCTGTGGAGAGCCGGGCTTGGTTCCCCAGCCACGACGATCAGCAATAGACTGATGACAGGTACAGCGCAGACCCTTCCCGGACAGCGGCGGCTGGAGCCGACCGGCGGCGGAGAGAAAGCCGAGCAGCGTCGACGGGGTAAGACAGAGGGTGAAGCGCACAGGGCGCAGCCGGGGGTTGAAAACCGAGCAGCATCGAGGAAAAACAAAACGGAGAGCGAGAGGGTAAAGCAACAGCCGGGTTCAGGACCGAGCGGCGGAAACGGGAAAGGCGCTCAAAAAAAACAAAACACGCAGAGCACAGCCAGGGCTCAAGGGCTGAACAGTGTCCGCGGGGAGAAGAAGGGAGAGCGCGGGAGACGCCATTGAGCCGCGGCGAAGAAGGAAGAGCGCGGGAGACGCCATTTTTAGCAGCCGCAGCGGAGAAGAAGGGCAAGCGCGGGAAGGAAGGAAAGCGCGGGAGACGCCATTTTGTGCCAGCGGAGAAGAAGGGGAAGCGCGGGAGACGCCATTTTTGACAGTTAAATCACACCCAGGGATGCCGAAGAGTGGCAGTATCTCTACGTTCGACAATGAAGTCGAAGATTGGGCGACATATGTGGAACGTATTGAGGTGTACTGCAGGGCGAATGAAGTGCCAGATGCTAGGAAAGCACTGGTTTTGTTAAATTCCATGGGTGCAGAAACTTATGGGTTACTGCGAAACCTAATAACCCCAGAGAAGCCTGTGAACAAGAATTTCGAAAGCATAGTAGAAATCCTACAGGACCACTTAAACCCCACACCGCTGCTGATAGCAGAACAATTTAAGTTCCATAAAAGGAACCAACACAAAGATGAAAGCAATGCTAAGTACCTAACGGAACTGCGCAAGCTATCGAAACACTGCCAGTTTGGAGCGGGACTAGCAGATACGTTAAGGGACAAGTTTGTGTGTGGGCTGCAAAGTGAAGGAACCCAGAAACGGCTTCTATCAGAAAAGGATCTTACGCTGGACAAGGCTTTCAGTATGGCAGTATCACACGAAGCAGCCGCAAGGGGTGCTGCAGAGACCGCAAGAATATGGCACCAATGAAATGTTCTATGGAACAGGGAAGTGCTATCGCTGCGGCAGAACAATACATGACCAGAAGGATTGTTGGTTCAAGGACCAAGTGTGCAGACAGTGTGGAAGAGCAGGACACATAGCAAGAGTCTGCAGGTCTGGGAAGAAAACCAACAGTAAGAAATCTCCACAGGAGAAGTACAAAAAGGTACACCAGGTAATGGACAGTAGTTCAGACCAACAGAAAAGTGACACAGACTCCGGAAGCAAGGAGCTGGGTTGTCTGAAACTACATAAGGTAACCAAAATGGAGGATCACCAGACTATCTGGGTTACACTCAAGATAGACGGAGTCCAAGTGAAAATGGAATTGGACACTGGATCAGCCCTAACAGTCATAAACCAAAGGGACTACAAGCGGCTATTTTCACATATACCCTTGAAAGCTACAGAGATTGTCTTGAAGACGTACACGGGGCAAAAAGTCTACCCCAAAGGAAAAATAAGGGTGAAAGTGATATATAAAGGCCAGGAAATACCTAAAATGGATATATATGTATTGCCAGATGGAGGACCACCACTGCTAGGACATGAATGGATCCGGAAGATACAATTAGATTGGCATTCCATACAGGCACTGAAGGTTGAGGCCAAAAAGGATGACGATGTCACACCTGGACGACTGTCAAAAATGCTAACTGACGCAAAAGAAGTGTTCCAGGAGGGACTAGGAACACTAAAAGGCATAACAGCAATGATTAAAATAGAGGAAAATGCAAGCCCAAAGTTTCTTAAGGCCAGACCAGTGCCTTATGTGATTAGACCAGCTGTCGAAGCAGAGCTGGAAGGGTTGGAACGTTCAGGAGTACTGTCCAAAGTGGACTGGAGCGAGTGGGCTACACCCATCGTTCCTGTAATGAAGAGGTCGCTGAGTAATATGCCTGGGGAACCAAAGAAGGTCCGCATCTGTGGGGATTTTAAGGTGACAGTGAACCCAGTCCTTCACACGGTACAATATCCGCTTCCACGAATTGAGGATATTTTTGCTTCGCTATCTGGAGGTAAACGTTTCACCAAAATTGATCTAGCCCAGGCGTACTTGCAAATGGAGGTAGAAGAAGCCTTGAAACAATACCTTACGATTAACACTCATAAAGGTCTTTATCAATACAACCGGCTGGTGTTCGGGGTAGCATCGGCTCTGGCTATTTGGCAAAGGGCGATGGATCAAGTCCTGCAAGGGATTCCAGGGACCCAGTGTTATTTGGACGACATCCTGGTCACGGGCGAAAATGACAGTGATCACCTCGCCAACTTGGAGAAGGTGCTCACCAGATTAAAGGAATATGGGCTACGAGCTAATCGCCACAAGTGCGAGTTTTTCCAGAAGTAGATCTCGTATTGTGGCCACGTCATCGATGAAGAGGATTTACATAAGTCCCCTGAAAAGATTGAGGCAGTAGTCAAGGCTCCAGCACCGGAAAATGTCACAACTGAGGTCGTTCCTCAGGCTGGTAAACTACTACCATAAGTTCTTACCAAATTTGTCCACGGTATTACACCCATTGAACACCCTACTGCAAACAGGGGTACCATGGAAGTGGAATGACGAACGTAGACGAGCTTTTCAGAAGTGTAAAGAATTGATCACATCAAAAGAGGTGTTGGCCCATTTCAACCCAGCACTACCAATTCGTTTGGCATGTGATGCATCACCCTATGGTATTGGAGCGGTGCTGTCGCACAAATTCCCAGATGGGTTGGAGAGGCCAGTAGCCTTTGCGTCTCGGTCACTAACCTCAGCCGAGCGCAACTACGCCCAGATTGACAGGGAGGCCCTCAGCCTAGTATGGGGAATAAAAAAATTCAACCACTATTTGCATGGGCAGAAGTTCACCTTGCTGACTGACCACCAACCACTTGTCTCCATCTTTAATCCTAAGAAGGGCGTTCCAGTGATGACGGCACAACGGTTACAAAGATGGTCCCTGTTTCTAGGGGCGAATCAATATGAAATAGAATATAAAGGCACGAAACAGCATGGAAACGCTGATGGGCTATCGCGCCTGCCGCTGCCTACTGTGCAGGAAGCACCAGCAGTGGACCCTATCGAGATATTTTATTCGTCAATAATTGAACGATTGCCAGTAACGAACGCGGATATAGAGAAGGAGACCCGCAAAGATCCGATGCTGTCTCGGGTATATGATTTGACGGTGAGGGGATGGCCAACACATGGCGACTCACTGTTGCCAGCATTCTCATCCAGAAGAGAACAGCTGTCAGTATGCCAGGGGACAGTGATGTGTGGATCCAGAGTAGTGATTCCACCCAAGTTAAGGGAGAGAGTGCTAAATGAGCTACATGAAGGTCATCTGGGGGGAGTGAAAATGAAAAGCCTTGCTAGGGCTTATGTGTGGTGGCCGGGAATCGATCAACAAATCGAAGACCTAACCAAGAGCTGCTCAGGATGCCAGAAGGTCCAAAATGCACCACCACGTGCCCCTCTACACCCATGGGAGTGGCCCTCCTCTCCATGGCAACGGGTGCATATTGATTTTGCTGGTCCATTCATGGACTCAATGTTCTTAATAGCAGTGGATGCTCATTCGAAGTGGCCTGAGGTGATAAAAATGTCCTCAACCACTACAGAGAAAACGATTGCAGTCCTACGGACCATATTTGCCAGAAACGGCTTGCCAGAGCAGATTTGCTCTGATAATGGACCACAGTTTGTGTCCGAAGAGTTTTGAAAATTTATGAGAAGGAATGGGGTAAGGCATTACACATCCGCCCCGTATCGTCCAGCCACAAATGGATTGGCTGAGAGGTTCGTACAAACCTTTAAGAAGGCGATAAAGGCCATGTGCGACGATGAAATTCCACTACAGCATAAGGTGGACAATTTCTTATTAGCCTACCGAAACGCGACACATGCAGTTACCAACCAGACCCCGGCCATGATGTTCTTTAACCGAAGGTTGCGATCTCGTCTGGACTTACTTAGACCAAATGTGCGAAAAAATGTTGAGGATAAACAATTCCAGCACATCAATGAGAAGCTGACAAGGAGCTTCAATGTAGGACAACCAGTCTTGGCCCGTGACTACCGAACAGAGAAATGGCTACCCGGAACGATATGCACACGGCAGGGGCCATTAATGTATACAGTGGATGTCGGGGAGAACATTGTGAGACGCCACGTTGATCAGATCTTAGCGTCAAAGGAACGAGTCAACCCCATGTCTTGTGTACCTGGGGATGAACCCGACATACCGGTAGCATCTACCTCAGAAACAGTAGCAGTGGAACCCGATGAACTAACCGACGAAAAGGGGCCAGAATCGCTTCCGCACCAAGAACAAGAACCTCAGGAAAGGCGCTATCCCGAAAGGATCAGGAAGCCGCCCCAAAGACTGAATTTATAAATGGACTATTGTTGTTTAATGTACATGTTAAAGTGTTAATTGTTATTTGAATATTATGGGTACTACTAATATAAAAGGGAGGAATTGTAGTGTATGTACCTTTAAGAGAGAACTACTTTTACAGCTCCTGTATACTGTAAGTACCGGCAGTGACCACACCTGTATATAAGCCTTGAGCATGCCTCTGTACCCCAGTCTTGAGACTACCCTCCTCCAGTAAATACCTGTTGATTGTTAAGTTACAGCATCCGTGTGGTTATTGAAAAACATCATACTCTCAGAATCACGGATCTAACAGGTGGGGAGTTGGATGGGGTACAGTGTGTGTGAGGGTGGGGAGTTGGATGGGGTACAGTGTGTGGGAGGGTGGGGAGTTGGATGGGGTACAGTGTGTGTGAGGGTGGGGAGTTGGATGGGGTACAGTGTGTGTGAGGGTGGGGAGTTGGATGGGGTACAGTGTGTGTGAGGGTGGGGAGTTGGATGGGGTACAGTGTGTGTGAGGGTGGGGAGTTGGATGGGGTACAGTGTGTGTGTGAGGGTGGGGAGTTGGATGGGGTACAGTGTGTGTGAGGGTGGGGAGTTGGATGGGGTACAGTGTGTGTGAGGGTGGGGAGTTGGAAGGGGTACAGTGTGTGTGAGGGTGGGGAGTTGGATGGGGTACAGTGTGTGTGAGGGTGGGGAGTTGGATGGGGTACAGTGTGTGTGAGGGTGGGGAGTTGGATGGGGTACAGTGTGTGTGAGGGTGGGGAGTTGGATGGGGTACAGTGTGTGTGAGGGTGGGGAGTTGGATGGGGTACAGTGTGTGTGAGGGTGGGGAGTTGGATGGGGTACAGTGTGTGTGAGGGTGGGGAGTTGGTTGGGGTACAGTGTGTGTGAGGGTGGGGAGTTGGATGGGGTACAGTGTGTGTGAGGGTGGGGAGTTGGATGTGGTACAGTGTGTGTGAGGGTGGGGAGTTGGATGGGGTACAGTGTGTGTGAGGGTGGGGAGTTGGATGGGGTACAGTGTGTGTGAGGGTGGGGAGTTGGAAGGGGTACAGTGTGTGTGAGGGTGGGGAGTTGGATGGGGTACAGTGTGTGTGAGGGTGGGGAGTTGGATGGGGTACAGTGTGTGTGAGGGTGGGGAGTTGGATGGGGTACAGTGTGTGTGAGGGTGGGGAGTTGGATGGGGTACAGTGTGTGTGAGGGTGGGGAGTTGGATGGGGTACAGTGTGTGTGAGGGTGGGGAGTTGGATGGGGTACAGTGTGTGTGAGGGTGGGGAGTTGGATGGGGTACAGTGTGTGTGAGGGTGGGGAGTTGGATGGGGTACAGTGTGTGTGAGGGTGGGGAGTTGGATGGGGTACAGTGTGTGTGAGGGTGGGGAGTTGGATGGGGTACAGTGTGTGTGAGGGTGGGGAATTGGATGGGGTACAGTGTGTGTGAGGGTGGGGAGTTGGATGGGGTACAGTGTGTGTGAGGGTGGGGAGTTGGATGGGGTACAGTGTGTATGAGGGTGGGGAGTTGGATGGGGTACAGTGTGTGTGAGGGTGGGGAGTTGGATGGGGTACAGTGTGTGTGAGGGTGGGGAGTTGGATGGGGTACAGTGTGTGTGAGGCTGGGGAGTTGGATGGGGTAAAGTGTGTGTGAGGGTGGGGAGTTGGGTGGGGTACAGTGTGTGTGAGGGTGGGGAGTTGGGTGGGGTACAGTGTGTGTGAGGGTGGGGAATTGGATGGGGTACAGTGTGTGTGAGGGTGGGGAGTTGGATGGGGTACAGTGTGTGTGAGGGTGGGGAGTTGGATGGGGTAAAGTGTGTGTGAGGGTGGGGAGTTGGATGGGGTACAGTGTGTGAGAGGGTGGGGAGTTGGATGGGGTACAGTGTGTGTGAGGGTGGGGAGTTGGATGGGGTAAAGTGTGTGTGAGGGTGGGGAGTTGGATGGGGTACAGTGTGTGAGAGGGTGGGGAGTTGGATGGGGCACAGTGTGTGTGTGAGGGTGGGGTGTTGGATGGGGCACAGTGTGTGTGTGAGGGTGGGGAGTTGGATGGGGTACAGTGTGTGTGTGAGGGTGGGGAGTTGGATGGGGTACAGTGTGTGTGAGGGTGGGGAGTTGGATGTGCTCCAGTGTGTGTGAGGGTGGGGAGTTGGATGGGGCACAGTGTGTGTGAGGTTGGGGAGTTGGATGGGGCACAGTGTGTGTGAGGGTGGGGAGTTGGATGGGGTACAGTGTGTGTGAGGGTGGGGAGTTGGATGGGGTACAGTGTGTGTGAGGGTGGGGAGTTGGATGGGGTACAGTGTGTGTGAGGGTGGGGAGTTGGATGGGGTACAGTGTGTGTGAGGGTGGGGAGTTGGATGGGGCACAGTGTGTGTGAGGGTGGGGAGTTGGATGGGGCACAGTGTGTGTGTGGGTGGGAAGTTGGATGGGGTACAGTGTGTGTGTGAGGGTGGGGAGTTGGATGGGGTACAGTGTGTGTAAGGGTGGGGAGTTGGATGGGGTACAGAGTGTGTGAGGGTGGGGAGTTGGATGGGGTACAGTGTGTGTGTGGGTGGGAAGTTGGATGGGGCACAGTGTGTGTGTGAGGGTGGGGAGTTGGATGGGGCACAGTGTGTGTGAGGGTGGGGAGTTGGATGGGGCACAGTGTGTGTGAGGGTGGGGAGTTGGATGGGGTACAGTGTGTGTGAGGGTGGGGAGTTGGATGGGGTACAGTGTGTGTGAGGGTGGGGAGTTGGATGGGGTACAGTGTGTGTGAGGGTGGGGAGTTGGATGGGGTACAGTGTGTGTGTGAGGGTGGGGAGTTGGATGGGGTACAGTGTGTGTGAGGGTGGGGAGTTGGATGGGGTACAGTGTGTGTGAGGGTGGGGAGTTGGATGTGGTACAGTGTGTGTGAAGGTGGGGAGTTGGATGGGGTACAGTATGTGTGTGAGGGTGGGGAGTTGGATGTGGTGCAGTGTGTGTGAGGGTGGGGAGTTGGATGGGGTACAGTATGTGTGTGAGGGTGGGGAGTTGGATGGGGTACAGTGTGTGTGAGGGTGGGGAGTTGGATGGGGCACAGTGTGTGTGTGAGGGTGGGGAGTTGGATGGGGTACAGTGAGTGTGAGGGTGGGGAGTTGGATGGGGTACAGTGTGTGTGAGGGTGGGGAGTTGGATGGGGTACAGTGTGTGTGAGGGTGGGGAGTTGGATGGGGTACAGTGTGTGTGAGGGTGGGGAGTTGGATGGGGTACAGTGTGTGTGAGAGTGGGGAGTTGGATGGGGTACAGTGTGTGTGAGGGTGGGGAGTTGGATGGGGTACAGTGTGTGTGAGGGTGGGGAGTTGGATGGGGTACAGTGTGTGTGAGGGTGGGGAGTTGGATGGGGTACAGTGTGTGAGAGGGTGGGGAGTTGGATGGGGTACAGTGTGTGTGAGGGTGGGGAGTTGGATGGGGTACAGTGTGTGTGAGGGTGGGGAGTTGGATGGGGTACAGTGTGTGTGAGGGTGGGGAGTTGGATGGGGTACAGTGTGTGTGCGGGTGGGGAGCTGGATGGGGTACAGTGTGTGTGAGGGTGGGGAGTTGGATGGGGTACAGTGTGTGTGAGGGTGGAGAGTCGGATGGGGTACAGTGTCTCTGTACTGATGGGATGAGGGGTTGGATGTGGGATAGTAATTGCATCCAACTCCCCACCCTCACACACACGGTACCCCATCCAACTCCCCACCCTCACACACACACTGTACCCCATCCAACTCCCCACCCTCACACACACTGTACCCCATCCAACTCCCCACCCTCACACACACTGTATCCCATCCAACTCCCCACCCTCACACACACTGTACCCCATCCAACTCCCCACCCTCACACACACTGTACCCAATCCAACTCCCCACCCTCACACACACTGTACCCCATCCAACTCCCCACCCTCACACACACTGTACCCCATCCAACTCCCCACCCTCACCCACACTGTATCCCATCCAACTCCCCACCCTCACACACACTGTACCCCATCCAACTCCCCACCCTCACACACACTGTACCCCATCCAACTCCCCACCCTCACACACACTGTACCCCATCCAACTCCCCACCCTCACACACACTGTACCCCTTCCAACTCCCCACCCTCACACACACTGTACCCCATCCAACTCCCCACCCTCACACACACTGTACCCCATCCAACTCCCCACCCTCACACACACTGTACCACATCCAACTCCCCACCCTCACACACACTGTACCCCATCCAACTCCCCACCCTCACACACACTGTACCCCAACCAACTCCCCACCCTCACACACACTGTACCCCATCCAACTCCCCACCCTCACACACACTGTACCCCATCCAACTCCCCACCCTCACACACACTGTACCCCATCCAACTCCCCACCCTCACACACACTGTACCCCATCCAACTCCCCACCCTCACACACACTGTACCCCATCCAACTCCCCACCCTCACACACACTGTACCCCATCCAACTCCCCACCCTCACACACACTGTACCCCTTCCAACTCCCCACCCTCACACACACTGTACCCCATCCAACTCCCCACCCTCACACACACTGTACCCCATCCAACTCCCCACCCTCACACACACTGTACCCCATCCAACTCCCCACCCTCACACACACTGTACCCCATCCAACTCCCCACCCTCACACACACACTGTACCCCATCCAACTCCCCACCCTCACACACACTGTACCCCATCCAACTCCCCACCCTCACACACACTGTACCCCATCCAACCCCCACCCTCTCACACACACACTTTACCCCATCCAGCCCCCACACCGTTTCACGGAAACACTGGCCCCAATATTCACTGAGACGGAGATTCGGAGCGGGGTGGGAGGAGTCATGGCCTGGAAGAGCGGGTTTCCCCGAACGCCGTGGAGTTTTGATTCCATGGTGTGTTTGTTTCTTTTTAAGCAGATTCCCCAGCCGGAAGCCAGCCTCATTGACAGGCTAGGCTGCCTGTCGGGCAGGGAATGTTCTTCAGAAAAGGCCACATCTGAGGGCCAGATAAGTTTCATGGTTATTAGGGGTAGAGATCGCGGGAGGGGGAAGGGGGGATGGGGGTGGAAGAGTGTGGGTGGGAGGGTCGGGGGGTGATTGCTGGGTGGTGAAAGATTACAGAAGGTCGGGGAAGATCGTACGGGGTTTGGAGATCGCGGAGAGATGAGGGGGCCGGAAGAGTTTCGGAGATCGTCGGGGTTGTGGAAGTGGCAAGGCCAGCATTTATTGCCCATCCCTAATTGCCCTTGAGAGGGTGGTGGAGAGCCACCTTCTTGAACCGTTGCAGTCCGTGTGGAGAAGGGAGGGAGTTCCAGGACTTTAACCCAGTAACGAGGAAGGAATGGCAAGGGATATAAAAAGAAATAGTGAAGTATTTTACAGACACATAAATAGCAAATCGAAATCAAGATAGGGATAGGGCCACTTAGGGATACACATGATAAACTCGCAGCGAAATGGCAGAAATATTAAGTAATTACTTTGCCTCAGTGTTTACCAGGGAGACCAACATGGTTTACATGACACTCGAAGAAGTGGTTAAAAAAGATAATGGCCCAGAAATTCGGGTTGGGGGCTTCCCGCGGGTGTAAGCCCCCGACCTGCACTTATCTTGCGCGCCGGCCGTTGAGCTGTGGGCCCCTGTGGAATTCCACTCCGGGGCCTGGCCCAGCTGCCGGCGCGCAGTGCTTGCATATCCCAGGGGCGCAGTTAGTGCGATGCGTCCCCTGGGATCACGTGAGCCATGGGCAGCCAATCAGAGGAGGGAAAAGCCCATTCATAAGCCTTGACAGGAAGACCTGTCAAAACTTATAAATACTACGGCCCCAAAATAGCAGTAAACCTTCAAATAATTTTTTTTTTTAAATCACACTTTTTAAATATAAACTATAAATTACATTAAATAACTATTTTAAACAATAATTTAAATTTTTGAAAAAAATAATTTTATATTCTAACGGGGCTAAAAATAAACTTACCTTGCTTTAAAGTATTTAAAAATAATAAACCTGTGGAAAAAATGCTTTAATTTTAATTAATTGACCACTTACCTTGTAAAAAGCAGGCCTTACGCCTGCTTTTTACATGTCTAAATCCTGCAGGCTTACGATCCCGGGAAAACCTACAAAAAAAATGTAAGTTCAAAGCGCACGCGCAGCCTCTCCTGCGCGCGCGTTTGACCTCTGAACCCCTTCGTTCAGAGGATTGGAAGTGCCGGTTTCCCGTGCATGCGCAGTGCATGCAGAAAACCGGCACTTCCATTCGGCCTATGGGTGAGTACCCCGTGCGTACTCACCCGTGGAGACCCGAATTTCTGGGCCATTAAGACATTTAAGATAGAAAGGGGTGAGATACTTGATAAATTACTCAAACTTAGAGAGGCTAAAACCCTGGTCCAGATGGATTGCATCCACGCATATTAATCGAAGTTAGAGTAGAGACAGCAGAGGCACTATATCATATATATAAAAATTCATTAGAAAAGGGAATAGTGCCAGAGGACTGGCGGACAGCTAATGTGATTCCTATATTTACAAAGGGAGTTAGAACAAGTTCAGGGAATTATACACCAATTAGCTTAATGTCGGTGGTAGGAAAGATAATGAAATCCTTACTCAATTATGTCATATAAAACATCTAGAAACTGAAAATATAATAAAGATTTGACCAACCTTATTAAATTCTTTGAAGTAACAGAAAGGGTAGGTAAGAGTAATGCAGTAGATGTAATATATTTGGATTTCCAAAAGCCTTTGATAAGTTACCTCAGAGTAGACTCATGACTAAGGTCAGAACATGTGGAGTCAGGGGACAAGTAGCAGAATGGAGAGCGAGCTGGCTACAAAACAGGAAACAGAGAGTGGGGGTTAAAGGTAGTTCCTCAGATTGGCAAACGGTGAGAAGTGGTGTTACACAAGGATTGGTGCTGGGACCACTGCTGTTCACCATTTACATAAACGATTTGGACTCAGGAATCGGAAATACAATTTCAAAATTTGTGGATGACACCAAATATGGGGGTGTAGTTAATACAGAGGAGAACTGCAACAAAAGACAGGAAGACATTAATAAACTTGCAGAATGGGCATGTAATTGGCAAATGAACTTCAATATAGAGAAGTTCTTCCCGCCCCTTCCCCCTTTCCCGGCCCCTGCTCTTGCTTAAAAACCTGTTCCATCTCCAGCTTTTTCCGGTTCTGACGAAGGGTCATCGACCTGAACCGTTAACTCTGTTTCTCTCTCCACAGATGCTGCCTGACCTGCTGAATATTTCCAGCATTTTCTGTTTTTATATTAGAGAAATTTGAGGTAGTGCATTTTAGTAGGAAGGATAAGGAGGTCACATACTCTTGGAAAATAAGAATCTACATGGGGTAGAGGAGCAAAGAGATCTGGGGGGTACAGATACACAAATCAATAAAAGTAGCGACGCAGGTTAATAAGGCCATAAAAAAAAGCAAACAAAGCACTGGGGTTCATTTCTGGAGGGATAGAATTGAAAAACAGGGAGGTTCTGTTAAACGTGTATAGAACCTTGGTTAGACCACACTTGAAGTACTGTGAACAGTTCAGGTCCCCATATTATAAAAAGGATACAGAGGCACTGGAGAAGGAGCAAAAAATATTTGCTAGAGCTGAGACGTTATACCTATCAGGAGAGATTGAAAAGGCTGGCACTCTTTCCTCTAGAAAAGAGAAGATTGAAGGGTGACCTGATAGAGGTCTGCAAGATTATGAAAGGGTTTGATAGGGTAGACGTAGCAACCCTCTGCCCGGTTGCACCAGGCGGTGGAGCAAACACAGTCAGTTCAGAATTATTTTTGCAGGGGCCAGGAAGAGCAGGAGTGCCCATGCAAGCTCCACAAGAGAAATGTTGCCCTAAGCTCCACGCCCACCTACAACAATCAGATGCCCCCCACCCCCCGGATCTACCCCAGTCTCAGCATAAGTGTCCGAGTCCAGTTCATTGCGGGATTAGTAAGGAATGCCGAGGGCAATCGACCCACATTATTTTCTTTTTACCGCCCCTGTTGACTCCGCACCCCGTCTGGTACCTCACCCAAGTGGCCTAGACGGTGAGTGCGGGCAGGCTATTTGACTGTGAAGGGCGTCACAGTTGAGATGATCAGGTCTTCACCACGTCCGCGCACACTGTCCAGTAGGGATCACTTTGATGGTGACCAGGACTGGGAACCCTGGCCGACTTCCCCACCCGAAGCCAGATGTGCTCAGGCCAATTGTAGCGGCCCTAATATTATTCAAGTGAGCTCGGTTTACTCGGCACTAATCAGAGAGCAAACCTGGAACCTTCTTCTTGATCTGAATGACTCAGCACTGCAACAGCTGGAGCAACCCACACACCAGGAGAATCGCCCCACTCCAGATCCTGCTGCAAAAGGCCTGAGGGTAGAGTGTACATGGGCTGTAGGAGATTAAATGGGTGGGAGGCGATGGAATGATTTGTCAACAGAGACAAGGTGTTCCAGTCACACCTTGCAGTTTGAGAATTTATATTTGGTTTAAAAAATCTGGAAGTAAAAAGCTGGTATTAGTAAAAGTGACCATGAAGCTGTCAGATTGTGAAAGAGAATATGATGGCCTTCTTCTTGAACTACTGCAGTGGCTAGGGTTGCAAAATTCTGGGAATTTTTAAAAGAGGAAACTTTCCATGGGAATTTTTGGGAATTTATGGGAATTTTGAGTTTTTTTGCACACTGATAGTTTTTGTCTCTGACCCTTATATTATCTTTGTCGTCAAAATAGACATACTGTTCCATACAAATAAAAACAGGCTTTCAAAACTTTATTTAGGTTATAATTTTGAACTTTATTGAACCCCCACAAAAAAGACCCATCTAAAATAAAATAAAAAGAGCGTCAGCTTATTTAGCCTGTAATTTGTCCTTATTTTGTCCCTTTGAGTCTTCTACTCATGAGTCTTCTGAGTCTTCTACTCCTCATTGCTCCTCCTGATTCTCTGACTCTGGCTCTGACGTGTCCATTTCCTCCTCTGTGTCAGTGTCTAGCTGTGTGGTGGACACTTCTGTATCTGGCTCAATAAGTTGTAGGTTCGCCCGGATAGCCACCAGTTTCTCCACTCTCTTGTTAGTCAGCCTGTTGCGCACCTTTGTATGCGTATTCCCAAAAAGTGACCAGTTTCGTTCAGAGGCCGCTGATGAAGGTGGGATTTGGAGTATCACCGATGCAATAGGTGACAGGGCCTCAGATGCACAAATTCCCTTCCACCAGGTATGTGCACTGATATGCTTGCATGATTCCCATATCCCATCCCCATTCCAAAGACCTTGCTTGGTAGAGAACTTTGCCAGACTTCCCAGAACTTTGCCCACATCCAGATTGAGATGGTGTGAGAGGGTAGAAATCACACTGTAAGCGCTGTTGATCTGTTCTCCAGAAAGTATTGGTCTCCCAACATGCTTTGGGTCCAGCATGTATGCTGCAGCATGAATCGGCTTGACACAAAATTCTTGACGCGTCTGTATGAATTGAACAATTGCCTTCTCCTCTGCTTTGAGCAGCAGGGATGTGGGTAGGGCAATGCTGATTTGTTCTTTTAAATCAGTAAAAAGCCTGAGAACATCTGACAAGACAGCGTCATCTCCTTCAATCTGAGCAATTGCAGATGCTACTGGTGAGAGTAGTTTAAGGCTGCTAACCACTCTCTCCCAAAACACATCATCCAGCAGTATTTTCTTGATGGTGGTTTCCATATCCCCAGACTGGGATATTGCCATTTCTTGCAGCGACTCCTTACCCTCCAGAAGGCTGTTGTACATTATGACAACACCACCCCATCTAGTGTTGGGCAGCTTCAGTGTGGTGTTCTTGTTCTTTGTCATTTGCTTGGAGTTGTAGGTTGCTGCAACTACCTGTTTTCCCCTGACATACTTAACAACTTGCTTGGCTCTCTTGTACAGTGCTTCCATGGTTCTCAAACCCATGATGTCCTTGAGGAGCAGGTTAAGCCCATGAGCTGCGCACCCAATAGACGTAATATGAGGGTAGGCCTCCTCCACTTGAGCCCAAGCAGCCTTCATATTCGCAGCATTGTCAGTAACTACTGCAAAGACCTTTTGTGATCCAAGATCGTTGGATAAATGCTGCTGCATCTTTGTGGCATTCTTTACATATGGCTTTCTACAGTGTTTGCACATGTACACAGTCTTTCCATCTTTAATGCCTGGGGTAAAATGCTTCCACACATCCGACGGTAAACGTGGCATTGTTCTATGCAGAGAAATAAAGGGCATTCATCTCTGTGTCGAACTGCGGTCGATCAGCACGATTGCAACAGGGTGAGTACATTTTTGCTGATGCTCCATGTGATGGAAGCATGACCTGTACACACACGACGCTACATCACCAATAGTGTATTATTTTGTATATTTTAAATTGAAGGACAACAGAGTTCAACAAGTAACTGGTTTATTTGGTATAAAGTCTGATTTACTTACTGCATCATCACAACATCAGCAGAAAACAAAATGACTTCCCTCAGGACCCCTAACCTGGATCTTAAAAAAACTATAGCAGTCTTACAGATGCCTGCAGGCCAATCACAATTCGATATGCAAATATTACAAATAGAGGGAGCTAATCACTCATCCACCCAATCAGGACACATTTGTTCACAGTCACACACAAAACTTGTAATTATTAAAACAAGCCAAGTAAGAAGATAAACATATATTGATTAAGAAATTCCTTAATAATTAAGATTCCATCTCTGTTAGTAATTTTAAGAGAGGACCTGTGGAAAAAAAAAGAAAGAAATACAAAAAAAACAATATTATGCTAGCATGTGCTTTTTTAAGCAAAGTTCCCAAAATTCCCAAGCTAAACTTCCCGTGGAAAATTTCCGGAAATTTACCGGAAACTTTCCACCCCTTTGCAACCCTAGCAGTGGCAGTTGGTAATTTTTCGTAGTAGTTTCATACAACTGAGGGGCTCGCTCGGCCACTTCAGAGGGCACTTAAGACTCAACTACATTGGTGTGGGACTGGAGTCACATATAGACCAAACTGGGTAAGGACGGCAGGTTTCCTTCCCTAAAGGACTTTCGTGAACCAGTTGGGTTTTTACGACAATCCAACAGCTTCATGGTCACTTTTACTGACACCAGCTTTTTATTTGCAGATTTTTTTAAACTGAACTCAAATTCTCAGGCTGCACTGGTGGCATTTAAACATTCACCCGGATTACTAGTCCAGGCCTCTGGATTACTAGTGCAGTAACAGAACCACTACACTATCAAACCCAACGGCACGGTGGCATAGTGGTTAGCACTGTTGCCTCACAGCGCCAGGGACCCGGGGTCGAATCCGGCCTCGGGTGACTGTCTGTGTGGAGTTTGCACATTCTCCCCATGTTTGTGTGGGTTTGCTCCGGTTTCCTCCCACAGTCCAAAGATGTGCGAGTTAGGTTGATTGGCTATGATAAATTGACCCTTAGTGTTAGGGGGATTAATTCATGGGGATAGGGTGGGATATGTGTTGGTGTAGGGGTTACAGGGATCGGGTGGGATATGTGTTGGTGCAGGCTCGATGGGCCGAAATGGCCTCTATCTGCACTGTGGGGTTTCTGTGAACAGCTTCAGATACAGAAACAGCACGGAGCTCGTCTCTGGTTTTGCCTTTCACAGACCTAAGGCTCTCCCAGCTGCTGACTGACAGCACCCACAGGCTGGAAAGCTGGATCAGATCGCTTCAAGGCCCTGAAGGAAACCGCAGCTTGTCGGAAGGGGTGGGACCTCAGCCTGCCAGGTGAGCCAGAGCCTCCGAGGCAAACTGTGGGGCCTTTGTGGGAACCGGAGAACTGAAAGCTGCCTCCAGCAGCTCAGCCTACGCCCTGGCTCCTCTGAGGCGGGATATAGTACATAGTTTTTCTGCCAGTTTATCTCCTCCCGTCTGCTCTTTAATGCAGTGATGTCTCACTGCTGTCTGGTTCTCGAGACCTAGATGCTTGTCGGTATGTAACCAACTTTGTTTTATTTCATAGAATCATACAGGACAGGAGGCCATTCAGCCCTTCATGCCTGTGTCGGCTCTTTGAAAGAGTTACACAATTAGGCCCACTGCTCTGCTCTTTCCCATAGCCCTGCGAAACCTTTTTCCCAAGATTTGCTCTTGGCATGTGGGCAACTCTGGTAAGGCAGCATTTAGTGCCCATCCCTAGTTGCCCCAAGGGCATTAAGAGTCAACCACTGCTTATGTATTTATTGGGAGCCTACTGTCTTTGGGCTATTCAACTTTGGAGGACTTCACAGCTGACAATAATCCTGCCCTCAACTGACATCCACACATGCACTTTGCAGTAGGGGCCACACTTGATCACGATCAGGACCCCTCTTCCCTTTTAACCAGGTGTGGAGATGCCGGAGTTGGACTGGGGTGGACAAATGTAAGAAGTCACACAACACCAGGTTATAGTCCAACAGCTTTATTTGAAATCACAAGCTTTCGGAGCGCTGCTCCTTCGGCGCTCCGAAAGCTTGTGATTTCAAATAAAGCTGTTGGACTATAACCTGGTGTTGTGTGACTTCTTACTTTTAACCAGGGACAAAGGTGCCAATCTGCAGAAAACAGAAGTTACAGTGCAGAAGGAGGCAACATCACTCACTCACTCCGTGCCTGTACCCGCTTCGCTAAATTCTTGTACCCACCCCCTCCCAGCTGACATCAGCACAGACTGGGGATGAACATAAGAAATAGGAGCAGGAGTAGGCCATTCGGCCCTTCAAGCCTGCTCCGCCATTCAATAAGATCATGGCTGATCTGCGTCAACTCCATTCACCGGCCCTATTGCCATATCCCTTGATGCCCTTACTAGTCAAAAATCTATCAACTTCTGTTTTGAATATACCCAATGACTGAGTCTCCACAGCCCTCTGGGATAGAGAATTCCAAAGATTCACCACCCTCTGTGTGAAGAAATGTCTTCTCATCAGTCCTGAATGGCCTTCCCTTTACCCTGAGGCTGTGGCCCCTGGTTCTAGACTCCCCAGCCAAGGGAAACATTCTCCCAGCATCCACCCTATCAAGCCCTGTAATAATTTTGTATGCTTCAATGAGATCCCCTCTGATTCTTCTGAATTCAAGAGAATACAGACCTAGTTTACTCAATCTCTTCTCATACGACAGTCCCGCCATCCCAGGAATCAATCTCGTGAACCTTTGTTGCACTCCCTCTATGGCAAGTATATCCTTCCTTAGGTAAGGAGACCAAAATTGTACACAGTACTCTGGGTGTGGTCTCACCAAGGCCCTATATAATTGGAGTAAGACTTCTTTACTCCTGTACTCAAATCCTCTTGTAATGAAGGCCAGCATACCATTTGCCTTCCTAATGGCTTGCTGCACCTGCGCATTCACATTCAGTGACTCATGTACAAGGACACCCAGGTCCCTTTGAGCATCTGCATTCCCCAATCTTTCACCATTTAGGAAATACTCTGCCTTTCTGTTTTTTCTACCAAAGTGGATAACTTCACATTTATCCACATTATACTCCATCTGCCATGTTCTCGCCTACTCACTGAGCCTGTCGAGATCCCCTTGAAGCCTCTTCACATCCTCTTCGCAACTGACACTGCCACCTAGCTTTGTATCATCAGCAAATTTGGAAATGTTACATTTAGTCCCCTCATCCAAATCATTGATATAGATTGTGAATAACTGGGGCCCAAGCACCGATCATTGCGGTACTCCACTAGTCACAGCCTGCCATCCTGAAAAGACCCGTTTCTCCCTACACTTTGTTTCCTGTCTGTTAACCAATTCTCAATCCATGCTAGTATATTACCCCCAATTCCATGTGCCCTAATTTTGTTCACCAACCTCTTGTGTGGGACCTTATTGAAGGCCTTTTGAAAATCCAGATACACCACATCTACCAGTTCCCCTTTGTCTACTCCACTAGTTACATCCTCAAAGAACTCCAATAGGTTTGTCAAACAGGATTTCCCTTTCATAAATCCATGTTGACTCTGCCCAATCTTACTATTAGTTTCTAAGTGCCCAGTTATTGCATCCTTTATAATAGATTCCAGCATTTTCCCAACTACTGATGTGAGGCTAACAGGTCTGTAGTTCCCCGTTTTCTCTCTCCCTCCTTTCTTAAATAGCGGGGTTACATTTGCTATCCTCCAATCTGCAGGAACCGTTCCAGAATCTATAGAATTTTGGAAGATGACAACCAATGCGTCCACTATTCTAATGGCCACCTCTTTCAAAACCCTAGGATGTAGGTCATCCGGTCCTTGGGATTTATCGACTTTTAGTCCCATTAATTTTGCTAGTACTGTTTTTTTACTAATGATAATTTCTTTAAGTTCCTCATTCTCATCACACCCTTGGTTTTCTCGTATTTCTGGGAGGTTTATTGTGTCTTCCTCCGTGAAGACAGAAACAAAGTATTTATTTAATTTCCATACCATTTCCTCACTATAACATAGAAACATAGAAGATAGGAGCAGGAGTAGGCCATTCGGCCCCTCGAGCCTGCTCCACCATTCAATGCGATCATGGCTGATCATCCAAATTCAGTACCCTGTCCCTGCTTTCTCCCCATACCCCTTGAGCCCTTTAGCCTTAAGAAATATATCCAACTCCTTCTTGAATATATTTAATGAATTGGCCTCTACTGCCTTCTGTGGTAGAGAATTCCACAGGTTCCATAAATTCTCCCATCTCTGACTGTAGAGGACCTACATTTACCTTCGCTAATCTTTTCCTTTTCACATACCTATAGAAGGTTTTACAATCCGTTTTTATATTTTTCGCTAGTTTGTGCTCATATTCCATTTTCCCTTTCTTTATCAATTTCTTGGTCCCCCTTTGCTGATTTCTAAAAAGATCCCAATCCTCAGGCTGACCGCTTTTTCTGGCAACTTTATAAGCTTCCTCCTTTGACTTAATACTAGCTTTAATTTCTTTTGTTAGCCATGGCTGGATCACTTTTCCTTTTGGGTTTTTATGTCCTAGAGGAATATATGTTTGTTGCAAATTATGCATTATTTCCTTGAATGTTAGCCATTGTATGTCCACCTTCATACCTTTTAGTGTAGTCTCCCAATCTACCATGGCCAACTTGTCCCTCATACCCTTGTAGTTTCCTCTGTTTAGATTGAAGACCTTAGTTTCAGATTGGACTACATCACTTTCAAACTTAATGTAAAACTCAATCATATTATGGTCACTTATCCCTAAAGGCCCTTTTACCACAAGATTATTGATTAGCCCTTTCTCATTACACAGTACCAGATCCAGAATAGCCTGTTCCCTGGTTGGTTCCTCCACATACTGATCCAGGAAACCATCTCGCATGCATTCCAAGAATTCATCCTCCACACCATTAGTGGTAATTTGATTTGCCCAGTCAATATGTAGATTAAAGGTGGAAGCTGGAGCTGTTTGTGCGCTGAAATCCTTTCATAGCCTCACTCCTTCCCGTCTCAGTAACCTCCGTTCCTCTGACAGTAACCTGTTGTAAGAACATAAGAAATAGGAGCAGGAGTTGGCCATTTGGCCTTTCGAGCCTGCTCTGCTATTCAATAAGATTATGACTGACATTGTACCTCATCTCCACTTTCCTGCACTATCCCCATATCCCTTGATTCCCTTAATATTCAAAAATCTATCAATCTCCTCTAATTCTGCCCTCTTGAGGATCGCTGATTATAATCGCTCAACCTTTGGTGGCCGTGCCTTCTGTTGCCAAAGCCCTAAGCTCTGGAATTCCCTGCCTAAACCTGTCCGCCTCGCTACCTCTTTCCTCCTTTAAGACGCTCCTTAAAACCTACCTCTTTGACCAAGCTTTTGGTCACCTGCCCTAATTTAATCCTTATGTGGATTGGTGTCAAATTTTTTTGTGTTAAGCTACTCCCGTGCAGCGCCGTGGGACGTTTACTATGTTAAAGGCGCTATATAAATACAAGTTGTTGTTGAATATATTCAACGACTGGGCCTCCACAGCCCTCTGGGGTAGAGAATTCCAAAGATTCACCGCCCTCTGAGTGAAGAAATTTCTCCTCATCTCAGTCCTAAATGACCGACCCCTTATTCTGAGACTGTGACCCCTGGTTCTAGACACCCCAGCCAGGGGAAACATCCTCCCTGCATCTACTCTGTCAAGCCCTTTAAGAATTTTGTATGTTTCAATGAGATCACCTCTCATTCTTCTAAACTCTAGAGAATATAGAGTCATAGAGTTATACAGCACAGAAAGAGGCCCTTCAGCCCATCGTGTCTGCGCCGGCCATCAAGCCCTGTCTATTCTAATCCCATTTTCCAGCACTTGGTCCGTAGCCTTGTATGCTATGGCATTTCAAGTGCTCATCTAAATGCTCCTTGAATGTTGTGAGGGTTCCTGCCTCTACCACCCTTTCAGGCAGTGAGTTCCAGATTCCAACCACCCTCTGGGTGAAAAAGATTTTCCTCAAATCCCCTCTAAACCTCCTGCCCCTTACCTTGAAACTATGCCCCCTGGTTATTGACCCCTCTACTAAGGGGAAAAGTTCCTTTCTATCTACCCTATCTATGCCCCTCATAATTTTGTACACCTCAATCAGGTCCCCCCTCAGCCTTCTCTGCTCTAAGGAAAACAACCCCAGCCTGTCCAGTCTCTTTTCATAGCTGAAGCACTGCAGCCCAGGTAACATCCTGGTGAATCTCCTCTGCACCCTCTCCAATGCAATCACATCCTTCCTATAATGTGGCGACCAGAACTGCACACAGTATTCCAGCTGTGGCCTAACTAGCGTTCTGTACAGTTCCATCATAACCTCCCTGCTCTCATATTCTATGCCTCGGCTAATGAAGGCAAGTATCCCATATGCCTTTTTAACCACCTTATCTACCTGTCCTACTGCCTTCAGGGATCTATGTACATGCACACCAAGGTCCCTCTGATCCTCTGTCCTTCCTAGGTCCTACCAGTCATTGTGTATTCCCTTGCCTTGTTAGTCCTCCCAAAATGCATCACCTCACACTTTTCAGGGTTAAATTCCATTTGCCACTGTTCTGCCCATCTGACCAACCCGTCTATATCGTCCTGTAGCCTGAGATTTCCCTCCTCGCTATTTACCACTCCACCAATTTTCGTGTCATCTGCGAACTTATTGATCATACCTCCTACATTCATATCTAAATCATTAACGTACACTACAAGCAGCAAAGGACCCAGTAGCGATCCCCACTGGACAGAGGCTTCCAGTCACAAAAACAACCTTTGACCATCACCCTCTGCCTCCTGCCACTAAGTCAATTTTGGATCCAATGTGCCAAGTTGCCCTGGATCCCATGAGCTCTAACCTTCTTGACCAGTCCCCCATGCGGGACTTTGTCAAAAGCCTTACTGAAGTACATGTAGACCACATCAACTGCACTACCCTCATCCACACAACTAGTCACCCCCTCGAAAAATTCAATCAAATTGGTCAGACATGATCTCCCCCTGACAAAGCCATGCTGACTATCCTTGATTAATCCTTGCCTCTCCAATTGGAGACTAATTCTGTCCCTCAGAATTTTTTCCAATAATCTCCCTACCATTGATGTTAGGCTCACTGGCCTGTAATTCCCTGGTTTATCCCTACTACAATTCTTGAATAATGGTACTACATTAGCTGTTCTCCAGTACTCTGGCACCTCTCCTGTGGCCAGAGAGGTTCTGAAAATTTGTGTCAGAGCCCCTGCAATCTCCTCCCTTGCCTCACACAGCAGTCTGGGATACATCTCGTCTGGCCCTGGAGATTTATCCACTTTTAAGCCCGCTAAAACCCACTAGTACCTCCTCCCTCTCAATACTAATTTGTTCAAGTATATCACAATCCCCCTGCCTGATTTCTATGCCTACATCGACCTTCTCCATAGTTAACACAGATGCAAAATATTCATTTAAAACCTCACCCACATCTTCTGGCTCTACACACAGATTGCTACTTTGGTCCCTAATGGGCCCTACTCTTTCCCTGGTTATCCTCTTGCCCTTAATATACTTATAAAACACCTTGGGATTTTGCTTTATTTTGCCCGCCAGTGTTATTTCATGCCCCCTCTTCGCTCTCCTAATTTCTTTTTTAAGTACCCCCCTGCACTTTCTATACTCCTCTAGGGCTTCCACTGTTTTTAATCCTTTGTATCTGCCAAAAGCCTCCCTTTTTTTCCTAATCCATTTTCGTATATCCCTTGACATCCAGGGTTCTCTGGGCTTGTTGGTCCCACCCTTGACCTTTACGGGAACATGTTGCCATTGTACTCTCTCTATTTCCTTTCTGAAAGATTCCCACTGCTCTGATGTGGATTTTCCTACAAGTAGCTGATCCCAGTCCACTTTGGCCAGATCCTGCCTTATCATATTAAAATCGGCCTTCCCCCAATTTAGAACCTTTATTATTTCCGATCCATCTTTGTCCTTTTCCATGACTACCTTAATTCTCACCGAATTATGGTCACTGTCACCAAAATTCTCTCCTACTAACACTTCTACCAGTTGCCCAATTAACGGAATTGCTTCTCCCCTCATACGCCAGCGTCTGTTGGAAAATAAAACCCTCGGGTTACAAGCTGCCTATAACCAGGCATATTCTCTGGACTTAGCTCAAAAAAATTCAGATGCCTATTTTTTACCAAATGCACGGACTGCTGCTACCACTTTTAGTGACTCCCCCGGTAAGCCTCAGGAGGAAGCCCTCACTGATGATGACCCTACCCTAGCGGCATCTTGGCAATTTAAAAAGTGTTTCTTCTGTGGAGGTGCATTCCATTATAGGAAATTTTGTCCTGCTCGTAATGCAACCTGCAATCATTGCAGAAAGGTCACTTTTCTAAAGTATGCCGGTCAAGAACCTCTACTAGTGTTGCAGCTGTTATATATAAAACTGTTCCTCCCCCAAGAGCCACTACTAGTGTTACAGCTGCTCTCTATAAAACTGCTCCTCCCCCAAGAGCCACTACTAGTGTTACAGCTGCTATCTATAAAACTGCTCCTCCCCCAAGAGCCACTACTAGTGTTACAGCTGTTTTTCCCCAAAGCCTGTCCCATGCAGCCACGAGGGTTTCGGTAAATGGACACATTTTGAGTGCATTAATCGACTCATGTAGCTCTGACAGCTTCATCAGTGAGCAGGCTGTCAGTAAGTTAAAACTGCATATTTACCCCTCGGACAGGGAAATTGCAATGGCTCTGACGACACTGACCACCAACTCTTCCAGCTTTTGTCTTGTCAACCTTATTCTCAATGGCCGCACTTATTTTTCCACCTGGCTTGGGGTGCTAAAAAACCTATGATGTGATGTGCTCCTGGGACAGGATTTCCAGAAACAACACACAAGACTCACTTTCGAGTTTGGAGGGTCAAAGCCGGAGCTTACTATTTCCAAAGTACCGTTTTGTGCGCTTTCGGCAGCTTCGCTCGACAAGCCCTCCTTGTTTGCCAATCTTTCCCACCGAAGTAAGCCCATAGTCACTAAATCACGACGTTTCAGCCAAGATGATCTATCCTTTATCGAGGCAGAGATCTCTCGCCTTCTAGCTGATGGTATCATTGAGCCATCTTCATCTTCCTGGTGGGCTCAAGTCGTCATTGTTAAAAATCCTCTGAAGCAACACAAGAAACGTCTTTGCATCGATTACTCGCAAACTATTAACCAGTATACCGACCTGGATGCCTACCCACTAGCATGTATCAATGACATGGCTAATTTCATCCACTCTGATCAGGGTCCCTCCTTCATGTTAAGTGAACTCAAAAGTTATCTTTCCCAACAGGGAATCGCCACAAGTAAAACAACACCGTATCATCCTATTGGAAAAGGACAGGTTGAGAGATACAACGCCATAATTTGGAACGCTGTTCGTCTTGCACTGAGTTCACACAACCTATCAGACCAGCAGTGGGAAACTATGCTCCCTGACGCGTTGCATTCCATCAGGTCTCTTCTTTCTACATCCACCAACGCTACTCCTCACGAACAATTCTTCGGGTTCCAGCGTCGCTCCACTCATGGGACGTCCCTACCATCATGATTGGCAGCTCCTGACCCCGTGCTGCTCCGAAGATTCGTCCGATCCTCTAAGAGTGATCCCCTCATCGACGAAGTGGAACTGACGGATGTCAATCCCACGTACGCGCACGTGCGGTACCGATGGCCGGGAATCCACAGTGTCACTTCGGGATCTGGCTCACTGCCCAACCGGTCCCACGGACCCAATCGATAGTGGGATCCGTATTAATGATGCTGATACCCTGCGCTCCTCTGAGAATGACGCCCTACCCGGGACGTCAAGGGATCTGCCAGCTATTCCGCTGGATCAACCCGGGGAACAGAGCGCTCCCCGCGGGATGGCACCCAAAGCCAGGACGCCGGTCAGTCACTGACTACTGAGCAGGGTGAAGCCAGCTCTGCGCCTGTGGGGGCCCGCACCCGGAGTCACGATCTCCCCAGTCCCCCGCAGGTCGATCAAGGCGACACGGACACTGCCAGCCCGCCGGTACGAACAAAGCGACCCAGGGACCAAAACACGGTCCGAGGAGACGTGCCTTCCGGCCTCCAATGGAGATCCAAACGACTGCGTCTATTCTTAGTCCGATTAATTCGGTAGAAGGAAGCCGCCGGACTTCCAATCTTTCAGGCATGACATGAATCTTGTCATTCATGTGGAAATGACTTATGAAATGATACTGGGCGGCCTGCTGGTGGCGCTGTCCAGGGAGAGCATAAATACTCAGGCATGGGCCCAGCTTGCTCAGGACATTCTTTAACAGGAACTAGTGAAGGACACAACTAGATCTCCATGTTGAAAAACAGTTGATTAAAGCCTTGTTTAATACTTAGACCAAGTGCCTGGTAGTTTTGTTAGGTCAGTGCCATTATTTTCTTCATTAGTTATTTTACTTACATTAATTTTATTGAGTCCCTGTCCCTTATTTAGTTTCCTTGGGATTTCCGGCATGCTATCCTCTTCCTCTACTGTAAATACTGACGCAAAGTAATTATTCAACATGTCCACCATTTCCTTATTATCATTGATAATATCACCGCTGAAGTCTGGGTTACACTGGGAGCTGGGATTGTTAGACTGGGACCGCAAGTCCGATTGCGGTAATTACAGAGGAGTTTCCCTGCTATCTGCCACAGGGAAAGTCATTGCAAGAATCCTCCTCAATCGCCTTCTCCTAGTGGCCGAAGAGCTCCTCCCAGAGTCGCAATGCGGATTCTGCCCACCAAGGGGCACAATGGACATGATCTTCACCGCACGTCAATTACAAGAGAAATGCAGGGAACAGCACCAACCGCTGTACATGGCCTTCTTTGATCTCACAAAGGCCTTCGACACTGTCAACTGTGAGGGATTATGGAGTGTCCTCCTCAAATTCGGCTGCCCTCAAAAGTTTGTCACTATCCTCCACCTGCTTCACGACGACATGCAAGCCGTGATCCTGACCAACGGTTCCACCACAGACCCAATTCACGTATGAACCGGGGTCAAGCAAGGCTGTGTCATCGCACCAACGCTCTTCTCAATCATCCTTGCTGCAATGCTCCATCTCACCCTCAGTAAGCTCCCCACTGGAGTGGAGCTAATTTACAGAACAGGAAACTGTTCAACCTCCGTCACCTCCAGTCCCGATCCAAGGTCGTCCCATCCTCTGTCGTCGAATTACAGTATGCAGACGATGCTTGTGTCTGCGCTCACTCGGAGGTCGAACTCCAAACCATTGTAAACACCTTCACTGAAGCATACGAGAGCATGGGCCTTACACTAAACATCCGTAAGACAAAGGTCCTCTACCAACCTGCCCCCGCCAAACAGTGCTGCCGCCCGATTATCAAAATCCATGACAAGGCCTTGGACAACGTGGACCACTTTCCATACCTCGGGAGCCTACTGTCAACAAGGGCAGACGTCTCCAACGAAGTCCAACACCGCCTTCAGTGTGCCAGTGCAGCCTTCGGTCGCCTGAGGAAGAGAGTGTTTGAAGACCAGGACCTCAAACCCGGCACTAAGCTCATGGTCTACAGGGCAGCAGTGATACCTGCCCTGCTGTATGCCTCAGAGACATGGACCATGTACAGCAGGCACCTCAAAACACTGGAGAGGTACCACCAACGCTGCCTCCGCAAGATCCTGCAAATCCATTGGCAGGATAGGCGCACCAATGTCAGTGTTCTTGCTCAGGCCAACATCCCCAGCATCGAAGCTTTGACCACGCTCAATCAGCTCCGATGGACGGGTCACATCGTCCGCATGCCCGATACGAGACCCCCAAAACAAGCGCTCTACTCGGAGCTCCGGCACGGCAGGAGAGCCCCAGGTGGGCAGAGGAAACACTTCAAGGACACCCTCAAAGCCTCCTTGAAAAAGTGCAACATCCCCACCGACACCTGGGAATCCCTGGCCCAAGACCGCACAAAGTGAAGGAGAAGCATCCGGGAAGGCACCAAATGTAATGTATGTACCTTTAAGGGGAGAACTACTTTTTACAGCTCCTGTATACTGTAGTACCGGCAGTGACCACACCTGTATATAAACCCTGAGTAGGGATCTGTACAGTTAGTTCTAGAGTAACCCTCATTCAGTAAACACCTGTTGATCGTTCCCTGCAGTCTCTTGTCTAATTATTGAAGGACACAACATCAAGATACACGGATCTAACATTGGCGACGAGCAGATTCAAACCTACCTGCAACTCTGCATCACCTCCCAGGGATTCGTTCCTGGAGAACAGTGGAAGAAGGCCGAGTCCAGAAGCACGGACGTCAACCACGGGACACCCCCCAGTCATCCAGCGGAGATTTGAGCATCGCAGGGGAGGCTGTCGAGAGCCAGGCTTGGCTTTCCAGTCACGGTGGTCCAGCAAAACGGGCTGGCAACAGGTACTGCGCAGACCCTTCCCGGACAGCGGTGGCTAGAGCCGACCGACGGCACAGAAAAAGGCCGAGCAGCGTCTACGGGGGAGAGAGAGAGGGTAGAGCGCACAGGGCGCAGCCGGTGTTCAGGACCGAGCGGTGTCAACGGGGGAGAGAGGCAAGAGAGAGCAGAGCGCAGCCGGTGTTCAAGGGCCGAGCAGCGTCAACGGGGGAGAGAGGCGTGCAGGAAAACGCGCAGAGCGCAGCCGGTGTTCAAGGGCCGAGCAGCGTCAGCGGGGAAGAAAGGAAGGCGCGGGAGACGCCATTTTAAGCCGCAGCGGGGAAGAAAGGAAAGCGCGGGAGATGCCATTTTGAGCCAGTCTAAGCACACCCAAAAATGCCGAAGAGTGGCAGTATCACAGCGTTCGACAATGAAGTCGAAGATTGGACGACATATGTTGAACACATAGGAATATACTGCAAGGCGAATGAAGTGCCAGATGACAAGAAAGCGCTGGTATTGTTGAATTCAATGGGTGCAAAAACGTATGGCTTACTACGAAACCTAGTAACCCCAGAGAAGCCAGTAGAAAAGGATTTTGAAAACATAGTGTCAATCCTACAGGACCACTTAAACCCCACACCGCTGCTGATAGCAGAAAGATTTAAGTTTCACAAAAGGAACCAGCATAAAGATGAAAGTAATGCTGAGTATTTAACGGAACTGCACAAGCTATCGAAACACTGCCAGTTTGGAACGGGACTAGCAGATACTTTAAGGGACAAGTTTGTGTGTGGGCTTCAAAGTGAAGGAACCCAGAAACGGCTTCTATCAGAAAAGGATCTTACGCTGGACAAGGCTTTCAGCATTGCAGTATCACACGAAGCAGCAGCACAGGGCGCGGCAGAGATACAATGGAGACTGCAAGAATATGGCACAAATGAAATGTCATACGGAACAGTGAAGTGCTATCGCTGCGGCAGAACAACACACGACCATAATGATTGCTGGTTCAAGGACAAAGTGTGCAGTGTGGAAAAGTAGGACACATAGCAAGAGTCTGCAGGTCGGGAAAGAAAACCAGCAGCAAGAAATCTCCACAGGAGAAGTACAAGAAGGTACATAAGGTGACGGAGAGTAGTTCAGATGAACAGAAAAGTGATACAGACTCCGGAAGCAAGGAGCTGGGTTGTCTGAAACGACATAATGTGATCAAAATGGAGGATCACCAAACTATCTGGGTCACGCTCAAGATAGCAGGAGTCCAAGTGAAAATGGAATTGGACACAGGATCAGCCCTAACAGTCATAAATCGGAGGGATTACAAGCGGCTATTCTCACATATACCCTTGAGAGATACAAAGATTGTCTTGAAGACGTACACGGGGCAAAAAGTCTACCCCAAAGGAAAAATAAGGGTGAACGTTATATATAACGGTAAGGAAACACCAAAAATGGACCTATATGTATTGCCAGATGGAGGACCACCACTACTAGGACGTGGATGGATCTGGAAGATACAGCTAGATTGGCATTCCATACAAGCACTGACTGTAGATGCCAAAAAGGATGACGACGTCACACCTGGACGACTGTCAAAAATGCTAACTGATGCACAAGAAGTGTTCCAGCAGGGACTCGGAACACTAAAAGGCATAACAGCGACGATCAAAATAGAGGAAAATGCAAGCCCAAAGTTTTTTTTAAGGCCAGACCGGTACCTTATGCGATCCGCCCAGCCGTCGAAGTAGAGTTGGAAGGTTTGGAACGTTCAGGAGTACTGTCCAAAGTGGACTGGAACGAGTGGGCTACACCCATCATTCCTGTAATGAAGAGGTCGTTGAGTAATACGCCTGGGGAACCAAAGAAGGTTCGCATCTGTGGGGACTTTAAGGTGACAGTGAACCCAGTCCTTCACACTGTACAATATCCGCTTCCGCGGATTGAAGATATTTTCGCCTTGCTATCTGGAGGGAAACGCTTCACTAAGATTGATCTGGCCCAGGCGTACCTGCAAATGGAGGTAGAAGAAGCCTCGAAACAGTACCTCACGATCAACACTCATAAAGGTCTCTACCAATACAACCGGCTGGTGTTCGGGGTAGCATCAGCTCCGGCTATTTGGCAAAGGGCAATGGAACAAGTCCTGCAAGGGATTCCAGGGACCCAGTGTTATTTGGACGACATCCTGGTCACGGGCGAAAATGACAGTGATCACCTCGCCAACCTGGAGCAGGTGCTCACTAGATTGAAGGAATATGGGCTCCGAGCTAATCGCCACAAATGCGAGTTTTTCCAGAAGCAGATCTCGTATTGTGGCCACGTTATTGATAAAGAGGGGTTACATAAGTCCCCTGAAAAGATTGAGGCAGTAGTCAAGGCTCCAGCACCGGAAAATGTGTCACAACTGAGGTCGTTCCTCGGGCTGGTGAACTACTACCATAAGTTCTTGCCAAATTTGTCTACCGTACTACACCCACTGAACACCCTACTGCAAACGGGGGTACCATGGAAGTGGAGTGACGAATGTAAACGAGCTTTCCAGAAGAGCAAAGCATTGATCACATCAAAAGAGGTGTTGGCTCATTTCAACCCAGCACTACCAATTCGGTTGGCGTCTGATGCATCACCCTATGGCATTGGAGCGACGCTGTCGCACAAATTCCCGGACAGCTCGGAGAGGCCAGTAGCCTTTGCGTCTCGGTCACTAACCTCAGCCGAGCGTAACTACGCCCAGATTGACAGGGAGGCCCTCAGCCTAGTGTGGGGAGTGAAAAAGTTCAATCACTATCTGCACGGGTAGAAGTTCACCTTGCTGACTGACCACCAACCACTTGTCTCCATCTTTAATCCAAAGAAGGGCGTTCCGGTGATGACTGCGCAACGGCTACAAAGATGGTCCCTTTTTCTAGGGGCGCACCAATATGAAATCGAGTATAAGGGCACAAAACAGCATGGAAACGCTGATGGTTTATCACGCCTGCCACTGCCTACTGCGGAGGAAGCACCAGCAGTGGATCCTGTCGAAATATTTCATTCGACTACAATTGAATGCTTGCCAGTAACTAACGCTGGTATAGAGGAGACCCGAAATGACCCGACACTGTCTCGGGTATATGATTTGACGGTGAAGGGATGGCCAGCACATGGCGACTCACTGTTGCCAGCATTCTCATCCAGAAGAGAACAGTTGTCAGTATGCCAGGGGACCTTGATGTGTGGATCCCGAGTGGTAATTCCACCCAAGTTAAGGGAGAGAGTGCTTAATGAGCTTCACGAAGGACATCTGGGAGGGGTGAAAATGAAAAGCCTTGCTAGGGCTTATGTGTGGTGGCCGGGGATCGATCAGCAAATCGAGGACCTGACAAAGAGCTGCTCAGGATGCCAGAAGGTCCAAAATGCACCACCACATGCCCCTCTACACCCATGGGAGTGGCCCTCATCTCCATGGCAACGGGTGCATATTGATTTTGCTGGTCCATTCATGGACTCAATGTTTTTATCAGCCGTGGATGCGCACTCGAAATGGCCTGAGGTGATCAAAATGTCCTCCACCACCACGGAGAAAACTATTGCAGTCCTACGGACCATTTTTGCCAGGAACAGCTTGCCAGAGCAGATTTGCTCTGATAACGGACCACAGTTTGTGTCCGAAGAGTTTCGAAGATTTATGAAAAGGAATGGGGTAAGGCATTACACATCCGCCCCGTATCATCCAGCCACAAATGGATTGGCTGAGAGGTTCGTACAAACCTTTAAAAAAGCAGTAAAGACCATGTGCGATGACGACATTCCACTGCAGCATAAGGTGGACAATTTCCTGTTAGCCTACAGAAATGCGACACATGCAGTCACCAACCAGGCCCCGACCATGATGTTCTTTAACCGAAGGTTGAGATCTCGTCTGGATTTGCTCAGACCAAATGTACGAAGAGATGTTGAGAATAAGCAATTCCAGCACATCAATGAGAAGCCGACAAGGAGCTTCAATGTAGGGCAACCAGTCTTGGCCCACGACTACCGAACAGAGAAATGGCAACCAGGAACGATATGCACACGACAGGGGCCACTAATGTACACAGTGGATGTTGGGGAGAACATTGTGAGACGCCATGTTGACCAGATCCTAGAGTCACAGGAACGAGTCAACCCCATGTCTCGCCCTTATGTGCCTGGTGATGAACCCGACGTACAGGTAGCATCTACACCAGAAACAGTAGCATCGGAAGCGGATGAACCAACCGACGACAGGGGGCCAGAATCGCCTCCGCACCAAGAGTAAGACACTCGGGAAAGGCGCTATCCAGAAAGGATCAGGAAGCCTCCCCAAAGACTGAATTTATAAATAGACTATTTTCAGTTAATGTTGCATGTTAAAAGTGTTAATTGTAATTAGTTTGATATTTAATTGTTAAATGAGTGTTATGGTACTGTTAATCTAAAAGGGGAGGAATTGTAATGTATGTACCTTTAAGGGGAGAACTACTTTTTACAGCTCCTGTATACTGTAGTACCGGCAGTGACCACACCTGTATATAAACCCTGAGTAGGGATCTGTATAGTTAGTTCTAGAGTAACCCTCATTCAGTAAACACCTGTTGATCGTTCCCTGCAGTCTCTTGTCTAATTATTGAAGGACACAACATCAAGATACACGGATCTAACACCAAACACCTCGAGTCTCTTCGCCGGGAGCAAGCGGAAGCCAAGCGCAAGCAGCGCACGTCAACCCAAGCACCCCACCCACCCGCCCCTTCAACCACCGTCTGCCCCACCTGTGACAGAGACTGTAGGTCCCGCATTGGACTCATCAGTCACCTGAGAACTCATTTTTAATGTGGAAGCAAGTCATCCTCGGTTCCAAGGGACTGCCTAAGAAGACACTGGGAGCTGGGATTGTTAGACTGCGACATGTCCTGGGATTGATACATTGGGAGCTGGGATTGTTACACTGGGAGCTGGGATTGTTAGACTGGGAGCTGGGATTGTTAGACTGGGAGCTGGGGTTGTTACACTGGGAGCTGGGATTGTTAGACTGGGAGCTGGGATTGTTAGACTGGGAGCTGGGATTGTTACACTGGGAGCTGGGATTGTTACACTGGGAGCTGGGATTGTTACACTGGGAGCTGGGATTGTTACGCTGGGAGCTGGGATTGTTACACTGGGAGCTGGGATTGTTAGACTGGGAGCTGGGATTGTTACACTGGGCTGGGATTGTTACATTAGGAGCTGGGATTGTTACACTGGGAGCTGGGATTGTTACACTAGGAGCTGGGATTGTTACACTGGGAGCTGGGATTGTTACACTGGGACGTGTCCTGGGATTGTTACACTGGCACATTGTTTCCTGTGTGACCATAATATATAATATTTAGTGCAATGTCTCCCTCTCCTGGAATAAATGCTCATAACAGCCAATGCAGAAACTTTAGTGTTCGGTCACACTGTATGTAAAATATGGCACTATCTATACGCAATGGGGGAAAAGTTCACTAGCTTTGCGCCTCCTGTTAGCACCTGGCGGGGGTGCTGATGCAGTAGCACCGGGGCGAGGTGAATCCAGCAATGTACGGCAAATCCACCCCCCCCCTCCGCCCCGCCATAGCGCTGCTGCTAACAGTTACCTCCGGGGACATCAACGCCAGGCAGATCATGACTTCAGTGAGTGTACTTCACTGGGCACCCGATCTGCAAAATTCATTTTTGCCCCCTGCCTTACCCCGACAGCGACAGGGGAGAGGAGGCGTCAAGCAGGCGGATGCCGGCTCCAGGGGCGGTATTTAAAGGTTTTGAAGAAGGGTTCGACCCGAAACGTCAACTCAAATTTCTCTCCACGGATGTTGCCTGACCTGCTGAGTTTTTCCAGCATTTTCTGTTGTTATTTCGGTATTTAAAGGGATCAATAGTAATGAGTCGCAGGTGTCAGGTTAGTTGTGTTTCACTGCTTCCTTGTCAGTTTGACATTGTGCAACAGTTTAATTCAGTAATTTAAAGGCTCTTTTGTATCAGGAGTGTTGTGGCTACTAAAAATTAGTTACATTTATTCTTACAACATATCAAAGTGCTACACTTCATTACATTAATGGGGGCTGTACTAGCAGTCAACCCGGTAGATCACAGAGGCTCGCTACAGTAGGAGAAGGCACGACATTTCCTTCCCCGTCACCAGAGAGAAGCAGGACAAACGTGCATGTGGCTTTGCCAGGATAGCGGGCTTTCCCATGGTGCAGGGCACCATTGACCCACGTGGCTTTGCGGGCACTGCATAACAATCCTGAGCTCTTCTGTACCGCAAAGGCTACCACTTACTTAATGTGCACCACAAATAATCCAAACTGAATTAATAAATTTATCAATAATCAGTGAACACATATTTACAGCAACATTATTACCAATTCACCTTGTGCAATCCCTTAGTGCCTCATTACTGTGCCTTTGCCTACTCTAGTGCTCCTACGAAGTGTTGGCCCAGTGGCTGCAGCACGGCTGGTGCAAGACTGCTGAGTGTCCGTGCAGGAGACTTCAAATGGCCTCGACCAGCTCTGGGCCTGTAGACTGCACCACCTCAGCATGGGCAGCGGCAGTCTAGGTTGGCTGGATGACAGGCAGCGACAAGGACAATGGCGGAGTGCCAGTGGTGGGAGCAGGAATGCTGCTCCACTGACCCACTGCCACTGGGGAAGCACCTCAGCATCCCTAGCAATCTGTTGCAGCACAGATTGCTGGCCTGCTGCGACACCGTGAAAGCCCCGGTCGACAGTGGTAGACCCAGCCTGGATGGCGGCAGTGAGAGCTTCCGTTGCATCAAGCTGAGACTGCATGGGAGCAGTCTGAGATTGAATGCCACCAAGCATAGACTGCATTACAGCACTAAGACACTGCGTCGCTTCCGCCTGTGCTGCAATGGAAGCTGCCAGATCGCCCATCACACGCAGCATCAGGTCTGGGTCACCACGGTATCTCTGGGAGTCCACCATCCTTTGCAGACTGGAAATGATGGGCTCCATGGTCATAGAGTCATAATGGCACAGAAGGAGGCCATTCGGCCCATTGAGTCCGTGCCAGCTCTCTGTAGAGCAATCCAGTCAGTCCCATTCCCCGCTCTATCCCCGTAGCCCTGCAAGTTTATTTCCCTCAAGTGCCTATCCAGTCTCCCCTTGAAAACATTAAGTGTCTCCGCTTCCACCACTTCCGTCGGCAGCGAGTTCCAGGTCACCACTCGCTGCGTAAAAAAGTTTTTCCTCACGCCCCCCCTGTATTTCTTGCCCAAAACTTTAAATCGGTGTCCCCTAGTCCTTGTACCATCAACTAGTGGGATCAGCCTTTCCCCGGCTAGCCTATCCAAACCCGTCATAATCTTGTACACCTCTATCAAATCACCCCTCAACCTCCTTTGCTCTAATGAAAACAAAGGTGTGCGCAGAGCTCTGTGCAATGTTGGAGGCGGACTCCTCCATGCTCGCTACCATTGCCGAGAGGCTTTCGGGCCGCTTGCCATTGCACCTATCATCACCCTGTGCCGATCCTGCTACTATGCTAGCCTCTAAATAACGTGTAGTGCCAGTATCTGAACTGATGCCTGCGGGTGAGACATGCAGTGACGCGATGTGTTCTTCCTCCTCCTCTCCTCCCACCTTGCTCTCTATGGTACCCTCAGGGACAGGCTGCTCAGGTGCTTGCGCATTATCTGAAAGCATAAAGGCACAAGATTCGGGTTAAGGTGAGGGGAGGGGGGCAGGGAGAAATGTATACATGCAGCATGATTAGCTGGAAAGTGTGAAACGCTTGTGAGGTGAGGGGGAAGTGGGATGTGAGAAGGAGTAGGGATGAACATACCGTTGTTGTCCCCAAGGGAGTCAACGTTGCTGGTGGCCACGGCGCCCACCACCTGGCGCCCAATAATCTGCAGCACTCGACTCTCCAGCACAGACAGTGGTTGGATATCGGCTTGTCCCCCACCTGTGTGCTCCTGCTCCCTCCTATTGTGAGCAACCTTGGCCTGCAAGAGAAAGGAAAGTGTGTGAGTGAGTGTGGAGCAATGTGTCTGGGTGATGTGGCTGCCTTAGCTGAAGAGCTGTGATTGTGTGCAAGGTGAGAGATGTGGGTGTGAGTGTTGGTAGGTAGAGATTGTTGGTGGGCGAGTGCTGGGGGTGTGGTGCTTTGGACAATGTATGCAGACTGTGGTTCAGACGGTGGTATGTAGCATTTGTTGAAGCATTGACTCGCCCTGACCACCCGAGTGAGGTCAAGTTTCTTCCTGCACTGTGTGTGGGTTCTGGGGACCACAGTGCTGCCCAAAATGTGCTGGGTTACCTCCCTCCACATGGTGCGTAAGGCTTGCGGTGAGAGCCTCCTGCCACTTGCTGGGTAGAGCGCCGCCCTCCGTCTTGCCACTGCAAACACCAACACCTCCAATACATGCTCACAGAATCTGCGGGGCTCTCTCCCTGGGGCGTGGATCTGCCATCATTACGGCTGCTCGAGTCGTCCGGCTCCTTCTCCTTGACCTGCTGTTGCTGGCTGAGACGGCTGCACAGCCAGCAATGATGAGAATGAGGTTCTGCAGCATCAATGAACCTCCCCTTCAAGAACTGGAAAGAGCCTGTGGCAATGATGACTTGTGATTAGACTGCACCTGATATTCGTCAGCGCTTCGAGTTTAACACCACTGAGCAAGGCCATTAGTGCTTGATTTAGTGCTCCAGTCCTTTCTTTGAACAATGAGACTTAATTTTGCGTGCAGCCTGAAGCATTAGCACCTGGCGCTAATTCTCAAACTTTTCAAAAGTTACCGCCCATTCCTGGGATATAATGAATTTCCCCCCCCCCAAGGCTCTTACTCCACACCATGTATGAATCACACAATGCAGAGGTGCCCCACTTATTTAAGCTGCTTTTTGTTTGTTTCTTGTTAGTAAAGATTGACAGTGAACAAAAACACTGTATTTAAAACAACAGGAAACGCGGGAAACACTCAGCAGGTCAGGCAGCATCGGGAGCGAGAGAGTTAACGTTTCAGGTCGAACTGGAAAAAGTTAGAGAAGTAACAGATTTTTAAACAAGTGTGGGGCAGGGAAAGGGAGGAGGGGATGAAAGAACAAAGGGAAGGTCTGTGATAGGCTGGAAGGCAGGAGAGATTAAAAGACACAAGGGATGATGGTGCAAGGCAAAAGGAGATGGTAATGGGACAAGTTAAGAAACAAAAGATGGTTCTAGATGAGGTGCAAATGGCACTAGCAGAATCATCAACAGCTGCTATGTGAGAGAAAAGAAAAACAATATAGGGGCCGAGGTTATAGTCTGAAATAGTTGAACTCGGATGTTGAGCCCAGAAGGCTGTAAAGTGCCTAATCGAAAGATGAGGGCCTAAAAATTCGGTGGCGCCCCAAGCTCGCCTGGGCGCCGGAAGTCCCGCCCCGGAAGGAGCCAGGAGCGCCAGCGGGATCTTCAGTTTGAGCGCCCCAAACGGAAGCGGGGCGCTGCTCGAGGCGCCCCGCGTCCATCTTGGGGCGCTGAAACTGAATATCGCAGCGCAACGTGGGCGCGCTGCGGTACTGCAGGCCTTCCTCCACTTCTTAAAGGGGGGGGCCTGCACCAGCGCGATCTCTGATCGCGAGAGCCGGCAAAATAGCCCGGCACCGTGGAGAGGTGCCGGGCTCTCGGGACACAGCTGGCACTGCCCGGGGGGGGATCAGTAGGCCGGCGCGAGGAGGTGCTGGCAGGCGGCCACCGAAAAAAATGGCCGCCCCGCACCTCCCCTTTAATTTGCGCCACTACCGCCACAGGTAGGCTCCCCTGAACCGGTCGCGATTTGTGAACGGCCCTATGGGGGCGGGGGGGGGGGGGGCGCGACCCAAAATCGCGTTCGAGGTGGTGGCGGGGCGCTGCGCACACCGATGACATCATCGGTGGCGGCGCAGCGCTACAGGCTAACGCCGCCATTAGCGCCCCGCTAAATTTCGCGGGAGGCGTGGCCAGTGGCGCTAAAGCCACTGAGTGCCCTCTTTAGGCGCTAACTGGTGGCGCAGCCCACCGAATTTCTAGGCCGAGGTGTTGTTCCTTGAGTACTCTGTATCTAACCCGTGCTGTACCTACCCTGGGAGTGTCTGATGGGACAGTGTAGAGGGAGCTTTACTCTGTATCTAACCCGTGCTGTACCTACCCTGGGAGTGTTTGATGGGACAGTGTAGAGGGAGCTTTACTCTGTATCTAACCCGTGCTGTACCTACCCTGGGAGTGTCTGATGGGACAGTGTAGAGGGAGCTTTACTCTGTATCTAACCTGTGCTGTACCTGCCCTGGGAGTGTTTGATGGGACAGTGTAGAGGGAGCTTTACTCTGTATCTAACCCGTGCTGTACCTGCCCTGGGGGTGTTTGATGGGACAGTGTAGAGGGAGCTTTACTCTGTATCTAACCTGTGCTGTACCTGCCCTGGGAGTGTTTGATGGGACAGTGTAGAGGGAGCTTTACTCTGTATCTAACCCGTGCTGTACCTGCCCTGGGAGTGTTTGATGGGACAGTGTAGAGGGAGCTTTACTCTGTATCTAACCCGTGCTGTACCTACCCTGGGAGTGTCTGATGGGACAGTGTAGAGGGAGCTTTACTCTGTATCTAACCCTGTGCTGTACCTGCCCTGGGAGTGTTTGATGGGACAGTGTAGAGGGAGCTTTACTCTGTATCTAACCCTGTGCTGTACCTGCCCTGGGAGTGTCTGATGGGACAGTGTAGAGGGAGCTTTACTCTGTATCTAACCCATGCTGTACCTGCCCTGGGAGTGTTTGATGGGACAGTGTAGAGGGAGCTTTACTCTGTATCTAACCCGTGCTGTACCTGCCCTGGGAGCGTTTGATGGGACAGTGTAGAGGGAGCTTTACTCTGTATCTAACCCGTGCTGTACCTGCCCTGGGAGTGATTGATGGGACAGTGCAGAGGGAGCTTTACTCTGTATCTAACCTGTGTTGTACCTCCCCTGGGAGTGTTTGATGGGACAGTGTAGAGGGAGCTTTACTCTTTATCTAACCCATGCTGTACCTGCCCTGGGAGTGTTTGATGGGACAGTGTAGAGGGAGCTTTACTCTGTATCTAACTCGTGCTGTACCTGCCCTGGGAGTGTTTGATGGGACAGTGTAGAGGGAGCTTTACTCTGTATCTAACCCGTGCTATACCTGCCCTGGGAGTGTTTGATGGGACAGTGTAGAGGGAGCTTTACTCTGTATCTAACCCGTGCTGTACCTGTCCTGTGAGTGTTTGATGGGACAGTGTAGAGGGAGCTTTACTCTGTATCTAACCTGTGCTGTACCTGTCCTGGGAGTGTTTGATGGGACAGTGTAGAGGGAGCTTTACTCTGTATCTAACCCGTGCTGTTCCTGCCCTGGGAGTGTTTGATGGGGACAGTGTAGAGGGAGCTTTACTCTGTATCTAACCCGTGCTGTACCTGCCCTGGGAGTGTTTGATGGGACAGTGTAGAGGGAGCTTTACTCTGTATCTAACCCTGTGCTGTACCTGTCCTGCGAGTGTTTGATGGGACAGTGTAGAGGGAGCTTTACTCTGTATCTAACCCGTGCTGTCCCTGCCCTGGGAGTGTCTGATGGGACAGTGTAGAGGGAGCTTTACTCTGTATCTAACCCGTGCTGTCCCTGCCCTGGGAGTGTTTGATGGGACAGTGCAGAGGGAGCTTTACTCTGTATCTAACCCGTGCTGTACCTGCCCTGGGAGTGTTTGATGGGACAGTGTAGAGGGAGCTTTACTCTATATCTAACCCGTGCTGTACCTGCCCTGGGAGTGTTTGATGGGACAGTGTAGAGGGAGTTCACGATCCTAACCCTAACACCCAAGCGCTAACGCCGCAATACCCTAACCCTCACACTGACCCTAGCTCCTACTCTAACGCTCCTGCCCGCAACCCCTGATCCTACCCACAAACCTATCAGTGTCCCTAACGCCAATACCCTAATGTCAACTTTAACCCCCACCCTGACCCCAACCCCTAACCCGCCTGCCCACCCTATCCCTAATGCAGTGTCCCTAACCTTAACCATCCATACCCTAATCCTGACCCTAACGTACTGACCATGACCGGAACACCTCACACCTGACTCCGACCATGACCCTAAGCAGCCCCAGCCCCTAACCTGCCGGTATAACTCCAGCCGGGCGGCTCCGGGGCGCGGCCTCGGTCAAGGGCAGGATTTGAAATTCAGTCCGAACTCGGGAGTCAGAGATAAAAGCGGTTCCGCTCAGACCGACAGTAAATTACTGAGAGCACCGCCGGGGAGGCGGCCTGGGTTTCCGGGCTGGATTTGCTGGGCGGGGTTTGCCTCACTCTCTCCGCAGCGCTCGAGCCTCCGGCCGCACAACCGCTCCACGCGCGGCATTCGGGAGGCGGGAAACCAGCGCCCTCCAATAGAAAACAAGGAAAGGAAACCACGTGGGCCTGGCCTCTTAACACCTGGTGCTTTAGTCACGTGCACAGCCCGGTAGCGGCGCCTGCGCACTGTCGGAGGGGCAGTACTGAGGGAGCGCCGCACTGTCGGAGGGGCAGTACTGAGGGAGCGCCGCACTGTCGGAGGGGCAGTACTGAGGGAGCGCCGCACTGTCGGAGGGTCAGTACTGAGGGAGCGCCGCACTGTCGGAGGGGCAGTACTGAGGGAGCGCCGCACTGTCGGAGGGTCAGTACTGAGGGAGCGCCGCACTGTCGGAGGGGCAGTACTGAGGGAGTGCTGCACTGTCGGAGGGGTAGTACTGAGGGAGCGCCGCACTGTCGGAGGGACAGTACTGAGGGAGCGCCGCACTGTCGGAGGGTCAGTACTGAGGGAGCGCCGCACTGTCGGAGGGTCAGTACTGAGGGAGCGCCGCACTGTCGGAGGGGCAGTACTGAGGGAGTGCTGCACTGTCGGAGGGGTAGTACTGAGGGAGCGCCGCACTGTCGCAGGGGCAGTACTGAGGGAGTGCTGCACTGTCGGAGGGGTAGTACTGAGGGAGCGCCGCACTGTCGGAGGGGCAGTACTGAGGGAGCGCCGCACTGTTGGAGGGGCAGTACTGAGGGAGCGCCGCACTGTCGGAGGGGCAGTACTGAGGGAGCGCCGCACTGTCGGAGGGGCAGTACTGAGGGAGCGCCGCACTGCCGGAGGGGCAGTACTGAGGGAGCGCCGCACTGCCGAAGGGGCAGTACTGAGGGAGCGCCGCACTGTCGGAGGGGCAGTACTGAGGGAGCGCCGCACTGTCGGAGGGGCAGTACTGAGGGAGCGCCGCACTGTCGGAGGGGCAGTACTGAGGGAGCGCCGCACTGTCGGAGGGTCAGTACTGAGGGAGCGCCGCGCTGTCGGAGGGTCAGTACTGAGGGAGCGCCGCACTGTCGGAGGGGCAGTACTGAGGGAGCGCCGCACTGTCGGAGGGTCAGTACTGAGGGAGCGCCGCACTGTCGGAGGGGCAGTACTGAGGGAGTGCTGCACTGTCGGAGGGGTAGTACTGAGGGAGCGCCGCACTGTCGGAGGGACAGTACTGAGGGAGCGCCGCACTGTCGGAGGGTCAGTACTGAGGGAGCGCCGCACTGTCGGAGGGTCAGTACTGAGGGAGCGCCGCACTGTCGGAGGGGCAGTACTGAGGGAGTGCTGCACTGTCGGAGGGGTAGTACTGAGGGAGCGCCGCACTGTCGCAGGGGCAGTACTGAGGGAGTGCTGCACTGTCGGAGGGGTAGTACTGAGGGAGCGCCGCACTGTCGGAGGGGCAGTACTGAGGGAGCGCCGCACTGTTGGAGGGGCAGTACTGAGGGAGCGCCGCACTGTCGGAGGGGCAGTACTGAGGGAGCGCCGCACTGTCGGAGGGGCAGTACTGAGGGAGCGCCGCACTGCCGGAGGGGCAGTACTGAGGGAGCGCCGCACTGCCGAAGGGGCAGTACTGAGGGAGCGCCGCACTGTCGGAGGGGCAGTACTGAGGGAGCGCCGCACTGTCGGAGGGGCAGTACTGAGGGAGCGCCGCACTGCCGGAGGGGCAGTACTGAGGGAGCGCCGCACTGTTGGAGGGGCAGTACTGAGGAAGCGCCGCATTGTCGGAGGTGCCGTCTTTCGGATGAAACGTTAAACTGAGGCCCTTCCAACCTCTCAGATGGTATAACATTCCACAGCAATATTCCGTTGCCCAATATTTATTTCTCAACCGACATCACTAAAACAGATTATCTGGTCATTTATCTCATTGCTGTTTGTGGGATCTTGCTGCGCACAAATTTCCTGCTGCGTTTCCTGCATTACAACGGTGACTGCACTTCAAAAGTACTTCATTTCTGTAAAATGCTTTGGGTCTTCCTGAGTTCATGAAAGGTGCTAGATAAATGCAAGTTTGTTCTTTTATGATTTTGCAAGTATTTTGCTTTTACATGAGATTTCATTCGGCAGATGTATTCTAAATTTTAAGCCATCTCAGCCAAGGCAGCCCAGAGTGCTCGAAATGTCTGTCTTTTTAATGTCTCAGAGCCATACAGAGAGAGAGGAGACGGAAACAGAGATAGAAAGAAAGAGGGAGAGAGAGTGACAAGAGAGACATATAGTGAGGGAGACAGAAAGAATACAATGTAAACAAAAAGACAAAGATATACAGATTTAGAGAGATAAAAACAAGCAGAGAGACAGTTACTTGAAGAAAGTGACCTATGACTTTTATGTTTGTTTTAGTTGTTGAGCAATGAGATCAACTAGCTTTAGGATTTGCTTTACTGTCATGATTAAGGTTTTTGCTTTCTTTTCAATTACAAAAAGCTTGTAGACTTGTACTGTAGCTAGAAATAATAAAATGGTCAATTTGCACATTCCCAGAATGCTTCAGGGTATGGATAACACTTAACCAGGAAAAAGCTTGGTCAGCAAGGAGAGGTCTTCTGTTTGCAACGGATGCTTCAATAAAGACTCAAAGGTCTTTCAGAAGAGGGTGGCGTTTATCACAAACAAGACAATGATCAACAGCTTAGTTCGGAAAACTGAAAAACAACTAAACTGAATAACAACTCTTACCACACCATAATCAGTCATCAAGATTGCAAGGGATGGCTGTGCGTGACTAGAGCCCTATAAAAATCTTAAGCTTCCCTCTACAATTTGTAGAGAGAGAGAGACAAGAACGAAAGAATCGATGAAGATTACAAATCTCTACCCAGAGCAAAAGCGGGTAATATCGTTTATTTCTCTGTATGTCTGTTGAGTGTGTCAAGACACAGTCGAACTCAATAAAGATTACTTGCAAACCAAGAAATTGATCTCAAGTCTAAGAACCTTACAACAGTAAACCGTTTCCAATAAATTCAATTACTTGCAAGGTTTCAGCTATTCTCATTGAAGTAAACCTCCATTAGATGCATTGCAAGTGTTGGGTTTCGCCTCTCTCCTGTTCAGAATACGCAAGGTCAAGAATCAAGCAAGACAATGTCGTTATTTTCTAACTCTAAAGAATTTTATTTGACATACAGGGACGACAGCTTTTACCAGAAAGAAGCAGCTTATATAACCTTTCAAGTGAGTACAACTCAAGGCCGAAGGATTAAGCAACTCCCTTTGAATAAGAAGGTTGCTCTCCTATGCCATCTTGTTTCGATGTCGCATGTGGTTCTCCTACATGTAGTTTTCTTTGGTCCTGGAGAGGACCGTTCGATTTGCATGGTTTGCTACTGTCACTGGGAGGCCACTTTAACGACAGGTTCAGTGTCCTTTGAGATGACATTAGTTGTGATCTAAGATCACGTAACAGGGTGGGGCGCAAGAAGGCTGTCATCATCCACCTCTGGAGCACTGCCCTCAGAGGAAATTCGCAGGCAGCCTACAAGATATCCACGCTGTTACACCGGAAGCTTTGGCCTGAATATCTGACTCAGATATTGACATTTGATTTGCTTTGCTCCTGCCGTACGAAAGAAGAAGTGGTTCTGAAAGTTCTTGCAGAATGGACTGCTTTATATGTTTTTCTTCCAGTTTGCTGTTGAACATAATATCACATTTGGGTTGTTTTCAATTTTAACGTGAAAGAATGTCTTTTCAGTTCCTCGGGTCTTGTTTCTTATCTCTGCAACTGTCAGCATTGTTTCTTACCAAAGCTTCGGGCCTTGTACCTTTCCAAGGCCAGACTTGCTGACACACCCTATCTGCTGTCTCAGAAAAACAGCATCCTACCAGTAAATGATCCAAGATCTGAGGGTTTTATACCTTAATGCGAGAAGCATCAGGAACAAGGTAGATGAATTAGCTGTGGAAATAGAGGTTAATAATTATGATCTAATTGGGATTACGGAAACATGGTTGCAGGGTGAGCAGGGCTGGGAGCTTAACATACAGGGGTATTCAGTATTTAGGAAGGATCGACAAAAAAGAAAGGGAGGAGGGGTAGCATTGCTAGTAAAAGAGGGGATAAATGCAATTGAAAGGAAGGATATTAACTCAGTTAATACAGAATCTATATGGGTGGAGCTAAGAAATAGCGAGGGGCGAAAAACATTAATAGGAGTGGTATATAGGCCTCCAAATAGTAAAATAGAGGTTAGGGAGGGCATCACGAGGGAAATTAGAGAAGCGTGCAATAAGAGCACAGCTGTCATCATAGGTGACTTTAACTTACATATAGATTGGACTAGCCTAATCAGTAAAAATAATGAGGAGGAGGAATTCCTTGAGTGTTTAAGGGATGGTTATCTGGATCAATATGTCGAGGAACCAACTCGGGAACAGGCTATATTGGACTGGGTACTGTGCAATGAGAAGGGACTAATCAGTAATCTTGTTGTACGGGGACCCTTGGGTCAGAGCGATCATAACATGATCGATTTCTCACTCGAAATGGAGAGCGAAGAAATTGACTCAGAGACTAAGGTCCTGAATTTAAACAAGGGGAATTATGATGCCATGAGACGGGAACTGAGTAGGTCTGATTGGACAACGTTCCTGAGAGGACTGGAGGTAGATAAACAATGGCAAACATTTAAAGATAGAATGACAAAATTGCAAAAATTGTTTATACCAATCTGGCATAAAAGGAAATCTAAAAAGGTGACTCAACCGTGGATAACAGGGGAAATTAGAGACAGCATAAAATCCAAAGATAGGGCGTATAAAATAGCCAAAAAAAGCGCCAGAGCGGAAGATTGGGAACAGTTTAAGATAGAGCAAAGGAGGGCAAAGGGCATGATCAAGAGGGGCAAAATAGCTTACGAAAACAAGCTGGCGGAAAATATAAAAACTAACTCCAAAAGCTTTTATAAATATATCAAAAGGAAAAGACTGGTGAAAACCAAAGTTGGTCCATTGCAGTCAGATACGGGGGAATATATAATGGGAAATAAGGAAATGGCAGATCAACTAAATGCATACTTTGGGTCAGTCTTTACGAAGGAAGACACAAAAAACCTCCCTGGGATATCGGGAAAAATAGGGACATTGGCAAAGGAGGAACTGACGCAAATCAATATCTCTAAGGATATGGTGTTAAGGAAGCTAAAGGGATTGAAGGTGGACAAATCCCCAGGGCCTGATAACATGCATCCTAGGGTACTGAAGGAGGTGGCCCTAGAGATAGCGGATGCACTAAGGATGATTTTTCAGAATTCATTAGACTCGGGAACAGTGCCGATGGATTGGAGGGTAGCTAACGTTACCCCACTATTCAAAAAGGGGGGTAGGGAAAAAGCAGGTAATTACAGACCTGTAAGCCTTACATCAGTTGTGGGCAAAATGCTGGAGTCCATCATTAAGGATGAAATAGCGGAGCACTTAGCAAATGGGGACAGGATAGGACAGAGTCAACATGGATTTACAAAGGGTAAATCGTGCTTGACTAATCTATTGGAATTTTTTGAGGGAGTAACTGGTAGAATAGATGGGGGAGAGCCAGTAGATGTGGTGTACCTGGACTTCCAAAAGGCCTTCGATAAGGTCCCACATAAAAGATTAGCATGGAAAATTGAGGCTCATGGGATAAAGGGGAAAGTTTTGGCGTGGATAGGGAACTGGCTGTCAGATAGAAAACAGAGAGTTGGAATAAACGGCTCATTTTCTGAATGGCAGGCAGTAACAAGTGGGGTACCACAGGGATCTGTCCTGGGCCCCCAGCTGTTCACAATTTACATTAATGACCTGGATCAGGGAGTCGGATGCAGCATTTCCAAATTTGCAGACGACACTAAACTAGGAGGTGGGGTGGGCTCAGAGGAAGAGACCAGGAAGCTCCAGAGCGATTTGGACAGACTGGGCGATTGGGCGGATAAATGGCAGATGCACTATAATGTGGACAAGTGCGAAGTTATCCACCTTGGGTGCAGGAACGGGAGGGCAAATTATTATTTAAATGGCAATAGATTGGGAGAGGGGGAAGTACAGAGAGACCTGGGTGTTCTTGTACACCAGTCACTGAAGGCGAGCATGCAGGTGCAACAGGCGGTCAAGAAGGCAAACGGTATGCTGGCCTTCATAGCAAAAGGGTTAGAATACAGGAACAGGGATACCTTGCTGCAGCTGTACAGGGCACTGGTGAGACCACACCTCGAGTACTGTGTACAGTTTTGGTCGCCTCATCTGAGGAAGGATGTTCTTGCCATGGAGGGGGTGCAGCGGCGATTCACCAGGCTGATACCAGGAATGGCGGGAATGACCTATGAGGAGAGACTATGTAGTTTAGGGATGTACACACTGGAGTTTAGAAGATTGAGAGGGGACCTCATAGAAGTGTATAAAATTCTGACAGGTCTAGACAGACTGGATGCAGAAGGAATGTTTCCCTTGGCGGGTGAGAACAGAACTAGAGGACATAATTTAAGGATAAGGGCTAAACCATTTAGGACAGAGATGAGGGGGAATTTCTTCACTCAGAGAGTGGTGAACCTGTGGAACTCATTGCCACAGAGGGCAGTGTACGCCAGCTCATTAAATATATTTAAGAGGGAATTAGATATATTTCTACGGGCAAAAGGGGTTAAGGGTTACGGAGAGAAGGCGGGGACGGGATACTGAATTAAAGGATCAGCCATGATCTCATTAAATGGCGGAGCAGGCACGAAGGGCCGAATGGCCTACTCCTGCTCCTATCTTCTATGTATCTATGTATCCTCTTCAGGACATGTCAGTGGCTTCATTTCCCAACATTCGGAGTTTGCTCAAGTTGACAGTTGTGTGTTCTTTTTTCAAGTTGCTTCTGTTTGTCTTCCTTAAAAACAGGTATTAAAATTCCATATTGAAAAGTCCAAAATCCATCACCAGTTTCAATTAGTAAGATCCCTTACTAAACAACACTTCCACTACCCTTTCAGGCAGAGCATTCAACTCGTGGTGTAAAAAGAAAAGGTTTTCCTCATGTCGCCTCTGGTTCTTTTGCCAATCACCTTAAATCTGTGTCCTCTGATACCGACCTTTCTGCCACTGGAAACAGTTTCTCCTTATTTACACTTATCACACAGAATCACAGAAACCCCACAGTGCAGATAGAGGCCATTTAGGCCCATCGAGCCTGCACCGACACATATCCCACCCAATCCCCGTAACCCCTACACCAACACATATCCCACCCTATCCCTGTAACCCCACGTATTTAATCCCCCTAACACTAAGGGTCAATTTATCATAGCCAATCAACCTAACCCGCACATCTTTGGACTGTGGGAGGAAACCGGAGCACCCGGAGAAAACCCACGCAAACACGGGGAGAATGTGCAAACTCCACACAGTACCACTCATGATTTTGAACACCTCTATCAAACCTCCTCTTAACCTTCTCTGCTCTAAGGAGAACAATCCCAGCTTCTCCAGTTTCTCCACATAACTGAAGCCCTCAACCCTGGTACCATTCTAGTAAATCTCCTCTGCACCCTCTCCAAACCCTTGACACCCTTCCTAAAGTGTGGTGCCCAGAATTGAACACAATTCTGAGGCCTAACCAGTGTTTTATAAATGTTAAGCATAACTTCCTTGCTTTTGTACTCTATTCCTCTATTAATAAAGCCAAGGATCCCATACAATTTTTTAACAACCTTCTCAACTTGTCCTGCCACCTTCACAGATTTGTGTACGTACGCCCCCAGGTCTCTCTGTTCCTGCACCCCCTTTAAAATTGTACCCCATTTAGTTTATATTGTGTCTCCTCATTCTTCCTACCAATTTTTTTTAATTGTTCATTCATGGGATGTGGGCATTGCTGAGAAAGCCGGCATTTATTGCCCATCCCCAGTTGCCCTTGAGAAGGTGGTGGTGAGCTGCCTTCTTGACAACTGAGTGGCTTGATAGGACATTTCAGAGGGCAGTTAAGAGTCAACCACATTGCTGTGGGTCAGGAATCACATATAGGCCAGACCGGGTAAGGACAGCAGATTCCCTTCCCTAAAGGACATTAGTTGAACCAGATGGGTTTTTACGACAATCCAGTAGTTTCTTTTTCTTTTTAGATTAATTTCATTGACTAAATTTTAATTCTCCAGCTGCCATGGTGGGATTTGAACTCTCTAGTCCAGTAACATAACAGGTTTGATCTAATAGCCATTACGGAGATGTGGTTGCAAAGTGACCAAAGTTGGGAACTAAATATTCCAGGATAATTAACTTTTAGAAGAAATAGGCAAAATGGAGAAGGAGGAGGGGTAGCCCTGATAATAAAGGATGTGATAAAGACAGCAGAGAGAAAGGATCTTAGCTCCGAAAATCAAGAAGTAGAATCAGTTTGGGTGGAGCTACGAAACAGCAAGGGGCAGAAAACATTGGTGGGAGTTGTTTATAGGACCCCAAACACTAGGACAGAGTATAAATCAGGAAATTAGAGGCGCATGTAACAAGGGTAATACAGTAATCATGGGGGACTTTAATCTACATATAGACTGGGGAAACCAAATTTCCAGTAATAGTGTGAAGGGCAAATTCATGGAATACAAGATAGTTTTCTAGATCAGTATGTTGAAGAACCAACTAGGGAACTGGCTATTTTACATAGAAACATAGAAGATAGGAGCAGGAGTAGGCCATTCGGCCCCTCGAGCCTGCTCCGCCATTCAATGCGAGCATGGCTGATCATCCAAATTCAGTATCCTGTCCCTGCTTTCTCCCCATACCCCTTGATCCCTTTAGCCTTAAGAAATATATCCAACTCCTTCTTGAATATATTTAATGAATTGGCCTCTACTGCCTTCTGTGGTAGAGAATTCCACAGGTTCACCACTCTCTGGGTGAAGAAATTCCTCCTCATTTCAGTCCTAAATGGCTTACCCCTTATCCTTAGACTGTGACCCCTGGTTTTGGACTCCCCCGCCATCGGGAACATCCTTCCTGCATCTAGTCTGTCCAGTCCTGTCAGAATTTTATAAGTTTCAATGAGATCCCCTCTCATTCTTCTAAACTCCAGCGAGTATAAGCCCAACCGACCCAATCTCTCCTCATACGTCATTCCTGCCGTCCCAGGTATCAGTCTGGTGAATCTTCGCTGAACTCCTTCCATGGCAAGAACATCCTTCCTCAGATAAGATGACCAAAACTGCACACAATACTCAAGATGTGGTCTCACCAAGGCCCTGTACAACTGCAGCAAGGAGAGATTGGGTCGATTGGGCTTATACTCGCTGGAGTTTAGAAAAATTAGAGGGGATCTCATTGAAACTTATAAAATTCTAACAGGACTAGACAGACTAGATGCAGGAAGGATTGTTCCTGCACTCGAACCCTCTCGCTACGAAGGCCAACATACCATTTGCCTTCTTAACCGCCTGCTGCACCTGCATGCTTGCCTTCAGCGACTGGTGCACAAGGACACCCAGGTCTCGTTGCACTTCCCCTTCTCCCAATCTATTGCCGTTCAGATAATAATCTGCCTTCCTGTTTTTGCCACCAAAGTGGATAACCTCGCATTTATCCACATTATACTGCATCTGCCATGCTTCTGCCCAATCACCCAACCTGTCCAAATCATACTGGAGTTTCTCGGCATCCTCCTCACAGCACACACGCCCACCCGGCTTTGTGTCATCTGCAAACTTGGAGATATTACATCTAGTTCCCTCGTCTAGATCATTTGTATATAATGTGAATAGCTGGGGTCCTAGGACCGATCCCTGCAGTACCCCACTAGTCACTGCCTGCCACTCGGAAAAAGACCCGTTTATTCCAACTCTTTGCTTCCTGTCTGCCAACCAGTTCTCTATCCAAGTCAGTACCTTGTCCCCAATCCCATGTGCCTTAACTTTACACGCTAATCTCTTATGCGGGACCTTATCGAAAGCCTTCTGAAAGTCCAAATATACCACATCCACTGGTTCTCCCTTATCTATTCTACCAGTTGCATCCACAAAATATTTCAGTAGATTAGTCGAGCATGATTTACCTTTTGTAAATCCATGTTGAATTTGTCCGATCCTGTCACTGTTTTCCAAGTGCTCTGCTATTACATCTTTTATAATGGACTCTAGCATTTTCCCCACTACCGATGTCAGGCTTACCGGTCTGTAATTCCCCATTTTCTCTCTACCACCTTTTTTGAATAGTGGGGTAACATGAGCTACCCTCCAATCCATGGGAACTGTTCCAGAGTGTATCGAATTTTGGAAGATGACCAGCAATGCATCTACTATTTCTAGGGCCACTTCCTTAAGTACCCTAGGATGTAGATGTCACAGTCTCAGAATAAGGGGTCGGCCATTTAGGACTGAGGTGAGGAGAAATTTTTTCGCTCAAAGGGTTGTGAATCTTTGGAATTCTTTACCCCAGAGAACTGTGGATGCTCAGTCGTTGAGTATATTCAAGACAGAGATCAATAATTTTTGGGGAATTAAGGGATATGGGGATAGTGCGGGAAGGTGGAGTTGAGGTAGAAGATCAGCCATGATCTTGTTGAATGGTGGAGCAGGCTCGAAAGGCCAAATGGCTGACTCCTGCTCCTATTTCTTATGCTCTTATAACCACTATGCTACCATTCCCATGGGGGAAATATATCACTTTTCTGCATTATATTTCATCTGCTATATGTCTGCCATTTCACCAGATTGCCTATGTTTTCCTGAAGTCTGTTACTATCCTCCTCATTGTTTACTACATTTCAGAATTTCATATCATCTGCAAACTCTGAAATGATGCCCTGTATATCCAAGTCCACGTCATTAATATATATCAGAAAGAGCCGTGGTCCTAATACTGAGCCCTGAGGAACACCACTGTACACTTCCCTCCAGGCTGAAAAACAACCGTTCACCACTACTCTCTGCTTTCTGCCCTGTAGCCAATTTTGTATCCATGCTGCCACTGTCCCTTTCATCCCATGGGCTTTAATTTTGCTAACAAGTCTATTATGTGGCACTTTGTCAAACACCTTTTGAAAGTCCATGGGGGAAAAATTCAGTTGTTTGCGCCTCCCATTAGTGCCTTAAGAGGGTGCCAAGTGGGGCGCAAAGCAACTAGCGCCCGGGCGCAGCGATGTTTGCGCCGCTCGCGAAATTATCTAGACATTTTGCGGCGGCGCTAAACACTACCGCCACGATCTCCTGCGCCAGCAGATCGTGACATCAGTCGAGTGCGTAACGCCCCAGACCGGAAATTGAGTGGCGCCCCCTGCCTTACCGCCTGCCGATGGCAACGACAGGTTGAGGGGAGCGTTCTGCTGTCAGAAAGGGACTGGGGGAGCGCTATTTAAAGGCGACCACTTCCTGCCTTTTTTTGTCGGTGACATTTTTGCACCACGCATTCTGAGAGAGAGAGAGAGAGACTTCTGGAGAGATTCAACGCTGTGTGAAGGAGTTTTGGGTACTGAGCAACACTTTGCAGGTTGATTTGCCCTTCCTTGTATCGATTTAGCAGAGACTGTGGGGGCTGCACTCTGAGCTCTTCCCCTGGTTCTCTCCATTGTTCTTTCCAGCAGATTTGATGTAGCAGATTCCAGCAGGTCTCTCCAGGCCGAGATTCAAGGCTGCAATGAGCAGGATGTGGATGGAGAGCAAGATCAACCCTCCCCTTTAAGATAAAAACAGAAAATGCTGGAGAAACTCAGCAGGTCAAGCAGCATCTGTGAAGAGAGAAACAGAGTTAACGTTTCAGGTCGATGACCATTCGTCAGAACTCCCCTTTAAGAATTGGACGGTGCCAGTGTGTCTGTGTTCCATTGCTGACTGAAATCACACGAGCTTCGCCAGCGCTGTGAGGTAGCGCCTCGCTCCTCGGCCTTTGCGCCTTAAGAGAGGTGTGTAACGCCTGATTTAGCGCTCCAATCAGCTCCAGGGGCGATAAAAGCTAAGTTTGCTGTCGGAGGCGATAATTAGCGCCAGGCGCTAAACTTTGTGCACCGCCAATAATGGCGCCCCAAATGGGGCGGTACCGAATTTTTCCCCCCATATACGCAACATCAACCACACTCCCCTCATCAACCCTCTCTGTTACTACCTCAAAGAACTTGATCAAGTTCGTCAAACACCATTTGCCTTTCACAAACCCATGCTAACTTTCATTTATTAGCCCATACTTTTCCAAATGCCAATTAATTTTGTCCCGGATTATCGGGGGTGATTTTGTCAATGGGGAGCTTTTGGAGGCGGGACTCGCACTTGTCAGGTTTCAGTCCCGCCTCCAACAACTTCTGGCCAACCCACGCTGTTTTGCCTTGATCTACCTTGTTAAGCCCCCCCAGCGGGCTTAGCAGGCCAATTAAGGGAAAGCCGGTTGCAGAGAATGTCAACATATGACGTTTCATCTGTCAATAAATTTTGACAGGTGAATTGTCAACGTTTGACAGCTCTGTGAAGCAGTGACATTCTCTGCAGTTTCTTTTGCAGAAGTGAGATGGTTGTTGCATTGGAGAATGCAGCGGCCATCTGGTATCTCCAATGCAGAGATCCGAGACTCTCTGCATACACACCGACTGAAGCCTGCAGGAAGAAACAAAGGTAAGTACACTTTAAGTAACACTTTGCACTTACCTCAGATACTCACCTCTCCACACTTGCACCCAACACTTACCTTCACAGTACACTTTTGCACCCCGCAGACCCACTACTCGCCTCGCTGACCTGGCGGGTTTCGGAGTCTTCGGGAAGCCCGCACTTGTGAGGGCACAAAGGGGCTAATCCTATTTTCTACCTGTTAACGGGCAGTTAATTGGCTTTAATTCCTTCCTGCCTCCAAGGAGACGGGACCCGGCGCGGGACGGCTACCCGCCTCCTGGGAAGATGGCATGGGGGCGGGTTGGGCACCCGCCCCCAAATTATGCCATTTTCCCGGCAGTCCTGCCTCCATACCCACCTCCCCAGGACTGGCAAGATCGCGCCCATTGTCTCTAAGTTTCCCCACCACCGACGTTAGGCTGACTGGCCTGTAGTTGCTGTGTTTATCCCTCCCTTTTTAAAAATATTTACACTGCAGAAGTTTGTTCATTCACAAATAAGTGTGTTTTTCCATGGACACTAAGGGGGCGATTTTCCCAGCCCCAAAGGGGCAAGTTTGGAGGCGAGACAGTTGGCAAAATGTCAAAAACTGAGGGCGGGTTCGGAACCTGCCTCCAACCCACCTCCGCGCCATTTTGCCAGAGGCGGGTTTGATGGGTGCGATTCGGTCCCACCTCCATCAGTCGAGAGGTAGTTAAGACCCTTAAATAGTAGTTAAGGGCCTCTATAATCCTGTTTTGACAGGCCTTCGCTATTTTACCACATTTTCTGCGTGTTGCATGACCCTCCTAAACCACGCCAGCTAATCCTGGCGGGTTGACAAGTGGGTGGCCTCCTCACAGCTGCAGCTCCACCATTAAAACGGAACTTTCATCAGGGAGCAGTTGCAGGCGGCAGGACTTTTGTTCCAAAGGTCTTTCAGCACTTTTAGCAGGCCTACCGAAGGCGGGGGTGCTGCAGCTTCTATCTCTCAACTGTGGGACCTCCTTGGAAGACCCTCTCCCCGCTTGGAAGAGCGCTTCCCCAACGGAGGTATCTGCCAGCAGCATGGGAACCATTTATTTCCTTTCACCATGGACCTCAGATTCGGATGAGGAGCAGCCACGGCAGCAGCAGAACCAGGCAGCTCAGCAGCAACAGCAGCAGGAGCCCCAACCTCCTGCTCACCCACCTGATGCTGCACAGGGCAGAAGGTGCCAGTGCATGGAAGCACGTCGTGCAAGGAATGCACTCATCCTGGCCAGATTTGCATAGGTTGCCCATTGTGGCACAGGTGCTTGGCTCCTTCTTAACACATGATAGACAATGGACATGACTCTCTGGCCTCCTTTCACTCTGACCACCAACCTGACCGCGCAAGTGTCGCGGAGCCCGCAATGTGGAGCTGCCTAAGCTGAAATAACAGATGCCATCACGCCAACTGTTTGCCATCACCTAATTCTAATACATTCCCACAGGGATGACATTTCATCAATAAACAGAAACAATCACCCAATCTGCACACAGATCTGGAGGTTATATCCCTTGCCAGCTGGACCCACACAGCCTTGGTTTCTTTGGGAGGCCTCTTCCTCCAGATGAGGGGAAGAGCACCTCCCTACTAGCTCTCGCTCCCCCAACCAGCATACCCAGCGCCTCATCCGGGAACCTCGGGGAGGCCCTTGCCTCGGAGCTGGCCATTCTTCAAGGAGCTAACAGCTTGGAGGTGGTGCAGCATCGACCAAAAACCAATGGAATGAGCCAAGGCAGCAAGCAGCCCTTAAATGAAGCTGGATAAGTGATGTCAGCAGAGGCGAGTTTGAGTCCCAAATTACTAATTGGCCCAGGGGAACCCACACCTCTGAAATCAACTGGCCGATTGGGGGAAAATCGCAAATTTTTCCCACCTTTCAGTGGAGGCGGATTTGGAACGCACCCAAACCGAAACCCGCCTCCATTGGGAAAATCGCGCCCCAAGGCCTAGAAATTTGGTGGGCAGCGCCACCAGTTAGCGCCTAAAGAGGGCACTCAGTGGCTTTAGTGCCACTGGCCACGCCTCCCGTGAAATTTAGCGGGGCGCTAATGGCGGCGTTAGCCTGTAGCGCTGCGCCGCCACCGATGACATCATCGGTGTGCGCAGCGCCCTGCTACCGCCCCGAACGCGATATTGGGTCGCGCCCCCCCCCGTAGCGCCGGTCGCAAATCGCGACCGGTTCAGGGGGGCCTACCTGTGGCGGTAGTGGCGCAAATTAAAGGGGAGGTGCGGGGCGGCCATTTTTTTCGGTGGCCGCCTGCCAGCACCTCCTCGCGCCGCCCTCCCCGGCCTCCTGATTCCCCCCCCCGGGCAGTGCCGGCTGTGTCCCAAGAGCCTGGCACCTCTCCTCGGTGCCGGGCTCTTTTGCCGGCACTCGCGATCGGAGATCGCGCTGGTGCAGGCCCCTCCCTTTTAAGAAGGGGAGGAAGGCCTGCAGTACCGCAGCGCGCACGTTGCGCTGCGATATTCAGTTTCAGCGCCCCAAGACGGACGCGGGGCGCCTCGAGCAGCGCCCCGCTTCCGTTTGGGGCGCTCAAACTGAATATCCCGCTAGCGCTCCCGGCTCGTTCTGGGGCGGGACTTCCAGCGTCCAGGCGAGCTTGGCGCCCCATTTTTTAGGCCCAAGTCTTTTAGAATCAAAGAGTTAATTCTAAATACAGCTCGTTGTATCATTTAAATTGTAGGGACAGTTCACTCAGAGGGTTGTGAATCTTTGGAATTCTCTACCTCAGAGGGCTGTGGATGCTCAGTCGTTGAGTATATTCAAGGCTGAGATCGATAGGTTTTTGGACTCTTGGGGAATCAAGGGATATGGGGATCAGGCGGGAAAGTGGAGTTGAAGTCGAAGATCAGCCATGATCCTATTGAATGGCGGAGCAGGCTCGAGGGGCCGTATGGCCTAGACTTGCTCCTATTTCTTATGTTCTTATGGACACAGATGTACCAGTGATTCGTGGACCGGGGCATAAAGTCACACAGCCCTGCATGTTAATTAATCAAAGTTACACTTAATGATTTAACATTGCACACAACATTAAAACAGTTTACACAAGCATAAAGGCAGCATCCAGCAATACATACAACCTTTAAACCAAGGGATCAGTGTCAAGGCAGCAGAGTGATCAGCTCTCGACTCTTCTCCTGGTCCTCCTCTAGGCGGAGTTCATGAGTCACAATGCCGGCTCCATCCAGATGCCTTCTTATTTTGTTTCAGCCGGTTGGGGTGTGAGTAAAAGTTAACGGAATCCCATTGTGGCTACACACCCACTGTTCCTAGGCATCGATGCTGGGCGGCTGGCTGCTCGTTGTGTGTCACTCGACTTCCTTAGAGGTTAAGCCAGGGGCAACCCTTCACCCACAGCCGCTCTCTTTATCTCACGTGTTCCAGATTGGAATGCATAGGCCTTCCCTTATCAGTGCCCAAACCCTCCCGAAGCTTTGCTTCGCACAGATATGTCCTGTTTTTTCCCAATTATTTTTAAATCAGCAGTCAAGGATTGTTGTGAATTCATCAGTTCTGTGGTGTTTTGTTACTATCAGTTTTTGGGCTGTTGCAGTGATTTAATTGGCTTTCCGTGTTAAATGCAGAAAATCCTCGGGTTGTTATGGCCCTCCCATCAGATTTAATCAGCAGGTTAGTAGCAGCAGAGACCTGATTGGATCAAATCACCCAGCTCATAAAATTCAAATCTACACAATCATAAACTAACTTAGACTTTGGACCAAATTGAGACAGATTACACCATGACCTTCCCATTAACTTAAATCTCAGTTATATTGAATCTGACCGCTGGATTCGTACCGACTCTGTGAGTAAAACCAGACAGCTTCTAAACTAACACATTTACTGATCCCCAGGAAAGTGCGGGAATTACTGATCCCCGGGGAATGTGTGGGAATTACTGATCCCCAGGGAATGTGTGGGAATTACTGATCCCCGGGGAATGTGTGGGAATTACTGATCCCCGGGGAATGTGTGGGAATTACTGATCCCCGGGGAATGTGTGGGAATTACTGATCCCCGGGGAATGTGTGGGAATTACTGATCCCCGGGGAATGTGTGGGAATTACTGATCCCCGGGGAATGTGTGGGAATTACTGATCCCCGGGGAATGTGTGGGAATTACTGATCCCCGGGGAATGTGTGGGAATTACTGATCCCCGGGGAATGTGTGGGAATTACTGATCCCCGGGGAAAGATAGGCAAAAAGGAAAAGGAGGTGGGGTAGCATTGCTGGTTAAAGAGGGGATTAACACAATTGAAAGGAAGGATATTAGCTCTGATGATGTAGAATCTGTATGGGTAGAACTGAAAAATACCAAGGGGCAGAAAACGTTAGTGGGAGTGGTATATAGACCTCCAAACAGTAATGCGGAGGTCGGGGATGGCATTAAATGGGAAATTAGAGAAGCGTGCAATAAGGGCACAGCAGTTATCATGGGTGGCTTTAATCTACATATAAATTGGGCTAACCAAATTAGTAACAATACTGTGGAAGAGGAATTCCTGGAGTGTATACAGGATGGTTTCCTGGACCAATATGTCGAGGAACCAACCAGAGATCAGGCCATCTTAGACTCGGTATTATGTAATGAGAAAGGATTAATTAGCTACCGCGGCAAACGTGGGAGTCGAGACCAGAGCTAGTAAAACAGAACAGCTTTTTATTTCAGCCTCATGGCAAAACAGGAACTGGAAGAGCCCGCGCCTGACTTAAATACTCCCCAGACAGGAAGTGCTCCCGGCAGCCTGTCCCTGTGGGAAACAAGTTGCTGGAGGAAAGGGCCCCCGGTTGGGGGCGTCTGCTTAAACTGTCCGTACCGCCGTGAGCGGATTGTGTCCAGTGGTGGCGTGTCGCCACAGAGCTCCCCCCAGAATCCGCTTAGGAGGAGTGGACGAGTCGTGACGGTGGTCTGATGGTTCTGCCGCAGCGGCTCTGCGTGATCACCGGTCTAGTTGGCGCGGCCTGGCGGTTCGCCGCCGGCTGTGCTGGCTTGCTGGCGGGACGGCCTCTAGTTGGAGGCCGGGCCACGGGGACCTGTTCCCCTGGTTCTGTGTGTGCTGGTTTGAGCCGGTCGATGGAGACTGTCTCGACCCTGTCGCCGAGTCACAGCTTGAAGACCTTGTCCCCGGTTTGTAGTACTTCGTACGGTCCGTCGTACGGGGGTCGCAGGGGTCCGCGGTGCGCGTCATGTCGCACGAAGGCGAAGCGCGCCTGCTGTAAATTTGGCGGAATGTGAGGTGTGAGTTCGCCGTGTCGGTTGACCGGAAGTGGGGCGAACTGCTGAGCGGAAGAGAAAAAGTTGAGCCGCTGCTGGTCGGCCGACCAAGGCGTGGTAGCCTCCGGAAGGAATTCACCTGGGACGCGCAGCGGTTGTCCGTAGACTAACTCCGCTGCCGAGGACTGGAGGTCTTCTTTGACCGCGGTGCGTAGGCCTAGTAGTACCCACGGTAGGCGGTCAGTCCAGGTACTGTCCTGCAGGCCGGCGCGGAGTGAGGCCTTGAGTGACCGGTGGAAGCGTTCACAAAGCCCGTTGGCCTGCGGGTGGTACGCCGTGGTTCGGTGGAGCGTCACACTGAGGTTGCGTGCTGTGGCTGTCCAGAGTTCAGAGGTGAACTGGGCGCTTCTGTCGGAGGTTATGTTGGCTGGTACGCCGAACCTCGCTACCCAGGTGTTAATGAACGCCCTGGCGATGTCGGCTGTGGTGGTGGAGGTCAGCGGCACTGCCTCAGGCCAGCGTGTGTAGCGGTCGACCATCGTGAGGAGATAAGTCTGGCCTTGCGATGGCGGCAGGGGCCCGACGATGTCGACGTGTACGTGGTCGAAGCGACGGCTGGGTACCTCGAAGTCTCCCAGGGGTGCTTTTGTATGCCGTTGTACCTTAGCCCGTTGGCAGGCGAGGCAGGAGGTGGCCCAAGTCCGAACATCTTTGCTGAGGCCGCGCCAGACGAAACGCTGGGAGAGGAGTTTGACAGACGCGCGGGAACCCGGGTGGGAGAGCCCGTGGAGCGCGTCGAAGACGCGGCGGCGCCAGGTTTCAGGGATGACCGGCCTGGGTTGGCTGAGTGTGATGTCGCAAGTAACTGCCGTGGCTTCGGGCCCGTGCGCGACCTTGGCTAGGCGTAGCCCTGGCAGGCTGGTAGCCGCCGAGGGGAGGTCTGGGTCCGTGAGCTGGGCCGCTGCTAGTTGCGCGTAGTCGACCACGAGGTGATTCGCGCAGATGGCGGGACGGGACAGGCAGTCGGCGACAACGTTGTCTCTACCGGAGACGTGCTGGATGTCCGTGGTAAACTCGGACACGGCCGCGAGCTGGCGTTGCTGCCGAGCGGACCAGGGTTCGGTGTGCTTGGCCATCGCGTATGTGAGTGGCTTGTGGTCCACGTACGCGGTGAAGGGGCGGCCTTCCAGGAGGAACCTGAAATGGCGGACCGACAGGTGGAACGCGAGAAGCTCGCGGTCGAAAGTGGAGTATTTGACCTCCGGGGGGCGCAGTTGGCGGCTGTAGAAGGCAAGTGGCTGCCACGCGCCATTAACCCACTGCTCGAACACGGCCCTGACCGCGTGGTCGGAGGCGTCGGTGGTGAGCGCGACCCGGGCGTCGGCCCTCGGGTGCGCGAGCAGAGTGGCGTCGGCGAGCGCGTTTTTGGTGGCATCGAAGGCGGCTGACGTGTCAGTGGTCCAGGCTACGGCCATCTTGCCGGATTTACCTCGGAGGGAGTCATATAGGGGCTTCATGAGGGCTGCAGCTCTGGGGATGAACCTGTTGTAGAAGTTCACCATCCCGAGGAACTCCTGGAGGCCCTTGATGGTTGTGGGGCGGGGGAACTGCTGGACGGCCTGCACCTTGTTGGGCAGGGGGACGGCCCCAGCAGGGGTGATGTGGTGGCCGAGAAAATCGATCTCGGTTAGGCCGAATTGGCACTTCGCTGGGCTGAGGATGAGCCCGTGTTGGGCTAGGCGCCCGAACAGGACGCGAAGGTGTTCGAGGTGTTCCTGTTTGGAGGAGCTGGCCACGAGAATGTCGTCTAGATAGACGAATAGGAAGTTCAGGTCCCGCAGGACCGAGTCCATAAGGCGCTGGAAAGCCTGGGCTGCATTCTTGAGGCCGAAGGGCATCCTCAGGAACTCGAACAGGCCGAATGGGGTGATGACGGCCGTTTTGGGGATGTCTGCGGGGTGTACGGGGACTTGGTGGTAACCGCGCACCAGGTCGACTTTGGAAAAGACGGTTCGTCCGGCCAGTCGGGCCGAGAAGTCCTGGATGTGAGGCACCGGGTATCGGTCGGGGGTGGTGGCGTCGTTAAGGCGGCGGTAGTCCCCACAAGGGCGCCAGCCTCCGCCGGGCTTAGGGGCGATGTGGAGGGGCGAGGCCCAGGGGCTGCTGGAGTGGCAGATGATGCTGAGTTGTTCCATGGTGGTGAACTTGGCCCGCGCGATTTCCAGCTTGGCCGGGTTGAGCCTGCGGGCGTGGGCAGAAACTGGAGGGCCGGTGGTGGGGATATAGTGCTCCACCCCGTGTTTGGCGGCTTTGGCCGAAAAGGTCGGGTTGGTGAGGGCGGGAAACTCGGCTAGGAGTGCCGAGTAGTCGTCCACGGCCCTGGCGAGGCAGTAGGTCGTCAGGCCGGCCGAACGGTCCGGGGTAAAGGCGCCGGGGATGGTGGCCATAGTGTTGGCGTCGACGAGGCGGTGCCTCGGAATGTCGACAAGGAGGCCGTGGGCGCGTATGAAGTCGGCGCCGATGAGTGGGCAGACGACCTCGGCGGTGAGGAACTCCCAGCGGTAGCGGCGGCCTGCGAGGTCGAGCGTGACCATGTGGGTGCCATATGTGCGGATGTCCGAGCCATTGGCGGCGGCCAGCGTGATACCTCGTGTGCCGCGTTGGATTTCGAGGGCGGAGGCGGGGGTGATGCTGTGCTGGGCCCCTGTGTCGCACAGAATTCGGCGGTTGGTTCTGTCATCAGTGACGTACAGTAGAGGCCCCTTTTGCCCCACGGCCATCACGGGGGCCGGTGCGGGGGGGGAATTGAAGGTACACGGTGGCGTGCAGCGTTGGGCCCTAGTGCCAAAACGGGTGTGGTAGTAACAGTGGCCCAGAGTGGTAGGGGGGGGGGGGCCTGGTGGGCCGGGGAGACCGCGTGGTCATTGCCGCGAGGTCGGGCGTGACGTCGCGCGCGGACTGTGCAGAGAGCAGCCGGTCGACCTTTTCTGCTATGTCATTCAGGTCCGTTGAGCCGGACTCCACAATGAGCGGGCAGATGCTGGCGGGAAGCTGCCGAATGCAAAGCGTGCGAAAGAGGGCGCCGGGGGGCTTGTCGTCCGCGAGGGACTTGAACGAACCAGGCTTCGGCCAAGTTTTCCCAAAAGTCTGGTAATTTAACCGTGACTGCGTTTGTATCCGCCATGCTAGCTTAGGATTCGTCCCAAGCGTCGGGGTCACCAGTGTTGAGATACCGCGGCAAACGTGGGAGTCGAGACCAGAGCTAGTAAAACAGAACAGCTTTTTATTTCAGCCTCATGGCAAAACAGGAACTGGAAGAGCCCGCGCCTGACTTAAATACTCCCCAGACAGGAAGTGCTCCCGGCAGCCTGTCCCTGTGGGAAACAAGTTGCTGGAGGAAAGGGCCCCCGGTTGGGGGCGTCTGCTTAAACTGTCCGTACCGCCGTGAGCGGATTGTGTCCAGTGGTGGCGTGTCGCCACACCATTAACTTAAATCTCAGTTATATTGAATCTGACCGCTGGATTCGTACCGACTCTGTGAGTAAAACCAGACAGCTTCTAAACTAACACATTTACTGATCCCCAGGAATGTGCGGGAATTACTGATCCCCAGGGAATGTGTGGGAATTACTGATCCCCAGGGAATGTGTGGGAATTACTGATCCCCGGGGAATGTGTGGGAATTACTGATCCCCAGGGAAAGATAGGCAAAAAGGAAAAGGAGGTGGGGTAGCATTGCTGGTTAAAGAGGGGATTAACACAATTGAAAGGAAGGATATTAGCTCTGATGATGTAGAATCTGTATGGGTAGAACTGAAAAATACCAAGGGGCAGAAAACGTTAGTGGGAGTGATATATAGACCTCCAAACAGTAATGCGGAGGTCGGGGATGGCATTAAATGGGAAATTAGAGAAGCGTGCAATAAGGGCACAGCAGTTATCATGGGTGGCTTTAATCTACATATAAATTGGGCTAACCAAATTAGTAACAATACTGTGGAAGAGGAATTCCTGGAGTGTATACAGGATGGTTTCCTGGACCAATATGTCGAGGAACCAACCAGAGATCAGGCCATCTTAGACTCGGTATTATGTAATGAGAAAGGATTAATTAGCAATCTTGTTGTGCAAGGCCCCTTGGGTCAGAGCGATCATAATATGATAGAATTCTTCATTAAGATGGAGAGTGAAATAGTTGACTCAGAGACTAGGGTCCTGAATTTAAATAAAGGGGACTACGATGGTATGAGGTGCGAGTTGGGTAGGATTGATTGAGGAATGACACTCAAAGGGTTGACGGTAGATGGACAATGGCAAACATTCAAAGATCGCATGGATGAACTACAGAATTTTTTCATCCCAATTTGGCATAAAAATAAAACAAAAAAGGCGACTCAACCGTGGCTAACAAGGGAAATTAGGGATAGCATAAGATCCAAGGAGAGGACATATAAATTGGCCAGAAAAAGCAGTAAACCTGAGGATTGGGAGCAGTTTAGGATTCAACAAAGGAGGACAAAGGGATTAATTAAGAGGGGGAAAATAGAATATGAGAGTAAGCTTTCAGGGAACATAAAAACTGACTGTAAAAGCTTTTATAGATATGTGAAGAGAGAAAGATTGGTGAAGTCAAGCGTAGGTCCCTTGCAGTCAGAATCAGGGGAATTTATAATGGGGAACAAAGAAATGGCAGACCAATTAAATACATACTTTGGTTCTGTCTTCACAAAGGAGGACACAAATAACCTCCCAAAGATCTCAGGGAACATAGGGTCTAATGACAGGGAGGAACTGATAGAAATCAGTATTTGTAGGGAAATGGTGTTAGGGAAATTGATGGGATTGAGGGCCGACAAATCCCCAGGGCCTGATAATCTACATCCTAGGGTACTTAAGGAAGTGGCCCTAGAAATAGTAGATGCATTGCGGGTCATCTTCCAAAATTCAATAGACTCTGGAATAGTACCCATGGATTGGCGGGTAGCTAATGTTACCCCACTGTTCAAAAAGGGTGGTAGAGAGAAAACGGGGAATTACAGACCGGTAAGCCTGACATCGGTAGTGGGGAAAATGCTAGAGTCCATTATAAAGGATGTAATAGCAGAGCACTTGGAAAAAAGTGACCGGATCGGACAAAGTCAACATGGATTTACAAAAGGTAAATCGTGCTTGACTAATCTACTGGAATTTTTTGAGGATGTAACTGGTAAAATAGATCAGGGAGAACCAGTGGATGTGGTGTATTTGGATTTTCAAAAGGCTTTCGATAAGGTCCCGCATAAGAGATTAGCGTGTAAAATTAAGGCACATGGGATTGGTGGCAAGGTATTGACTTGGATAGAGAACTGGTTGGCAGACAGAAAGCAAAGAGTTGGAATAAACGGCTCTTTTTCTGAGTGGCAGGCAGTGACTAGTGGGGTACCGCAGGGATTGGTCCTTGGACCTCAGCTATTCACAATATATATTAATGATCTGGATGAGGGAACCAGATGTAATATCTCCAAGTTTGCAGATGACACAAAGCTGGGTGGGCGTGTGTGTTGTGAGGAGGATACCGATAAACCCAAGTATGATCTGGACAGGTTGGGTGATTGGGCAGAAGCATGGCAGATGCAATATAATGTGGATAAATGCGAGGTTATCCACTTTTGTGTCAAAAACAGGAAGGCAGATTATTATCTGAATGGCAATAGATTGGGAGAAGGGTAAATGCAACGAGACCTGGGCGTCCTTGTGCACCAGTCGCTGAAAGTAAGCATGCAGGTGCAGCAGGCGGTTAAGAAGGCAAATGGTATGTTGGCCTTCGTAGCGAGAGGGTTTGAGTACAGGAACAAGGGTGTCTTGCTACAGTTGTACAGGGCCTTGGTGAGACCACATCTGGAGTATTGTGTGCAGTTTTGATCGCCTTATCTGAGGAAGGATGTTCTTATCATGGAAGGAGTACAGCGAAGATTCACCAGGCTGATACCTGGGATGGCAGGAATGACGTATGAGGAGAGATTGTGTTGATTGGGCTTATACTCGCTGGAGTTAGACGATTGAGAGGGGATCTCATCGAAACTTATAAAATTCTAACAGGACTAGACAGACTAGATGCTGGAAGGATGTTCCTGATGGTCGGGGAGTCCAGAACCAGGGGTCACAGTCTAAGGATAAAGGGTAAGCCATTTAGGACAGAGATGAGGAGGAATTTCTTCACCCAGAGAGTGGTGAACCTGTGGAATTCTCTACCATAGAAGGCAGTGGAGGCCAATTCATTAAATATATTCAAGAAGGAGTTGGATATGTTTCTTAAGACTAAAGGGATCAAAGGATATGGGGAGAAGGCAGGGACAGGGTACTGAATTTGGATGATCAGCCATGATCTCATTGAAAGGCGGAGCAGGCTCGAGGGGCCGAATGGCCTACTCCTGCTCCTATCTTCTATGAATGTGCAGGAATTACTGATCCCCGGGGAATGTGTGGGAATTACTGATCCCCGGGGAATGTGTGGGAATTACTGATCCCCAGGGAATGTGTGGGAATTACTGATCCCCGGGGAATGTGTGGGAATTACTGATCCCTGGGGAATGTGTGGGAATTACTGATCCCTGAGGAATGTGCAGGAATTACTGATCCCCGGGGAATGTGTGGGAATTACTGATCCCCGGGGAATGTGTGGGAATTACTGATCCCCGGGGAATGTGTGGGAATTACTGATCCCCGGGGAATGTGTGGGAATTACTGATCCCCGGGGAATGTGTGGGAATTACTGATCCCCGGGGAATGTGCGGGAATTACTGATCCCTGGGGAATGTGTGGGAATTACTGATCCCCGGGGAATGTGTGGGAATTACTGATCCCCGGGGAATGTGTGGGAATTACTGATCCCTGGGGAATGTGTGGGAATTACTGATCCCTGGGGAATGTGTGGGAATTACTGATCCCCGGGGAATGTGTGGGAATTACTGATCCCCGGGGAATGTGTGGGAATTACTGATCCCCGGGGAATGTGTGGGAATTACTGATCCCCGGGGAATGTGTGGGAATTACTGATCCCTGGGGAATGTGCGGGAATTACTGATCCCTGGGGAATGTGTGGGAATTACTGATCCCCGGGGAATGTGTGGGAATTACTGATCCCCGGGGAATGTGTGGGAATTACTGATCCCTGGGGAATGTGTGGGAATTACTGATCCCCGGGGAATGTGTGGGAATTACTGATCCCCGGGGAATGTGTGGGAATTACTGATCCCCGGGGAATGTGTGGGAATTACTGATCCCCGGGGAATGTGTGGGAATTACTGATCCCTGGGGAATGTGTGGGAATTACTGATCCCTGGGGAATGTGTGGGAATTACTGATCCCTGGGTCACTGGTTTAAAATTTGCTGATTACGAACATAGGAACAATGACGGACCGGTACAGACCCTCTGGTCCATCCAACCTGTCCCACGCAATGGTGATACCTTGTGTATCAGGATATACTCTCTCCACCCCACCCCAAACCATGAGATCTCCTGGGAGAGCCAAAAAAACAGGTAAAAAGCCCAGGCTAGGTTAGGGGAAAAAAATCTGCGAAATTCCTCCTCAACCCATCGAAGAGATTATAACTAGTCCAGGAGCTCACTCTGGTCCAGAATTTCCTGCCGTCCCCACCCTTCTGGTGGGCGTAGTCTACAGGCCTCCTGAACAGTAGCAATACTGATGGGCAGAGTATAAATCAACAAATAATGGCGGTCTGTAAAAAAGGTATGGTAATTATCATGGGTGAATTTAATCTCCATATTGATTGGACAAATCAAATTGGCCATGGTAGCCTTGCGGAGGAGTTCATAGAGTGTATCCGGGATGGTTTCCTAGAATAGTATGAGGTGCATCCAGGAGAGCTTTTTGAGCCAACATGTAGAAAGTCCTACAAGAGAGGGGGCGGTACTGGACCTAATTCTGGGGAATGTAGCCGGGCAAGTGGTGGAAGTGTCAGTAGGAGAGCATTTTGGCGACAGTGACCATAACTCGGTGAGATTTAAGGTGGTCATGGAAAAAGACAAAGACGGCCCGGAAATAAGGGTTCTAAATTGGGGGAAGGCCGATTTTAATATGATAAGGCAGGATCTGGCCAAAGTGGACTGGGAGCAGCTGCTTATAGGAAAATCCACATCAAAACAGTGGGAGACTTTCAGAAGGGAAATAGAGAGAGTACAACGCCAACATGTTCCTGTAAAGGTCAAGGGTGGGACCAACAAGCAAAGGGAACCTTGGATGACAAGGGATATACAAAAATGCATTAGAAATAAAAGGGGGGCTTTTGGCAGTTACAAAAGACTAAAGACAGAAGAAGCCCTAGAGGAGTATAAAAAGTGCAGGGGCATACTTAAAAAAGAAATTAGGAGGGCGAGGAGGGGCCATGAAATAACACTGGCGAGCAAAATAAAGGAAAATCCTAAGATGTTTTATAAGTATATTAAGGGCAAGAGGATAACCAGGGAAAGGGTAGGGCCCATTAGGGACCAAAGTGGCAATCTGTGTGTAGAGCCAGAGGATGTAGGCGGGGTTTTAAATGAATTTTTTGCATCTGTGTTCACTATGGAGAAAGACGATGCAGACATAGAAATCGGGCAAGGGGACTGTGACATACTTGAACATATTAGCATCGAGAGGGAGGAGGTGCTAGCGGTTTTAGCGGGCCAAAAAGTGGATAAATCCCCAGGCCCGGACGAGATGTATCCCAGGCTGCTGTGGGAGGCAAGGGAGGAGATTGCAGGGGCTCTGACACTAATTTTCAGAACCTCTCTGGCCACAGGGGATGTACCAAAGGACTGGAGAACAGCTAACGTAGTACCATTATTCAAGAAGGGTAGCAGGGATAAACCAGGGAATTACAGGCCAGTGAGTCTAACATCTGTGGTGGGGAAATTATTGGAAAAAATTCTGAGGGACAAAATTAATCTCCACTTGGAGAGGCAAGGATTAATCGGGGATAGTCAGCATGGCTTTGTCAAGGGTAAATCATGTCTAACAAATCTGATCGAATTTTTCGAGGGGGTGACTTGTGGGGTGGATGAGGGAAATGCTGTGGATGTGGTTTACATGGACTTCAGTAAAGCTTTTGACAAAGTCCCGCATAGGAGACTGGTCAAGAAGGTAAGAGCCCATGGGATCCAGGGTGCCTTGGCGCGTTGGATCCTAAACTGGCTGAGTGGCAGGAGGCAGAGGGTGATGGTCGAAGGTTGCTTTTGTGACTGGAAGCCTGTGTCCAGTGGGGTACCTCAGGGATCGGTGCTGGGTCCCTTATTGTTTGTGATCTACATAAATGATTTGGATGAGAATGTAAAAAGTATGATCAGTAAGTTCGCAGATGACGCGAAAATTGGTGGGGTGGTAAATTGCGAGGAGGAAAGCCTCCGGCTACAGGACGATATAAACGGGTTGGTCAGATGGGCGGAAAAGTGGCAAATGGAATTTAACCCTGAAAAGTGCGAGGTGATGCATTTTGGACGGACAAATAAGGCAAGGGAATACACAATGAGTGGTAGGACCCTAGGAAGTACAGAGGGTCAGAGGGACCTTGGTGTACATGTACATAGATCCCTGAAGGCAGCGGAGCAGGTAGATAAGGTGGTTAAAAAGGCATATGGGATACTTGCCTTCATTAGCCGAGGCATAGAATATAAGAGCAGGGAGGTTATGATGGAGCTGTACAAAACGCTGGTGAGGCCACAGCTGGAGTACTGTGTGCAGTTCTGGTCGCCTCACTATAGGAAGGATGTGATTGCTTTGGAGAGGGTGCAGAGAAGATTCACTAGGATGTTACCTGGGATGGAGCGCCTCAGCTATGAAGAGAGGCTGGACAGGCTGGAGTTGTTTTCCTTGGAGCAGAGAAGGCTGAGGGGGGACCTGATTGAGGTGTACAAAATAATGAGGGGCATAGATAGGGTAGATAAAGAGGAACTTTTCCCCTTAGTAGGGGGGTCAATAACAAGGGGGCATAGATTCAGGGTAAGGGGCAGGAGATTTAGAGGGGATTTGAGGAGGAACTTTTTCACCCAGAGGGTGGTTGGAATGTGGAACTCAATGCCTGAAAGGGTGGTGGAGGCAGGAACCCTCACAACATTCAAGAAGCATTTGGATGAGCACTTGAAATGCCATTGCATACAAGGCTATGGACCAAATGCTGGAAAATGGGATTAGACTGGACAGGGATGGATGGGCGGCGCAGACACGATGGGCCGAAGGGCCTCTTTCTGTGCTGTAAAACTCTATGACTCTATGACTCTATGACTCTATGAAATGGAACCAACCAGGGAGCAGGCTATCTTGGCTCTGGTACTGTGTAATGAGACAGAATTAATAAATGATCCCATAGTAAAGGATCCTCTAGGAAAGAGTGATCATAGCATGGTTGAATTTCAAATTCAGTTGGAGGGTGAGAAAGTTGTATCTCAAACCAGTGTCCTGATCTTATACAAAGGCAATTACAATGGCATGAGGGCAGAACTGGCTAAAGTGGACTGGAAAAATAAATTAAAGGGTAAGACAGTTGAAATGCAGTGGCGGACATTTAAGGAGATATTTCATAACTCTCAACAAAAATATATTCCAGTGAGAAAGAAAGATTTTACGAGAAGGGAGCACCATCCGTGGCTAACTAAGGAAGTAAAGGATGGTATCAAATTGAAAACGAAGGCATACAATGTTGCCTAGATTGGTGGGAGACCAGAGGATTGGGAAATTTTTAAAAACCAGCAAAGGATGACTAAAAATATAATAGAGAGAGAAGATGAATTATGAGAGTAAACTGGCAAGAAACATTAAAACAGATAGTAAGAGCTTCTACAGGTATATAAAAAGGAAGAGGGTGGCTAAAGTAAACATTGGTCCCTTAGAAGATGAGACTGGGGAATTTATAATGGGGAACGGGGAAACGGCAGAGACTCTGAACAAAAATTTTGTATCTGTCTTCACGGTAGAAGATACTAACAACATCCCAATAATGGATAATCAAGGGGCCACAGGGAGGGGGGAACTAAAGACAATCACTATCACTAGGGAAATAGTACTTTGTAAAATAATGGGACTAAAAGATGACAAGTCCCCGGGACCAGATGGCCTGCAACCCAGGGTCTTAAAAGAAGTGGCTGCAGAGATAGTGGATGCATTGGTTGCAATCTACCAAAATTCCCTGGACTCTGGAGAGGTCCCAGCGGATTGGAAAACCGCAAATGTAACACCCCTATTTAAGAAAGGAGGGAGACAGAAAGTAGGAAAGTATAGACCAGTTAGCCTAACATCTGTCATTGGAAAAATGCTGGAGTCCTTCATTAAGGAAGCAGTAGCAGGGCATTTGGAAAATCATAATGCAGTCAAGCAGAGTCAGCATGGTTTTATGAAAGGGAAATCATGTTTAACAAACTTGCTGGAGTTCTTTGAGGAGGTAACCAGCAGGGTGGCCAAAGGTGAACCAGTGGATGTGGTGTATTTGGATTTCCAGAAGGCATTCGATAAGGTACCACATAAAAGGTTACTGCACAAGATAAGAGCTCACGGAATTGGGGGTAATATATTAGCATGGATAGAGAATTGGCTAACTAACAGAAACTTGCCATAGAGGGAGTGCAATGAAGGTTCACGAGATTGATTCCTGGGATCGCAGGACTGTCGTATGAGAAGGGATTGAGTAAACTAGGCCTGTATTCTCTTGAATTCAGAAGAATGAGAGGGGATCTCATTGAAGCATACAAAATTATTACAGGGCTTGATAGGGTGGATGCTGGGAGAATGTTTCCCTTGGCTGGGGAGTCTAGAACCAGGGGCCACAGCCTCAAGATAAAGGGTAGGCCATTCAGGACTGAGATGAGAAGAAATTTCTTCACACAGAGGGTGGTGAATCTTTGGAATTCTCTACCCCAGAGGGCTGTGGAGGCTCAGTCATTGGCTATATTCAAAACAGAAGTCGATAGATTTCTGACTAGTAAAGGCATTAAGGGATATGGCGATAGGGCCGGTGAATGGAGTTGAGGCAGAAGATCAGCCATGATCTCATTGAATGGGGGCGCAGGCTCGAAGGGCCGAATGGCCGAATCCTGCTCCTATTTCTTATGTTCTTAAAGCAGAGTCGGGATAAATGGGTCATTTTCCGGTTGGCAAACGGTAACTAATGGGGTGCCACAGGGATTGCTGCTGGGGCCTCAACTATTTACAATCTACATTAATGACTGGGATGAAGGGACCGAGTGTAATGTAGCCAAGTTTGCGGATGATACAAAGATGGGTGGGAAAGCAAGTTGTGCAGAGGACTCAAAGAACCTGGAAAGGGATATAGACAGGCTAAGTGAGTGGGCAAACATTTGGCAGATGGAGTATAATGTGGGAAAGTGCGAGGTTATACACTTTGGCACGAAAAATAAAAAAACAAATTATTATTTAAATGGAGAGAGATTACAAAATGCTACAGTTCCGAGGGACCTGGGGGTCCTTGTGCATGAAACACAAAATGTTAGCATGCAGGTACAGCAAGTAATCAAAAAGGCAAATGGAATGTTGGCCTTTATTTCAAAGGGGTTGGAGTATAAAAGCAGGGAAGTCCTGCTACAACTGTACAGGGTATTGGTGAGATCACACCTGGAGTACTGCGTACAGTTTTGGTCTCCTTATTTAAGGAAGGATATACTTGCATTGGAGGCAGTTCAGAGACGATTCATGAGGTTAATTCCAGAGATGAGGGGTTTGACTTATGAGGAAAGGTTGAGCAGGCTGGGCCTATACTCATTGGAGTTTAGAAGAATGAGAGGTGATCTTATCGAAACATATAAGATACTGAGGGGGCTCGACAGGGTAGATGCAGAGAGGATGTTTCCCCTCGTGGGGAAATCTAGAACTCGGGGGCACAGTTTTAGAATAAAGGTCACCCTTTTAGAACTGAGATGAGGAGGAATTTCTTCTCTCAGAGGGTCGTAAATCTGTGGAATTCTCTGCCCCAGAGAGCTGTGGAGGCTGGGTCATTAAATACATTTAAGGTGGAGATAGACAGATTTTTGCAAGATAAGGGAGTGAAAGGTTATGGGGAGCGGGCTGGGAAGTGGCTTTGAGCCCAGGATCAGCCATGATCTTATTGAATGGCGGAGCAGGCTCGAGGGGCCAAGTGGCATATTCCTGCTTCCTATTTCTTATGTGATCTCCGCCCCAGCCAGAAACAGGTCCAGCTCTCGCTTGAAGGATTTCAGCGAATCAGCATCCACCACATGAGACGGGGGCCTTGTGGGGCATTGGTTTAAAGTTTGCTGATTAATGGTCTTCTGGTCTTCAGCATATTGAGCAACTAGCATTGTGACTTCAGATGGGAAGCCACTGTAGGCCTGAATAGGCAAAATGTATCAGATTTGCTATTTGCCAATTTATATTGTATCCCCAATATTTCTATTCAATCCTCAGGCAGGATCTGTGTATCAGTTTCACTCAGCATGGATTGTTCTGGATGGAAACGCAGATTACAGGTTACATGTGTTCTCAGCATCATCATCGCCCTCTCTTGCCCAGTTACCCACGGGGCTAATATACTGGTTGTACCAGTTGATGGAAGCCACTGGATCAACATGAGAGTTCTAATAGAAGAACTGAGGTTTCACAGACACAACATTACTGTACTTCATTCCTCAACATCTTGGTATATCAAAGAGGAGCTTGATCTATATCAATCCATTGTGGTTCAACTACAGGGAAACAAAGGGACGGTTGAAGATACAGGTGCCATACAGAGTTTGATACAAAAGTCACTGGCAATCTCCAAGAATGGCCTCATCACACCGTGGTCGTTTATCCAGCTCGAGTTTGAGCTAACATTGTTCTTGCACGATGGCAATCTTTGGGCCAAACAATTCATCACTACACTTTTTGAAAACAAAGAATTGTTAAACCAACTTGCAGATGCCAACTTTGACTTAATCCTTGCAGATCCAGCTTTATGTGCCGGTCCAATGCTCGCTTATCATTTAGATGTCCCGTTGGTGTACAATGTTCGATGGGTCCTTACTGGAGAAGCTCATTTCCTTGCTGCCCCATCTCCACCTTCCTATATCCCAGTCTTCAAATCACAATTAACAGACAAAATGAGTTTTCTCCAAAGAATTCAAAATGTTATGCAAAATCTTCTTCAGTTAAGTATTTCGGAATTTCTGGTTTACCCCCTGTACAATGAACTGTGCCATCGATATCTGGGCAGAGACACAGATATTAGGACCGTTCTCTTAAGGGCAGACGTGTGGTTGATGAGAGTAGACTTTACATTTGAATTCCCGAGACCCATCATGCCAAATTTTGTGTATGTTGGAGGATTCCAGTGTCAACCACCCAAGCTGCTCGCTGCACAGCTCCGAGAGTTTGTCCAAAGCTCGGGGAAGCACGGGATTGTTGTAATGTCACTGGGAACCCTGGTCAAGTCTTTGCCACTGGATATTACAATGAAAATTGCTGAAGCCTTTGCTCAGATACCCCAGAAAGTCATCTGGAGACACGATGGAGACATCCCCCCCAATATAGGGAATAACACACTACTAGCAAAATGGATCCCTCAGAATGACCTACTCGGGCACCCCAAGACTCGAGCCTTCATTTCCCATGGTGGCACCAATGGAGTGTATGAAGCCATCTATCATGGGGTGCCAGTAGTTGGCCTACCGTTGTTTTATGACCAATTTGACAACTTAGTTAGACTCGAAAGCAGAGGAGCAGCAAAAGTGGTGGATGTCGCCTCTCTGCAGCCATCAGATCTACTGCGGACCCTCAACGAGGTCATAAACAACCCGACGTATCGGGAAAACATGCAGAAGCTCTCTGCTCTCCACAGGGACCAGCCAGAGTCTCCGATGGACAGAGCCATTTTCTGGATCGAGTACACCGCACGGCACAAAGGCGCGGCACATTTACGCTCTGAATTTTACAAACTTCCCTGGTACGCTTATTACTCTGTAGATGTGATGATCTTCTTGCTGTTCGTGTCACTAACGATTATGATGCTGATAGTTCTAATATTGAAGAAGCTTTGTGACATCGTACTGAAGAAAAAAGAAAAAGTTCTGTAAGATTGGTGTATTTTTGGAGGGGGGAGAGCGGGTGAGTGTTGTGTATGTACCTTTAAGAGAAGAACTGATTCTATACTGCAGTACCGGCAGTGACCACCCCTGTATATAAAGCCATAGCAGGCTTCTGTATTTCAGTCTTGAATTACTCCCTGTTCAGTAAATACCTGTTTTATTGTTCTCCTGCAGTCTCAGTATTATTGATCCTCGGACACTACAGTGAGTTCTTTGAATTTAATAATAAAGTTTGAACACTTCATAGGGATGAGCCCATGTTGCTGATGTTACTGGTTTCTAGCTGATTTTACTAGGGTTTAGGAATCAAGGACATGCCAGCACAGAAGAAACCAGCTGGCCTATGGTCCCTGTGCTGGAGCCTCTCTACTGCAGTCCCAACACCCTGCCTTGTTCCTGTATCATTTTATATTCTTTCTTTTCAAATATGCATCTGATTCTTTTATAAACTGACAGATCCACTGTGCGCTTCCAGTGATATCTGTGTGCAGCAGTACCATTCCTGCATTCCCCCACACAGTCACCAGGGGAGCTCTTGATATTTTTGTTAGACCCAGTCACCGTTTATAAAATTTATACACAGACACACACCTCCCGTAAAGTCCAATGTCAAAACACATCTGCTTTAGAAAGTTACAGGACACTTGGGAAAGGACTGACCCACTCCATTATCCAACGAATCAGGTGACCGTTACAATTCAACAACACAAGTACAATTATAAACCCATCATTGGGGACACAGAAACAAGAGAATACACACGGAAATTAAATATTACCAGTACACACTTAACAGGGAGCACAGCATGGACTGAATGGTGCTCACCCGGGGTGCCCACTAGGGGTGACTAGCTTTCACTGTCTGGGCTCAAACATGAAGAATAGTCACTTTAGGATGAGAAACTGGAGGGCAGCTGTGGAACAGTACCCCAGTGCGAGTCAGTGCCTTCAGCAGAGGGGGGCATGGCACTGAATTGTACCCCAGTGCGAATCAGTGCCTTCAGCAGAGGGGGGCATGGCACTGAATTGTACCCCAGTGAGAGTCAGTGCCTTCAGCAGAGGAGGGCATGGCATTGAATTGTACCCCAGTGAGAGTCAGTGCCTTCAGCAGAGGAGGGCATGGCATTGAATTGTACCCCAGTGAGAGTCAGTGCCTTCAGCAGAGGGGGGCATGGCACTGAATTGTACCCCAGTGCGAGTCAGTGCCTTCAGCAGAGGAGGGCATGGCATTGAATTGTACCCCAGTGAGAGTCAGTGCCTTCAGCAGAGGGGGGCATGGCACTGAATTGTACCTCAGTGCGAGTCAGTGCCTTCAGCAGAGGAGGGCATGGCATTGAATTGTACCCCAGTGAGAGTCAGTGCCTTCAGCAGAGGGGGGCATGGCACTGAATTGTACCCCAGTGAGAGTCAGTGCCTTCAGCAGAGGGGGGCATGGCACTGAATTGTACCCCAGTGAGAGTCAGTGCCTTCAGCAGAGGGGGGCATGGCACTGAATTATACCCCAGTGAGAGTCAGTGCCTTCAGCAGAGGGGGGCATGGCACTGAATTGTACCCCAGTGAGAGTCAGTGCCTTCAGCAGAGGGGGGCATGGCACTGAATTGTACCCCAGTGAGAGTCAGTGCCTTCAGCAGAGGGGGGCATGGCACTGAATTGTACCCCAGTGCGAGTCAGTGCCTTCAGCAGAGGGGGGCATGGCACTGAATTGTACCCCAGTGCGAGTCAGTGCCTTCAGCAGAGGGGGGCATGGCATTGAATTGTACCCCAGTGAGAGTCAGTGCCTTCAGCAGAGGGGGGCATGGCACTGAATTGTACCCCAGTGAGAGTCAGTGCCTTCAGCAGAGGGGGGCATGGCACTGAATTGTACCCCAGTGAGAGTCAGTGCCTTCAGCAGAGGGGGGCATGGCACTGAATTGTACCCCAGTGAGAGTCAGTGCCTTCAGCAGAGGGGGGCATGGCATTGAATTGTACCCCAGTGAGAGTCAGTGCCTTCAGCAGAGGGGGGCATGGCACTGAATTGTACCCCAGTGAGAGTCAGTGCCTTCAGCAGAGGGGGGCATGGCACTGAATTGTACCCCAGTGAGAGTCAGTGTCTTCAGCAGAGGGGGGCATGGCGCTGAATTGTACCCCAGTGAGAGTCAGTGCCTTCAGCAGAGGGGGGCATGGCATTGAATTGTACCCCAGTGAGAGTCAGTGTCTTCAGCAGAGGGAGGCATGGCGCTGAATTGTACCCCAGTGAGAGTCAGTGCCTTCAGCAGAGGGGGGCATGGCATTGAATTGTACCCCAGTGAGAGTCAGTGCCTTCAGCAGAGGGGGGCATGGCATTGAATTGTACCCCAGTGCGAGTCAGTGCCTTCAGCAGAGGAGGGCATGGCACTGAATTGTACCCCAGTGCGAGTCAGTGCCTTCAGCAGAGGGGGGCATGGCATTGAATTGTACCCCAGTGAGAGTCAGTGCCTTCAGCAGAGGGGGGCATGGCATTGAATTGTACCCCAGTGAGAGTCAGTGCCTTCAGCAGAGGGGGGCATGGCACTGAATTATACCCCAGTGAGAGTCAGTGCCTTCAGCAGAGGAGGGCATGGCATTGAATTGTACCCCAGTGAGAGTCAGTGCCTTCAGCAGAGGGGGGCATGGCACTGAATTGTACCCCAGTGAGAGTCAGTGCCTTCAGCAGAGGGGGGCATGGCACTGAATTGTACCCCAGTGAGAGTCAGTGCCTTCAGCAGAGGGGGGCATGGCACTGAATTGTACCCCAGTGCGAGTCAGTGCCTTCAGCAGAGGGGGGCATGGCATTGAATTGTACCCCAGTGAGAGTCAGTGCCTTCAGCAGAGGGGGGCATGGCACTGAATTATACCCCAGTGAGAGTCAGTGCCTTCAGCAGAGGGGGGCATGGCACTGAATTGTACCCCAGTGAGAGTCAGTGCCTTCAGCAGAGGGGGGCATGGCACTGAATTGTACCCCAGTGAGAGTCAGTGCCTTCAGCAGAGGGGGGCATGGCACTGAATTGTACCTCAGTGCGAGTCAGTGCCTTCAGCAGAGGGGGGCATGGCACTGAATTGTACCCCAGTGAGAGTCAGTGCCTTCAGCAGAGGGGGGCATGGCATTGAATTATACCCCAGTGAGAGTCAGTGCCTTCAGCAGAGGGGGGCATGGCACTGAATTGTACCCCAGTGCGAGTCAGTGCCTTCAGCAGAGGGGGGCATGGCACTGAATTATACCCCAGTGAGAGTCAGTGCCTTCAGCAGAGGGGGGCATGGCACTGAATTATACCCCAGTGAGAGTCAGTGCCTTCAGCAGAGGGGGGCATGGCACTGAATTGTACCCCAGTGAGAGTCAGTGCCTTCAGCAGAGGGGGGCATGGCACTGAATTGTACCCCAGTGAGAGTCAGTGCCTTCAGCAGAGGGGGGCATGGCATTGAATTGTACCCCAGTGAGAGTCAGTGTCTTCAGCAGAGGGGGGCATGGCATTGAATTGTACCCCAGTGAGAGTCAGTGCCTTCAGCTGCTTCATCAATGACCTTCCCTTCATTATATGGTTAGAAGTGGGGTTGTTTGCTGATGATTGCACGGTGTTCAGCTTCATTCGCAATTCCTCAGCATGCGGCAAGTCCCGGACAACATCCGGGCTTGGGCTGATTAAGTGGCAGGTAACGTTCGCAACACACAAGTGCCAGGCAATGACTATCTCCAACAAGCGAGAGTCTAACCACCGCTCCTTGACATTTAATGACATTACCATCTTGGAATCCCCACCATCAACATCCCCGGGGTCACCATTGACCAGAAACTTAACTGGATCATCCACATAAATACTGTGGCTATAAGAGCAGGTCAGAGGCTGGGTATTCTGTGACGAGTGACTCACCTCCTGACTCCCTAAAGCCTTTCCACTATCTACAAGGCACAAGTCAGGAGTGTGATGGAATACTCTCCACTTGCCTGGATGAGTGCAGCTCCAACAACACTCAAGGTACTCAACACCAGGACAAAGCAGCCCGCTTGATCAGCAGCCCATTCACCACCTTAAACATTCACTCCCTCCACCACCGGTGTACCGTGGCTGCAGTGTGTACCATCTACAAGATGCACTGCAGCAACTCGCCAAGGCTTCTTCGGCAGCACCTCCCAAACCCGCGACCTCTTCCACCTAGAAGGACAAGGGCAGCAGGCGAATGGGAACACCACCACCTCCAACTTCCCTTCCAAGTCAACACAACATCCTGACTTAGAAGTATATCGCCGATCCTTCATCATCGCTGGGTCAAAATCCTGGAACTCCCTCCCTAACAGCACTGTGGGAGCACCTTCACCACACGGACTGCAACGGTTCAAGAAGGTGGCTCACCACCACCTTCTCGAGGGGCAATTAGGGATGGGAAAGAAATGCTGGCCTTGCCAGTGATGCCCACATCTCATGAATAAATAATTTTCAAATATGTCACTTTCCACTACAGCTAAGGCTCAGTCGCAGCATCGTGTCAACAGGTACCTAATCAGTTCTGGGCACCGCCTGACAACCAGAACCAGGTGACAATGTACAATCGATGAGAATGTCTTTCACCTGTTTATAGAGCTGACTGCATTAAGAAGGTCAGCCATTAGATACTGCGTGAAGAACTCAGAATAAGTTGAGCTCATCCACTTTCTGATAGTTATTCAAAATTGATGTCAGCCTTGGCTCAGTGGGCAGCAGCCTCGCCTCTATCAGAAGGTTGTGGGGTCAAGCCCCACTGTAGAGACTTGAGCACAAAATCCAGGCTGACACTCCAGTGCAGTACTGAGGGAATGCCGCACTGTCGGAGGGGCAGTACTGAGGGAGTGCCGCACTGTCGGAGGGGCAGTACTGAGGGAGCGCCGCACTGTCGGAGGGGCAGTACTGAGGGAGAGCCACACTGTCAGAGGGGCAGTACTGAGGGAGTGCCGCACTGTCGGAGGGGCAGTACTGAGGGAGTGCAGCACTGTTGGAGGGGCAGTACTGAGGGAGCGCCGCACTGTCGGAGGGGCAGTACTGAGGGAGCGCTGCACTGTTGGAGGTGCTGTCTTTCAGATGAGACATTAAACTGAGGCCCCATCTGCTCTCTCAGGTGGATATAAAAGATTTAACTATTTGAAGAAGAGCAGAGGAATTCTCCCCGATGTCCTGGTCAATATTTATCCTTCAACCATGGTCTCTAAAACAGATTATGTGGCAAGTTATCTCATTGCTGGTTGTGGGACCTCACTCTGCGCAAATTGGCTGTCACATTTCCCTAAATTATAACATTGATTATATTTGAAAAGTACTTTATTGGCTGTGAAGCACTTTGTGACATCCAGAGGTCGTGAAAAGTGGTGTAATCAAAGCAAATTTATTCTTTCTTCAAGTTGGAATTCCTGTTGTTGTGAGACTGGCAACAAGTAACACATGTTAATTGTAACACGCATTAATTGTAACAGGTTAATTGTAACGCATGTTAATTGTAACACATTAGTTGAAGCCCATGGGATTAAAGGGGCAAGGGCAGCATGCATACGACACTGTGATCTGTCCTGGGATGTGAGCTGGGATTGTTACACTGGGACAATGGCCAGGAATTTGCAGTTATAATGACAGCAAAATTGTCAGCATTCACCGTCATTACTGTATAAAACTAAAAGCAACTTCTGCCATCCACACTTGCGGAGTTAAACGCGGAAATCTGGAAGTTGCAGTCAGTGATACCCTGCTCCTCTATAGGGTGCGCTATTGCAGTCTTCGCAGATGCAATCAACACAGAATCAGTAGTTGGATGTGAACTTCACCTTTTTACACACTATTCTCGCTGTAAAAACCATTCAAAAAGTTAAGCCTTGTTGAATGAGCTGTAACTGAGTCAAAATGCATACTAAGTCATAATCTCTGGCCCTGAAAAACTAATTTTAGGAGTGTGAAGTTTCATTCCCTCCTTTCCATGATAAAAATTCCATAGATTTTTAAAATAATAAAAATTAATTTAATGCTGTCAGAAAATCCAAATATACTACATCCACCGGTTCCCCCTTATCTACCCTGCTAGTTACAAGTTCAAAAAACTCTAACAGAGATGTCAAACAATGATTTCCCTTTCTTAAATCCACATTGACTCTGCCCAATCCTATTATTATTTTCTAAGTGTCCTGTTACCATGTCCTTAATAATAGTTTCTAGCATTTTCTCTACCTCTGATGTCAAACTGATACCATTTAGTCCTAACTTTTCCAACCTCTTCTCAAAAACTGAAGTCCCTCATCCCTGGTAGCATCCTGGTAAACCTCCTCTGCACCCGTTCTAAGGCCTTTACATCTTTTCTGAAGTGTGATGCCCAGAATTGTCCACAATACTCCTGCTGAGGTCTAACCAGTGATTTATAAAGTTCTAACATGATCTTTTTGTTTTTATAGTCTATGCCTCTATTTCTAAACCCAAGTGACCCTTGTGCTTTTTTAACCCCCTTATCAACTTGCCCTCCCAGCTTTAAGGATTTGTGTATATGGACACCAAGGTCTCTCTGCTCATCTACACTTTTCAAAATTGTGCCATTTATAGTTTACTGTCTTTCCATACTAGTCCTCCCAAAGTGCATCACCTTCACACTTCTCCGCATTGAACTCCATCTGTCATGCTTCAGCCCATTTCACCATCCTGCCTGTCATCCTGAAGCCTACAACTATCATCAAGATCTACTACGTTGACAAGTTTTGTATCATCTGCAAACTTTATAATACTGCTCCCTACACCGCAGTCTAGATCGTTGAAAGAAGTTGACTAGAGTAATTGACCCAAAATTGACCCTTGGGGAACACCACTGCAAACCACCTCCCAGTCTGAAAAACATCCATCCACCAACACCCTCTGCTCCCTGTCATTGAGCCAATTCCTTATCCATACCGCCACTTTCCCCTTAATTCCATGAGCTTCCATCTTCTTAACAAGCCTCCTGTGTGGCACTTTGTCGAATACCTTCTGAAAGTCCATATATACAACATCTACTGCACTACCTTGATCAACCTTCTCTGTTACCTCATCAAGACTTCAATCAAGCTATTCAGACACGATTTACCTTTAACAAATCCATGCTGGCTCTCCTTGATTAACCCATGCCTTTCCAAATGAAAGTTTATTTTGTCCCTGATAATGGTTTCCAATATATTTCCCAGCACTGATGTTTGGCTGAGTTTCCTGGTTTATCCCTCTCCCCGTGCTTGAATAGTGGCCTAACATTAGCAGCCATCCTGCACTACTCCTGTATCTAATGAGGATTGAAAGATTGTGACCGATGCCTCTGCTATTTCTACCTTTGCTTCTTTCACCAACCTAGGATGCATTCCATCTGGTGACTTACCAACTTTCAGTAATTCTAATCTTTTTAGTACGTTGTCTTTTTTGTTTTCCTTTTTGAATATAGGCAGCACATTAGCCTGTTTTCAATCAATGGGACCTTTCCAGTGTGTAGTGACTTCCTCATGATGATGATCAGTGCCTCACAAATCCCCTCCCTTGTCTCTCAGTGCTTGGGGATGAATAGCATCTGCCCCATGGATTTATTTGTTTTGAGCCCATTTAGCCTGTCTAGGATTCCCTCCTCATTTATGGTGAAGTCATTGATTGTACTTGGATAGTTTCTGTTTGAGAGGTACGGGCGGGAAAGTAGAGT